>NC_090937.1:1238555953-1239184842 GCF_040938575.1 Ambystoma mexicanum | reverse complement strand
AACTGTACTTTCTTTACAACTTTCTTCTATGTCAGCTGCTATCAATAAATTGTCAATGTATTTTAACAAAATGCAACCTGCTGTCAGTTCTAGCATATCTAGTTGTCCTTTTAATGCTCTATTGTAAATACTCGGACTTTCAGTGTAACCCTGCGGAATTCATGTGAATGTAAATGAACGTCCTCCTAGAGTAAAAGCAAATAAATATCTGCCATCGGGATGATCTGGAATGCTGAAAAATGCATTCTTCAAATCTACAACACTAAAATACGATGCAGATGCTGGAATCATAGTCAAAATTGTAGTCACATCCGGGACTAATGGAAACTGCGGATCAACAACTTTATTCACTCCGCGCAAATCAATTATGAAACGGTATGGTATGTCATTACCTCCTTTCTTGTAAACCGGAAGAATCGGACTATGCAAGTGCTACCAGAAATTTCTTCAGTTACGTTTCTTTTAATCAAATCTGACAAAATGCATTTCAATGCTTTCTCTCTTTTGCCCGAAATTTTTTATTGCGGAATACCTGGCAATGTAATTACTTCTTTCAAAACAATTTTCACTGGCTCTACTTTTAAACAACCAACATCATTGTTGTTCACTGCCCATATACAAAGCCGGTACTTTATTCAATTCAGTCGGTAATTGCTTAGATAAAAATTGTGATGCAGGATTCTTTTGTGGTGCTATTGTCAAATACACTCCATCAGGAGAACAATAACTAACAGCATTCAATTTCTTCAACAAATTTAATCCCAACAAATTTTCACCACAATTTTTCGGCAAAAGAAATAGGCAATGTTCAGTGAAAGGACCTAGTGTTATAGGTACTGATTGTGACACTGGACTAATTACTGGTGTTCCTGAGAACCCTACTGAGACATTTTCATGCCCTGACAGTGGTATATCTGGAACCTGCTGATGGTCAATCGAACATTTTTGTGCCCTGTGTTATCTATTCCCAACCTTCATTTCTACATAGGGCCCTTTCTGTTCTACAGGAATAGATTCAGGTTCCAGCCCCTGTGTTGGGCTGTCCTAGCAAAACAATACATCGTCAGATGTAAAATCGCCAGTGTAATAAGCATTGGACTGATTGTCAAAAAAATGTCCATCACGTGTGCTGTTTCGCTGTTGGTTCTGATTCTGATTCTGATTTTGATTTCCTTGATTATTCTGAAATTGTGGCGCTCTTTGGTTTCTTTTCTGTCCTTATGTTCCCGGGCGACCTCTATTCTGTCTTCTCAGGAAAGTCCCAGTCCGATTCTGCATCTGCAGGCACTGTGCTCGCCAATGGCCTTCTTGTCTACAATAGGCACATTGATTAATCCCTATTGGACCGCCCTGCATGTTGGAAAATTGGACTCTAGATTGTGCATTCCCACCACCTCTATTATTGCTTGCTACTTGCTGCATCAATACTCTTGTTTTCAAATTCCCTTTGCCCCTTATTTCTTTGTCCTTCTCTGCATTTATTCTGTTCTCATAATACGGGCCATATGTAATACTTCACTTTGTGTTTTTGCCTGCTATGCACTTTCAGATGTCATTATTAAATTCGGAATTTTCGGTAACAATCCTCACACAAACTTATCAACAAACAATCTCTTTCCGGGTTCAGTTTACCACTAAAATCTGCAAATACTTCTTCAAATCGATCAGTCGCTCCTTCATCTTTGCCCTGCAGTTAATTTATCCCAAACTATTCTCTTCTCGGGTACCAAAGTTTTCAATTTTTATACTATTCGCGATGGTAAAGCCAAAATAACTTGCAGCGGTTTTTCTCCAGCCTTTCTCTCACCATCAATTCTAATCAAATTTTCCCATGTGTCACCTAACATTGTCGCATCATTTATATTTCTAACCTGTTTCCATATGTCTACAGGAAGAATCACGGGAAACAATAAATCAATGTTACTCAATGTAAAAACAGACAAATTCAAAACAGATTGAATTTCTTTATAGAATCCTGATGGGTTTTTTCTATTGTCAGGGATCGTCTGCCTTTCATTATTTACCTCTTGTCTAGAAAAAGGAACATGTACAAACTGTGCAGTATAATGTGCTTCTATCGTGTGCGCTGCAACCATTGCAGTGGCAGCAACTTCTACTTTCTGGACAACCGTTGGAGGCACTTCCCTCATGGGTAATTGCATACTAGGTGTTTCTACATGTGTTCGTTTACTGAGCAATAAAGCTAAATCAAGAGAAAAAGCAGCCATTCCAGTTTCTCGCGAAAATGCTCACTTGTAAATCGTCATTAAATCAGTGGGGCAACATGTCTTATTCTTCATACATTCATCTTGCAAATACTCTACCATGACCTGTAATACCTTTCTCTGCATTTCTGGTGTGTACTGACTAAATGTATCATGCACTTCCATTGGAGAAATGGCAGCATCTGTAATCCATCTAAGCGCATCTCGTGTACAAATTTTCACCTCTTCACTAACAGGTTTCGCCGGCAGAATGAAACGTCGCTGGACATCTGACATATACTGTTTATCTTTCTTCTTTACTTCTCTATCCAATCGATCAAGCTCGTGCTTAAACACAAATATTCAGCCTACATGTTCTCGTACTTTCGATGCATTATCTCGCAAATGAGAAAGAATAACCAAATCACGCAACTCCTGCAGTGCCAATGTGTCAGTAAAATCACTCCAGATTCTCACCAGATACTTCCCCATGCATTATAACAATACCTGCTGTTCACCATGGCCTCTATGATCAGATATGGAACTTTGGACAGCTGCTTCATCGCCACCTTCAACATATGCTCTGCCCAATTTCTCAGCTCTTCTTTCCAGTCTTTACTAACCGCACTACGAGTCACTCTACTGCTTCATTGCGCAGGCCCCATCTCTGTAGTACTGCCTACTAAAAGCAGCTAATTCATGCTCTGAAGGCGGTGGAGGAAATGATGTAACAAGCACAGGGAAAGAGGAACTTGCCATGGTGCAGATGGAACAACGGGAATGGGAGGTACATAAGGGGGAGGGGCAACTAAGTCAGTACTTTGATGCTCATTTCTTCGCTCATTCAATATTTTATTTATTAGCTCATCTGATGTATGCAAATCTTGCTGTGGATATATTTTTTGTACTCTTAATTGGAACGCCCTATCCATGTGCCTAAGAGACTTCGTCTGTTGATGCTGATCATGCTCTAGCATTTTCTCTGTGTTTGTTTTATGTCTGCACGCGTGTTTCTCTCTACTTCTCAATCAGAGATTAGCTTCCTTCCTCCAGTCTCTCACAACATTGAACGCCGCTGGTCTGGATTTCTTGTGTACCAATACTGATTCTAAGTGTTCTATATGTGCTAATTCAAGGCTCCCATCATTAGACCACAGTAAGTCTGATACATATCTGGTCTGCCTATGCCAAATCACATTAAACACTATTGCCCCTATACCATATTTTATATATGTTTAATAAGCCAGCGACCCCGCGGGTGGCGCGACCTGGCCAGTTTTCAAAGATTGTCTACTGCAGTGGAAAAATACCAATAAGCAGGAAGACAATTTCCCAGGCATGGTTAATCCTTACTCTTCTCTTACCCTGGGTGTTTGATCTTGCAAGAGCAACACTCGATCAATATCAGGATGTTTAAGAATCGGGGCAAGACTCACCTGATCAATCAATTCATCACTCAGGACGCAATTCATCTGTATACAGACGCAACCAAGAATCGTTGTGACTGCGTGTCTGGCTCAATCTGCCTCGTTCCAGGACCCTCGACTCGATGCTCTCTGGGTGCTGCTCGTCGATCAGGGATCGGCAGTGTACAGATCTGCAAAGGAGTTTCGCATCACTTCTACAGGGGCGCCCGAACACCTTTAGATCCCAGCTTGATGGCTTCATCCTCGACTCGTTTTTGCCTTCTCCAAACTTAATGTAAACGATGGAGCAAAAGGGGGAGGGTCCCTATTCGGGCACCATATTTGCTGGGCCATAAAGGCGGCATATATGGAAACTAAAGCACAATAACCATATTCTCTCGTGACAGACAAGCACGAGGTTCGATTTCCAAACAAATCTGGTTTATTTCAAAGTATTCTCAGTCGGCTGATTGGGGTCTAACGTCTCGCAACGTGTTTACCCAGACCTTGTGAGACACAATAGGAGTGAGCAATGCTCAAGCAACAATATATATACATAACATGTAATCTTTTAAGGCAATTCAAAATGCCCCTAAATGTATTGTTCAGGCTAGGGTTAGGTGATTGACAATCATGACAATTATGACACATTATGACAAGTTTCTATTCCGTCTTAATATAGTTATTCTAGCAACAGTAGCAGAGACAGTCTTTTATTATGGAGAACATAAAGCTCTCAGTACAGCATGGACATCATGTTCGTAGGAGAGAAACATTCCTTAGCACGTTATCTATGTGTTTCTATTCATGAACCAAGGGTCAGACAGTTCTGAGGCAGAAAATACCAGTCTCTTCGGAGGAGGACCACTAAAAGAATATAATTAATGCTTTAACTGCCTTTTACTACAGCGTTTGCAAGACAGGCTGGCACCTGGTCCGCTGATTAGATGCAGCTTCTGCTCGCCTCCAAGGACTTTGTGAGGGAGGAAAACAATGTATTTCTGTATCGTTTGACATTCCTGGCTGTTTTTTTTTTCAGCATTACGGCCGTGGCCTTGCACCGTGTGGAAGTTTGAAGCATGAAATACATTTTGCAAAGCGTTTAGACAGAAAGCAGAAAAGCAAATGACTGATATTTCATAAAATGGATGCCCTCTGGTTACATTGACGATTCTGTGTTTGCGATGTTAGTCACATGATGCGATTGTTTTCTGGTCAACATACTATCAATCTGTTAAACAACACAATTCCTCATGAAACACATTGGGTTGCACACATTTCTCAACATCTTGACAGACTACTTATGTCACTTCCTGTATGTCCTACAATAAAACATACAGAGATTTGTCTGGGTAGAACTATGTTAAGTGTCCTTTTCTTGTGCAGCCTTGTGGTATTAAGTGACATAACCACAATGCACAGCCATTCTGAATTTAGGTTATTTTCTCTGGATTCATGTGAAGGAGAAGAAAATGCAGCCATTCTTGGGTGAATGCTGAAATGCGGTTTTGTGATGAAGGGAATTTCTGCTGGGTAAATATACCCCACAATTTTCTCTGAAGTTACATCATTCAGGGGCATGGCAATGATCCCATACCCCTTGATGAACGACCGGTAGTACCTGGTGAGACCTAGAAAGGCTCTCACCTGTGTCTAAATTGGCCCGTGCTCAAGCTCTTGTGGGACCCTACAGGTTGGTGCTGTTGTACCCACCTCAATGTTGAAGCCTCCCCTAAACCGGGCCAAAATTGTAAAGAAATACAAGAACACTTCTCCTTTAAGCACAATGATTTCCCTAACTGGATGATGACATAAAGTATCTTCACTAGAGACGTTAAGGACCTCTTTTCAGTGAGTTTGTGGGAACTGCAGTGAACTGAGCATTTCTGTTGACACAATGTTGCCACTTGTGGGCTGAAGAGCTATAAAGGCCTTGTTCCCCAGCAAGAACATCTCATAACAGGGATACAATGTTTATATTTCTTAGCTCTGTGAAATTAACTATTGAACAAACTTACCCAGTGTGTTACCAGCTGGTAACTAACATGCTGATAACACCAGATAGCTCAATACAATACAGGAAGCACCCAACAAAGTTAGAGCGGAAGAATTATCACCCAAGATGTTGGCCATACATACACTAGACCTGGAAAAACACCTAAATAGCAAATCAACAGCAGGTGCATTCAGGAAAGTCATTAATTCAAAGCCCCAATGAAGATACAAGCGCCCCATAATACACTCACTGGACGACATTTCCAGAGGGAAGAGAGAGCTTAGTATAAAAAGCACTCGGATCCAGTCAGACAGTATGGGTGTTGGGGAAGGTTGTGTTCAGTGGTCGGTGAAACAAATTGACAAATTGATTTCTGCCATGCAGAAGTTAAAGTGCCTTCTCAGCCCTCACACTTCTACAAACCAAAAGCCAATACAATCATAAAGGCAACAGGCACAGTTGAGAAATGTACCTCCTTCGACCTTTTGTGGTAATGTGGGCAGGAGGGGTGTGAATATGGTTCAGTAGCCACCCAAGCCGTGAAGTATAACAGAGCAACATAAAGGAATGTTCAATCAAGGTTCTATACAAATATATACTTTAATTAAACACACCACGCACAATAGTACTTGATTGTCTCGAGCAGTGCAGATGCATTGATATTTCATTTGAGCAGAGGCAACAACATGCATTCAGATGGTGCAGTACGGCAGCAACTGGGTTTGAAAGTGCAGAACAGTGGTTTTGAAGTTCATCAAGTGAAAAACACAGTTCTGGAGGGTCCTGGCAGTTCAATCTGGGTCCATCATGCTCAAATATTGGCTAACTGCATTTTGACAAGTAAACCTCTAGCGACCCACTCCAAGATCTCATGGACGAGATGGGTCCTTTTCTCAGGCTCCCAACACGGGGACGTCTTGTGACCTCACCTACCTGCACAAAGGAACAAAGAGAGGCAATCCCCAATGCTACAGTCCTGACAGTAGTGACAATGTTCACACTGCCTGGGAAGTAGGCACCTAATCTTTTCACAACTGAGCTGGGCTCAGAGGGCTGACATGTGTAATATCAAATTGCTGTGGCTTGGATAACTGTGAATGATGCTGGCCACTGTACCCTAAACCTAGATATGGCTTATAGTTAAAGTTCATGTGCCACCAGGACAGCTATTTCACAGTTATGTAGTGTTAGGAACAGGGGTGCATATCTTAAATGCAGCCCCTTCATTCCAGAGAGCTGGCTGTCACTGCAGCTATCAAAGGGGCACCTGTCACCTCTGAACCTGCTCTGTGCCACTGGAGAGCAGGCACTGCAGATCAGCCTACTGATACAGCAGGGCACATTTGTACACCATGCCATTGGCATTGAGCTTATGAAAGGGAAATCTGAAAAGTAGAATGGAATTACATGTATCATTGTATTGATTAATACAAATCAGAGAAGTGTAGAAGTCAGGGCGTCTACACCCTTGCCAGATGGCAATTCCTCACAAAGGGACAGCTCAGAGGTTTTTTGTTACTCAACCTCACAAAGGCATCATCTTTCAGTCTCTTGTTCTACTGGCTGGCAGAGATGGGCTGTCTGACTACAATATATTTGTTGTGGTTTTAATATGTATGTTATGTGAATTATCAGCCACTATTCCACCAGTGAAGGCCTGGCTTATGTTAGAAAATTAAACTGCCACCAGGAGGATAATTACTCATAATTATATTGTTTTGGATCAGAGGTGCAGAGTTTAAATTCAAATTCTACATTGTACAACAGCTGTCAAAAGTGTACTTTTCATTTCAGAACTTGTTTTGTGTCATTTGAGAGCAGGTGATGCATATCTGGATTGTGATGCAAAAGGGCACACAAGTCGTTATACTTTTGGCATGGATGTTTAATGAAAGTGGGGACTTTTAAGCAGAGTACCCTTTCTGAGATGTAATCACCCATAAAAAGTTATATTTAAAAAAAATCAAAAACATTTTTGGCAGATGGCAATTCCTCACAACAGGTGATGCTTTATTTTGCCTGTGGACACTTCTTTGACAAATGTGACCTCTGGTCATTTAGTAAAGTAGTTTACTAAAACCAGCACACACTGTTTAACATTTGGCAACCTGGGATATGGTCCATCGATGTCTAACAGTGCCCTCTGCATGGTTCTGTTGATAATTCCAATGCCTGCAGAGGAGACCCCCAAAGTTTGATCACCATATCACTTTGTTTGCCTATTCACACTCACAAAGCATCCAATGCCTTGCCCATTGCCAACCACCAACTATTATATCTCTCACAGATAGTTTAGTGTTTGAAGCTCCCATATGTACCAAAAGCATTCGTCATTAATTGTTTCCTTATTCCCTTTGGTGCTATGAATTCCATTCCCCTTGTCAGCAAGCACACTCTCTACCTTTCCTCTGCCCTAAGGGTATATTAACTTAGGGGTCCTGTTTAAGTATCTAATTGGAACCCAACTGCTTTTGATGTACGGATGCACGTGTTGCAGTTCCTCATCTTCTGGCTCACTTGTATTCAGTCCTCCTATAGATGTCCAGACCATCTGTCATGCAAACATTCTCCAATACACGGTCTAAGATGGACTCATAAGAAGGTATTGGCATCCTCCATAGATAGTGAATGACTTGATTGTCTTTGCCTTGTTTGTTTTCTGCAAGGTATTTGTGTTCTGTAACTCTAAATACTATTCTGCTCAATCGCAGGGAAATATGGTCCTTTCCTCCCACACTGAGAGCCCTTACCAAAGGCGTGTGGGCTGTCAAAACTGTAGATGGAGCTCACTGCAGAAACTGCTTGAAATGTTCTACAGCTCATAAAAAACTTAGTACCTCTCTCTCGTTGGTCACATAGTATCAATCTGCTATGCTCAAAGACCTGGACATCAAACGATTTGGACTGCTTTCTTTTTATTCATCGTTTGTGTGAGACATGCTCCTAGGCCCTTTCCACTTGCATTGACTTGAATGTTGTTGGTCTCTCTGTGTTGAATGCTATGAGTGCATGATCCTTTGCTATGTGTTCTTTTGCTTTTTGAAATGCCACTTGGTGGTCTTTGTCCCACTCAAATGTTACACCCTTGCAAGTCAGACTTCACATTGGTTCCACCAGGGAAAGAAAACTTGGCAAAAACAAAGTGCTGGAAGATTTAGAACTACCACTATGGCCTTTACAAGACTCTCTTTGGGTCTGATGCCATCCCTACCATTGTCATGTTAGGATCCTTATGTATGCTTGGTAATTTCTGTGTGGTTTCTGCATGCTGTAAGGGATTTTCACTGAAGATCATTTAGTCATCATGAAAGGGCATTAACCCTTTGATGCAGTGAAATAATCAGTCCTCAACAACTGAAATATGGAGGCAGCAGATTCTAGCGCAAAGGGTAGGAGAGTGAATCTAAACAGTCTGAATGGAGTGAAATATGCTGTCAGAAATGTACTGCCTACTTTTAACTCCACTTGATGGTAGGCACTTTCTATGAACAAACATACTTTTGTCCTTTCTATTTTCTTAATCATCTTTCCTATGTTTGGCAAGTCATGATGTGTTGATTCAAACCCCTGAGATACACACACATTCTAATGCTCTGGCCAGGATTTATGACCAGAACAACTAGTAACATCCATTCTGGAGTCTCAATCACTCTCTCTAAACCTCCCTTCATCATGTATTAAATTAAGCTTTCAATTGGTGCAAGTAATTCTATTAGCATATTTCTTAATTTGCCCCTAAATAGCTCAACTTTTTTTTTATTAGCCTAATATGATGTTGGAACAGTCTTAGAGATGTAAGCCTTCAGACGAACACCTTTGGAAACTATTTGATCATGACATTGTGTTCCTTCATCATCAATACCTGTGTTGGGGTGAATTTCCGTTTCCTGTGCTAATTCCCTTCAACCTGAGCGATCCCCAGCACATTTGCTGGACTTCTGGGATTGTTTGTTTCATTCTCCTGAGTGAGTGGGACTTTTTACCACTCACTTACTGTATTCTTTTTACTTTTGATGGAGACATGGTTTCCTCCATGTATTTCATTACAGGCATTAAATGGTTACAGTACAGAGCACACAACATCCAATTCACAGTTTTGCCAGGGAGTCCTTTGGGCTCCCCTTCCTATTTTCTATTACTTTTTCCTAGGAACTACTGTTTTCAATGATAGTAGGATACTTTATATTTCACTTACCTTTCGTTTTGTTCGATCAGCATACAACACTTTATGTGGAGCGCTGAGGGACCACACTGTAACTAATTTCCCAGTGTTCCTGTAATTTTTATAGTTACAGTAACAGAGAAACCTAAACGGCGGGTGGCATCGGATACTCTTTTACCCATGGTTGTGTTAGTTACTTGCATGCTGTTTTCACAGCTGCAGTACAGCACCCATGGGTGACCATTTTCCCAAAATGGCCCCAGTCTTCTTTCATTGCCATTTGTCATGTGTTTGTTTCTTTTTGGCTCTTACCACTCTAGGTCGGGGTGGGTGCATCATGGCTCCAGAGTGTCTGCTGAAGCAGGAAGTGAGGGAGGAGCTTGAAATATCTCTAGCCTTTGTCTGAAGGTATACCTGGCTGAAACCAGTTTGAACTGGTTGGCTGGCTATATTGCAAGGGCAGCCACCCCCAGATGGTTGACAGGTTCATTGGACTGAATGAATGTGTTTCTGCATAAAAGGTGTGGCTTTTGGGACAGACTACTGGAACTGATGCTCCAAAGTAGAAGATGACCAGAGACACCTGCAGCACCTCCAGTAACTGCAGAAGCACAGCTGAAGTACCACTGATATCCTGACCCATTTTTTGAATCGACAGTGAAGCTCCTCCGAGGATGACTTCCTCCTCTGGGTTAGTGGGCATATCTAGCATTAAGGCACACTTAAATTTTAGCCATCCCCTGACGTCCTGCAATCTTTCTGGGCTGCAGAAACCCAATACCCAGGGTACCTGGACCATCTTGGAGTGCATCATCATGCCATTGACAAATCTCTCTGGAACTTCGGTGGAATCCATGTGGACCTCTAGAAGCACGAATCCTCTCTTCAAACTCCCCTCACCAGAGTGCAGGACTGAGAAAAGGAGAAGATTCCAATGAGCTGTGATCATGCTGTACTGGTGCTGAGAAAAAGGCACCAAAGCCATGACGCAGGAGTAAGAAGAATTATTTGCTGGCAGGTCTCTCTCTCTCTCGACTACTGATGCAGAAGCCCATCCTGGCTACCTCTTTTGTCACAATGACCAAGGATCACAAGACTGGGTTTATAGCCGTGCATCCTGAACGCATCCAGCTGCCTCATCTTCACTCTCAAGGTACTGTGGGGCTGTTGGTAATCTTACCTAAAGCCATTTGTGTTGCTCCTTTGCTTTTGGAGCACTGTTTATACCATTTGGGTGTTCACCCATTTTCAGTCGCCCAGGTCTAACAGCTTGTGCCCTACAGGATGGCTTCTCCTAAGCTCCTGTGCTTTTTACAAAGACCAACTAACTTGTTACTTTCCTGTGCTAAGAAGATTTGCATCAGTATTGCTTTCCCTTCGACTTTGGTATTGCTGGTTCCCTTACAGTAAATATTCTTACATTCTTGGCTTTGGCAATGCTTGTTTCCCACCAAACCAAAACTGAATAACTCCTTTTTTGTTAGGGGAAAAGACTGCCTAAACTGTATACGTATTGCTTACCTGTGATTTTGCTCTAAGCGTTCTTGAACTTACCTATACTTGAATACTGTGTTAATTTAAAATAACTACATTTGCTGACCTGAATTGAAGTCACTCCGTATGTGGATAAGAAATGTGTATACACATTTACTCACCTGCTTTATGTTTCCTTATTATTCTAAATGTATGTTTGATATTGCTAGTTGATACAATATTTCCTTAGTTTATAACTGCTGTGTGTATATATTGAATACATCACTATGTTTGATATAACTGCTAGAGTGTAAGTGTTTCTTTGGATCTATGTATGTTCTGGTTTCTTTGTACTGATTTACAGATCACATTCCTTCTCCTAAGATAAGCCTGGCTGCTCTGCCACTCTACCAACCTTGAGTAGTACAGGCCTCCGTCTTGTGGAGTCCAATACCAATTGCACCTGGATTTTGCCCCATTCCAACCTCTGCCTGCTACCTCCAGTTTGGAATTGGTCATCCATCCAAGGCAACGTTTATTCTACCTATTATCTGTATTGCTTTTTGGAACATAGTTGACACAAACCATGCCAGCAAGATTATTTTGTGCTGTGAGTATGCTTCTGTAATGTCCTCCATTTTCTTTAGCGGTACAACCTTCCTCTCCAGCATATTATGATGGATGGATGTGGGTATTATGGTGTGCAGTGATCCAGAATCTGCCATGTGTTCAAGCTTGCTACCTAGAATTGGCACTTTACTTATTGGATGTCTAGTGTGGGGGCAAGCGTTTGTATCCCTCATATCCTCTGTAACCCCTCCATCAAAACACTGTATTTAATTGAGAGACCCAGCTCCTCTATCTCCTCATTCTCCTCGATAATATCTGCTTGATTTACCAGACTAACTGTGGGCTTCCTACTTGGCTTTTTCACCTGGCTGACAGACACAATTTAGCAACATTTTCTGTCATTCCACCCTTCTTACAAGTCTTCCCAATGGCCGAGCATGCTGTTGATGTCCCTAGTTGGTGTAGATGCCCACTTGGGAAGCACTCGTTATGGTATTCGTCTTTCTTTGCTGCATACTTGATCCTTGTCTCCTTGTGGCAATCCTGCAACTTTCTTTCAGGGTGTAGAATATCTCTCAAGGTTTTTATCTATCTTAATAACTTCTTTGGGTGTTGGTTCCGACACTTGCCACAGTCGTTCTTAGATTTAATCATCCCTTGCATTAGCTAGTTACTCGGCACTTCTTTCAAGAACAGGTCGAAATTGCAGTTGATAGCTATTACATTCAATCGTGTCTGGTATACATCAATGCTCTTTTCAGGGAGTTGTGAGCTAGTCTAGAAGTTATGCCATTATAGAAAGATGCTCTCTTTTGGTTGAGACATGTGCTCTATGTTTGTCACAATTTTCTATGTAGACGTTCATGATTGCCCTTTTCACATTGAAATGGGTGGGAAATTCAGAGACCAAAGACTGAATAACATGGTCATCTTGGTGGAGGATCAAACTGCTGCATATCTCTTTTCCACTGCAGTGCTATTCCTTTGCTCCACTCTTTCTAGTTCGCTTGATTTTTGTTTGACACTTGCCATGAGTAATGGGAATATTAAGTTAGCGAAAGTCACAGTGACTGCACTGTACATGCACAGTGTTCCACGGCCGTCACATTCATTTTGCTTCCATCATGGTCATGTGGTAACACATTCTTGTTTAGCTTGCTGGTTGTACATGGCAGCACACCCTATGCAGCAGTGTTACATTTCCTTGATAACCACAGGGTGGTTTCCCTGTGTATATCACATTAAGGTGCTTTACTGAAATGCAACTTGCTCTCCATGGCTTCTGGCCATGTGCGTTGGTAGCATGTGAAGCTGTTGGTCTCTAATGCTGCAAACTCCAAGAACCATTTCCACACTGTCCCTTTTCGAAAGGTGTTTTTATACAGTGATATCAAGTTGATGTGAGATGCTAGCGCCACACACATTCTATCATGAAGTCGTTTTTTCCATACTTTCATTGTTGGGTTCAATCTCTGGAAGGTGGCACCTCATGTACAGGAGCGCGCTGACAAGAAAAGGAGACACACAACTAGCTTGTTTCCAAAATGTAGTAATTGATGGGAGTAGATAAGGTAGGTTTGTTTATTTCATTCAAGCTCTCCAACTGCTACCACCTCCTACTGGCCTGTCACATCAACAAACTGTGCGTTGATGTCACAATCAGCCTTTGGAGTGCGGACATTCAAACTTCTAACTGCAGCCTCTGCTCAGAGATTGCAGATAAAATACCTAATCATGGCTATTTCAACAACAAGTTAGATACATTTTTAAAAAAACATTTTTTAAAGCATGGAACTAGTTTAAGAGCAGGGGAGCGCTGTACAGCCAGCTTTTGGCCGGCATCTTTTAACAGTAGTGCAGAACCGTGAGTTGTGGTTGTGCTCAATTGGGATTAGTCCTGGGTCAGGTGTTTGAGTGATTTTTGAAACTGGAGAATTCTGAACTGATACGGAGTTTGATTTCCAGAGAGTGGGTGCATGACATAATAAAGATTGTTTGTGGTCATCTTTGCAGACGAGTTGCTATTTTAGCTGATTGGTCCATTTTTTGCACAAGGAGCGTGTTCCACCAGATATGTGGATTTTATCCACCGTGTATGCTGGTGTGCTACTTGTGACTGCTTTGCAGATGATACATGTAGTATTGAACAGTATCCTGATTTGGAGAGAAAGCCAGTGTAGTTTGCGTAAAATGGGGGTGATTGGGTTGAATTTCAGCACACACGTAAAATTACATGCTCTGGGTGGTGGATTGATTTTAGGGGAGCCAAGTGAGCAGCTGGTAGCCCTATCAGGAGGGCATTTACCCATCAATGTGCAAGGACTATGATTGAAGGGAACATGGGGACTTGTGAACCTTGAGTGGAGGAAGCATGGATATCCATATATTATGGGTGGAGGGAGCACTTGAGCTTGTAGACAATGAGGAGAGGGGGACTTGAACTCATAGACTTTTTAGCAGAGGAAGCACAACACATAGACCCATGTTTTATTAGAGTAGGGAGCACTGTGACTAAAACAAAATGAGTGAAGGAGCATGGCACTTATGAACTTTGAGGAGAAGGAGAATGAGAAGACCTAGACCTTGAGTGTATGAGGCTTGGGGATTCATGACATTTGAGTGGAGAGAACATGGGATCTTATTTATTAGGATGAAGGGTGCAAGGGAATGCATGGCCTATAAAGGGAGAGACCATGCGGACAGCTGGCTATGTTATGCTATGTTGTATTACATCAAAGTGCTTTATTTTATACTTTCTTCTATGAGTGGAGGGCCCATTAGGTACTTAAGGACCTTGAGTCGAGGAAGAATGGGGACCCTTTGACTTGTGAGTTAGGTACCATCTGGACACATCGACAATACAGGGATGGAACACTTAACCCATGGACTATGAGGAGAGGAAGCACGTGGATGCACTGACTATTAGTGGCTGAAGCACACGTACTTGTGCATTATTGATGCAGTGAGCATAGGGGGAAATGGAGTGAGTGAAGGAAGCATGAAGGTTCATACACTGTCTGTGGCCGTAACACTGGGACTAGTGCACAATGATTGGAGGGATCTTGGGGACTCATTAACTATGATAGGATTCTGCATAAGGATTAATGACCTATGAGAGGAGGGACCATGGCATCTACTGTACTATGTAATGTAATTATGTAATGTATTATCATTTTGTTTTGTTTCATACTACTTTGAGGACGTAGTTTTCGTTAATGGAAATGCAGCACAGTGTTACTAACACACTGATTTATGTTGTCTGGAAGTATCTGTATACTGTGCGTGGACTTGTTTCCAGGTGGTTCTTGTCAATAGACCTTGAGGTATCTGTTTCCAGAGGGGAGACCTATGGGCCAGTAGTGTGATGCTGTTTTGGTTGAGACTGTGCTATATACGTTGGATGGAGTAGTGAGGAAGGGTTCTGGTGTTTAATTTATTTTCGAGGGGTGTGTACATTTGTGGGTTGCTTAGTTGCTATGCATATTATGTTTCGGAGAATATTTCAGCCAGGTATTGTCAGGTGCAGTTAATGGAGACCAAGACAGACTTCTGTGGCTCTGCCACCACCCTGGTAGTGATGCCTCTCTGGTACACGAATGAGCAAGTGAATAGCCATGCACTTTCTCATTGCTGAATTGTGCACCGTGGGACAGAGCGCCAGCAAAACAATTAAACAAGCAAGCTGGCTCATCATCTTATCAGACAGCTGCTGCCAGGATTATTGACATACAACACAGTGCCTGTGAGAAGACAACTTTTTGTGGGTCAGTAAAATATCACAGCAGCCAATAAAAAATAAAAACATTGTTGGGAGACTCCATTGACTTTCTCCTTGATAACATCATTAAGACTTGCCCATCTATTTTTCCACGTGTTTCAGAAAAGTAATGTACTGTGTGTGGTTTCATATGATTATCAGCAAACTTCCTTAAATCCGCATTGGTCAATTTATCCAGTCAAAGTTATGGTTTTCCTGCCGTAAGGATACATATCAGTGGATGTATTGCAGCTGAGTAAATCCCCATGTAGTCCTATGAGCTCCAAAAAGTCCTACCACCAAACAGAACCAAGTAGCAGTAACAGTAAATGAGTTTGGTTGTAATTTGGCAAATGTACCCCCAAATTACCACCAAACTTGTAATAAATCCCATAGAGTGAACAGTATCCGCAGCCTCCCTAAATCCCTGCTACCTGCACAAAAATCACACAGGCGTGAGTCTCATTACAGCTGCACTCAGGGATGTTCTGCTCCTCTGCCCATGTGTCGCCCAAAGGCCCATGTCTCATTCACTGACTTAAAGCGATGTATACTGACTGGTACTTTGAGATTTTCTTCCAGATACGTTCGTCCAGGTTATCATGACTCCATGTGAACTGTGATTTTCCTTTATTATAGTTTTATTATTGTCCATTTCTGTTGAAGTGACCTAAGAATACAACTCCCAGAATGCAATTGATGGAGAAATTAAAGATCAGGAATGGGGCATTCTGTCTCCACCGACACAGTCATCTGTTACCGACCAGCAAAGGTCTTTGGCACGATTGTTTTGATTGTTACATTATACATCTGTCTTACCTATACCTCGGCTCATTTTGTTTCCATGTATTCTGCGTCTTCTGGGATTTCAGTGACTGGCGTGAACGTAAATACCTTGAAATCAAATCTAACTTGGTACACTAACCCTATTGTCTTCAACCGCAAGGGTGTTCCTTTGTTTTCCTGCAAATCACCCACACTTGAATAGCGTGGCTTTTAAACCCTAGGTTCTGTGTTGTCATGTACAAAATATAAAGTTTGAGACATCATTAAAACACAAATGTACGTATTGTCTGCTAGGGAACCACAGCATGTGTTTATAATCACAGGACATTTATTATTAATATTATGGATACCTAGGTGGGGGCTGCTTTGTCAATTCTCAAACTAATCAGGAAGGCACATATCCCTGAAGATTCATTTTTCTTAATTAGCTACAGATTGGTAACAAATATAACTGTATTTCTGTCACAGCAAACAATTTCCCAGAAACTTAACACAGTTAATGATCTCGGTTGACGGTCCAGAATCAACACAACAGCTGTTTGTAATATAATGCCATATGCAGAAAACAACAACTAATTAATATTAGTAAGCAGAATGAACAAAACCGATGATGACTACTAGAATTATTGAGGGTTACCATGTGTGCGAGATATCAATCACATTTTAGCACTGTTTAAAACTATTTTTATCAGTTTTTATGACTGCCATCCTTCATAATTAGTCGACGTACCCTCATAAATCTACAGTAAATCTCATGGATGTATCCAGGTCCTGAAGCCTTATTTCAAAGCATACTGAATATTCTGGCTGCTTCATTAAGAGGCAAACATGTCTGGTTCACGCTCCATACATGTACGACCATGTAGAACTGATTTAGCGACTTAATTCATTTTTCGTTAATCAGTGAGTGAGCAAATGAGTTCAGACAGTGCAAATGAGCAAATGCTTACAAGAGAAACTGAACCATACCATTATTCAAGTGTGTAGTAAAAGATGCACACAACGTTTAACATTGAACAAAGTGACTCTGCAGTGCAAACAAAAACACTTTGCACTGTGCCTAATTCACAGAGCGAAGCAAAGTGTCTTTGCAGTGCAAAGTGCTTTTTTGTGTGAATTTGTGCGGTGCAAAGAGTACTTTTGCAGTGCAAAGTCACTTTTCTCTGCTCTGTGAATTAAGCCCTGTGCAAAGTGTATTTATGCAGTGCAAAGTCACTTGTCTCCATGGTAATTATTCTGTGAATTAGGCCCATTGTGTTTTGCCATTATATAAAATGACTGAAACATAAAGCAACAAAACATGGACAAAACAGCATAATATGAGGCAGACGTTTACCTATTTATTATATTATATGTATGCATTTAAATGATGCAGTGAAAATGAAAATAAAACACCTAACCCTTTATAAAGTGTCATCCTGCAAGTCAATGTGCCATATTGGGGCAAATTAGAATCAAATAAACAATTAACTTACAAATAAAGAACATTAGGTGCCTTTTTATTATTTATTATATAAATAGTAGACCATGATTGAAAGTGTCAGAGTGAACAACTTTAACTTGACACTGTAAAAGATAATTACTTTGGGACTCACAAGCATGCAGTGTGGCAAAACAGTGACAATAAAATAACGTTCATTCCATTACTGTCACTTTACTGCTAAGTCACCGCACCACTGAACAATGAGTTTTGGCATTAAGGTAAAGGATATACCTCCATCAATGAGATGGAAGTAAATTATTCACCTTGCCACCAAACATTGTCAGAATTACCACAGTGAAATTACCACTTACAGTTATTCCAGAAACATTCCAGAAGAATTCCCATGAAGTGCTAAGAACTCCAAAAATAGGGACTAACATCACCATGCCACCACTTGTAAACGTGAAGTAAATCTACAGAACCCAGTGGTGGTAACAGATCATTATTTAACAGTAAATCAGGAGATTTACCCACAATTTACTGACATACTTGTAATGTTTCCCATTAACTTGCTTCACAGTTGAGGGGAAGGTATCTGATTCCTTCAGCGCTCCATTAAATAGTGACCTAGATTTGATTTGATGGATTTCTAGAGCGGTAAAGTAGACCTAACTACATCCTAGCATAGATAATTAAGCAATGTGACCCGAGCGGCTGGGGCATTACCGACTCAGGTAATGCCCCTGGGCCCATAGTTATAGCGAAGGCCCTGGGGCATTACCTGAGTCAGTAATGACCCTGCCGCGAGGGTCATATTGCTATTAGTACCCCGGTCCACAATATATGCGTGACCGGGGCATCAAAAGCATTTTTTTACATCCCGAATAGCCTCAGCGTTTCGGGACAGAAAAAAAAAAAGACCAAGAAAATGGCTGCTGGGAAAGTGAAAACGGGAGTCCATTTTCTCTTTTCATGGCGGCCTTCGGGATCGGACGCGCTGGGAACACAAGTGTTCCCAGCGCATCCACTCCTGAAAAAAAGAAGCAGAAGGTAAGTGGGGTTGGGAGGGCAGGAGGGAGGAGAAGGGGGAGGGAGGGGAAGGGGGGAGAGAGAAAAAAAAGTACCTGCATCCCCGGCAGGGGACGATGGAAGCCTCCAGCTGTGTGGAGATGTGGAGTCTCCACACTGCTGGAGGTTGCCATCATCCCCCACCATGGACGCAGGAGCAAGAAGGTAAGTGGGATGGGGTAGGGAAGAGGTAGGGAAGGGAAAACAAAAAAAAAAGCTTACCTGAGTCCCCAGTGGGGGGGCGAAGGCAGCCTCTCAGCCGTGGGGAGGCTCGGTGCAGGGATGGCCCCGCTTCGAGCTTCCTCATTGGCTGAGGAGCTGCCACGCCCCCCTCCGCCGAGGACTAGGCCGCTGGAATCCCAGCCGAGAATCAAAGGATTCTCGGCCGGGTAAGGACCCAGCGAGAGCCAATCGGAATGTGTGTTGCATTCTGCTTGACTCTCGCTGGGTACTAATACTCAACGAGAACTTGTTCATAACAAGGTCACCAATGATCCTAACCTGCTGATGCTCCAGAGAAAAGGTTTAGGAAAACAAATGCATTATTAAGGACTTGCAAGGAGTACGAGGGAAGGGATACATCGAACGTTTAAAGGCAGTAAATTCCATCGTCTGGATATTTCGATTGAACGGCACCTATAGTCACTGTGAACAAATCTGGAAGGTGAAAGAACAAAAAGGTGTTTACCAGACGATCGTAAAGGACATCTAAACTCAGAATGGATGGTTTTACTGGACTGGTATCCTGGCACAAGATTGTTTACGCATTTAAGGCAGAGAATTTTAAAATCAATCCTCTACCTAATAGTTAGCCAGTGGAGTGTCCTGCGTAGAGACAAAATAGGTGCAGTCTAAGAAGACATATCAAACAAACTGATGCATTGTGTGCCTCTGAAGCTGGTTAATTTGTTTACAATTACCCACAAAGAAGGATCACAATTGAAATAACAAAAAAAACCCTCAGATATAAGGTCCAAAAATCAAAATAGTGTGGCCAATGTAAACAATACATTGTTACTGTAGCTTTTACATTGATAGCAATATTAAACGTATATATGCATGTTTAGAGTACATAACTAAATAGGTTAAACTTTGGAGCAAGCATGTTGATTTATGGAAATGACCGCATGACATCAAGCGTTATGTATCAAAAGATGTATTTTCCAAGATGGCTGCCAAAACTGGTATGGCCAAAAAGTGGCGCTCTCCCTCATGTAGTGGCTGGTGATGGGGAAACGAACTTAGCCAAATTTATGAAACACTGAAAAAACGCATGCCCCTGTGCGGTTGTAACACTACAAAAAAACACCCAGTAGGCAAGTACAAAAGCACCCCAGCACACAAGACCTAGCTATTGAAAATATCATCTTTATTATTGCAAAGTACAGCACACCATAAAAACAGAGGTAAAGTCATTGCCCTGTGACAGACATAAGGTGTACAAAAAGCATTCACCCCATGGGTGGAAAAAGTCTCGCGTTCCGCCTGAATGCTCAGGCTTCCTCAGACTATTATAATCCAAATGCGCGATTTACATCTTAGCATTTAAAAGGGAAGTGCAATTCCAGAGCGTCCCCACTCGTACCGCATCACGTGAAAAAGCGGTCATGTGACCGCATCTATCATAATGATGGAAAACCTCTCGTACGTAATGACCTCCATATTGGAATGGTCATATGCCTATAGAAACGGTATATTCTAAAGGTAAATAGTCCCATATAACGTATACAGTTCCATTATACAATACAGATGGTTACCGCGATGCTCGAACGATGTTGGAGACGCTCGAAAACAACACTTTTAAAATTATTCCTTAAAATCAATCATTGTATATCACAGACACACCAATGTGCCTGTATGTCATAAACTGACTAAGAGCAGCTGAAATGGCCGCTATTAGCCATACGCCCCCTCTAAAGGAAAGCACCTCTAAGCATAGTGCGACGAGCAGAAAACAGCAGCCATGTTCTAAATGGGCAAATGCCCAATCACTACAAAACCTCTAAAATGCACGTAATGTATCAGATGGCCAGTGCCATATAACTCAACAGTGTTAATGTAATTCACATTAATAGACAAATCCTGTTGGCATGCAAATGGCAATTCCTATGTCAAAAATGCAATATTAGAAAGTGGAATATCAAAAAGTAGCAGCATAATTCATCAAGAAATACTTCACATAGTAAGACACAGTATATAAAAAATATATACATTGATCCAAAAAGAGGTGCAATGCACAAAGTGCAAATAGCAATTCCTATGTCAAAAATGCAATAGAAAAAAGTAGCAGCATAATACAACCGTTAACTCATTTTTGTAAAAATACATACATTTCAGCATCAATGTTTAAACCATTCGGTTTCAGGGTATCAAATTTGCATATGAGTGTGGCTTCCAGTTGCCTCAACTTCAATTCTCGGTTGCCTAATCTTTTGATAGATGGTATATGGGCCAACCCTGTAAAAGATAGAAATCTAACATCACCAATATGTACCCAGCAGTGCAGGGGCACCCTCCACCAGGCCCTCGCCCATGTCCCATCCATGCCCCCCTGCACCTGGGTCCCAACAATCCCCAATCATGTCCGTAATGGCCATCCTCCCCTGCCAAAAGGCCCAACCAACTATCACATCCACCCACATATCAAAGGCAATTACATGTTACACACCCAGTGTAAATAATGCAAATGAACACATGTCTGTCACACACAATGGCTGCAGGTGAATGTTAAAACACCCAACATGACATGCATGAAAGCAATGAGATGATAAGACACATTGAAGGATGAAAATAAAAACGTATTTAAAATTAACTTGAATGGAAATTAAATGAGAAAAACCACAAAGCAAAACAACCAAAAGAAGATGAATGTCCATGAAAAATATCAAAAACACACAGCACAATCAAAATAAATGGTGTCCAAAGTCACAGTCAGAAAAGTAATCCAAGTGTAAATGATAAACAAAAACCATTGCCCCATGGCGATGAAAAAAATCCATAAAATAAAAAAATCTATTGAAGAACTATTTACAAGATAATCCCGGGTCCATGAGCCCAACCAAATGAAACCTAACTAAAAACTGAACTATATACAAAAATGTGTCGCATTGTCTTATCGCAACTAAATAAAAAAATAAATAAAGGAAACCTAACACTAACTATATAACTATATACAAAGGTGGCGGGCAAGTCCAGCAGCTCACTCTGTGGTGTTCCGGGCCAGGGCATCATCGAACTCCTGTTCGATGTCTCGGAGGCGGTCCTGTTCCATGGCCCAGAGGGTCCGCAGGGATGACGCCATCTCCTCCAAGCCCCTGCGAATTGCCTCGAGGCACTCTGCCCGCCTCAGGGCCCTCCGCATGGAGTTCTCCGCCCTGACCATTGAGAGCCGCGCCTCTTCCGCCCGCTGCCGCTCCGCACCTATCTGCTGGCCCAACCGCTGCCACACGAAAGACTCTTCCCATCCTGGGTCCTCCTGCCCTCCGGCCGATGCCTGCCCCTCCGATGTTGATGGCCCCGAGCCATGATGCCTCCCACATTGACTCCACTGCTGCCTCCGACTCCACTGCCTCTGCCAGCACGACGGCATCCAGGCTGATGGAATCCACCGACGCCGTTGTGCACGTGCCCTGCCTGATGATGCCGGCACATCGTCCATCTGCTGGGGTACAGTTGCTGTGGTGTCCACCCCTGCTGGACCTCTGACTCCCGACTGTGGCAGGGATGGGATCCCAACCGAGCTGGCTGCATTGGTCAGGGCAGGTCCACAGGGGGCCCTGGTGGCATCTGGGCCGGAAGACGGCAAGGAGAACGACTGGCGTATAGTCTCCACAGAGGAGGAGAGGGCCGCCAGATTGGCCGACACATGCAGGAAACCCCCGAACATGGACAATCCCAATTGGGCCACGTCGGCACGGTGCTCTTCGTGATGACGTGCGTGCTCCTCCTGGGAAGCACGCACGGCATCACGAATCACAGCCGAGCGCATCGCGACCCCAATCAGGACCTTCTCCATACGGCCAGGGGTCCCCTCGTCCGCAGGTGGAGGGGAGTCAGATGACATGGACATCCCCTCTACCTGCGGATGGGCCTGGGACGGGGCATCCCTGCTGGTGCATGGTGGTGCACCCAAGGGTCAGGGACAGCAACATGCACAGGCCCCTCCACAGTGACCTGTGCTGCCTCCTGCCCCTGCCCCTGGACTGCACCACCTGCACCAGCAGGGATGCCCCCACCAGGCCCCATGTGCACCTCAGTTGCGGCCTCCTCCTCCTCTGTGGAAACCACCAACCTGGATGGCTCCTCACCATCTTCCGCTGTAGCAGGCCCCTGTGGGGGCTCACCCACCCCTTCCGCTGCAGCCGTGGGGGCATCCCCGCCGCCTTGCTCCACAGCGCCGTCTCCGCCCTCTTCTTCACTAGCCGCTTCGTAGAGGGAGACATAGAACACAAGCATCAGGGTACTGTACAATGGTCCCCTAGACAGGAAGCAATAGCAGATGAGTGCCACTGTCAAAGTACACTTCCATCATGTCCCTCCACAACACATGTGTCAGTCCAGCCAAAACACACACAGTGACAGTCATGGTGCATGCCATGGACATTTCCATACATGTCCAATGGACTCTCGAAACATACAATGTAATGGAACTCACATGCATCATGGGCCATGCCTATCACATGCACACACTTCACCTCAGTCACATCCATCTGGCCCCGTAGACCCCAATCACAGTGGATACAAGGATGACTAGGCTGCATCAGTGAATCTGTACATTGTCACAGACATGTGTCATGCATCCATGGCATTCACAAGTCACAGACACGCAGGTCAGGCACACAGACATGGATACCATATATGTACCTGGCATCAGCACCCATCCCTCACCCCCACCCATGTCCAGGAACAGAGACTGCCATGCTCTCATGTGTACAATCTGCATAGGGCTCCCCATGTCGCATTTAAACACATGCAACAACCGTGCGATTCACACATTACTGGTCGCACATGCATTACCATGATGTCCCTGCACACATACATGCGTACATGGCCTTTGTCACACATAGAGGCAAGTATCAGACAATCAGCACACTGCAACATGGCCTGTCTCACACAGCAATGCTTGGCCACTTACCGCTCAACTCCAGACGGGTCTCCCTCTCAAGGACCTGGGCGTGGAGCGCTGGGTGTACGCGTTCCAGGACCCTCATCTGGATGGAACTCATGCAGCCCCAGCCCCCCTCCACGAGGCGCCGGGCCTTTATGAGGGTCCTGGACCTCAAGCCCTCCCAGCGCTTCTTGACCTTCTGGATGGTGCGGGTTGCCACCCCCTCCGCGTTGATGGCAACCACACAGTCCGCCCAGATCCTCTCCCGTCCTTTCTTGTTGGCGCAGGATGATCCGAAGAGGGCATCATACTGCCCCAGGACTTGCTCTACCAGGACACCAACTTCGGTGGCAGTGAAGCTGGTGCCCCTCTGCCCCTCTGGCCGGGGGTTGCCACTGGTGCCCGACATGGCAACCCCAGGGGCAGGAGTGGGTGGGCAACTGGGTCCTGGGGCTGGGCTGTTGAGCGATGTTATCCGAGTCGGGAGTCTTCTGTTCCAGCAGCGGTGGACACAGCAACTGGAGCCCCGCAGATGGCTGATGTGCAGGCACCAAATGGCAGGGCACGGTGGCAGCAGGCAGGCAGGCAGGCAGCAGCAGATGGCATGTGGGAGGCTGCTCGGGGCACTGGGGGGCAGTAATTCGGCCTTCTGGGCAGGAGCGTGGTCTTCTGTGTGTTTTCGCGTGGCCAGCTTGATACGGAGTGATTTGGCACGTGAAAATCCTGCACGTCAGTGTGAAATTCGAGGAAAGGCCCTTAGCGCGTAAGCGCGTCAGCACGCGTACGCAATTTCATTGGACCAAAGGCCCTTACAGGGTAAGCGCGTCTGTGATGTTTCACGCACGGGCGTTGCCCTAGCAGGGCTTGGAGATCCGGCGTGCCTTTACACTGCTCTGTACGTGCTTTTCGTGCGGCGCGTGTTTTTTCCATCCATTGGGGTTTACTTCTCAGCGGGTGTTGGCTACGCGTTCTTCTACACGCAAGGCAGACGGTGTGTGGTACCCCGCTCCCCTCCAGGCCCGATCACGTGAAAAACTTCACACGAACCCCGATCGCGTGAAAAACTTCACGCAAACCCCTAAAATACACATAGCCCGCTCCCCCAGGCCCGATTGCGTGAAAAACTTCACGTGAACCCCTGAAATACACGTACCTCGCACAATCGCGTGTGTAACTTCCCGCGCAACCCCGAAATACACGTACCCCGCTCAATCGCGTGTGTAACTTCCCGCGCACCCCTGAAATACACGTACCTCGCACAATCGCGTGTGTAACTTCCCGCGCAACCCCGAAATACACGTGCCCCACTCACACAGGCCCAATTACTGTATGTTGCCACTTTTGTAATGCGCAGGGAAGCTACCGCCTGCCTTCGTGTGGCGGGCGTGTTTCGGCTTGTGTGTGTCTTTGGCTGTGCGTGGCTTTGCCCTATTCGATTCCATGAATACGTGTGGTTCGGGTGCGTGTGGGCGTTCCGTCTGCTTCCCTGCAGTACATCCCCAGTTACGCCCTTATTTTTGCGCGTTGTTCCCCATTCCGCGCGTTACGCCCCGTGTTCCGCCCACTTTCTAGTGAATGCGCCGAGGTTGTGCGCTTTCACTGTGCGCGTCGCGCACGCCTTTCGGATGTTGCAGTGACGTGTGCGCCATGCACGGGTTTGGCGCACATCCCGAGGAAAACACGCGCAGGGACTTCCATGAATCGCACGCGTGCGCGTGCGCCTGTTTTTTTGCGCTTGCGCCTGCTTGCGCAAAGATTTTCGGCGCACGTTTGTTCCATGAATCGCCCCCTTTATCTATAATTCGGAATGGCCCCTGCCAGGCTGCTAGGAATTTGGAATTTTTCTGTTTACTTTTTCCAAAATGGAATTTATACACCTGATCCCCTACACAATATTCCTTTACTGTTGACTTTTGATCATAATATGTTTTAGCACTGTCAGCAGCCCTTTCCAGATTTCTCTGTACAAAAGCAAATGCATGTTGTAATGCTTCCTCATCTCATCAATGTATTCATGAACTGTAGATGCGCTTAAAAGTGATTGCTCATGTGTTCTGTATAGTAGGTGTTGCGGCAACACCATTTTCCTACCTCTCAAGACCTCATGTGGGCTAATACCTGTTGCTTTGGCAGGAGTTCATCTGATTGCCATCAAATCTCCCATTACAGCTCCAATTTTAGCCAGGTGGTCTGCCTTATCATTCCCCTCTTTATCCTCTCCTGGAGTTTTTAAATGCCCACAAATTATTCTCCAGTATATTGTCAAATTATTTTCTGACACTAATTTGTCTATGGCTTGTATCATTTTTCCATGTTTAAGTGGCTTTTTGTTGTATGTAATCATGCCGCTCGCTTTTCAGCTAGGTAGACATTCCACAAAGCTGTTTTGCGCATAGTCAGAATCAGTCACCAGGACAATTTCACTGAATTTATTATCAATTGCAGTAGCAATGGCTTTAAAAATGGCTGCCAATTCCGCTACTTGACTGCTCCTAGCTCCAATTCTCATCCCTATGCTGGGGATACCTTCACATTTCAACCAGACATTTCCTATTCCTGTCACTTATTGTTTATTACTGTCATTTTCAATGTGAAAAGCACAACCATCGGCATATACAGTTGGCAAGTCCTTGCATGTTTTTACATCAAAAGCTTTGTGTGGTGATTGTTCAAACTCCTGTAAATTAGGTTCTATTTCCATTTTGTTGGATGCTTGTTCAGCTGCACAGTCGAGTAAATCTGCTAAACTTTGAGCAATTGGGCTCTTTTTATTTTGGCCATATCTCACTTCTACAGGAAAACCTTGCAATGCTAGCGTCCATGAAGTGATTCTGGACTGCGCTAAATTACTTGACCTAATTCTTTTACTCTCTAAGAATTGCAAAGGTTGATGATTTGTTTCAATAATCACCTTTTCTCCCTGAACAATAGGGCGGAAATGTTGTAACGCCCACGCAGTGGTTAATAGGGCCTTTTCACATTCATTGAATTTCATTTCAACTTGGGAAAATGCTTTACTTGCATAGGCAATGGTTTTGTGATTCACATCATGTTTTGTGATAACACTGCTGACATACAATGTTCAGAGAAACCTATTTCTATAAAGAAATCCCTATCCTTTATGGGTATGCTAAACATGGTGCCTTTACAAGACATTCCTCCAATTTGGCTACTCTCTCAGACTGCTCTTTCTCCCATTTCCAGGGTGTATTTAGTTTTAGCAATTTAGTCAATGGTTGAGTGATCTCAGCATAATTGTCAATGAACTTTCTGTTATAGCCTGTCATTCCTAATAAACTTTTCACCCCTTTCACATTTTTAGGGTCTTTTAGTTTTTGTATGGCCTCTATTTTCTTCTTTTGTGTATTTAGTCCATGTTCAGTTACTTCATGGCATAGTAAATTCACTTTTTTCTTGCACCATTGTGCTTTTTGTAAAGACACTTTGGCGCCTGCTTTCTGCAATTGGCCAAGCACATGCCTTATTTCATCAAGATGGTTTTTTAATCTTTCATTTTTTATCAGGACATCATCCACATAAACTATGGTTCCTCTTTCCGCTGCATCAGGCATGGCCTTCCTCAAAAATATTCCAAATTCACTCCCACTATTAACGTACCCGAACGGAGTTCTAACCCATGCATATTGAGTCCTGTCAAATGTAAAGGAAAATAAATTCTGTATCTCCTCTGCCAATGGCACGAACCAATATCCAGAGGTGAGATCTAATGTGGTAAACACTTTTGAACCATGTACCTGAGCTAGGCCCTGATCAATGAATGGCAGTGGCCATCTGGACACTGGTACTCTTTTATTTAACTCCCTCAAATCTGCACAAAGCCGCCATTGACCATTTTGCTTTAACACACCTAAAATGGGCGTGTTGGATGTGCTATGGATAGGCCTGATGATTCCTCGCGATTCTAAATTTTTAATAATCTCTGCCAATGATTCTAAACATGCCAGCGGTAGTCTATACTGGCGTATAAATACGGGACTCCTGCTACACCCTTCCGGAAGTGTGGCCACATGTAAATTAGTTAACCCGCAATCATAGGCATCTTTTGCAAATACATCTTTAAATTCCATAAATATCTTCCTCAATTCGTTTCTATCCTCATCGTTGTCACACGCATCCGCTAAGGAGATCTGCTCTTCTACCATTTTGGAAAATTCTGGAAAATGTTCTGGTAGTGGAATCTCGGCGCATTCCTCTAGCTGTGTGGATGTGTCTCTTTGTAAAGCTGCCACTTTTAAATGTTTTGTCATGTCAGCTTCCATTTCAATGGGCTGATTTTCCATTTCATTTTCACTTAAATCAAATGTTATTCAACTCTCTTCATAACAGCACACTGTCTCACTTGAATCATAAGGGTACACAGAATGAATTCTAAATATTCCTTTGGGCTGAGAGTCCAGGTATTCTGGAAACTCACCCTTGGCATCTACATACTTTTCAGGGATATTTCCAATCACCATGTTATTTAGATCTGCAGTATAATGTGATTTTTGTATGGCCATTTCTAATGGGGAGTATTCCTCTAAGTGAATATCTTGACAACCCTTATCATTTACCATAATTCTTACAGGCCCTTCACCAATATCTACCAATGGAATGTATTCATAATCCAGGCCTTGCTGTTTTATGGATTCATTCAGGCACACAAATGCATCAGAGTCTTTTATCTGCTGTCCATTTTTGCATTTCAGTGTTATTTAAAACTGTTTTGTAAATGCAGGAATAATAGTATCTTTCCTCATTTGTAATTCGATTGCATAAGGAACCAGTTATGCACAATGATAAGCCCTTCTTTTGTCTTCAAATTCAGGTGCCGGCCCACCTAGGCGTGACCATATTTTTTGATTAATTAAATCTAACACCATACACATTCTGTGCATGATGTCATTGCCCATGTAAAAGTCATTTTGTGTTCCGCTCACTATCCATACATTATGGTAAATTGTTTTCTGCCCAATGCTAATTTTTGACATGCATCTTCCTGCAATTCAGTTTTCAAATTCTGGAGTGTCCAAACCAGAAACATACTGGTTTTTAATCCTAAATTTCGGGATTTCCTCCCTCTCCATTATTTTTTGCAACAATTTCTCATTAATGAAGCTCCTCTCCTGTTCAAGCGCTAAAGTGGCTTTTATTGTTTTAAAACAGTCATTTATACCAACATGAACCCATGGTTGCTCATCTTCCATGTGTATTTCAGCAAGAGTGGTAATGTGTTTTTCTGAATCTGCTTTAGGAGTAATATTTTGTTTGCATATCTTTTCTTTTAAATAAAAACGTAATGTGTGCTCAACTATGGCGGTCTGCCAATTTATCCTTGGGTCCAAGTATATTTGTACAGGTAGTTTTTCATTGTCGCTCTGCATTTTGTCTTGACACTTTAATATAACAGTGACACTAGGTATGCCACTATTCTGGAGATATATCTCCACAGCATCGTTTGTTTTGGCAACGGTGTGACATTCATTTATGTTGCTGTTTTGTGATTTTAGTTTCTTAGGTCTCAATGGTTTTTTGGTTAAGGACCACAGCACTCCATTCACCCCATCTATGAGAGGAGACAATCTTTTCAGGAAATCTGTCCCCATCAGAAATGGAATTTCACAAATAGATGTGATCAATACCTCTTGTTTCATTCTGTGCTTTCCTATTTTTATGTCAACCTCAGTTACACCTATGATGGGCACCTCCTCCCCATTAAAGTTATGCACTGGACCTTGATTTTCCTTCACTGTGATCTGATTCTGTGGGGATCTCCCTTCATTGATACTCTTTACCAGCTCTTTGGACATAATGGTGGCCTGTGCGCCAGTGTCAATCATTGCAAATGTTTGGCATTTTTCTTCTACAGTGATGGGAGCATAATACCTGTCCTCAACTTCCTCTAATACACATAAGAAGTGTGAATTCTTACTGATTTCAGGACTCACCTTTCTCAGGCCTTTTTCACTTTTGGCTAAGAACATTGGTAAATGGAAAGACATTTTTCCCTCCTTTTTACCCATTTCTGCGCGAGAGACTTTATTCATTTCTCCAGGTTCAGAGGTTTTTTGGAGTGTGGCCACTGTTCGCCTATCCATCCAGGTATCATCAGAGGCCACATTACAACCCTCCAACTGAACATGTGTAACAACATCATTCAGCAATCTGTCATTGTTTAATTCTGTGCATTTGTGTTCATTTAGTGTGGTACCAGCCCTTTCAGCCTCTTCAAAAATATGTGGCTCAAAGAATTCTTCAGGTGATTGGCATGTACCCTCCTTTGGAGTATTTCCTTTTTCTGCCTGTGTTTGGTCATTGTTTTGACTGCCCAGGGAAGAAATCATGCATCCCCACTTACTCCCTGTTTACTGGTATTCCCCATGCATGAGTACTTTTTCTTAAATCTGTCTCTTTGTTCTCTTGGAGTTTCAGGTTTTCTTATTTCATTTGTACAAATCTCCAATGTTTGATTTAGCTCTAGATTAAACTGTACCTCTCTTTTAGAAGTATTTGCACCTTCTGTTACATGTTCATTTACTGGCATTTTCAGTTTTAAGTCATTAGACATCTCAGAGTCATTATGCAAAATTACATCAGAGGAATCTGTCTTTTCGGCACTGTAGGTATCATGAGTACTTAGTCACTTTTCAGAAGAAGCCCCCCGGTCATTGCTATGGCCATCAGCCCCCTCCTTTGATGACTGTTTTTGTGCTGTACAAAGCTTCCCTATTTGTTCAGCTAACATTTTCTCTTGGGCCTCAAGGCACTGGAACCTTTCCATCCTCCCTCTGTGGCCTAGATCGATATTGGTTGCTTTCTCCCTGATTGGATCTATTCTGATACCTCTCAGGTGAGTGATTTCTATTAGGATAGTTTCTAAACTCTTGATTCATTTGTGGAGGGGAGCGGGGTGCACCCATCCTTTGGTTGTAGTCCCCTGGTGGGGAATCATTGTACTGACGTGGAGTGTAATTCATGTTCTGCCTCATGTCCTGTCTCTCATGTTGTGGTTACTGACCCCTATGTTGATTCCCATTATCAGCAATCGATCCACATATCGGGGTCTATCCTGATTACCATATATCATGGTGTTGGGATCAAATTTGCTCTGTGTCCCCAATGTCTGGTAGGGACCATCATTTCTTTGATCTTGATTTTGTCTCTGATTATAGTTTATACCTGACATATCAGGCCGATAGCCTGCCCGGGGCCTATCTCCTAAATACCTAGGACTGATGTAGCTCTCCCTATTACTAGGATCATGTGATTGAAACATTGGTGCAGAGTGTGATGACCTTTGTTGATTAACCCTTTGTTCAGGTGCAGAATTATTTTTACCTGAACATTGAGCAGACTCAAGGGACATTTTGGCTGACCTGATTTCCATCACTGTTGCTGAGGGTTCTTTAGATTTAGGTCTAGTATCTTACATTTTATTACTTTCTCTACCCTGACAATAGAGTACCTCATATAGTTTTGTGCTTTGATGCACAATCCACTCAAGGGACTTGTCATGATCAAATTCACGAACCAATTGGGATATGATGTCTTTCTGTAGCCCATAGAAGTAGGCGGTTTTAAATTCATTAGAATTGGGGTCAAAAGATACATCAAAGCGAGAAAATGCTCTTTTTAAGTCTTGTAAAAATCGGCGAGGGGATGTATTAGGCCCAGCAGTAAGTGTGTAAGCAACTTTCTTTGCCTCCTGTAATGACTGGAAAGGAGAAAAATGACGCCTAATATCTTTTTCAAACTCCACCCATGTCATATTCTGCTGTTCATTTAATCCCCTTATGATGCTGGCCGTCGGAGCATCTAAAGTTAAATGAAAATATTGTCTGTACTGTTCCTTAGGTATCTGGAGTGCTTTAGAAATGTCATGAACTGCTTCTAAGTGATCCTCAATTCAGCATTCCCCTCCTTTTTTTAAATGGTTTGATCAGAGCTTTAATAGATTTCATTATTTGTATGGGGCTACTTGTTGCAATGCATGGAATTGCACTACTTGGTGACTCAATCCTGGTTCCAGGTGTATGGGATTGGTGGCTGCCCCCAATGGGAGTACCAAATCCCCCAAGGGCGCTGCAACCAAGTTCAGTCACCGGCCCAGTCACTGGAGCACTAGCTCTTTGGGCAGAACTAGAATTCACCTCCACTCCATTGAATGTAGTACCCTGCCGCCTCTCCTGGGACCTGGGAATGCACATTTGTTTTTCTAAGTCTTTGCACTATTTAAGGAGCCTGCGTGCTTCATTTTGCAGATAGTTGTTTTCATCACTCATTTTATTTATTACCTCCTGCATGTCGCACATTTGCATTTGGCATTCATTGAATTCTTTGTTTCTCTCTTTCTTGAATCATTTTAACAATTTCTTGCTCTGCACCTTGTAGATCACTTTCTTTTTCAAAATGTTCTTTTTGTAAAATCTGCATTTCTGAAACAATCTCATCTTTATCCTGTCTAATGTGATCCACTAAGGCTTTTAAGTGTACCAATTCTTGCTCACTGTCTTCAAACTGTTTCTTCCTTTTGGACAACTGAATATAAAAATCTCTGTATTTTAATTGCATGTCTTTCTGACATCCTTCTAATTCTGTTCTTAACATCTCCTCTTTTTAGTTGCCCCATCTAAATCAGTCTTTAACCTGTTAATTAGCTGGGTATCATTTTCTTGCATTCGTAGGGACCTATTCAAAATAAACCATATTTTGGCGCATAGCCGTATTAAACAGTCTTCCTCTGCACTTTTATCAGCTGCATTCAATAACCTTGTAAGGCAGACCTGAATTATGCTGCCTTCTGCAAAAATATTGTCTAGTTTTTCTTTCTGCACCTCACCCTGAATGCGGTCATGCCATTCTGAGGTACTGTTCGATGACCACGTCCCATGTGTAAACAACTTTGCCTCTAAATATTGCACTAAGTCTGAGAATGTGGTTTCCCTTTGTGACATCCTGAAATTCGTTTTTGGTGACACACTGTTATTATGAAATGGGTTCCCTTTAATGTACAGATGGCAGTGTGAGACACACTTGCCACGCCCAGTAGGTGCTCTATGATCACTTTCCCGGCCTGCAAAGCACCATAAATATGTAGGGTATTTTGTATAGATTTGGGGCCTAGCGGTATTTTCTTACCGCCAAAATGAAAATAATTCAGTAATAATCACTCTTTGCATTCAGATTAGATTTGGTATATAGTACTACAGTATACATACATTATTTCAGCACACTGATACTTTTAGTAGTATACATTATGTTGGTATGCGTTATTGGTGGTATTTCTGGTGAGCATAATTCCTTTGTTTTATATGTGGCCCCAATATCCAGAACCCCTTATTTTTGCTTAGTTTGTTCGTGTGATCACTACAGAGGCCTCAGGCTTACATTTCAGGAACACCACATTTTCAATTGGAGTACCACCATGGGCTGTCCTCGCTGTCTTATCTACGGCAGCGAGCTAACATGTGGTATTTATCACCAATTTATCTACATCGGTGAACTATGTCCAGGGCCTATCTTTCTGCTGACTCATGTACCTCCAGCAGCAGTCTATTTCATTATATTATTATTATATTCCGTTCAGAAACATACACTTATATACTAAATGGAATCATGCACACAGCTACCGCTAAGTCTTATTTTTAGCTAGCTTAAAAATGACAACTGCACTGTCTAAACCTCTCACCAAATTATCAGTACTGTAATGGTAGATGCACAAATAAAAGAGAAAAATAAAACACACTATCCGTCTGCTTTCAGATATTTTTTGTGTATTATAAAAATTGCATTTCAACACAATCTTACTCTTTTTACAGAAATAAATGGAAATTGCACAGTGACAACCTTATCTGTAACAAAATGAGAAGAGAGCGGCGAGAACATACTCAATTCGCAACATTAAACCTGTTGATAAAACACTGGAGTTCCCTCTTCCACGCTGACTGAATAATTTCACACACATACACACTGCCCCCACACTATGTGATATAATTACCAGGCCTGTCCAGCATGTGAAGTTCGTCGGCGGGTCGCCTTCTGGAAGTGGTTCAATGAATTCTTCTTAAATCACCCCAGCAAGGACGAGCATCTGCCGTCACTCAAACTGGGGCTTATTGACTGGAATTCCCAGTCTCTGCAGCAGTGCACTGGGATCTGCTTTTTCAATCAGGAAAATCCCCAGCCACCAGCCAGGTCTTCCTCCCAGCTGTGTAAAAAGTCTTCTCCTCCTCTTTTTCCCCGAGATTCATGCTTAGTTTGTTCGTGTGATCACTACAGAGGCCTCAGGCTTACATTTCAGGAACACCACATTTTCAATTGGAGTACCACCATGGGCTGTCCTCGCTGTCTTATCTACGGCAGCGAGCTAACATGTGGTATTTATCACCAATTTATCTACATCGGTGAACTATGTCCAGGGCCTCTCTTTCTGCTGACTCATGTACCTCCAGCAGCAGTCTATTTCATTATATTATTATTATATTCCGTTCAGAGACATACACTTATATACTAAATGGAATCATGCACACAGCTACCGCTAAGTCTTATTTTTGGCTAGCTTAAAAATGACAACTGCACTGTCTAAACCTCTCACCAAATTATCAGTACTGTAATGGTAGATGCACAAATAAAAGAGAAAAATAAAACACACTATCCGTCTGCTTTCAGATATTTTTTGTGTATTATAAAAATTGCATTTCAACACAATCTTACTCTTTTTACAGAAATAAATGGAAATTGCACAGTAACAACCTTATCTGTAACAAAATGAGAAGAGAGCGGCGAGAACATACTCAATTCGCAACATTAAACCTGTTGATAAAACACTGGAGATCCCTCTTCCACGCTGACTGAATAATTTCGCACACATACACACTGCCCCCACACTCTGTGATATAATTACCAGGCCTGTCCACCATGTGAAGTTTGTCGGCTGGTCGCCTTCTGGAAGTGGTTCAATGAATTCTTCTTAAATCACCCCAGCAAGGACGAGCATCTGCCGTCACTCAAACTGGGGCTTATTGACTGGAATTCCGAGTCTCTGCAGCAGTGCACTGGGATCTGCTTTTCAATCAGGAAAATCCCCAGCCACCAGCCAGGTCTTCCTCCCAGCTGTGTAAAAAGTCTTCTCCTCCTCTTTTTCCCCGAGATTCATTAGCAAAGCTCTGTTACAGCCTGCCAAACAAGTTCAACCAATGAAATTCTATCATGTCCTACTCTCCTTTTCTTTAACAATGTCTTGGCTTATACAGTTGCAACTGTAACCAAACTGATTTCCTGCTTATTCGAGTCTTTGCTTCCTGCAAATGCTGTGGACAGAGCGCAGATAGAAGCAAAGAAAAAAAAATCTGGATGCGCATTTAAAATGACGTTCAGAGCCTATCATTTTACATCTCATTTTGCACTGGAGAACACATTATATTATTAATGAGTTAGAATCGTTAGTATTGTTAATAAGGTTAGTTCATTAATCCTCAAATGTGTCTCCTGCAACAGAGGAATTTCAGGTGAGAAAAAAAAATATGCTTTTAACTGTGAAAAAAAAATATTTGCATTTTGAATGTAGAAATCGTTTTTACTCAATAGCCTGTTTTCATTTACATGTCCATGTCACAATGGCAACACATGCCTTGCTGTACCGCATTATAGCAATGCACCAAACCCATGCAGTGGTGCTGCATAAAAATAACGCTAAATACTCTTACAGGGCAAAGTTCTTCAAAATAAAGAGAAGAACGAATTAAACATACAAAATTACATTATAAAGCGTCACTGGAGACAGTGGTGGAGTCAGGTATGGAGGATGGTGGAAGAGGGTTTAGGAGCTCCCTCTTTAGGAAATAATTGGAGTTTAAGCAGAATTATATTTATTTTATTTGTATTTATTACATTTGGTTATATGCCCAAACCCTTAGGTATCATGGATTAGGTTACATACATCTTAGGCATCTCGAGCAATTACATAGGTATATAATAGAGAGGTGAGTTACACATAAGGACTAAGAGAGGTACCTGCAGATATGGAGATATAAGGCTGCAGAGACATGTTGGGTTAGTCTTACGCTGTTAGAATTTGTAAAACAACCAGGTTTTTAGTAGCTTCTTAAATTACGGGAAGGAGGTTGTGTTGCTTATGTGAGTGGGAAGTGAGTTCCAGATGCGCGGGCTGCTATGGGGAATCTAGCGTTACCTGCTCTGGAAATAGTGAAACGGTAGTGAAGATGTGGAGGTGTGTGTTAGCACTGGATCTGAGTGTTCTGGCCGTGGTTTTGCGAGAGATACTTTAGCTGAGGTAGATGGGAGCGTTGTCAGAGATACATTTATGAGTGATAGTGAAAGTTGTGTGGAGAATTCTTGCTTGTACTGGGAGCCAGTGAGCATCTCTTCTGTGTTGAGATTTGTGATCTCTTCTATTGATGCCCCAAGCTGTTCTAAGGGCTCTGTTTTGAAGGTGTTGCAGTTTATTTAGGTTCTTTTTAGAAGTATCTAACAGTAGGACATTGCAATAGTCTATCCTGGTTAAGATAAGGGCTCTGGCAAGTGTGAGGCAGTTATCGGCAGAGAGGAGGGGCCTGCTTAGTGTGATGAGTTTGGCTGTGTGTGCCGTGGAGGAGGCAAGTGCACTGATATGCTTGTTCATGGAGAGATTAGAGTCCAAGTATATACCTAGAGTTTTTACTTTGTGAGATATGATGATAGGGGTACCGTCCATAACTATAAATGTGTACTCAGGGTGGAGCTTGCTGAGTCGGGCTGGGGAGCCGACTATGAGGATCTCTGTTTTTGCTCCATTGAGGCAGAGACTATTTTTGGCCATTCAGTTTTGGACAAGGGAGTAGATTTTGTTAATGCATGCCTGTTCGAGGTTACCTGTGATAGGTATAAGAATTTGTGTGTCATCAGCGAAGTTCGTATAAATTACTCCCAGGGTGTCTAGTGCTGCAAAGAGTATCTTTGTGTGGGCGTTGTATAGAGTGGGGGAGAGACAGGATCCTTGCAGTACTCCAAGAGGTACTGGGGTGGGATCATCTGCTTCATCATCTAGGGTGACTCTTGAGGTGTGGTCAGAGAGGAAGGATTTTATCCAAGCAGTGGTTTTCTTGGAGAAGTGAAAGTTGGTGGTGTTAGGGAGAGTTCTCATTTATGGCTAATTTCCCTTACCTAGTGAGTCCCTCAGCAGCTTTGCTGGATTTCTGTGGTTAATTTTTTCCACCTGATAAAAATGTGAGCCTTTTTCCCACTCTTACAGTGTATATTTTTGTGTGTGTTGTACTTTTTGTGCTCATAGGCGATGGAGTGTCACCAACCCCTCTAGGCATCATCTTTATACTTGTGTGCCACACAGCACCTTTAGTGCAGTGACACAGGAATGTCTTTTAGACTTCTCTTGTGAACTCCCTTTCTGGGGATGACTACTGTCCCCAGAAACATGTAAAGTCACCATTGGCTTTACCAGTTCTTTTAAAATACAGATCCAGTACAAACCATCTTACAATGGAGTACTGGAGGGGAATATATTTCCCCTGTCCTTCTGTAACTCAAGGGGCACTTTGTGTCCCCATTCCCAACTCGACATAGCTAGTGGCAGTGGTAACTATCATTTTTTACACGGATTCCCGTGTTAATGTTCTGGCTGTGGTGACAGACTCGAACATGAAACCCGCTACCCCATATCATTTTAATCTTGGGTCCTAGCATGGTTTTTTGCCATTGCGTGTTGGAAAGGTCTTTCTTGTTGTTTGCTTTTTGCACCAAACCAGGTTTGGTTTCTTTGTTTGCCGTCCTTTGGTGGGCGTCTGCAAATAAGCCCTCCGTTGGCCTCTGGGTGTCTAGGTGGGCTGAATGTGAGGGAGGGGTTTAGTAACCCCCTGCACAGGGTCTCCTTGGAGACCCAAGTCGCACACTGTGTCGATTGGCTGAGGTGGTTGTCTGGGCCGGACAACCCCCCTGCTGTGTGATTAACAGCCAGGCTGTGTGAATGGGAGTTTTGGCATAAAAGGCATGACTCTTGGACTGGAAAGTCAGAGTCGCCACTGGAACTACAAGAACTGAAGAGAAGCAGAGAAGAAGATGGCTGCTGCAACTCCTGGATCCAGGTGAAGCCCTGCTGCAGTCCTGAGCTATCTACCCTTCACGACAGAGAAGATTCAGTCCGGAGTCTTCTTCCCTTGAGCCTGGTGGGATCAACCAGCTCACCTTCAACAGCCAGAGAATACTCTTCTGGGTCAAAATCGCTGCAAACAGCTGTAGTGGTCTGGATAGCCATTTCCTGTTTTTAAGGAGCGCACATTTTATTCATTATTGCTTTGTTGCAATGGCAATGATTGCAGCTGGCCTCATCCCTGGGTAGTCCAGATCGCTCCAGACGTCCTCCTTCTTGTCCCCACGAGTGAAGCTTCAAGAATCGTGAGTCTGCAGGAACTACTAAGAACAACTGCCATAGCACCAGCTTTCTTCATCCGAATAAGGTACTGTGTCCATTTGGTCGTTCTCTGCGTCCGACCTTGAGGAATCGGGGTGAACCCTTTTACTTTCCAAAGGCTTGTCATTTCTTCCTTCTGTCTTATAACTTTTGCTTCCCTTTGACAGTACCTAGTACTCCTGGCAAACTTTAAACGTGAACTGTTCTAACCGTGTGATCCTCGACAACAGAGCCCCGGCTCCATTTGACACTGATTTTTATCTACTATTCCCTTGTTTTAATTCTATGTGCTAAGTGTGTTTGACTTCGGGTCTATTTCTTCTCGCGGGTATGCATTATTTTCATAAGATGAACTGTCATTACTGTCAAAAAGTGATTGTGTATTAACCCACGGTAACGTCTTTGTTTCGAAACACCAGTCTGTCAAATTCTAATGTACTTACCTTGAATTGACTTGAAAAAGAGGAATTGATTGTGTGTAGTATATTTAGAGTGTGGTTGGTATCCAATCAATGGTTCTACCTTTTGATTGTGTGGGGGCATTCACAATGTGTGTGAATTGAATTTCTAGAAATGCATTGTGGAAGGCTGTAGTGTTGTTGTCCATTGGGTCATTGAAGCCTAAATGGAGGTCTCCTAGAAGGATGTATTTGGTTTTGGGTTTGAGTAAAGGTGTATTTAAGAGGGGTAGGTCTATGTCTGGATTATTTGAGGTACTTGGCACTCTGTATACTATTAGGAAGTTGATAGTTATCTTTGGGGTAATGGCTAGCTTGAGAGAGAGGAGTTTGAAACCTGGTAGCAATTCCATTTTACAATCCCTGAATTGGAGTGTGCTTTTGAAGATGAGTGCCACCCCACTACCTATGACATCTTGGCGATCTGCTCTGAGAAGGGTATACTCAAAAGGGACGGCTAGTGTGATCTGTTAGGGTGTTTTTTTGTGAGGTCTTGTTAGGGGTGGTGAACTGCTGGGTGCTGATATCAGGCTTCTTCTGAGTCACATAAGGTTTAGGCAGTGATATCGTATTGAGATGTGGAGAGGCATGCTGGTTTTTGGTATGGGGGTGTTGGTGCTGGGTGTGTGCTGTGAGTCTGGCATTTCTTTTGGGAGTAGTAATGGATCTTGTTTGGGGGTGATGTGTGTAGTTCTAGAGGAGAGGCATGTGCGGCGTGCTCTGCCTAGCAGAGGCAACGTTTGGATGTGGGGATGTGGTGTGATTGGGAAGGCTGGTGTGCTAGGAAGCAATGGGGTAGGGTAGGACAGTGCAGGTGGTGATGTGTGGGCAGTGTAGCCGGGCCAGGCCTGTGTTGAAGAAGATAAATGCGCCTTTTGAGGAAACTGTGTTGTAGGGGGTCATGACTACTGGATAAGCAGGCATAGTTTTTTAAAGTGTGATGTTATTGGTGCTGGCGTTGAGAGTTTGAGGCACTGAGTAGTAAGGTAACTGATGATGGAGAGGGCTGTGTAGTTGCGTCTCTAGGTGTGTAAAGACATGCCTATTGCTAAATCGCTCCTTGGTAAATGAAGAGCGTGCACAAATGCAGAGCGAGGCGTGTGTCTGCATTGGGGTGGGCGCTTGGACAGGGTGCATGGGGCATGGTATAGATGCAGCATTGGTGCGGCGTGTAGTGTGAGAATGGCGTTATTAATAGTTACAGTAGTCTGCTGATAGGTGTGCTAAGGGTTAGAAAGGGAGCAGTAAACATAGTAGATAGCAAAACACTATTTGTTGAGAAGCAGTTATGGTGAAGGCAGTTTGGACCGCTTGGGAACTCTGCGTGCAGGAGGCATTTATAAAAGTCACTGTACGCAGCGCGGTCCACTGTCCTACGTATTTGGTTATTACTTTTCGGACAAAGGACATGAAGTCACATAAGATGATAATGCACTGGAATAAGTGTAACACTGCAGATTACTAGTGTGGGCAACATACAGATAAGAAACTGTTTCACAGACGCTTGCGGGACACATTCCTATGATGGTAGCACATGGACTATGTAAGGAGCAAGGCAGTGGATAAGTAAAATATGATTATGCAGTGCTACGAAGCAACAGTTTGCAATGGGACATTAGTATTTAGTTCATGTTGGGGGAAAGTCTTACCGCTCAGTGTCCAGAGTTCAGTGTAGCGGTCGGGCCGACCGATCCAAATATCATTTAGCTAGTAGTCAGAGTGGATTTCAGCATGGAGTGGTGCTGTTGATGCCTGTCTGTCCCTGAACAGGCCCAGGACAGGCACCTTGTGTGTGGTGACTTTGGTGGGGGTGCCGGCTTACACTTGCCGGTCCACCCTATTGGCAGATGTAGTCTCAGCCATCTGATTGGGTCACTGGTGCTGGGGTGAAGCTGTGCCGTAATCAAAACGCGGCAGCTTCCATCTTTGAGCTAAACTTCCTTCTGCGTGCAAAATTAAGCAGTGGGGCTGAAAATGCACAAATGAACGTGCGTGGGGTATTACAGACAAATCTCATCAATCATAATGAAATATAGAGCAGGGAAAGCCCTGGGTCGGTGCCAGATGCTGCATGCACTACACGTGCTGCAGATGCCCCGATTGGGCTTACCTGGCATCCGGGGTGTGAGGCGGGAGGACAGGGTTCACTGCTCCTGCAGCGCACCTAAGGAGATGAGCCTTCCAGGCTGGTGTGGTCCAGCTTTTGCTGGCTTTGGTTGTTATGGGCAGTGGCTTCCGATTAAACGGGGTGAGTAGGGAGAAAGAGCGGAAGTGATAGGAGATGCCTGGGAGATATGGGACAGTGAGGTTGACTGCAGATGACAATCAGAGGGAAAGAGATGTTGAGTAAACTGAGATACAATCAGACAGGTACTGATGAACAAGACCATTGATAGCTTTGTAGACTAGGGGAAGGATCATTGAATAGCTAGTGGTTGGGCATTCAGAGCCAACTCAAATGTTGTCAGTAGGTTGACGTGGGGGTGGATCTGGGTAGCTATTATAGAGTTTGTTTAGCAAAGTTGAGGACTTTGTCTTGAGTATAGAGGAAGACCAATGACTAGCCTTGAGCAAGAGTGGAGATTAGAGTTTTTGTACGTTTTCCTAATGTTGACGAGCTTAGTACAAGCAGCAGAGGCAGTGGTAGTGCTGAATTGTTGCAGTCATAGGTTGTTATCAAAAAGGACACCTTGGGTGAGGGAGCTAGAAGGTCAGGTGGGAAGGAGATAGGAGAGGGGAGATAGGAATTGAATTGGAAGCTGGGAAAAAGATGACTTTTGTTTTTGAACAGTTCAGCATGAGGCAACAGCCGGCCATCCAGTGTCAAATTGCTGAGACAGTTCATAATATGTTCTGAGATGGCTGGAGCAAAGGAGGGAAAGGAGAAACATATTTGAGTGGCATCAGCAAAAAGATGATAATGAAAGCCAAAGGATGAGATGAGTCTTATTAGAGCACAGGTATAAAAGGTGAAGAGGAGAGATCCAAACACTGACCCTGGAAGACACTGACAGGGAGAGGGGTGGTGTCAGGGGATTGTGGGTTACAAGAGTTATAAAGGATTGACCGGGGAGAAGGCAAGCCAGGCAAAAGCAGATTTCTGAAACCCAAGGTCCTAGAGAGTGAGGAGAGATGGGTGGTCGACAGTGTCTAAGATGGCAGAAAGGTCCAACAATTGAGTATAGAAGAGAGTTTGGAATGGTGAGTATTAGAGAGAAAGTTGGAGACATGAACTGGACCTCCAAAGCCATTATCCTCAAGTAACTTAGTGAGCCAGTCAAGGAACACCTCAAGGTCGTTTGAATAATGCGGAAGGAGAGAAACTTGGTGATAGCTTCCTAGGGTGCATAGGTCTGCAGAGGGGTTCTTCAATAAGTGTAAGCCAGTTGAATTTTTGAAAGAGGCAGGGCAGATTCCAATAGAGATAGGTTAAAGAGCACAGAGAGAAAGGGAAAGTGATTGAAGTAAGTCTTTGACCATTTGGGGGGCAAAAGAGTCGAGAGGAGGGCAGGATCGATTGGCACTGCAAAAGATGGGTGCTAATTCACTAGCATAGGTATGGAAGAAGTAATTGAGTGTGAAGAGGTAGGGGAGAGGTGGTGGACAGAAGGAGGGTTGGGGAGTAGGAAAGAGAGAAGGGTTGTGAGATTGTCAAATTATAGAGATTTTAGAGGAATAGTAGTGAGCAAAGTCATTAGCAGAAATGGAGGAGGTGATGGATATTGGCTTGGGAGGTGTGAGCAAAGAAACACTTGTGTACGAGCGTGATAGAAATAAAATATCAATATCAAAAAGTTTGGAGGCTAGGTGAAAGTTTCCATGGATGATTTTGAAGGGAGGATATTAGGTGTGTGAAGTATGAGGATTTGGAAGTGTACATTGCAGCAAGGGTAATTTTGTAGACTAGGAGTAGGGAAAGTAATTTGCACAGCTTCACAGGCCACGGTGCATATTGGTTTTGAGCGTCTGAATTGCAATGGTGATCCAAGGCTGAGGGCGGGGACGGGAAAGTGTGAATCTGTGAACACGGTAATGTTGGTCAAATGGAGTCATAAGTGTATAGTGAAAGATAGAGAAAGCATGGTTAATTGAAGAGGCATGAATAGAAGAAACAGACAGGAGAGATGTGCTCACATACTCAAGGTAAGGGGAAGTAGAGTCCTGTACTGATTTCCTCTCAGTAATTGAAGACGGCACATAAGGAGTAGAAGGTGGAGAAATGGAGCTGTTAAAGTGAAAAATGTAGTAATCGGAGGGAGAGGAGTCAATGGAGATGTCAGAGAAGGAGAGTGATTTAGAAAGAAAGACAAGGCCAAGCGAGTTCCTGCCAGATTAACTAGATTAGTTGTGGTGGGCAAAGCAGGTGTGGTTAGGTAGGAGGGACTTAAGTTCAAAGCAGGTAGCTGCAGAGGGCTTGGGAAGGTTGTAGTCTCCCAGAATGCCAATGGCAATGTTGGCTATGAGTAAATCAAGGAGAACGTTCAGATCAGGGAAAAAGTAGTTGAGATTACTGGAGGTCAATAGAGAGCCAGAACAGTCAGAGGAATAGTAGATGTGAGAGGTGTGGTTGATGGTGTTGAAGGCTGCAGAGAGGTTGAGGAGTACGAGTAGGGCTGTGTGTCCTTTTGTCAATGATGTTGCGAATGGCATCAAGGATGTAAAGTGTAGTGGTCTCAGTGCTGTGTCCAGGGTGAAAGCTAGATTGGAAGGGATGGAATAGGTTGTTTCTGGATATGTGTTGATGCAGTCGGGTTGTGACAATATGTTAAAAGATATGGTGAGCTATGGCTGGATATTAAAGGAATTATAGTTTTTCGGACAGTGCAGGATTGAAAGGGTGGACATTTGTCCTGTTTTGAGTACAGAGGGTGGGGATGCAACTGGATGCAGCTTGAGGTGGGCATCCGTCATCCAGGAAGTATGCAGACTTTGTTTTGACAGTAAGGACAATGAGGGTGTCTCTGTCAATGGGGTGGAAGGTGTCCCATTTATCGGAATGTTTGAGGTGGTTGTGGGAGGGCTTGTCAGATGTTGTGTATTTTTGAGTTGAAGTAGTCCTTGAGGTAGTTTAACACTGAAGTGGATAGGGGAATGGAAGATGTGAATGGTGTCTTGAAGAGGGACCTGACAATGTTGAAACAATTCTGAATATGAATGGTAGTGGGATGGAGTTCTTGGAAGAACTAGGTGGCTTTTGCATGTTGTATAGTTGTTTTGTGTTTGTTGTTGTAGTGTTTGTGGTGTGTCCTGGTTGTGGGGCATGGTTTCTTTAGGCTCTTTTTAGGCATCTGGCACCCTGCTCGATAGAAAGGATTGAACTGTTCAAAATAGTTTCTGATCATTTGTGTGGGTTTTTTCCAATTTGAGTGGGCAATTATGTCAAGTGCCTGCATGATGATGGCGGTGTAATCTTTTGTGATAGAGTTTGTATGAAGGGCATCACAAAGTGGTCAGACTATAAAACCTAGATTTGATTTTTCACACAGACGTACGTTTTGCTTGAAATCAAAAGGTCAAGGGTGTTTCCAGCTATGTGTGCGGCAGCTGATGAGTTGTGTGAGGTCATATGGGGTGAGTGTAGACACTGCTGTTTAGTATGGGGTTGCTGTCTGGATGGTAACTGCCAGGTCTGACATAGCCAAAGGTTGATATTGGTGCAGGGGGAGTTGTTAGTCTAGGAATTTGAGATTGTGTTTTGGGGTGGTAAATGAGGCAGATGAAGTTGGGGTATAGGTGTGATTGAGGGGAGCAAGTGAAAAAGGACAATTCAAAGGGTGTGTATGGGGGTGTTTGGGGTAACTAAGTGTTAGTGAATCTTTGCAAATAATAGCAATGAAGGACCTTGTTTGTGCGGCCAGTCTATGTGGTAGACGAGATAGTGTGGTGGAAGCATGTCATGGATAATAGGTGTGTGGTGGATGTTGAGCAATGTTTTGGTAATAATGTGTATGGCTTGGTAGGGATTGCTAATTAGCTCATTGATTCCATGTGTGTGAGCAGGTGCAGAGTGACATTAGGATAAAATGCAAATGTATGAGATTCATTTTTCAGTGGAGTGCTGTGTTGGAGTTTGATTTTAATGCTGTTTGGTTGCATTCTTCGAGGCATGTTTTCTGGCATTCAGCGGCAAACAGAAGCTAACAGGTGAACGAAACAGGGAAAAGATAATTGCAGGAGCCCTTAGCTTGCCCTTTGCTGTAGACGCCCGGGTGATTGGACACCCTCAGGAAATTGCTTACATTCCCAAAGTAGCACAGAGATACACAGAGATACTTCAGCAGAAAATAGATATATACAGGAAACAGAAAGTTAGTCCTCTTTTGGCAGTAAACGTAGAAGCCATGGGATCACAGAATGCAGATAAGGAGCTGGACAAGGGAGGATGGGGGTGGAAATGCAAAAGGGATATCAAGCTGCAAACTGGAATCATCTAACAGGGGGACAAATCTATTCCAACCCGTGGATGAGAGGAAGATAAAATGCTGTCAGATTCACTCCAGACGCATGTTTTAAAAGGGATGCTGGGCCATGCAAGTATTTTTGATGTAGGCAGTCAGAGGAAGAGAAGGGGTTAAAGTAGACCAGGTGAGAGTTGCAGTGGATATGTTGATCCCAACATCTTGAATTTTGCTAGGACCCCGAAACTTAAAGTCCCACTCCCAATTTCCTCCAGACTAGGCACTCAGGGTATGACATCACCAGGTAAACAATTCTGAACATAGCAGCCAATATTGGACCCCTTAAGTTAGTGGTTAACCAATGCACTGCCAATGTTTGCTTATATAAGGGTCAGGTAAGACCAACCGTTTTAGTGGATTCATCTGTGCATTACTTCAGAAGAAGGATTCATCAAGAACCTGGTTAGGAGTGTGGTCTGATGTAAGGTCCTCTGCCATACAGGTGAAAACCCATGTCTCTAAGGTAGGAGCAAGCACTTCTGCCTACACACTCTCCAGGTGGACATTTAGAGTGTCTGCTGTATGGTCCAAGACATGTCTGACTTGTGAAAGGCTGGTACACATGACTCTGCCTTCTAGAAGAAGCACCCCAGAAAGTGCTCTGACAACCTACCTTGGTGGGTAGGATGGGCATCATAGGAACTTCATTTGTTGTGACCCTGGATCCCAGAAGCATAAGGACATAAGGAGCTTGTTCCCCATTAAACTGCTTGTGAATTATGCTCACCTCGGCATCACCTGTCTTTCCCAAGCTTAATTATACCCACTGCCATCGTTGCTTGTGAACCCCACCATATGTTAGACCTAGTTTATCTGCTCACAAACCCATGCTGAACTGCCACCTCGGACAGCTCTCACCTTCCAAGATGAATTCTGTTGAGCTTAAACAAGACTGACAGTTACTTGAAGCGGTTCTGGCACCTTGGACAGAGTTAAAGTGCCCTAGTGACATTTAAGAACTTAAGACCCCAGTAAATACCTACACTTGAGACAATCTTACTACCATCCAATAAGGCCTCTATTAAACAATCAATGCATTTTAACTGACTTGTGCATTCATGGTGGTACTGCACATCTTGACACATTGTATGGATTTTCCAAATAGCATTCTTTATGATCTACTGTTATATGCATGTTCTTCTTTTGGATTAATGCACCCACTCACCTGCAAGTTATTTTGGCTATTTCTGGTCTATAGCAAAATAAAATGGCATTTTTTTGCAATTGCATTTTTGTTGGTTCTTTGGGATCTTGTACGGGTAAGGTCCTTACTCCTCGCTGAGTTCTAAGCAGCATCCTCACGTTCTGCCAGTTTGTTTGATTGTGTGGCCTGTAAGATGTGTATGTTCTTCTTGTAACATGACAGGTGCCATCTTGCATTACATTCATTTATTTCTTCCACAGTTTCTTTTTTGTTACTTAACCACTTCCATTCTGACCACTCCTTCTCCCTCCACAAACAGCCTACCCACTCTCGTGGGACATTTCTTGGCCATGTCTTTCTCTCTTCACTCTCCACCTCTGGTCTCTCCATCAGACCCAATCCCCTGATCACTCCATTGTTCACTTTAATTTCCAACTCACTCCACCCTCTTCTCTTCCACTTCGATCTTGAATGATCAAGAATACATTCATACCATACTCTCTTTGAACCTTGGAATCCCCTTTTATAGGGGATTCGGACTACAAGAATGTGTAACAACGACAGCCCTTGCTGTTTTATTAACCTACTCAATATTCAGAACATTTCTCCATTACGCACACACAGCTCTACAAAAACTCTACTCTCCACTGCCATGCTCAGTAATCTGGAAAACTGCTCATGCTTTCTCCATTCCCTTCCCCTCTATTCCTTCCTCCCTCTAGAAAAAACACTACATTCAATACCCACACTGTATGAAACGAACCCAGATCCTCTCCCACTTCTACCTTCCAAAACCATGCAATATGGCTCTCCATGCACAACCACCATCTGACCAAGTCCTGTCACCATACTGTTCCCTCTGGTCCACCTCTGCACTCAACCTTACTGTCCCATGCCACGATGTGCCAACTCTTGCTTCTGCTCTTTCTCCTTACTCCCCCACTCAGAACCGTTACCAACCTTACTGTTATTAGGAAAGGGTTGAAGACTCATCTTTTCAGATGATGAACTGGGATACGGGGGATTATGACCACCTAATGGCTTAGCGCAGACGTTCCTATTGTATTGTTTTGTTTTTTGTTGTTTGCCTAAGCGCCCTGATGCCCACGGGCTATCGGCGCTATACAAAAAATAAATACATACATACATACATACATACCCTGCACCACTGGAACCCGCTGCCTATCACAATCAAAGCTAACACAATATTGGATCTTTCTAAATCTCAGCAAAACTTCATCTACTTGCCAGAGATGGAGCTCCCCCTGCCCTCTCCCCATCTGCACACCACTCCTTCCAGTTCCAGGTAATGGTGTTCTTTTGTGTAGTTGTACTGTACTCATCTTTTGCTTCAAGCACCTCTCCATTTTAAGACATCTGCTTCTGTTATATTTTGATTTTGTTTTGTTTCTGCTTCATGCTCTATATGCACACCCTCATAAACTGGCTCACCACTTGTACTGAACTTTGTGCCGATGATAAAGCACCCTTTAGGGAAATGCCTCAGCCAACTGTAAATGTGTTATTGTAAATCATTTCTGGGTGTTCTTCAAATAAGTACAGATATACAACGGCACATGAACTTTGTCACAGGGAAAGTCCATTGCACATGCAAACCCCAATGGTTACCTCTGGGTACGTTTAATGGCTCAAAGTCCCATTCGACATGGTGGAGAAAGCTAATGGGGATGAAGAGAGACCTTTCCTGTAATGTCCAATAGTTGGATTAACACAGAGAATAACTGCAGTTTTGAATCAATGGCAAAGGCATCTAGGTACCCAAATAGAAACCGTGTCACTGGTGGTTCCTCAGTTAAGGTAGCAGCAGAAGGGAACGGCACATCTGAATGGATCTTAAAAAGGGCCACGACTTGCCTAAGTAAAGCATCATAACCTCTGCCAAGTGCAGGTTCTCAACAATATGAACAATTACATAAAGTTAGCTTGAAAAATGATATGCATGAAGTAGCTCTTTACTATAGACAACAACAGTATCCTGGAGCAAAGATTTGACATTTTAGCAAATGTTATACCCGCAATGCATTGTCCACCTGCCTTTTAACTGGAGGTCAACTGGTGTTGATGGCTACTGGGTGACACTGTGCTGTGTTTGACTTAGCTGAAATGGCTCATTCTGCTTTTAAGTTTTGGGTGGAATTTCTTTTTCAAGCCCTTTAAACCCAACAAAACGTTGCTTGTGTTTGCTTGTGCCCCCTTGTACCTTTTTATAGCCAGAAGATGATTTAATTGAAAGCATCCGTTTTTGGACTTATACATTTATTTTCACTTAATGTTCTTAGCCTATCAGCAAGCCTGGCTTAAGATGTGTCACGCCTCCTGGGGGCCGAATTTAAAATGATGTTTGGGTGCCCCCCGTGCATGAAGCAGAAAACAATAGTCTGAGGCACCCGTGGCGTGCATACATTATAATGGAGACAAAGAAATACAGCCAGAGGTTTATAGCCACTGATTATCACAATATGACCAGCAAGCAGTTTGCTTAAGCAGTAAATGCACACTGAAAAGCTATTAATCCTGCTTTAATCCTTCTTTGTCAGCAAGGGTCTGATGTGGAGAAACCTGTGTTAAAAGGCAACAAGCTGATAAGAACACTTCTGTATGACCCGAAGGTAGTGACATCCTGAAGTGCTCCATCAAACGCAAGGCTGCTAAGCACACATTTGAAGCCCAGGACAAAAACATTATAGCAAGGATTATATTTCCATGTTATAAGACTGCTGAATGCCAACGTGGGGTCAGTTTCTGGTTTTGTGGTCCCTTACGACCTCTGCCTCTTTGATAGACACTTCCTGCACCTCATCAATTTCCTTTCTCCTCCTGGCTTGCCTCCACCCAGTGCCTCGTCCGTGGCTACCTTGCCCTCTCCTCCTTCCTCTTCTGCCATCCCTCAGGCTCCTTCTACACCTCCGCAGGTGTAGAAGGAGCTCTGATTTGTACCCCTCCCCGGAAGTCTTTCAAGGTCGGCAACCTTCTCCACATTTCCACTCTCAATTCTTGCTCCGCCATCAAACACTCCTCTGACATCTGCTGCCTCCTGGAAGAACTTGAACTTAATGTCCTCAGTCTCACCGAGACATGGTTCAAAGCCAACTCTGTCATGATCTTTGACACTCTCCTGCCTGATGGCTACAATATCCTCTTTGTGCCCAGATCCAACCATTCCAGAGGGGTTGTAGCCTTGATCTTCCCGAAGTGGATTCCTACCTCTGTCATTCCTATGCAGGCCACTCCTCTTTTGAATGTCTTGTCTGCTGGCTTTCTCTCTCCCCTGGCCACTCTCTTTCCATGGCTACTATCTACTGGCCACCTGGTCAGATCACCTCCTTCCTCGCTGAGTGGGTGGACCGCTCCTCCTCCCTCATGGCCTCAACCACTCAACTCCTCCTCCTTGGTGACTTCAACATCCACCTGGATGCTTCCTGTCCCTCCTCTGGACTCTTGTGCAACCTCTGCAATTCTCTATCTCTATTCTCCCATCTGGCCCTAGTCACTCTGCAGGACACACTCTTATCTCCTCAAACCTCTGCCTCTCTATCCTTCTCTCCTGGAGTGATCACTTTCTCCTTTCTTCCCATCTATCCCTCTCTATCCCTCAGGACAAGCCAACTTCAACACTGCCACCTACCTTCTCGGTCATCCGACCCATGAAGCGTGTGTCATTTGAGGTTTCCGCTGCCATTTTCTCTCCCCCTCCTCCACATCTGGCTGACTCACATCCTGACACAGCCATTTACATTCTCCACTCTTCTATCTCTGATACTCTCAATATTCTTGCCCCTGTCATTAGGATGCGCTTGAAGCCCAAAGCCAAGTGCAACTCCTGGTATGATTCTGACTTTGTCACCCTTAAAGGCAAGGGCAGGGTGGCTGAGAGGAAATGGCTAGCATCTTGTTCATCCCCTGATAAACTGGCCAGCTGCCTGCTCCAAAGGCAATACAGGCTCTCTGTCCCCACTAACAAGAGAGCCCACATCGAAGTCTGCATCTCTGCAGCATCTAATAACCTGGTCGTATTCTTTAAAATCTGCAAGGAGCCGGCCAATCCTGCTGCAGTCTCTACTTTGCCTGTCCCCTCACTGGCCCTCTTCACGGCCCTGGCTTCTCATTTCATCTCTAAAACCCATGACATCCTGTCCACTCCCTCATCCTCTCATCCTCCTCTCTCTACTCTATCCTCTACCTCCATCCCCCTGTGGCCACCTCTCCTCATTCTTTCTCTTTCTCTCCTCTGTTCTCCCCTGACAAGGTTTCTCGACAAGTCCGATCTATGAAAGTCTCGTCAAAACAGGTTCTTCCCTGTTCTTCCAAAACCATCAAGGACCACATTGACACCCTCGCACCTGCCCTGGCAGACTTCTGCAGTCACTCCTTCATCACTGGAGCCTTCCCATCTCCCCTGAAGCACTCTCTTGTGCATGATATACTCAAGAAACCCTTAGCCGACCCCTCCATGACCATCAGTCTGGCTTCAGGGCAGCCAGAAGCACAGAAACTGTTCTCCTGAACATCCTTGAAGATCTGCTCTCTAGCCTTGATTCTAATCTCCCTAATGATGCCCATGGCGCCAGACACCACGCAGAAGCGATAAAGTCCCATGAGAGTAAGGTCTGAAGGTGCCAAATCATAGAATAATCGGAAGACCTTTTTTTTGACAAGGATTTTAACTTTGAATGGCACAGAATACAGAAATATCTTATCGGTTTGGCATATTAATTGGGTACTTAACCTCTCGTTACAAGATCATTTCTAAATGTTATCTTTACCCTTTCTCCTTCCAGAACACCCTGACGCTTCTGTGGGTACCTTGAAAGTTCTCCAACATAATTTAGCCTGTCTTATTACAGAAACGACAGAAAGCTTAAAGGTGATTCCTCATGTTTTTACACTCTCCTTTTAGACTCCTTTTTGAAAAAGTTGAAATTGCATGCACAGGCTTAATATTTTGTTTTTATCTTGCTTCAAGCCGGAGTTCAGCCTATAAGTGGCGGACCGGGTATCGAAGCTGTGCTTCTACGCATTGTCTTATCCTCCCATCCCAAAAGCAAGTACATGCAGATATAAGGGATGCAATCCATGCAATGAGCTCCTTTCGTAAAATGACCGTCTATGGGCCTCATTACGACCCTGGCGGAAATCGGAAAACGATGGCGGAAATGCAATACCGCCATCGAATAGCGCTCGGTGCGACTATGACCCGTCACCGCAAAGTACGAAGCCATTAGCGACACCGTAGTGAACGCCAACGCTAACTGCACCAAGTACGCGCTCGCGCGCCATGCCAAACCGTAAATACCACCATGGCGCAAGGGTACGCGAATTCCAACCCTAGCGGACATCTACCTAACGCCATCAAGCATGGCGGAAAGTACCATTCCGCCATGGTGAGAAGTACGGCATCGCGAATCAACCGTAAACGGCCCCACTGAGTGCCTGTACACCGCTCCCTGCCCACAAAGTACAACTCCCCGTAGGTGCAATGAAGTCACAATGCAACCAGTGAAAAGTACAAGTCACCCATGCATGCCAACGAACAAAAGAATCACAAGAGGGGCCAATGGGAGCTGCAGGGCACAGATGGCACGAATACAGAAGCCATTCCAATGGACATGACCACAGTCCCCCCCCCAGAAACGCACGCAAACACAGGCACCTGTGACCAGCAATATTCCGAAAATCACAACATTCCACCAGTCCACCTGGCTGACCGGCATCTGTTACACAAAACCCAATCCCCCGCCCCTGAGCATGACAACATTCAAACAGTCATATTGGCAGCCCCCATCCCTGACCTCACTGGGCTCTGTAGGCAAACGCGCCCAGCACAGTACCACGCAACTAAACTCCGAAGCTGGAACCCAATGCAGATCTCCTCACAATACATCGCTCCCCAAATAGGAATATGCCACATCACTCGCAAAGAAGAACGCTACACGGCCCATATCAGAATAGAAATTTAATGCACAACAAAATCACCAAGCCCATACAGCCATTAGTCCATGAACTCCAAAACACATATCACCATTGTGGGCTGCATCCGCAAGGAATGACCAGCTACTACTTGTGTGACGCCCTGTTCCATCATGGTACACAGAGCCACATTCACATACGAAAAGGCAACATGGAAGCGCACAGAACCGCAGGGCCGTCCCAATGGGGAGGCACTAGTCCAGCTGAAAGGCCGAAATGTTGCTCCGAGCCACTAGTACTGCGTAAGGGCATGTGGCCCATTGGCGATCGTCCCATAAGATCGTAATGCTGCTCCACTGATTAACACGAAGCAGCAGGTGTCGGGAGTAAAAGCCATCTGCAGGAGTGGCATACAGATGGCAGTGGCAAAAGGGGAGGAGATACCTGTCAACCAAAAGAAAAGAAAAAGAACAGAATGGCCATCAGAACTACATTCGAACAACTCACTTCAATGATCACACTAAATCCACAGCCATATGCATGCTAGCCCACTCCAAAGGATCATCACCACCCCAAAACCACTTGCGACTCATAACCATCTATATCGAGGTGTAAACACCATCACAAACGAGTGTACCTGTGCATGCGTCTGTCAAAACAGATTCCATCAGATGGGAATGTTAACGTGCATGGACACAAGTGTCTGAAGGCGCATCGAGACAGGGAGGGCTCAACAAGGCCAGATAGACGATGGTCCCACTATGGCAGCCCTGCATCACATAGCGCAGGGGAGGCGGATAGATTCCAAGAAGCCCTGTACATGGCAAACCCTGTATCAAATCACCTGCCCATGCATCCATTCATCATTCCCTCATCCCGGTATAAAAACGCCTGAATATTTACTCACATAACATTAGAAATTTCCATTGAGTCTGTGCGTTATGCAGCCTGCAAAATCCACAGTGCCCCAGCCCGTAATTCCAGTGTTGTGAAGTAACATGTATTTGGGAACGTCCGGCCTCATCGCCCACGTCGCTATTGCGCATCCCAAACTATTCATATCAATCATTGCATCCTCGCCATGGCCCCTGTCTCAAGGACATTGAACAATAGAACGTTATATTTGCAGTCAGACCTGTGGGCATCTCCTCGCCGCTAGCTGAAAACCGAAAGCGCCGCCCTTCGAATTCCTCATTTGCAACATCACGTCGAAAAGGCATCTGCGGCCGTTTGAAATCACAAATTAATCCATCTAGTGCGGCTGTGTGTGAAAATGGCAACTGCCATCACCCACTAATGGGACGCCCCGCCCGTCGTTGCAACTCGGTACAGTGATGCATGAGGGCCCACCGTTACTCGAGTACTACGTTCCACTGACCCATCACAAGTCTGTTCGCGACTGCAAAGATTGTATGTGAAACAATGGGACCATAGCCGAATGTACATATCAACAAATGTTACACGGCCATCGGGTACAAATACATGATTGCAATAGCAAGATGCCATTCCTCGAATTGCAGCGTTGTGTGCGGGACGTGCTCGCCCAAAGGGGAGAGCAGCTTGCACAGGTGGAATGAATCACCACAGGTGGAGGCCATACAGCCTGAAAACACATAAATTGCACACCCAGTCTCCTCCCACAAGCACAACCACTCCGAAATGCTACCGGCAGGACTCGCGATGTTGGCCCTGGGGGACCTGATAGCACTGCAAGTACTCCAACTCCAAGAAGAAGACGAACACCAACTACAACCGGCCGCACGGAGGAGACGCAGGAGGAGGAGGAGGCCAAGGCAGGGCCAGCAAGGGCCGCCAGCACAGCCACTACCACCACGCAGGCAGCCCGCAATCCCACGCCTCCGAGCACATCCGTTCAACCTCACTGATGAGCAGATCCACACCCTCTACCGTTTGGACCGGGACACCATAGCCGCCATTGTGGACATGACACACGCTGACCTTGTCAGCATGATAGATAGCCCAACCGCCATCCCACCCCTACTGAAGGTGGTGTCTGTACTCCACTTCCTGGCCACAGGCACCTACCAGCACACAGTCGGACAGTTGCATGGCATTTCTCAGCCACTGTTCTCACGGACACTATTGCAAGTGCTCGATGCCCTCCTGCAGCACGCAGACGACTACATCTTTCTACCACGCTCGGAGCAGGAAATTACCAACACAAAAGTGGGATTCCATGCACTTGCCGGCATACCGGGTTGCATTGGTGCCATCGACTGCACCCATGTGGAATTGGTCGTCCCACATGCCATGGAGGCCCAATACCGCAACCGAAAACAATTTCATTCCCTGAATGTACAAATGGTGTGTGACTCCAACAGGATCATTACACATTGTTGTGCCAGATTCCCTGGATCAACCCATGATTCTATGGTCTTGAGGAACTCTACTATACCACGCTACATGGAGCGACACGCAGGGAACAGATCCTGGCTACTCGGTGAGTCTCATTTCATGCATGATGATGTGGGGTATGTGATGCGGCAATGACCTGGCAGGAAGGGGGGGGGGTGTGCGTACGTAGCAATGGCATTCCACATCATACGTTTATCGTCCACATACAGGTGATGCTGGGTATCCACTGAAGAGATGGCTCCTCACACCAGTCCGGAACCCACGGGACCAGCATGAGGAGGACTACAACCATGCCCACTCATGTACCCATGTAGTCATTGAACAGGCATTCGGCCTACTGAAGACTCGTTTCCGCTGCCTCAGCAGGTCTGGCGGGGCACTCCTGTACCGCCATGAGAAGGTTGCAAAGATGGTCATGGCATGTGTCATGCTCCACAACATGTGCGTACGTAGAAATGTGCCCATGCCCCCTGACGCAGAACTGCAAGCACCTGATGATGGTCATGATGAGGGTGGGGATGTGGCAGCACCTCAAGGAGTCTGCGAGGCACCGGAGGGCCGTGACATTCGTCAGCATCTCATTGATGCATGCTTCTAGCACTCACGCCTGGTGGCTGATACATGGACACGGGACTCGTGGCACTGTGTGTGTCTGGTACATGCACAATATGGACTGTATGCCTATGATGGCCTAGTACACAAAGATCATTGTCCACACATCTCATTGGTTGATCGTGCACTGTTTATGGCATATGTGATATCATGTTGAACACCCTATCGACCCGCCACCCAAGTGAGCCCAACACACCCCCTCCACCCTCCTACCTCCCCCCCGAACACCAGTGTCCAAAGATGCTCATTGTCAGTGGGCTGTCGCTATTGCAAGCCCCCTCTGCGGGTATCAGGGGCACCCCTGCCTGTGGAGCGCAGGTTCCTCCCAGATCTACGTTGGGGGCTGCCCTGGACGGAACTTGCAACGGATGATGTCTCTGCCTGCTCACGTCCATGCATGTCCCTAAGGGTTTGTGAGAGCTCAGTGAGCACACGGCGCACTGCGGCAAGTTCGGCACATACGTCTTTGGACGTCGCATGCAGTTCCCCCCTCAGGCTCTCGGTGCTTCTCTCCATTTGGACTCTCAGGCTCTCGGTGCTACTCTCCATTTGTGCCCTTAGTGTCTCTGTACTTCTCTCCATTTCTGCCCTGAGTGTCTCAGTTGATGTTTCTATGTCTGCCTTAGTGCGCCCACATTCATCGGCATGGTCCTTGAGGAGCGTGGCCAGTTGCTGCTGTTGCACGATTAACTGGTCGAGGGACTGTTGCCTCTGCTGGGCCAGGGCCATTTGCGGGGGTGTCACAGAGGGGCTGTTGACCTCATGTTGCCTTGCCACAGGGCTTGTGGGGGATGGCCAGTCGTCGTCTTGTGGGTGCCCCTGCGTGGTATCCTCATGTTGTACGGGATGGGACAGACAGGGGGAATGGGACAGGTCATGGATGGATCTGACTTCGACATCCCCGTCTTCTGTGTCGGAGCATGCTGCCATCAATGGGGTGTCACCTATGGTGCTGCTGCCACCAGAGGCAGTGCCTTCTGTGGCATCCGTTGGGGGGACCTGTGGTGGTGGTGTTGTGGGCATGCTGGCTGCTGGGGTGCCTGTTGATGTTCCCTCCTCTGTGCTGCCACCTGATGTGTGCAGCTGCCGTGTCTTGATGCGTGCAGCTGAGGTGGAGGGTCTTTGGCCGTTGGTCTTGGCCCTCTTTGCAGGTGTGCTGGTAGGGGTGTCCTGATGCTCGTCGTTTGGATCGGACCCTGTGGTGGAGTAAAGGAGGGTGAGGGTTATTAATGGGTCTGTGGGTATTGGAATGGCATTGTATCACATGCATTGGGGTGGTACCTGAGGGTGATTTGGGTCGGGGCCTTGGAGGTGCTTTCATTTGTGTGTGGAGTGAGGGTGCAGTTGTTTGGCAGCCTGCAGTTAGGGTGTGCCTGCTGCACGTGTAGTGGGTGTTTTAGGGGTTTTTAATTATTTATGTATTTGTTGTGAGTTTTAAAGTGCGCTATCAGGGCGATGTGTGTGGACGTTCTCCTGGACATGTGTTTCTGTTGCACTATGTGGACACATGGTACTTCACATGATTGGACATTGTGGATTTAGCATTGTTTTATCTGGCCCACCTACCTGAATCTTCTGATGTCTGCACTCCTTTCACCATCCCTCCGACTCCCTCTATGCTCTCCATTCCGATGGTGGAGGCACAGATTTCTTCCCAGGGGGTCAACTTGATGGGTGATTCAGGACCTCCCCCGGTGGCTGTGGCAATGTTGCGGTTGGCAGAGAGTATGCTGCTGACGCGTATCCGCAGGTCGTCCCATCGCTTTCTGCATTGCTGTGGGTTGCGGGGTGCGGTCCCCACCGCACTTACCCGCTGTGCCACCAGAGCCCATATGGCCTTCTTGTTCGCAAGTGCCGTCCTGGTCATTTGCGTGGAGAAGACGACGGCAGCATTCTCCTGGAGGGTCTCTGTTAGCACGGTGAGTTCCTCACGGGAGAAGTGGACCTGCCGCTTGCGGTCGCACGCTTTCTTCGCTACTTTTCCCATTTTTCTTGGTTTCGCTAGGGTGGATGACGGGTTGGGGTGTGTCTCGGGGTAGTGTTTTTAGTGGTTGTGTGGTTTTTGTGGTTTTATAGGTGTACGGCGGGATGTTTCCCGTTCCGGGCCCATGTTTTTACTTCCGTTTCCGTATATTTACGGTCACCGTACTTTCCGGTAGGCGCACACTGCGGTGTCCGCTGTGATGGGTGGCGGTATTGCACCTAGGGCGCCGTACGGCGGCGGTGTGGCCCGTTTTGGGGTCATTTCCGCCATCGCGGACTTTGCACTTCCGCCATGCCGTGGTGCTCGTGCCCGATGGGTCGGAATGGGCCGCACTTTGCTCCTTCGTGCAATGGCGGAAACGCTATTTACGCTGTGGCGGTCCGGTCAGTCACTTTCCGCCAGGGTCGTAATGAGGGCCTATGTCTTTTTATTTCCTTTTATTCCTTTCCTTTCAGGATTAAGAATGATTGAAGCACTCTGAACTATTTTCCTTAGTTTTTAATATCCAATGAATGAAGGAGTGCTAATTGGTCAGCGGTTGGTGCAATTGTGTTCGCTGTCTTGTTTATTCCCACATACATTTGCATGGATTAACGGTTTACTTGCTTTCAGCTAATAGCACATATCCTATGTGACTCCCCCTCCCCCGATTATTCATTACTTCACCACATGAGGAGAGTCCATATCCCTGTTTACAAAACATAAAGGTAGAGAAAAATATGCAGACAGAATAACTAAAGAATTGAATCCGCTTTGTTCAAATTTGGCACATGGCAATTACCCTGTGATAAACAGGCATCTTAACTAGAGAAACTGAAATGCTTTGTGGTGGTTATCTGACAAGGCATCTTGAATGTCTTAGAGGGATCATTAAATCAGGGCCTAATAATATCTTTGATACCACCCCGAAAACACGGCCTGAAAGCTGGTTTTGGAAATGGAAGGGGGGCAATCAGTTGTCGTCTCTGTGCACTGGTCCACGAACTGATGAAGAAAGAAACCGCAATAGTAGAATTTCATCTAATTTCTCTCTAGCATATTTAAACTAGCAGAAAGGAACTTGGGCATCAGCACTGTTGCAAAGCATCATCGTCTCACGACACAGATGGCTGTGCGCAATATCCCTTCTGTTGACCGTCCTTCCCCACTGCCGCCCTCCATAACTCAGCGGGAGCTCGTGGAACACAGTCCCCATGAACTCCTCAATTTTGCATGGAGGAGCATGCCAGAGAAAAGTAGTGTGCGTCCTTAACCTAAAAGGCTTCTGCTTCAACAACTCCAATTTAGGAAGACAAATGGAATCTGCAAAGCAGAATAACGTGCAGCAAAATTATCTTGCGAAAATTAGCACTCGCCCTTGAAGTAGCTATATTTTGATAAAATATGGGAAATCACAGTTATGAAAAATGAACCTATATACTTGCTATTATAACTTTGCTATAATAATTGTATTATTAAAACGACCTAGGAAGACATATTTAGAGGGACGCAGAATGCAAAATATCGATTTTTTTTTAATTCCTCATGCCATTTAGCATGTAGGATAAATCAACGCACATAGTTAAACAGGTTAGGGTCGGGGTGGGGACACAGGTTCGAATCCCAACAGGGATGACATAGGCCTTGCATCTGAAGTAAGTTATACTGCCCCCAGGTAACCAAATTACCCAAAGTGTTTTCGCCCCATTTTCCCGTGTCCTTCTCCCTCCCTCTGGCTCTAGGCATTCTCCCTGCTTCCCAGCACGTCGGCCCCTCTTCCTGTGATTGGACATCGGGGCCTTCCAGGAAACCCCAAACAAGGGCTGAAATCACTGCGTGCTCCCGTGCCTAGACACTCTTCACCCATGTACATCTGAAGAAAGCTATGCTACCCCCAGACCTGCAACATAGTAATTTTGTTTAACTAAATTGTTCAATGCAATTTCCCCTGCTTTCTCCATCTGGGTGAGTGTGTTTCTTTAATCTCTGTACTCCCCACAGCATTTGGGACAACATACTTTAATTTGTTTGGTTCTGCTGCCTCATGGCTCCTTTGTTTCCTCTTCCCCTCTTTTTCTTGTTCCCTCTGGACTCCCACCCCATCCTCACATCCTGTAAAAGCTGGCCATCTCCCAGGTTACCCTCCACACTGAATCTGCTGGTTGCCTCGATGACCACCAGTCTGGCTTTAGCGCAGCCAGAGGCATGGAAAATGCTCTCCTGAGCACCCACGAAGATCTGCTCTCAAAACTCAACTCCAGCTCTCCCTCTGTCCCTATTCTCCTTCACCTTTCTTATGCTTTTGACATGGTCAATCACACCAACCTGATCAACTGACTCTGTGTGAACCTGAGCGTCATGGATCAGGCCCTGGCTTGGCTGACCCCCTTCCTCCTGGACAGTCCCTCTCAGGTCAAACTTGGATCCTTTCTCTCCACCACCTCTTTTTCTCCACATGTGGTGTCCCCCAGGATTCTATTCTCTCACCCTGGTTCTTCAATGTCTATCTGGCCCTTTTGGCCCACCTGATCTGTGACTTCTCTTCTAACTTTCAGGGTAATGCGGGTGACATTCAGCTCTTTCAGGCTTCCCTCACCCTCCGCTCCTTCCTCGTTCATTCCTGACTGTCTAACCACGCTTCAGGATTGGTGTGCCTACTGCGATTTTTGGCTTAATGCCAGTAAGAATGTAGATTCTTCTCATTGGTTCCTCTGCTCCCACTTTCTCTCACTCACTCTGCCCCCCCTCCTTTGGGCCCCTACCCTCGGCTTCCTGTGAGGCAAAAAACCTTGGGGTAATCTTCGACTCCACTGTCTCCATCTCTCTTTACATCATGGACCTTGCCAAAAAGGCACACTTCCAGCTGCACCTCCTCAGGGGTATTCCACCTTTTCTCATGTTTCCCCAGTGAGCTGTCTCCATAGCCTTGGTTCTCTTCAGTCTGGACTACTGCAACAGCCTCTTTCTCAATCCTTCTACCTCTACTCTTCGCCGCTTGCAACTAATCCAGAACAGGACTGCGAGACATATCCTTGGCTTCAAGCACAGGGACCAAATCTCTCCAGCCCTGAAATATATCCACTGGCTCCCTGTGGCTGCAAGGATCAAGTTCAAGACCCTCTGCATCATCCACATAGCTTTCTGGGGCCAAGGCCTGCACTACATCCAACTCTCTTCCAATATACCTTCCTTCTAGAGCACTTTGCTCTGCTACCCCCAACTCTCTGAGGATCAGACGCTTCTCCAAGCAGAGAGTGGGGAGTATATATCTCTCATCTGCAGGTTCCTCCCTCTGGGACACCCTCCATAACCCTCACACCTTCAGCTGGACCACCTAAAGTTGCAGAAGCAGCTCAAGGACTTCCTTTTCTCTTCTGCCTTCTCTCTCCTACTCCCTTGCAAACTTACCTGTCTGCTGTGCCAACTGGTTTCTTGGTTCCCTTAGGGTCTTACTGGGTAGCAGTCCCCTTCACGACCAGTCTTCCTTTACATTGCTTCCTGGCCTACCGTGCACTTAAGGACTATAACCGTAACCCCTACAGCCCCCCCCGCCTCCCTGCACTTACCCAGAGCTACAATGCCTTGGCTGTACTTACTCAGAGACATGCCGTCCTGATCGCACTTCCCCATTTCCTCTCCCTTGCCCTTCCCCTTCTCCTTCCCCCTGCACTTCTATTGTAGCACTTGCATTATCCAAATGACACGAGGCCTAGTAGGATTGTTTGTCCCGTCCTCCCTTTGTCTTCTCTCCCTTGTCTTGTGGTGTCTAGACTTGTGTACAGGCGAGTCATAAATGTCTTATATTATATCATATCATTCTTAAAAAGGTCTATGCATTGAGTTACCTCACTCCCTCTTCCTCCCCCTAGCATTTACTCACTAAACCTTCACTCGGTTTGAATTTATGACTGTGGTATTCTTTGGGTCGGATGGGCAGGTGGATTTTTGACTGGGATAAGGAAGAGGGAGAGAGTGATAATACTCTGATTAATTACCACTAATCTTCAGTACACTTAGTCCTACCTTTGTCCGTTCTAGTACTTAAGCCCGCCCTCCATCCAAACGGTGAGTATGCAACTTTAATTTCTTAGAGAGTGGGAGGAAAATGGCATTACATTGTATAGGGTAAAGCTAGCAATTCTATCATCTGTGACAGGAAGCTCCTGTGATAGATAGTGTATAAGTGACCTTTTCAAGTTGTGCTAAATAAATAAAATAATACATATTTTTCTAACAAATGCTGTGGGATAGGGCACTATTCCAGAAGACAAAGGTAATAGTTTGTTTTTCATTATAGACCAGTAAACATTGGATTTAAGGTAGAGGAACATATAGCCGATCTCCCATGCCCACATTGTAAAAATACATTGGGGGTCATTACGAGTTTGGAAGTAGCCATGGCGGGTCCGGTTTGGCTGAATGGGGACTTACCAGGACATTCCGACCTATGCGGACCCGGTAAATCCCCATTCAGTTGACCATTCCCCATTCCCATTTGAGCCCCCATAGGGCTAAATGGGAATGGGGAAGGCGCTAATAACGGGTCCGCAAATTGCGGGCCCGTTATTAGCTCCAAGGTCCCTTAACGGGACCCGCAGAGAACTGCTGGTCAGACTAGCCATTCCTGTTGGGACCTTCGAAGGGACCTCGGAATAGGGCGGGGTGGGTTTACCGGCACCAGCATCATTACCGGTGACCATTAACCCTTACCGCCCAACTCGTAATGACCCCCATTGATTTGCAGTCTTTTGGTGTTGATTCTGCTACTGTACAATACATTGTTCTTTAAAGCCCTTTGCTTTTAGCACAAGCAATTAATGATCTAGCATGTCTTTAGTTTTTCAAGCTGTAATAGACTTATGCGTATACTTACGGACAAGGTTTCCCAACACACAAACTATGTTACTGATAAGCGTGGTTGGGATGTTTCATGCAAAATGTAACCATCATTTCCAGTGGTTCAACCAGGTTAAACTGGCAACTATATAAAGGCAGGCAAGTATAAACTCGGGCAACTCAATCACAATTGAAGAGCCAGGAGCAGCACAGGCTTAGTGTTAGGCTTATATTAGGAAAGGGGATTGTGGCTAGTATACAGCAGATTGGAATGGAATTAAATGGATAATAGGGCCTCTATTTGATAGATTTAGGGAAGTAGTGTTAAACATTTTTGCGGTGGGTGTGGTGCTTGTGGACAAATGATTTGTGGTTGGGTGTGGATTTGATTCAATGATGAAAGATGAGTACATGACACCTGCATTTTGAAGATGTAGGAGAAGGCCATGCGTACACAATCCTCATTTAGCAGTTTCCGAAGCCTTTGTAAATCCACATGCATTTAGATGGCAGAGGTGAAGGATAAAGCACTGAGAAATGTGTAATTTGAAGGTGGATGAGCAGGACAAAGTAAAGAGGAGCCCACATGGATTCAGTAAATGCAGTAGAAGGCCAAACCTCTGAGAACCATATGTGCATGCAGTAGGCAGAGACAGCCAATGCACTGACAAAACCACGTGCACATATGGTTCTCAGAGTTTTGGCCTTATACTGCATGCACTAAATCCATCTGGTGTCCTCTTTAGAAGACCAAAGCACTGAGACTGACACGTGCATTTACTAGGCAGTGGAAAATCTAAATCCCATGTTTATTTAGTAGGTGAAGGGGAAGGCCAAAGCATTAAAAACCCAATGTGCATTTAGTAGGCAGAGGAGAAGGGCAAAGCACTGGGAACACTAAATGCATTTATTACGAGGAGGAAAAGGCTGAAACACTGATAACCCCACATGCATTTATTGGAAGTAAGTGGTGAATTAAATACACATTTCTGAATCTCATATATTACAAACACTTGGAGGGGGAGATGGTGAGGGTGTGGTGAGGAATGTGCCTAAAGGTGTTTATCACAGATTATAATGAAGAAAATGACAAAGGTTAGGTTTCATACACTAATTAAAAAATAAAACCCATACACCTCTAATTTATCAATACCACATATAGCGAGGTAAACAAAATCACAGAATAGGAGGTAGCAGGCATTGGCAAACCCATGCAATTGTCAAGTGCATACATCGTTCAAAGAAATCAAGCTATGTACATTATTGTACAGTCTTTTCCAAAAATGTCCTACAGTAAAACCAACAGCATATCTTGTCAATCAACAGAGCCCAGGCAGACATCGCTGAAATTTACAGTGAGCAGAACCCAGTAAAATGGCAGGATTAGGGCCATCCACGAAAATCAAGAGCATGGAGTTAATTCATGACAGAAAACCAACCACCACATTTGGCCACTTACCGCATATACAAAAATAGTGAGTTAGAGGCGAGTGGGGCACTAGAATACGTGGCACACTGTGACTGATTAAGTGAATTTAGATTGTCCTGATGCATGTGTAGGGGTTTCCTTGGGACGGTGCCCTTCTGTCCCTGGTAAGGTTTCAACAATTCTGGAAGTGAAACCCCTTGGCATCTGCGCTGGGTGTTTGGGTTGATTTGAGAGCATGATCTCTCTAATAATGACGAAACAAGGTCTAGTTGAGTAGGTGCAACCTTTTTTTTTTCTTGCAGCCAACACGTGTTTCAACCTTCCTTGGTCATTTTCAAGGCACACCAAAATTAACGCCGGCTGGGTTCTGCTAATTGGACCATTCACTACTCTTTTGAACACATATTATTCGGGTGACGGACCTTCATGTTATTCCTCACATGTATCTGTAATCTAGTCTTTTAAATGAACCCAAGAGAGTCGAAAAACGTTTCAGCTACAAGAATATACATTTTTTTGGATGTATTTATTTTGAGTGGTCTGCAATGCTTACCCCTACCATATGGCTCTTCACACTGTAGTTCTGCCGTAGTTCTTTATTCATTGTTCTGACAGTTCAGCAGTTCATGAACACATCAGCAGTTCATTGTTCCTACACTTTCCACACTATCAGCATTCCATCTGACATTAGCGGCACTCACTTGTGTAGTATATGTGGGTGACAGGAAACGGTGCATGTCTGTTCAATAGTGTCTGCAATGATGTTATCTGTCACATCATGGCAAATCTCTAATGATAATTACAGAAACTTCATTTCCAATGGAAGTTGATGAATATATGCCGTCTTCACTGTACACAGCTTACATGCTTCCTCCATACACATATGGGTACAGCACTTCAACATTACACGCTTCAGCCATACATGTACAGCACTTATGATGAGGTCGCTGCTGGCTTGGCTGTAGACCGGGACACCAATAATGTTGCTGCGCAATCTCAACGCTCCAACTCAAAGTAGCTGGAACCGATTTACAGGGTTCATGCTTGTCCGATGGTCAGCTTTATGTGGCTTTCTTCAGAGTTGGCACCAAAGACAGTGGGCCTCATTACGAGTATAACAGTAAGTCAACAACAGCGCCAGTATCGCTACTGGCACCGTTGGTACTGTACCACTATACTAGGGGTTCTGCCTGCGGGTGGCCTTGCTGCCACCAAGTCTGACCTGGTGGCCAAAACGGCATCCGCAAGCAGAACTTGATTTGATAATTGACGGTACCGTTGCTACCACCCTCCCCATTCCCATTGAGCCATATTGGGGCTCAAATGTGAATGGGGATGTACCGGGCTCGGCACCCGCGCAAGGGGAATTACCGGGTCTGCCGAGGTCGGAATGACTCAGTGATTCCCCTTTCACGGATGATGGACCCGGATGCGAGTTTGGAGGTAGCCTTGCCGGTATAACCGGCAAGGCTACCTCCAACCTCGTAATGAGGCCCAATTTGCTTCATACTAGCTCCTACATGAAAGACTAGCAATATTATCCACAAAGAAGTATTGGTTTAGTTCATTAAATAAACGTCAACTAGGACTGAAGTAAGAATTTCTGTGCAAAGAACACGTACACTTGCTAGTAACCTATATCATTAATTTGTTATATTTATAGCACTTTTGTCATACCACTGTACAAAGAAGTTTGTTTCATACAATTATTATTACCAAGCCATAATTGGTACTTATTTAATTACCTCAGAATGATGAAAGGCTGCGCTGGCCTTGCCGAGAATGGAATCGATGACCTGCAGATGACACGCAGTTCTCTGCAGCAAGCACTTTGCACACCGAGCTATCTCACCAGATATAACATTCCTTTTCTTTTCCTGCAGCACACTCTTCTTGCAGACAACTCTACACTTGTTCAGTTCCATAAAGCAACATGTCAATGCTGGTATGAATGCACAATGATTACTGTCCACTGGTATGCAATTATAATTAGAACTTAATAATAACAAAACCTAAAGTATGACCACTACACCAGTACAAAATAGTGAAAATACAAATTATATATTCTTGATTCTTATTCAAAATTCATCATCAATTCAATACAAATACAGAAAATATATTTTTCACAAAAATCGTAAAGGATTGCATATTCTATCCAATACAAACATGTGTGAAGTACATGTAAAAGTTTCAACAAAGATGATGACAGCATCACATATGGCAATGAATTATACAATTTGTGGCAATGGTGAAAAAAGAGGGTCATGACAGCATGATGGGTCTATTTATTGCCATACCTCATAAAATGATTGTTCCCGTAACTCTACACGTGCATGCCTGTGTCGTCCCCTTAGGTAGAATGAAGAAATGCTACACCCAGGACATACGTATGGATAGCGTGTAATGGGGGGATAACAGGGGCGTCATTTGGGGATCACCAGCCCTTGCTACCCTGTGGTCTCCCTTGGTACCCCTAAAAAAAGTTTTCCTTTTATTTTTATTTTTTTAATGTAGGCTCCTGGGCTGGCTGTGGCCAGTGCCATGTGACTCTTTTTCTCTTGTAGTGGCTGGATTTTCGTTCATAAAGTAGAAGAAGAAAAGCCAAAAAGGTGGGCACTACCTATTTTTCAAACAGTTCACTTGCAAAATCTCTATCTTGACACCTGGGTTTATAATAAACCAATATGCAAAAAGCAGAGTGTGACACACTCTGCTAAACGGTCGCTCTCATTCTTGTACCTCAATAGAGGTTTCTAATCATTAGGGAAAACAATATTGGGGCTGATTCATGGAATGTTTTGCGCCGAAAAATGGGGATTTGTGTGCCATTCTGCCTGCAAATCCCCATTTGTTAAACAGGGATTTGCAGGCAGAATGGCAACAAATCCCCGTTATTCGGCGCAAATAATTCCATGAATCAGCCACTTTGTATATAATTCAAATTGTACAGATGGGATAAAATCCAAGTGCTCTGCCTGTTTTTTTTAATGTACTTAAAAGTATTTGTATCTTGAATTTCAAACTTCTGTATAGTCAAACAGCTCCTTTAGTTATTGCCTTGAACGTAGGAAACAGATGAGTAGGTCAATATGATGATAATAAGAGTCTAAATTATAGCCAATGCATTTCGGAGAACATGATCTCCTTCATCAGGGCTGTGCTCTCTATTTACAGTCAACATATATGTTCGTATAATATGTAAATTCTACCGTCAAAACGTAAAGCAAACATCAAAACACATATAGTTGTATCAAGCATATACCATTGTAATTTTACATACCCAAATCCAAATAGTCGTTGTGCAAGTTATACAAAAGGAAAAAAAATGTGAAAAGATGTATACATATCACGAGATACTACACTAATACTCTAGGAACCATCAATTTCTACTTAAACTGATTGCATCACAGTTTTTGGGAGTGGGAAGGGTTTGGGAGTGGGAAGGAGGGGTTTAAGCACTGTATAATATGAAGCAGACCAACAGTGTATTACAGATAACATTGATAGTTAATCTCTTCATTAATACCAAATGGATTGAGACATCCTAATTTGTCAATCCAAAACGTTTCTCTTTGGTCCAATTTTATGTTGAAATCTTCATGTGGATTCCTGGTTTTGACAACTTCCAAAACCTGGAATCTAATCTGTGCCAAATTATGCTTTCTCTCTAGCCAGTGTCTCGCTACAGCTGAGTTCATGTTGGCAATCCTTATGCAGGACCGATGCTCATTCCAGAGTGTTTTTGCCATTCTTTTGGATTTACCAACATAATGCATACCACATGGGCATTTAATTGGGTAGATTATTGTTAGTGCTGTCACATGTCGCATAGTCCTTAAGTCTTATCTTTTGTCCAGTTCGTGAATGGCTGACACTCTCTCCTTTGATAACAAAGTTACAGTTTGCATAATGTAGACATGGGAATGTACTTATTCTCTCAATGGTAGGAGCTTTAACTGGTGGTCTCGTGGACACAAGTTCATCTCCCAAATTCCTGCTCCACTGGTAAGCAAACGTTGGTACTTCTTTAAATAAATGTTGCACTCTGGTATCACATGTCAACATAGACCAATTATTTTTAATGATGTTCTTTATATGTTTACTCTGGTGTATGTGTCTAAATTTTCTATTCAAAGTATTAATTCAAGAGATTAACTTCACCGTCAATTCCTTGACAGTGAAGAGAGAGAAAAGTGACTTGGGAGATGATGGTGACAGGAATGGCTGAACTAGTTCTAGTAGGTGTCCAGCAAAATGAGTTGGCACATAGCCTAGTTGATAAAGGTACAAAAGAACCATATGACTCAAAAGAGTAGCAGTGGCTGAGAGAGAAGCATCCTCAGTCTAAATATTGATGTTGCTAATTACAATGTGTTGCTAAGGTTTGACAGTGACATGTGTAGAAAAGAGGCCATAAGAGCCTGAGGGCTGATAAAGTAACAGTAGGTGCTGCAGGGATCAGCCGGATCTTTGTCAGAAGAGATTAAGCATTGATATGAAAATTCTGAGGTAACATGAAGAGTGTTTGTAAAAAATAGCCAAACCACTGCCTGGGTAATTAGGACGATTGGCAGGAATAATTGTGTAACCCCTGCATACAGTCAAGGCAATATGTGGTAAACTAGAATTTCTTTTTAAGTACGAATTGGTGCCAAAAACCCCTGAAGAAATCCACATATGACTTGCATGCATTTTGCAAAACATGAGGAATCTTTTCCCAGCCAGCAACAGGGTGCAACGAGGCAGGAAAAGCTATGTAGTGTAAGGATGGAAAGGTCTTTTAATACCCCCGTGGCAAACTCGCTTGACAGGGATCTTGTGTTTACCGGAATGGAGGGAGGCACCCCCACATTTGTTTACCCATTCTAATAATTTGGCCCTAAAGAAAATTGTACAAACTGACGGCAAATAAAGCCATTCGGGGAAACATTCATACTCTATTTTTGTTAACCTAAAACACCATCTTTTTCTAGGCCGTGTAATGATTTCACAAAAGCCATCCCTCCCTCTGCCCAGCGCCGTGCACAGTTAGCCCAACCAGCCCCTTCCTCCTCCCACTAGCAGCTCTGCTCAGACCCATTTCTCATGGAAGCGCTTGGTCGTGTATTGTTGCAAATAGTCAGTATCCTTCTTTCTTCCTCTGAGCTCATTGCCCTGTGTGTGACCGGAGCAAGCTCTGGCATGCGTGCTCATTCATCTCCACAAACCTGCCTGTGCCACCTCGACCCCCACCTTTAGAGGTTACAGTTTACAGACCCTTTGCCCACATTCCTCACTCCCACTTTGAAGTAACTGCTGGATGACCCTTTCCCTCGGGACCTTCCTCAACTGCTCACCATGCACCTAATCCTGTGTGACCGTATATCCTTCTGCAAAACCAACATCCATCTATCCACTCATTTGAATCGTGCGGCACCAGGGAGAACAAATCACAAATAAAGGTCTTGAAGATAAGACATCTGGGACAAGGGCCAAAGGCACCGTTGGCCCCATAAAAGCATTGGTTAGAATGTACATATATCGATCCACATTTTATAGCCCCCTCCATCTAAAGAATAGCCCCATGTCTAACATTATTCTTTGCATGCCAATGGTCATTTTGTAGTTTAGATTAGTTAGAAGTGTGTCACCTCATGAACGAAGTTTGACCTTCACCCTGTGAAGACGAGCACAGCTGACCCACGTGCTGCAGGAATGATGCCCAAGTGGCAGCCAATCCTACGCGGTCAGCGCCTACATTTCTATATAGTACTGATAACCCAACCTAATCATATTGTAGAATTGTGTATTAGTAATATGATGTCATCAATGACAATTTGTGTTCTTATAATGTGCTGTCTGTGGAATGTTTGGCAGAGCGCACTCCAGGCAGCAGAGTTCTCTGCGTGCACAACTTTATTGATATAAACTTTGTTCAACTTGCAATCCATCTCCTGGTCTCCTTCCCTACAGGAGTGTGTCCTTAATTTGTTTTTTTATATCGTGTTGGGACCAGGTGCCTTCAGTAGCAAAATCGTTGGATACATAAAGTAAAGAGAAATTGATCACCCCTCTCTACGTCAATATTATCAAGATTAGTGATGTTTTACACTAAGATCATATTTGCATCCATCAAAATATAATCAATTAATTATTAAAGACCATGACAGAGTAAAGCTTTTCCCCACTGAACCACACATAACCACACATATATCTTATGAAAAACTATTTTCTTAATTGTTCACAATAAGTAAAAAATTGGAAATCTAGACAACATGGTTTTACATTTTTTCATTGTTAACAATTACTAATAAATTGCCATTTAGGCATTCACACAAAATAATGACAACAACAACAAAATGACATGGGGGTAAATATCAAATGACATAGATCAATGTGAAAAATTCATCATGAAAATAAATTAATTTGTATAGAGAAAGACTCCTCTTACTTATGGTTTTACAGATCGTCGACATGTTTTGGCCTTAGCATACATGAGTCATTATCTCTAGTATCCCTTTCAACATACATATAGGGGCCTTCTTCAGGACAAAATATTTCTTCTACTCAATGGTTTACTCATGTGTACCCCGCTAATTGATGTTCAGCAAAAATTGCCCTATAAATAATGACATACAAACAATATCACATACTGTAGTGGTTCATGGTCAATTTACTAACATTTCTAGGTGAAACGAACATGGCCAACATATCAAAACCCAATCTTTTTCACGTATGACTATTGTTCAAAATAATAAATGCATATTGAGCTACACATCAATTATGAGAATGGCCAAGCAGCACCAATCTCTTACTTACATTTAATATAGGTGTGAAAATATCTACTTCCAGCCTTGCATGACTAGGAATTCACATTTCTTTAGACAGGGCACTCATGTATATTGATGATAATTATGTAGTACCTTCAATCCGGTCGGTAATTTAGGAACGGGATCCTTCTTCTATGATATTAAACAAATTCATTGTGCTGAAATTATTTGCACTACTCTTAGGGGCCGATTCATGGAACAAATGTGCACCGAAAAAAGTGGCGCAAGCTGGTGCAAGCAGGCGCAAGCGTGAAAAAGGAAGCGCACTTCATGGAAGTCTCTGCGCGTGTTTTTCTCAGGATGTGCGCCAAACCCGTGCGTGACGCACACGGGCGCACACGTCATTGCAACATCCCGAATGCCGCGCACGACGTGCACAGGGAAAGCGCACAATGTCCGCGCACATACCAAAAAGGGGGCGGGACACGGGGCGTAACGCACCGAATGGGGAACAATGCATGAAAAAGAAGGCGTAACTGGGGAAGTACTGCAGGGAAATACACGGAAAGCCCACACGCACCTGAACAACTCGTATTCATGGATTTGAATATGGGAAACCCACACACGCTAAAAGACGCGCACAGGCGTCAACACGGCCGCCACAGGAAGGCAGGCGGAAGCGTCCCCGTGCACAGTATAAAAGAGCGCACAAATAACAAACACGTACATACCGCTATGATGAATGCCCCATTTGTCGCAGCACTGATCGTGGGACACCGCAGGAGGAGGAGAATAGCCAGGGCCCGCATTTTTTCCCCCGGACAAGCCTTTTTGGGATGCCTGATGACCAGGTCTATGGCAGGTATAGGTTTCCACCTTGTATCATCCTAGACCTGGTCAGGGTGTGGGAAGATGACCTTACATCACCCACCCTCTGCTCCCAAGTATTGAGCCCCTTGGAGAAGGTGCTCAATGTCCTGCATTTTTTGGCCACTGTGTCATTTCAGCGGACTACTGCCATAGTGGGGGGTCTCACAGGCCACGCAGTCACGCTGCCTACACCAGGTGTTGGCAATTCTGACTGCGCGCCCCTCAGTCGGCAGGCACATGTACATGCCCAGAACACCCATAGAAAGGCAGGCCATTGTCCAAGACTTTTACAGGGTGGCACACTTCCCCAAAGTGCTCGGTGCCATAGATTGCACCCATGTGGCCCTACGTCTACCTAGGGCCACTGAGCACATCTACCAAAACCGCAAGCATTGGCATTCCATCAACGTGCAGGTGGTATGCGATGCCAAGGGAATCACCACCTCTGTCTATGCAAACTACGCTGGCTCCACCCATGACAGTTTCATATACAGAATGACCACCCTGAGCCGGTCCCTGGAAGCTGGGCAGCATGGTGACATATGGCTCCTAGGTGAGTACAAATGCCCGTGCACATGCATGCATGTCACACACAGACAAATACACAAACCCCAATAATCACAACCATTTTCACCTCTCCAGGGGACAGTGCCTACCCTCTGAGCAACCACATGATGACGCCAATCCGGAACCCCACCACACCACCCCAGGTAAGATACAACGCTGCCCATATTGCAACCAGGGCCATAGTGGAGCGCACATTTGGATTGCTGAAGTCACGCTTCTGCTCCCTTGACCGCGCTGGCGGGCAACTACTCTATGCACCCCCAGTAGTGTGCAGGATCATTGTGGCAGCATGTGTCCTGCACAATGTTGCAACACGGCAGGGAGTACTGGTGGACATGGTGGTGCCTCCACATCCCGAAACACAGGCACAGGCGCTGCCCATGGGAGTGGATAGGGCAAGTTGCGAGGCAGCCCGGTACCCGCTTGTGGCCACGTTTTTCACCTAAACTCCCACCCCCGAGGAGTGCACACAGGCCTGGCACATACCAGGTGACAATCGATGATGACAAAGAGACAATCAACTGTCACAACCTTACCACCCTAAGAATGTTGCCATGGAAGTGCCACATTCGGTGCATCCATAGCTACTTAAAACTAACCAATCCTGTGTGACCTAAAGGAACACATGCAAGGTGTGTATCACACAGACTTGCAAAACAGGCCATGACAATCACTGGTATGTCACACAAAGCCACCAAAACCACAACATGACATGGCAAGCAATAGCAAAACACCAACACAATAACAATAATGTACACATTGACAAGTGAAAAATGCAAAGTGGCGTCAGACAATGATGCCTGACATGGAATCAGATGAAATGACTGACCAACAACCTCCCACACAAAGCAAGTCATACCCAAATGCAAACCAACAGTTGTAGCTTGAACATAACAATGAATGCCTGTCCACATGCACATTGTACACAGCAAAATAAACACTGCATAATATGTGTGCTGTGTCCATCTTCTGCAACACACTGCTCAGCATACAGCATAGTGACCAGTCATTGTGTGTGATGCACACCCTGAGCATCACATGAAAATGACAAACTAAATAGAAAAAACAGATCACGCATGTACAGGATCCACAAATGGTCATAGATCATGTGCTGCAGGGACACAGTGGTCCCCAGAAGGCTAACTGTGTGCACATGTGGACATGGAAGGGTGGTTGTACATGTTGTGGATCATAGTGCGAGTGTGTGTGTCAGTAGGGATATGCACTCAATACATGCATGTGCAATCAAGTGACCATCAGTGTCCTCATCACATGTGAACATTGCCCATGTGTGCACCCCAGCATGTCAAACCACAACTATACCCTCACACCTGAAAGGTAAACACAACACATGAACAGCCATTGATCAGCAGAATACAACATGTACATAGGATACCACAATTACAATGTCAGGGTGCCCATCACACTGTGGGCAAGGCAACTGTCCAACAACAAAATACCCCCCTCCCTCACATATCACCATTACCCACTGAACAACTGCGCATGGGGTATGTAGCCTGCATCCTTGAAGTTCACCTGGCCACAGGATCACCCTTACCCTTTGTCTCCATCTTCCACCTTGAGTGTAAAAAAGTGCCCAGCACCCTCAGAGGCCACCTTGACTTGCAAAAACAACAAATCAAAGAGAACTCAAAGCAGGACAACACATAAGCCAAGCAAAAAGCATGCAGGCAGCAAAACAAACCAGAAGAGCCTCCAGTAGATGACTTGAAGTAGCAGTACATCACAAAGCCCAAGTACTAGCACAATGATGGAACAACCAAGGTAGCACAGTAAAACAATGTCACAACAGGATGTGTACCATGTGTGGTACATAATATCGAATGATGCACCACAAACTGATGTTTACTGTCACAGCTCCCGTGAGCAGGCGCAGGAGTGGCACGAACCAACCACCCCCACCGTGGTCTGGGTGCCTGCAAGGTCAAAATCACACAGGCTTTTGAGACCCTGGTGGGGAAGGAGGGTCAGGGATATGCAGTCGGGACAGGCATTGGTATACTGGATAACCAGAATGAGGGGCAGGAGAGGAGAGTAGGATAGACAAGGGAAAGTAGGGAATGTACAAAAACATAATAATCACATTAACACATACACAATCAGACCAAACGTGTACATCATGCACATAGTACCAAATTACTCAAATTGAAGTCAAAGAGAAACTGGGGTGAGTGCTGGCCTCCTGCATGCGCACTCCTCTCAGGTCCGGGAACATGACCAGTTCAATGCTGCAAAGAGAGCCAGAGTCTCTAATCTGTGCGTGCCCATAACACACACACACACCACCATGCATGCCCCAAAGTAACAAGATACTCTACAAACTATCTGGTGTGGTGCTTCCTACCCATATGTAAGATTCCCCCGTGATGGTACATACACAGTCAATGTAGTAAGTAAAGCGCCGGTGGGTGCATGGCAAATGTAACACCAATGTGTCAAGATTCACACAACATCCAATGTACCCTGGGTAAGCATCCAGACACATTTAGCAAGGTACGACTTCAGTACAAGTCGTGTTCCAGCATAACCTAAATAAAGTAGGTAGTGCATGTGGCAATTCAAATCTGTAAATGAAATGCACTGCCCACGAGTCTGTCCCTCGCTGTCTGTCCCTGTGAGCTGCTTCTTTCCCTGTCTTGGAACGCTACATGGCTAATACAACTGCCTCAATGGACTATGTTGGACCGGAGGATATGTGCCACTGCCCCTGCATGTGCCCCTGACAACTTTCCCATCAAGTACCCATTACTCCACCTACGCATCGTAGCTGTACTGTGCCCTTCAACACCAATATCTGTCCAAGCTCACCGTCAGTGGTGCTACTTAGCATGCATGTGCAACTGTCCTGGTGGATGGTTTACTGCGGTGTGGGCCCCTTGTGCTGCTCACCTTTCCTGAAGTTCCTTGAAACACGTCAGCTTCTGTATGATGTATGAGCGCAATCCCTGTGGCTCTGCCTGCGCACACATGTGCATGTCTGCACCAACGAACGTGGCCAGCTTCCAGACATCCAATGGGCCATGTCTGCTGGGAAAGATGGTCTGGACACTCATCCCCCTGCAGAAAGGGCAGAAAACACATGATTAATGCATGAAATTTCCTCCATGTATGTGTCTCCTCAGGCATGTCATGAGTGGACCATGTCAGAGACGTACATCCGAAATCACTCCATCAGTGCAACGTTCCCAGCCAAAGTGTGTCAGCCACTATCTACAGCATGAATTGCATGAAGAACATGTACAGCAAAGATAAGAAACACACTACACAATGTATAGCAATTAATGCACACATAAATCATGAAACCACCCATCTAGCATAGGAAGAACTGCAATCAAAATCACCCCTATCGTCCCCACTTGGGGTGTCAACACAAGTAGCACAGCAGCAGACATGCCACAGATATGACAGTCCTAAGCCCTTATGTAATAGGCTGTTACACCGAACCATCCTTGCAAGCCCATGGATAAGCGAAGCAGGAGTGGCATATGTGAGTCAGGACACCAAGCTGCAAACACATACACGAGACAAGCTTGAAGGGAACAGCTGGAACAGACATTGGATGAATTCAAAAGCCACAAAGCACCACACCGTCACATGAAAGCACAACAGACAAGCAATTTTAAACTATATTAACTAATTGCACTACCTATCAAAAGCCTACATGACCTAATTAAACTATCAAACAGAAACTTAACTAAAAGAAAAATCAAAAATGGCCACATACGACCTGGGGGGGGGACACCCAGGAGGGGGGAGGTACATGGTGCTGCTCAACACCCACATGCGATGATGTTGAGGAAAAAAAAAACCTCCATGGGCTCAACGCCTGCACAGCCTGACCTATGTGGGAGATACCTCATCGTCCGAGTCTGGCTCTTCCTGGAAAGGAGGATGTGTAGCAGGAGCCTGACCACGCCTAGCCACAGCTTGCCCCTCGTCAGCAGCAAGTCTGCCGGACGGGTGAGCCTGGTTCTGTGCGGCGATGACAGGTAGGTCTGCATGCAGAACCTCACGTGATACGCGTGCTTCCTCTTGCAAGGTAACACGTGTAACACGGAGTTCCTCCTGCAAGGCCAGGCTGGACAACTGATGCACCTCCTGGCAAGCATGTAGCTCAGCCAAGATGGTACGCTCAAGCTGCGCAAACCTCTCCTCTGACCGCTCCCTCTAGGACATCAGAAGGACACCCAGAGTGGATCTGAGGGAAGCATGCTCATCCCTCAGGGCCTCCATGTGTGCCTCTGCGTGAGCAGCAATTGCTTCACGCAGAGACAACATTTCAGCCTGGCGTGCCCTGTCTGAGGCTGCCATGCCCAGCCTGAGCGAGAGGGCCGTGGACCGTGGAGCCTGCTGCTGGAGAAGCACCTGCCTAGCAGGGGGGAGAACAGATGGGCCACACGCTGCATGCTCACAGCGATGTTCTCCATTGCTGCCCCCTGGCGTTCAGAATTGGCAGTCATGTCTTGCTCCCACTCAGTATACAGCGGTTGCACGCGGCGACTGCGTTGCTGTGCTTGACACCTGTGGGACCCAAGGACCGGGTGTCCTTGTTGTGTTTGCACCGCCTGCGGCTGCACGACTACATGCCCCCGTCAACGTGATGGCCCAGGCACATGAGTGACTGGTGTGGAGGGTGACCCCGCGTCCCGATCCACCACAGGCGGAGGTTCCAAGACTGTCTGACCCCTCAGTGCAGGTGTCATGGACAGAGGAGTGCCCACATCAGAATCACTCACCCCTGACATATGGACCTGATGCACATCCAACTCGACATGGACGTCAGAGTGTCATCAGGTCTGGACTCATTGCCAGCCAAAGTCAAGATGGACTGTAGCACATGTGGGTTTTCGTGGCCTTCCACCCCACTACCCCCACTTGTGCTGGGTTGCTGTAGTGATAACAACCCTGTGCCTGGCATGACAACACCATCCTCTGGCTCCATTGCGTCATCATATGAAAAGTAGAGAGAATAAAGGTCCCTACACATGTTAGAAGCACACAACACACACACACACATATACATCACACAGACACCAAACACATGAAGCAGACATGTCACACACAAAAGAGAACCTGCCATGCATGCTGGGTCAACTTGACATTGCTTCTGTGATTAGGCATGTAGAAGGGTGTTATATCGCTCTGAAGTGGGTCGATGCAGTGCAGCACATGTGTACGTTACTCACTATCCACATGTACAAGTACTTCATGATGTGTATCAGAAAATGTGAAGGCAGTGCAAGGTCAACTTCAGCCATCACGTGCAATGTGCATGCAATAGGTAGCATGGCTACAAGCAAACCACCCCTCCCCCAAGTGCAAATGCAGGGATGCCTTGAATGGCATCAAAAGGAGGACCATAGACCTGTGTATTGACAGACAGTGTTGACTAGCATCTATTGCATCATGTGAGTCAAGTGACAACACAGCAGATGATGATGGGACAGTAAGCAGGACACATGATGAAACCTCAGGAGTACACCCACGTGTGAAAAGACACTACACCAGTTGGACAGAGTCATTGGCCATGAAACCGGCTGAGGTCTGTGACCCACACAGACTGTCACAACCTAAACATGTGTGCGACACAGGACTGAGCCACAGTGGCCATGGGAAGGCTGATGAAATGTCATGCAATGTAGGTCACCCTGGACACGTACTACAATGATCATCCAGTCAAGGACACATAGGGGCATGCATGCAATCCATAGGGAGCATGAATGGGCACTCATGTCCCTGCGGGGCATCTGACCTATGCACAGTCCAAGTGAGACACCCTGCATCAAGTACAAAGGATGTACCCCACAGCATATGTCTGGCAGATTGGCTGGTGGAAGTTAGCATGTACACAGGACACATGAACAGGCAAGTACTCAACGGCAAAATTGAAGCAGACCAGTGCAAAGTTGAAATTGGGGTGCAGAGGCGGGGTGGAGGGGAAGGCAGCATGCCTACGTGGAGTACCCGCATGCAGGCGGAGGACACATGCACGTCAGTCATGCTATGACATAGTCCCAGGGCTGAGAGGAAGGTCACCCCAGGCTACATGCAGAAGGGCCAGTGAGCTGGAACATGGACCGGGGGGGCATCCTGGTGACCAGCGAGTGAGTAGGGTGTAATAGTGGTGATGAGGACAGTCCCCGTCCGCTCCACATGTCCACCATCCTGCAGAGCAGCCATGCATCAGTGAAGCATTGCATTACTTGCACATCAGAACCATGTACACATGACATGTAGTGGCAGTCATGCACAACACATCACACAAGTAAAACACACATGTCCTCAACAAACACGCAGCAACACTCACTGGACTGGGCATCAAAGTGTGGCATCTCTCCCACTCCTTCGACCGATTCAGGTGCTATGAACTCTGCAACAAGTGACTCGTGTGGAGTGAGGTCTTCCTCCTCAGGTGCAGGCCCAGTGCCAGTCACCAGAGTCAAGTTGTAATATGAGGCACGCTTAGCCTTAGCGCTGTGTTTGAGGTCATTCCAATGCTTTTTGCACTCTTACGCCATGCGCACCTCATGGCCGAATGCACTCACATGTTCCGCAACTTGCTTCCAGTGGGTATCACGGTGGGCAGCCTTAGTCTGACAATTAGGCCCCACTAGCATGTCACGGCTGTGGTCCCGCAAGTAGTCCATGAGGAAGTCCAGTTCCTGGTTTCAGAAAGGCTTCTTCCTCGACATGCAGGAGGTCGTGGCTGTGTGTCGGGTCCCAGCCTGTGCTGCAGGTGCAACCTTCCTCCTCTTGGATTGTGGCGCAGACCCTGGCTGGCAAATGCCGCCCTGATCAGTATGGCCAGTGGCACCGGTGGATGGAGCCAAGGCAGTGGCAGGTGGAGGGACGACCAAAGGCCTGACTTGCGTCAGTGGCAGCTGGGTGCCCTCTAATGGACCCTGCGCAGCAAAATACGCTGTGGCAGGATCATTGACCGCGACTATCCTGGTTGGCAGACTCACAACCGGGGTGTTGTTGGCTGCATCTGCCCCTGCACTTGCCAACACCCAGCTGGTCTGGGCAGCAGATGACATTACTGCCCCCGGGACATGTGTCTCGGTTAGGGCAGCCCTGCGTGCACCTAGGTTTCCCTCCTGCCCTGTTGGAATTCTTCCAAGGACTCCTCAAGTGCCAACGCTGACTGCACTGGCAGACCCTGAGCCTGGCTGGTGGTGTCCACAGCTGCACCTGCAGCTACCACTACCCTTGAGCTTGTGGCAGTCGATGAAACGGACTGCTGGATCACACGGGCGCCAGTGCTAGATGAAGAAGCTGCATCTCCCAGAACAACAGGGGGTGGTGGCATGACTGCACCGACACATGGCACAACATCGTGCACAAGTGGCGCACCCCTGCCTCTTCCCCCCTCTGCGGCCACCCTGGACACCCTGGAGTCCCCCTACTCCCTGGTCACCCTGGCCACGTCCCTGACCATGGCTGCCACGAGGAGGACGCCCAGCTGAGCTGCCCCTCACCTTTGGTGGCCTCCCAACTATGGCACAGATGGAGTAGTGCCGGCACAGATGGAGGAGTGCCAATGGGAGGTGTACACCACAATTGTTCTGGGCAATTGGGGTGAAGGGGGTGGGATTCAAGATGTTAACAGCACCCCTGCACCTGCAAGGCTGTATGTGACCCCAGTTATGTAGTGACGGGTCACGCAATGCTCAGGCACCCCAAAACTGTAGTAAAACCGTGCACGCAACCCCTGCAGCCTAGGTGCGTCGAATTAACCTCCTGCAGTACGCGGTGGCACCCAGTAACACGAAAAAAGCGTACACATGGGACACGCAGGCTACTATGACCTCGAAAACGGGTACGCGATACAGAGGGGCACCCGCAGTGGGAAAAATAGCGTGCGCGACTCACCGTCAGACTAGCGCGATGATGAAAAACACGCGTAGCCAATACCCCCTTCAAAAGTAGAGATACGTCCTTGATCCGCTGTGAAGTTGTGATGGCGCGCAAAACAACACGAAGTAGCAACATACACGTTGGTCTCCACGAAAGGAACATACAGCGAACTGCTGGCCCCGCTCACCTTTAACCCGTGCTGAGGGAAACACTGTGCAGCGTCGCGTCACTTACGCGCGTCAGCCCTTTCCTCGGATTACACGCATTCACACGCGGACGTGCAGTTTTTTCATGTGCTGAACCACTATGCACACGACACGAGGGAAACTCCTGCGCGTGTAACGTCACAGACGCCCTTACGCGCTAAGGGCCTTTCCTCGGATTTCACACTGACGTGCACTTTTTTCACGTGCCAAATCACTCCGTATCAAGCTGGCCACGCGAAAACACACGGAAGACCACGCTCCTGCCAGAAGGCCATATTCCTGCCCCCCAGATCCCCAAGCATGCTCCCACCTGCTATCTGCTGCTGCCCTGCCTGCCTGCTGCCCACCTGCCCTGCTATTTGGTGCCTGCACATCAGCTATCTGCAGGGGTCCAGTTGCTGTGTCCACCCCAGCTGGAATCGAAGACTCCTGACTGGGATACCATTGCTCCACAGCACAGCCCCAGGATCCACTTGGCCACCCATGCCTGCCTCAGGGATCGCCATGTCGGGGTAAACACCATACGAGACCACTGGCGACCCCCAGCCAGAGAGGCAGAGGGCCACCAGCTTCAGTGAGAAGGAAGTTAGTGTCCTGGTGGAGCATGTCCTGGGGCATTATGATGCCCTCTTCACACGACTGCACGCCGACAAGGAAGGACAGAGGAGGATCTGGATGGACATCGTGGTTGCTATCAACGCGGAGGGGCTGGCACCCCGAGATCTGAGACATGTCCAGAAGCGGTGGGAGGATTACAAGTTCCGGACCCTCAGGAAGGCCCGGCGCCTCTTAGAGGCAGAGGATTCAGCGGGGCGCCGGGGCCAGCTTACCAACCAGCAGATGAGGGTCCTGGAGCGGATTTGCCCAGTGCTTCACCGCCAGATCCTAACAATGCAGGCCCGTCTGGAGTCGAGCGGTAAGTGGCCATGCATTGCTGTGTGAAACAGGGCATGTTTCAGTGTGCTGGTTGTCAGCTACTTGCCTGTATGTGTAACATAGGCCATGTATGGATGTGTGTGAGCCGGGACATCATGGTAGTGCATGTGAGACCAGTAATGCGTGAACCACATGTATGGTGCATGTGTTCCAATGAGACATGGGGAGCTGCATGCGGAATGCACACATGAATGCATGCCAGTCCCTGTTCTTGGACATGGGTGGTGGGTGAGAGATGGGTGCTGCTCTCATGTACATGTATGGTGTGCATGTCTGTGTGTCTGAGAAGCGTGTGTGTGACTTTGAAACACCATGGATGCATGAGCCTCCATTGATGTGTGTGCATGGGGTCAGTATGAGCCATGATGCATGTGAGTTAGAAGGCAACATTTTGGTTAACAGAGGCCCTTGTACATGGATGCTGATTTTGATTGCATGCGCCATGCCTGTTTCTGCATGTGTGTTGTGTGCATTGACCCATGTGTTGTGGAAGGACAGGATGGAAGTGATGTTTGACAGTGCCACTCATGTATCATTGCTTCCTGTCTAGGGGACCATTGTACAGTACCCTGATGCTTGTGTTCTATGTCTCCCTCTACGCAGCGTCCAGTAAAGAAGAGGGTGGAGACGGCGCTGTGGAGCTAAGCGGCAGGGATGCCTCCTCCGAGCGGCGACGCAAGGCCCAGCCACCCTCCCAGGAATTGCCATCATCCGGGAGTGAGGCGACTGGTGCCGCGTCTGCCACTACGGCTGTAGCGGAAGGGCCGGGTGAGCCCCCACAGGGGCTTGCAATGGCGGAAGACAGTGTGGAGACATCCAGGTTGGTGGTCTCCACAGAGGAGGAGGAGCCCGCTACTGAGCCGCACATGGGGCCTGGTGGGGGCAGTACCCCTGGTGCAAGTATGTAAGTGCTTGTGGGCCACGAAAATCTAACGACTTTATTCAAAATAATGTATTTAATATAAGTAGTTGTTTTCCCTCTAAATAAAGAATTCCATTGAGCTAGATCATTGCCTAATATTAGTTTTGTAATATTGTATGTTTTTAGCAGAGAACATTGCTGTTGCTGAAAAGAATACAACTTGAACTGTGAAGGACTGTCTTGAGTCCAGGAAAAAGAAATCTGAGGGTCATATGCCCCGTTCATCCACTGCGGCACTAACAAGGTATTTTTAGAGTAGACCCCATATTACAGATGTAATGCACGTTCTAAACTTCGATGCAATCCATTTCGTTTTGTTTTTTCCCTAATGGTTTGTATGTTTAAAAGGGATAAATAAGACAAACCAAACAACTCAGATGTGATGCGTGCAGACATGTTGCCGCTGATGAGTTATGAATAGGTCAAAAAAGAACAATTAAGAGCCCCATTCCAAGTTTGTAATACAAGTAATGGTGCTAGTAGTCTGGTAAGCACTTAAAAGTAGTGAGCACCTGTGTAAAATAATGAATGTATATGCTCTGACATCAGTAAGCTGTACATTTTTAATTATGATAAAGTTAAGAGTAGTGCAAATAATTTCAGCACAATTAATATGTTTTACATTATAGAAGAAGCATCCCGTTCCTAAATTACCGACCGGATTGAAGGCACTACATAATTACCATCAATATACATGAGTGCCCTGTACAAACCAATGTGAATTCCTAGTCATGCCAGGCTGGAAGTAGATGTTTTCACGCCTATATTAAAAGTAAGTAAGAGATTGGTGCTGCTTGCCTATTCCCATAATTGATGTGTAGTTCAATATGCTTTTAGTATTTTGAACGATAGTCATAACGTGAAAAGATTGGGTTTTGATATGTTGCCCATGTTTGTTTGACCTAGAAATGTTACTAAATTGACCATGAACCACTACAGTATGTAATATTGTTTTTATGTCATTATTTATAGAGCAATTTTTGCCAAACATCAATTAACGGGGCACACAAGAGTAAACCATGGAGAAGAATTATTTTGTCCTGAAGAAGGCCCCTATATCTATGTTGAAAAGGATACTAGAGATAGTGTCTCATGTAAGATGTGGACGAAACATGTTGACGATCTGTGAGACCATAAATAAGAGGAGTCTTTCTCTATACAAATGAATTTCTTCTCATGATGAATTTTTCACATTGATCTATGTCATTTGATATTTTCCCCCATGTAATTGTGTTGTCGTTGTCATTATTTTGTGTCAATGTCTAAATGGCAATTTTTTAGTGATTGTTAACTATGATAAAATGCGAAACCATGCTGTCTAGATTTCCAAATTTGTACTTATTGTGAACAATTAATAACATAGTTTTTCATAAGATATATGTGTGGTTCAGTGGTGAAAAGCTTTACTCTGTCAAGGTCCTTAATAATGAATTGATTATATTTTTATGGATGCAATCATGATCTTAGCGTAAAACCATCACCAATCTTGATGATGTCGGCATAGAGAGGGGCAATCAATTTCTCTTTACGGTATGTATGCTTCTTGAACTTTTTTCCACTTCAGAATTGATCCGCTAAAACAAAAAAATAGGCAAAATACCCAATTATGGTATAACAGCAAAATCATTTGGGCATACAATACTGCCAACCACAAATCTGCAAAGCACAGAGTTCATGTAAAGCATTAATCAACTTCTTTAAAGTGTCAAAGAAAAACATAATCAGTACACCCTTTCATCTTGCAAAAGGATTTTATTTGGTGAACTTCTGTAGCTTCCCTCCAAATTCCTAAACAATTAATGAAAGGGATGGCACAGAAACAATCACATTTCTTATCTGGACCATAATGAAATAATCTGTTGCCCTTTAAACACCAACATAAACAGCATAATTTCTATAAATGGGGATGCAGAACATATTTGCACTGAATATTAAATCGATTTTCAGTGGCTTGCACATCGCCACACTATGTCGGAAAAAATAGAAGATTTTTAATCACATGGAAAGTGTGGTGGACAGATGTGTAGGAGGTCAACCTAGTTAGTGAACAGGGACAACTCTGGGTGCTGTATCCAAACCAATCTAGAAAGCATGGAGAGTGGTCAAGGCTAAGTTTCTGGAGTGATTGCACCTTGTAAAGGGTCAAAATGAGCCTACAAAGCAGGTAATCAAGGATTATACATAGACAGTTAGTTATAAAAATACTATATTTATGTATGACCAAGCAAATACTATACAAAGGACTATAGGCAAGTAATACTATCACACAACACTAAACTGAAATACAAATATATAGCACCTGTATTCAGTGCAATAAAATAACAACCCCCCACAATACTGAAAGGGAACCCAGTGGCTCTTATTTGCAATGGCAGTCCACAACAATGCAACCCTAACTTTAGAAAGTCCAACCCTAAATTGACTGAGGTCTTGTGCCCTAAAAGTTCACAATGTTTCCAGACGTTGTTGGAGATGGCAAAATGTTAGATGCAGAGGCGTTGCTAGGGGGGCTGAGGGGGCTACAGCCCCGGGTCTTTTGGTTGCAGCCCCGGATAGAAACTTAGGTGCTACAACCAAAATGCTAGTTATCCCTGAGTCCAGCCAGTCCTGACATTAGCTTAGCCCTTGATCGTTTCCAGACCTAGCAACACCCCTTAGACGGATGGTCTTGTGGATGGGAAATGGTTCCCAAAGTCAGAAGAGATGTATTCTAGTGAATAAAACTGTTTTCGAACTCTGAAACACTTCAATTCCCAGCTTTCAGAGGACTTTCAGCAACAACGTTTGCCAAAGCCAAACAATTGTAAAACATTTCAAAAGTATTCAAAACTTTTATAGGTGGAGATAGGGGTGCAGTTAATTATGGCTGTAACTCACCTTCGATACTCCAATTTCTCATCAGACTTTGCAGATCGTTAGAGGATTGTCAGAGGTCAGCTTTTCTGCTATTGATTCTAGTCCAAGCAGTCCAGGAGCTGTGCGTGCAAGATGAAGTTCCAGTCAGGTCCAGGAGCTGTTGCAACCTGTTCATCAAATACAATTCTTCAACTCGATTTATGTCATCATGATGAATATCTAACAGAGCAGTCAAGTATTGAATGATAAATAAAAATGCATGCGTATGAGGAGTTCCTAATTCAGAAAGTGTTACCAGAAGTAAACCCGAAATACACGGAATACTGGAAAACTGGAAAAGCATATTAAACCACCATTTTTCTATTTGGACTTTCTTTGAGTTTCATATTTCTGCGTTTAATTGTGGTAGGATGGTAACCCAATTGTAGAGACAATCTACGCTTTTTCAAAGCATCCTTTGTTAACAGTTTGTTCACACTACCTTTCAGCTAGTTGGCATAATCAGTGAATAGACCAATGCTAATAAGTCAGCACTTTTTAATAGTGTTTCAAGGTAGCAATGATTTCTCCTCATAAATGCTGTACAGTAGAACAGATGGACAAGTTCTTCATCAATGGCTAGGGAGACAATTGAACAGGTAAACTGACTATTCTATTCACTTCAGAACCTTCTAGTCACGTGTTTGTTCGATTTCTTAGCAGTTTCCGTGGTTCAAAGCGTTGTTCTCACTTGACCCTCTGTAAGTGAGATTCTCTTTGAAGAGATTCCAAACTATCTCTGGCTGCTCCGTTTTTTCCCAGAATCACTGGTTGCCAAGTGAGAGTGTACAAGGCAACGTGATTGTACCAGGGAAAGAAAACTGTAATGCCAGGGAACAGATAATCTTCAGAGTCCCTTGCATAATACTTGAGACATCATCAGGTTGCTGCTCGCATGGCATCTGGATCCATGTCTTCTGTGGCCACAATACACTTAGGAATCAGAGCAAAGCATCTCAGGCAGAGGATCTGGAGAGCTTGAAATTTGGCTTATCTGGTATGGTCAAGTGAAGAGAGCTGGATGCCAGTACACTCTCTGTTTGCAAAATGCCTGGCATGTGTGCACACACACACATCCGAGACAGTTTTTCCTCAAAAAGGGCTCATAGAAGGTTTCAGGCCAGCAGCAAAATGTCCTCATCATTCATCTTGGTTGTTTTTTATTGTGGGACACCAGTTTAGATATGAAAGTGTTGCATAAATCAGTGGTACCTTTTGGGCTTAGTAAATCTGTAAATTCATGAGTCTGTCATGAGAAAAAAAGGGGTACTCATATCACTGATGAGACCTTGGGTAAGGGTAATTGGGTCAACTAGTCTTGCCAGAGCAGAAGTTTTGTACATTCACTGACCTATGCAAGCACTCATTGCAAAAAACAGCTGGAATACTTGCAATGAACTGGTGAAAAGCTCAGGGCCATATTTGAATGAATACATATTTGTATGCTGTAATCCACTTCTTCAGAGTTGCACTGAAAAATCCCAGTTTCTGCTTCACCATGCCTGGAAGTTTGCGACACTCTAAATTCTGTGGTGATTCAGCGAAAATCAAAATCATTCCTAAACTATGCTCACAGTTGATAATAGTCACCTGTGGACAATTCACTTAAACAAGAATTAAGCATGATGTATTCTGGAGATGTACTGAAACGTAGTTCTGAAACGTAGTTCTGAGACCTACGCAGTCCCATTTTAAACAAACCGATTTACTTATTGGGGGAGGAGGTGGCATTGCTCCAGGATTCCAAGTCTAAATCAAAAGCAAAATTAGATGTTAAATCTAACAGTACATTATCATAGATTAATAATACTGATAGGTACTGTTTTCACTTCCTGTATGCAAAACTAAGGCGAAATTTGTCTTTAAGCAAATGTATGTCATCCGCCACATCTTCATGTCCAAGGGGACTGCCTTCTGATCGCAATAGGATACCTCGGCAGGTATTACAGACACTTTGCATTGGTATAGGAGCCATTAGCACAAGGGTAAACATTGCTATATTGCAAATAACATATTAATTTAATGCAGTTTTTACTAGGATAATGTTTATAGCACAAGTGAGAAAACGAATTTCCACCATAACAATTTAAGTGTTCCCCTAGTGCTAAGTCTGACACGAGTGTAGAGAAAAAACATAGCAACACATTTTTTATATAGTTTCTACTCATTCAACTATTCTGATGAATGATCAACAGGGATAACGTATAGCCATAATTCCTTTGACTAGCAAATAGTACCACACATGCCCAATGTCTACATAGTCCCACCCACAACCACAAAACAGCTCTTCAGGAAGTATAGAATCCAGCACAGCCTCGAAGCCCAAATGATTTGTAATACACATCTGTGCTTCATACATATTGTGAAGTAAAACCTGGAGCGTTCCAAGGGCTGAATCGGATTACCAAAATAAATGATCTCATGCCCAAATAGCTAGACAGACTCAAAGAATATAGCAAAGTACTACTTTATTATCAGTTCAATAAAGTAGGGAAAACTGGCGAACAAACAAATTGTAGCTCACACACTCTCAATGCCTGTCAATTAAGCAAAAGGTGTTATACATCAACATAGATCAGCTATGACATCATCCCACGTGGCAAACAGTAGAAACCTACCAGGTGGGGGGATTGGTTAAGGGAACAAGTATACCTATAGTTTATATACATGTTAGCTGTCCCTTATCTGGTAGGCACACCTTGAACAACCTCTAACTATGTAAAATACTGATAATAACATAATACCAGCATCAGATAGACTTCTGCAACAATATATAGTCCACCATTGCATATGATGGGTTGGCACTCTCTTCCAACGTTGAACATTTAGCTGGTTAACAGAACATAAGCAATGAGACCCAGTTACAAGGGAACAGCGTCAGACAACTGCCCTCCATAGCAAATTAGCCTACCATCTCTGATCAGTTAGGCCCTAAACCAAGGTTTCTTTTCTATAGTTGACCTTGCTGACTGTTCTCTTCCTTGGAGGTTTAAAGGGAGTGAAGGTGCATTGCTATTTCATCTGCATCTCTAGGAATAGGCCTTGTCTTCTGGTCTTGCACTACATGTGAGGAGACCATGATCTTGTCCACCCTGTCCTTTTATTTAGTGCTATTTGATTCAATCATGTTGGGTGCTATTACTCTCCTCTTCCTCTGGACACTTGGTTGTTCTGTCTTGCATGTGCTTTCTGCATCTTTGATTGTAAAATACTTGGAACTCACGGTTATTCACTCCTTTACTTAATCTAAAAGAAATATGTCTTGTGTACATGGCTTATCCTTTTGATTACTTTGTATTTCAGTGCCTGTCAGCACTGCAACCTTGGTTTCCCTTCCCGAGGCTTCTCGCTTACTATAATACGATGCTGACATCCTTTTTCTTGACATGGCTGCTTTACTTGTGTTATATTTCCTACCCCAGCAAGCTTCTGCATTGTTTTATACACCTTGCGTTTCTGTGTATATACATTTACTGCATCTCTTGTTATTTATCTTCTAAATGTATACAGTTTTCTTCATATTTGTATATATATTTACATTGTCACTTTAGTTACATATTCATTCTCTAGATATCCACACATCTTGTTTAGTGCGTCCATGTATCTTCTCTTCTTCATGGCATCACTCACAACTCCAACATGACGTATAGTTCTTCTATGTCTAGTGGTGTCTGCAGGCTCATGTCTACCGCAGCAGTTTGAGGGTACATACGATACGGTTGTCTAAGTACATAACGTCTCTCAAACCTTCAAAGTGGTATAGGGATGATATCAGGTGTCACACACTGCTTTCTTGCTGTTCTTCCAATATGGCGGAGGTGGGGGCTCTATAAACAACGTGTATACGTCTGTTTCTCTACATTCCCACCTCCTCAATATTCTTCACTTTTTTTCTTCACTATGTGGTTTCTTTAGAATCCATATAATTGTCACTCCCCTCAGGTCACCGGCATTCTTTATGTGATCCTCCACATTCCAGGTCAGATAGCAGCATTTCCCAGTCAGTGTAAAAAACATAGTTTTTATGGTCCTTAGGATATTGAAACTTTATTCCTGGGGGTGCCATAGGGCTTCCTTTCAGGTGCTCATGTGTGGTATTTTCAGTCTGTGTGTGCTTGTCAGCCACAGCATTCACGAAATTCGTTATCTTCATCACAATAGCTTTCTTCACTGTCTTCTTACATTGTCCAATATTGGTCTTATAAGAAGGAATCCCTGCAACACTAACACTAGTATTGCTTCCAACAGTTTTAAGGCATTTCCAATCCAGGTCGGAACCCATGAGAATAGAGATGAAAACAAATCATCATCTTTGGTCTCATCTACTTCTCACACCATTTTTGGATGCAGGGTTTGCAGCATTGGTATTGCTTCTGTCAGGGTTCCATTTTCTCCATCATGAGCAGGTTTGTATGTACAGCAAGAAGGCCCACTATAATGGCACAAATGCCTCATCCCATTGCTGCAATTAAGTCCAGGACATACCTGTTCTTGAGGGTCAGATGTCTGATGACCCTCAATACTTCTTTAATCCCATTAAATCCTTTTATTGTTGTATTAATTGTTTGTAGCAGTTCCCATCTGGTGATTCGTAAACCACTTGGCATTTGATGCAGCATGACAACCTGCATGAATATAGCTGTAAATATCACTGCTGTCGTAACAAACAATTTGTGCTCATATGGTATTTCAGGATAAACTTCTATTGATTTTGCTGAAAAATAGTTCTCTCTCTTCTGTCGGGTGAGGCTCTTTTTCCTTTGGTGTGCATCCATTTTTGGAAAGTCAGCTATGTGGAGATCACTTTGGGGGATCACCAATGCAGGAACATCTATTACCACCATACAACATATTCCTCCCAAACCTATGGGTAGCTTCATATAAGCTTTGCATCCACATGCCCAATTGTCTTCCATCTTCATGGTAGCTCCTCCTTTCATTCCTGGCACATTAATTATGTGTTTGCATCCTTCATTTTCTCCAACTTTGGTCTGACCACTGTTTCTGAAACACAGTGCTCCATTCCTCATTGGCAATATGGATACAGGTCCTGCTTCATCTTCAACCCACTTTAATAACTTAAGTTAGTGAATTTGTTTGGAAATATCAGGGAAAATTTCACTTGTGCTTTTGTTAGGGATAGAAACAGCTGTCTCATTGTTGACACTTAATCTATAATGTAAAATATCATTTGATGAAATGTTATAAGAATAAGGAAGTAAAGATTACACATCGTACAAAATGTGGCTACAAGAAAGGTTGCAAAACAATTAGTGTGTCGTACTGCATGCTGTGCATTAATTGGTCTTCTTGCTAGCAATATTTGTCTCACAAAATGGAAGATTCCCATTCTCCTTTATCAATGTTTAGTTTCTGTTACTCGTTATAATAACCAGTCTTTTTATAAAAGAAATTGTTATAGTATTGCAATGATGATCTTGCGAATAATGGGGGTTGTTTTAGGATTTCCCAAAAAGGTGACAATAGTGTTTCGTCTAAACAGAGCTCAATAGGATCGAAGTGAACACAGCACTCAAGAATGTGTGCAATGCTATAGGCAGCATAAAGTGTTGTGTATATTTTTGTTTTTCTTTCTTCAAAACATTGTTTCTCTAACCTAATAGGAATATTTCTGTAAACCTTGCAACGTTATATGTTTCCCTTTAATCTTGGGAAAGATCAATAGGTTGAATTGTATTTTTTTCCATCTGTTCTTGTTTGCTCTTGGTAGCCGATCTAGTCTGCATTCGAGGAACTTCTTCTCTTGCTTCACTGTCAACGGGTGCCAGGAGGGTAATTGTCGCTCCTATGTAAAGTTTTACATCATTCAGATGCAGCTAAGCTCGTATTCCTCAGAGTCTTCATGGCAGTGGGGGTGACCTCTTCTACTAGGTACGGTCCTTCAAAACTAGCTTATTCCAAGTATGGCCAAAACGCTTAACAAGAACTTGGTCCTCTGGATACAAAATCAGTGGCTTTAACAGTTCAATACGGTTGATCTTTTGGTTGCTGTCTTCTTCAATTTTCTTTGACCCATCCCTCCAATTTATGATCTGTTGAGATATAAAAGAAACACTAACAGTCATATTTGTCAAATAATCATGCATCTCATTCCCTAATGTTTTTGCTACACTATGGGTATCAGTTTCTATTTGAGTGGGAGGAGCCAGGGGTAATCTCGTGCGGCCTCGGGTCACCAACTCATGAGGAGTCAGGCGGTGATCAAAGACAGGCTGGTTTATGTATGCAAATAAAGCAAAGGGTAGGCAATATAGCCACCCCTTCTTCAAAGTCACCTTTATCTTGGCTAACGTTTCTTTAAATAGTCCTTTTAGATGCCCATGAATACCATTCACCTGTGGGTGATAAACTCATGAAAACATATGCTTTCTGCCTAATAGAAGAGTGATTTCTTCAAACATCTTATTTACAAAATGCAGCCCATTACCAGACCACAGGACTTTGAATAGTCCCCATCTAGGAAACACCTCATGTATGAGCAATTTGGCAGCACATGTGATATCGGGGTGCATGCATGGACCAGCCTCAATCCTTCTGGAAAAAGGACACATTACTACTAACATATATCTGTAGCCATTGCATGTTTGCAACATATCCACATGATATATATGCAGATGCTGAAAATGACCATTGAGGCGGGTATTGCCCCTCTTAGTTTTTGCAAGGTATCCCCGGCTGTGAATTTCTGCCAGACAATGCAGTGCACAATAAACTGTGCAACGTGTTCTCACAAAGTTGGTGAAAACCAGTTTTATGCAATCATGGCAGCAAGATTCTCTCTGATTATATGCACAGGATGGTGAAGCTGATCCAACGCAAATCTCAATATTGCTAGAGGCATAGCTGGCATTCCAGTACTATCTTGTCTCCATATAGCCTTGGTTGGGGATAAAGAACACCCCCATCTTTTCCATAAATCCTATTCTTCTGCGGACCTTCATCATCATACATCGTTCTGATATTTGCTTAACACGTTCTGCTTCAAATTTAGAAATATTTGGAAAATATTCTGCTCTTTTCGCTTCAATGTTTACGGCTTTGCCAGCGTGAGAAATCATGTCTGCCCTCTTACTATGGGCTGCGTACATCACCAAGGCGATGGCCAATGGGAGCTTTATTACCTTAAAAAGCTTGTCCAATTGTTGCACTTGTTGCACTGGTGTGCTGTCTGTGCGGAGGCAGCCCCTCCTTTTCCATCGTGACAACTCTGCGCGAACAGTTGATGTCAAACAGGCGGAGTCCGATTACACTGGCACTTCCTCATCCTCATATCTCTGAAGTGTGGCGATAAGCGCCACTAATTTTGCGGCCTGTGCTGAACAATAATCTTGCACTTGTCACTACTTCAAATTCACCATTCGTTTTTAACTTCACTAGTGCCGATCCAGTATGCCTTTATCCTGTCGTTTGATACATTTTTGAAGAACCATCAATGAATAAAATGTATCCCCCTCCTAGAGCTTTTTTTTTGCTAGACCCGGCGATGCCCAGCAACAACCGTCCAATACGACGGTTGCATTTCTGCAAAGAATTCCAGACAGGGCCGCGTACATACGAATCCAGCATTATCTATAAACCAATCAGGTCTAGGTCTGCACAAGTCTGGCATTAGACCAGTCCATGGAACCGAATCTACCCTGTTGGACCTCAAAAACCAACTTGACACATTCATAGATGAGGGCAAGCCTGCACTCCTCTTATTAGATCTCTCTGCCGCCTTCGACCTGGTTGACCACCAAATTCTCTGCCACCACCTTACTTCAGCAGCCAATTTCTCACCGGAAGTCATGTCTTGGGTAGCCTCATTCATGACTGGAAGATCAGTAAGAGTCTTCTCAGATGTTGCCTGTGCCCCTCACTCCCCTATCTCATGTGGAGTGCCCAAAGGCTTCTGTGTTTCCACCCACCCTATACAATATATTCACCAAACCTATCTTCGACTTCCCAACTCCATTGGCATCTCTTACACAAACTATGCTGTTGATACACAAATTCTGATGGTCAGGCCTCCATCTGTCATCAAAAACCTCTGCCCCAATATACCAACTTCAATATAGCTGGACTTCGGATACCTGTCTCCACATCAGTGAAGACCCTAGGTGTTTTCCTGAATTCTTCACTCTCCTTGACACGCCAGGTCATTTCCATTGCTACCTCAGGCGCATACACAACAAAGTAAATCAATGCTGCCAGACCATTCCTAGCCCCAATGGATTGCCTCACACAGGGCTGGACTGCCCCACCGGGACATCCCCCGGTAGGCCTCTGTCTGCAGGGCCTCTTTGGCGCAGAAGCGCCGCGACTATGGTAATTAAAATTGTAGTTAACACTTCAGAATGTTGGAGCAGGAGGATTGGCTCGAACCCCCAAACTTTCAGGTACAAGTCACAGCACTTATTGACTGTGCCACAGAGACTGCCTTGGAAATGGCTGTACAGAAAGCCATATAATATCAATGAGAGCAGACGCCTGTTTTGAATTAACATGCCAAGATTCACAGACAAAACGGCACAAATTAGATCATATACAGTTTATAAAAACGAGAAGTGCTGGAAATATGATTGGGTGGTGGTTGTGGGGGCATGTTGGGGACACTAGCGTAACAGGGGCCCCTGCACCCCCCGTGGTACGGGGTGTCCCGCGACCACATGTTCTGGAAGAGGGCCCCACTTATGTAAAAAAAAAAAAGTCTACCTTTTTTTTTTTTTTTACATTTTCTTTTTAATTCACTCTGCATGAAGGGCAGAGTGAATACAACAAGTCTGGTGGCTACCCCCACCCCATGACATGAAGACCCTAGGCTGGAGGCCTCCATGTCATGGGGTGGGGGAAGCCTATGACTTCAAAAATAAATAGTTTATTTTTGAAGTCACTCTGCCTTCATAAAGACATTATTTCCATTATGGTTTAGTCCTTAACAGAAATAATTTCTTTATGAAGACAGGGTGACTTCAAAAAGAAACAATCGGCCTCATTACGAGCATGGCACCGCCTCCTGCGAATAGGCAATAACCGGCCCATTACAAGCTGAATGGGTCGGTAATTTCCCATTCGCGGGTGGCGGTATTGCCGGGCTCACGATCCCCCTATAGGGCAGAATGGGGGTGGGGAGCATGGTTGTGCCGGCACCGTTGTTAACGGTGACGGCGCAATTACGAGTTATGCTCGCTGGTGCCACACAGGTCGGGAACCTGCGAGCAGAACTCATAATGCGGCGGGACAATATGAACGGTGCCGGTGCCCTACCGCCACCGTTCATACCGTCACCGCCAGGGTCCTAATGAGGCCAAATTAATTTTTGAAGCATTATGGCTGCCCTCAACCCATGACGTGTGCATGTGTGAGTGTATGGTGAAAGAGTGCACACAAATGTATGGGTGGCTGGTTATGCGTGTGTGTGTGTGTGTACAGTGAAAGTATGTACACTTAAATGTATGGGTGGCTGCCTGGGTGTGCCTGTATGGTGAAAGTGTCCACACTTAAATGTATAGTTGACTGTGAGGGTATGCTGAAAGGGTGCACACTTAAATGTATAGGTAGCTGCCTGTGTGCATGTATGGTGAAAGGATGCACACTTACAGTTAAATGTATGGGTGGCTGCCTGGGTGTGCCTGTATAGTGAACGGGTGCACACTTAAATGTATGGGCAGGTGGCTGGGTGTGTGTGGCTGTGTGGTGAAAGGGAGAACACTTAAATGTATGGGTGGCTGCCTCGGTGTGCTTGTATGGTGAAAGAGTGCACTCTTAAATATATGGATGGCTGGGTGTGTGTGTGTGTATATATGGTGAATGGCGTGTGTGCTTGTGTTCAGGGGCACAATAAAACATACATTTCAGGGAGGCTAACCCTTCAAATGTTGGGAGAGGCGCTAACTTCACATGTGGTGGGGAGGAGAAAACGTATTTATGTGGCAGCATCTAACTTCTTTACGCATTTTGATGAGACTATTCTAGTGCAGCTTCAATGTTACAAGCAGTTAAATCTCTCCTTTAGGTCTGAAAGCACCCACTTATGGGCTGCTGTGAGAATGACTGGTCTCCTGTTTCCTCTCTATCCTTCCAATCACTCCCCTGGCAAGCAAGTACTAAACCCACATCGCAATTTCAATTGCTTAAAAAATTTGGTATTTGAATGCAGGTACTAATAGTGAAATGCTGTACATTAGTAATTGCTGGGCTGGGCCCTTGTTAACGGCAAAACCCAGGTACCGTTTAACATCTGTGTCCTTTTCTGTCCGGCAACTGCTCTGTAGGTCAGCCAGGTCAAGTCAACATAGCCCACAATTTCAGTGGGGGGAGGGAGTGCTGAAACCCAGTCAGCTCAATGGTGTTGCACCACTGCTTGTGTTTAATGCCTTGATTAAATAATTAATTATTGTTAATCATCTTTCACCTATGCCTATTCTTCCTCATTCCAGTACTTGTGCATGAGGCATCATGCCTCATGCACAAGTACTGGGATAAGGTAGAGGTACATGAAGGTAATGCCTGACTTAGCTACCTGTAATCTTCATTACTCCTAGTCCCACTCTGCCCCATCCCAGTACTTACCAGTGAGGCAAGGAGCCTCATACGTAAGCACTGGGACAAGGAAGAGGGACATGCAGGTAATTCTGGGCTAATGAGCTGATTTTGAAGGTTGGGGTAGGGGATGGGAGGGAGAAGGGATGTGTGGGGCTTGGGGTTGTGCAATAAATCATAATGGTCGCCCATGTCCATGCTATGCAGGCATGATATTTGGCATTAGTGGCTAGAGAGGCATTTTGGTGCAGCCAGTCTAGTCATTCCTCAGTTTGGTATGACTTTTTTTAACTGGGCATTTCTGATAGAGCAGTCCTGCTAAGTGTAATTCCTGGCTAGACTGACATTTGGGTTCTGCCAGTCTAGCCGTTTCTTACTGCGGCACTGTATATTTTTCTGGGCATCTGTGATAAAAGATGTTATGATATGATAAGTCATATATAACACACCTGTACACAAGTGTTTTTAGGCACGACAAGACAAGGGAAGGAAAACTGAGGGAGGACAAGACAAATGATCTTACTAAGCCTTGTGTCATTCAGATTGTGCAAGTGTGAGAACGAGAAGTGCAAGGGGAAATGGAGGTGGGAAGTGCAAGGGAGAGGGGAGGGGAAAACACGGCAGCAATGCTCTGAGTAAGTGCCGCCAAGGCAGCGTGGCTCTGGGTAGTGCAAGGAGAACAAGGGACTGTAGGGTTACAGTTACAGCCCCTAAATGCGTGGTAGGCCTGGAGGCAGTGCAAGTGTGACTGATCAAGAAAGAGCCTGGACTCAGTGAGACAGAGGGTAGCCAAGCAACCAGTTGGTACAGCGGACAGGTAGGTCAGCAGGGGAGGCAGAGAGAGAAAGCAGAGGAGAAGAGGAACGTTTTGAGCTGCTTCCAGAGCGTCAGGTGGTCCGGCTCAAGTTTGGCAGGGTCAGGGAGGCCATTTCAGAGGGAGGCACCTGCAGGGGAGAAGGATATACCCCACCCCCACTCTCTGCCTGGAGAAGCATCTAACCCTTAGGGCTCGAGAAGGAAGGTATTTTGGCAGATAGCTTTGGATGTAGTGCGTATCCCAGCCCCAAAAAGCCTTGTTGACAATGAAAAGGGTCTTGAACTTGATCCTTGCAGCCACCGAGAGCCAGTGAGGAGGTTTCATGGCTGGAGAGATACAGTCCCTGGGCTGGAGGCCAAGGATAAGTCTTGCAGTCCTGTTCTGGATTAGTTGCAGAGGGCGGAGAGTAGAGGAAGGCAGATTGAGAAAGTGGCTGTTGCAGTAGAACCAGAGCTCTGGAGACAGTGAGCTTCTGGGGGAAAGTGAAAAATGTAAGAGTCCCGTTGAGGAGGTGCAGCTGGTAGTGGGATTTCATGGCTACGTCCGAGATGTGAGGAGAGAGAGAGTGGAGTTGAAGATGACACCAGGAATGAGCGAGAGAGGAGAGGCTGAGGGGAGCCTGAAGGAAAGCTGAGTGTCATCCACATAACACTGTAAATTAGAGGACAAGGTAGTGATTAGGTGGGTCAAAGGGGCCAAGTAGAGGTTGAAAAACCAGGGTGAGAGGATAAAGCCCTGGATAACGCTACATGTAGAGAGAGGTGACGGAGTGAAAGGGACCAAGTTGGACCTGGGAGGGGAGGTCCAAGAGGAAGGAGGTCAGCCACTCCAGGGCCTGATCCATGATGCCCAGGTTCTCACAGAGTCAATTGATCAGGATGGCATGGTTGACCGTGTCGAAAGCAGAGGAAAGTTCCAGGATAATGAGGACAGAAGGAATGCTGGAATCAAGGTTAGAGATCAGATCTTCACAGGTGTTCAGGAGAGCAGTTTCAGTGCCTCTGGCAGCTCTTAAGACAGACTGATGGTCATGGAGACAACCAACAGATTCAGTTTGGAGTGTAATCTGGCAGTTGGCCAGCTTTTCCAAGAGTTTGGGAGAGGGGAAAGTTCTGGTGGCAAAAGTATGATTACAGAAATGGATCAAGGGTGTCAATGTGGTCCTTAATGGTTCTGGAGGAGCAGGCGAGCACCTGTTTCGCCGACACTTCCATAGGTGGGACTTGTCTAGAAACCTAGTCAGGTGTTAGAGAGAAAGAGGAGAAAGGAGGAGGAGAGGGAGAGATGGCCAAAGGGGGCCGAGAGAGGAAGAGGGAGAGGAAGAGGAGATAGTGGACAGGATGTTCTGAGTTTTAGCGGAGAAGCGAGAGGCCAAAGCTGTACAGAGGACCTGTTGAGGGAACAGGAGAGGTAGAAACCGCAACAGGATTGGCCAGTTCCTTGCAGATTTTAAAGAGTTTGGCTGTGTTATTAGAGGCCGCAGAGACGCAGGCTTGAATGGGTGCTCTCTTCTTTATGAGTCTTATTGCTTCGACTGGCATTTTGGAGCAACCAGTCTAGGCATGTCTTAATGTAGCCTGGCATGCTTTACTGTAATGTTATTATGTGTCTACACTGGTCTACACTGTGCAGCCAGTTGGACATGTTTTCATTGTGGCATGGCATTTTTAATAGCAAAGCATTAATGTTCATGTACACTGTTGGTGACTTGCATGTATTGGATTGCTGTTACCCTACACAACAATACCAAACACTTTGGCTTTTTAGCCAATTTTTCTCAGAAAGTGTGCTGTATATAGCATTAAAACACATATTTATATCTTTCTTCTAGTGCAGTGTGTGGTATACCCCTTCATCAACACGTTTGTGCGTATTGCGCAAGCGTGGTAATCTAGGCCGGCCCAGCGTGTGACGCGACCCGTGATTTGTTGCCGAGTTGGGGGGGGCCCTCAGCATGGCTTGCAGGGGGGCCCCCAGACCATGTGTTATGCCACTGGTTGGGGAGGGGCGGTAATTGGTGGGCTGCAACGTGTTACTCCCTCTTTTATGTTGTTGGTCATCCCTGTTTTTCGTTTTGGAAACTGGTCACCCTAATCCATCAGCAGACAGCAGAAGCAGGAGGCGACTCGAGGGAGGCTGTGGCTGAGGGCAGCAGCCAGACTGTCGACTGAAAGGTAAGAATTATTTTTGCGTGCTGAGTGCCCAACTCTCCCATTGTATCTTCTGCTGAGTGTAGTTGCGAACAAGGGGCAATGTAATGCCACTGCCCGCAGGCTTAACGCAGGGTCATTCCTCATATTAAGATATGGATGTAGTGTAACTTACTGAATGGCACGTTTCACTGAAGCACTGGCTAAAAAAGGGAAGAAAAAAAAAACTGAAATCTAAAAAACACTAATCCGAGTCAATACTTCACATAAGTGACTGGACGTTACATTTTCGAACTCTGGACGAGTGTAGTTAAGGTTCAGAGTTCAATGAAGCCTCCCGACGATGCCACTGATTGATACAAGGCTGGTGTCACATTAAGAACACTTTAAACAAGACCTACTTTCCACATGGAGAAAAGTAATCAACCACACCCTTCACAAAAGAACCTACAACACAAGTACATGGAATACCCAGACCATTTACACTTAACACAAACCTAAGCACATGGGAAACATAAGTGTACAGCTGCTGTTATTTGTGGAGACATGTTAACGAGCTTGAAATATGCATAATATCTGCTTATCTTGCTTCAGCATCATTGTGGATACACCACCTGTATCCACAATGGCCAATTCACTGACACCGATTCGAATCAGGCCACGATTTGCTTGACTGAGGTATCACACCTGGTTAGATTGATCCTCGCATACATTCTTTGTTAAATGAATGGGTGCATTGCCATGTTATCCAATGTAAAATAATAGTTAAAACGTACTTGTAGGTTCATTTTTACTTGTTTGTGTTTTTCACTGATGTGCACATTTTGGCTGTGTTTTCCTGACTTTCGTTTTTTGACATAATGTTATATTGTTAGTCGGGGTTTGGTAGACAATTTTCGTGGCTCTAACTTGCAATCCACACAGCCACGTGTTGTAGTGGTGTCCTTGAGTTGTTAGAGTTATTGAAAGAGGTTCCGCAGAGCACATTTTGAAATGGGGCAGAGGAGAGCCACAGCTGTCAGAAGGGAGTGTCAAAGTCAGCTCCTTGAAAGAGCACACGTCTGTTCATGCCAAGGTCGCAGTGGGAACGACAGATAGACTCGGATGAGTATTTTGGGTAACACTGCTGAGTGACCATCACTTGCTAGTTCTTCTCTGGTACTTTTACCTCCTTCTTTCCTCTCCTCTCCAGGCTTACCTGCCCTCCTCTCTTCTGGATCCTTCCCATGCCCCCACAGTCTATTTTCTAGAGCCAACAGTAAAATGTACCAATTTGGTCCAGTGAAACTAGGGCACGTGAGTGCAACTGGCCATGAGGGTGTGGTGTCCGTGTATTCCTGAAGTCTGTGTATATCACCAGTCATATCATATGCACTTACTAAGTGTGTTTCCGAAAAGCACATTTTGCAAATTATAAGGGAGGAGTGTATTTCCACTGTGTGCATGGTGCAAATCACGGGAGGCGCGCCCCCTGCGTGTATATTTTGCAATTCATGCATTGGCATCACTTAACTAAGTAATGGGTGGGCATTAGCATTACACAGTGTCCCAAAGTCTGTTTATTACGCAATGGGAATGATTCATCACAAAACGTTTTTTAATGGGTACAGGCCCAAATTCTTCTTGGCCCTTGAACATAGTATGTATGCAGTGGATGCACTTTACACATTTGGTTACGTTTCCTGTACCAATGACCTACTCAGTGTCCCTACATCTTTCTTTCCACAGTGTGATCTCTTTGACCAATCCTTGCACAGTGAGAATTGCATAATTGCACTTTAGTTTCCCTCCCATGCACTTTGCATTGCGTGCCCTGAGGCAGGCCTTTGTGCACATTGTCTGCCTGTTCTTTGCACACTGCCCTGTCACACAAACTTTGCCTGCTGTGTTTCAAATCCAGGGACCTGTCTAATGCACATGCCCAGTGCCCTGCCTCTGCAGCACATCCACAAAGCCTGGTGGGAATTAATAGCACAGAAGCTCCCCCCAAACACCCTGAGGAGCTGGCTGGGGCACCAAGCCTAAATCACGTCATGTGTGTTTCATACCAGTTTCCTGCACGTTGTGCACTGTGGATTGTGGGCAAACAGGCGTGGCACTGGCCCTTGGCCTGCCTGCCTCTAGGGTACAATGTGTTCAAGCAGCTGTCCTGCTGTGTACATAGCACCTACTGCCATGCATACCCCACAACACAGAGTTATTAGTGGCCTGTGCACATGACTCCTACAAGCGTGCACACACAGGGTCACTAGGAACACCCCAGGACTCTGTTTACATCCCTTCATACCCAGACCCCATGCAAGCAGTCCGACACCTCTATGCATGTCTACTACCTCCCTTCACCCACAAGAGCACTTACATGTGTGCATAGCTCCTACATTCATACAGATCACTTGAGAGCTCTCTCTCATGCCTGTGAACATAGCACCTACCTCTATAAAGACACACGGCCACTGAGAGCGTTCTCAGGGGAGCACACATAGCGCTTACCTCCCTACTAACCAAGGGCTATTGAGAGTGCTCTCAGAAGCCTACACATAGCCCCCATCACCCTGTACACATGGTACTGTTGTATGAGTGCTCTCAGGGGCCTGTACACACAGCCTCTACCTCTGTGCACACCCTGTGCTATTGATAGCACTCTCAGAAGCCTTTACACATAGCCCCTATCCCCTGCACACGTTAACCCATTGAGTGGACCCTCAGAATCATGTCCACATAGTTCCTATCTGTTTGCACTCATTGGGGCACAGAAAGCATGTGCAGGGACAAGTGTACAGAGTTTTCATCTTCCCTCACAAAGCCAGTTAGAGTGAGAGCAAATAGCAGATCCAATGAAAATCTTCACAGAATGTGACTAGTGACTACCACACACCCTGGGGGCCTACATCTGCCAGAGCCCAGGGCTAGGCTTGGAGAGGGGATGGGGGACAACCGTGCCATGATGAGGGGCCCCAGAAGCACTAAGCAGTTGGCATTGATTTCACGGTGCCCATTTTCCCTAACAGCCTCAGCTCGTATTTGCCTACCTGTGCTTTGGCCCAACAAAGGACCCAAGCTACAAGTCAGTTAACACAGAACCAGAGGAAGGTCCGGGGGAAGACAACACCGGACTCATTCATGGCCTGGGGATTGACCCTAGCCCTTTTAAAGTGCCTAGAAATACCCTTCAGTTGGCACCATCTTGGAAGCAGGGGAGGGCAGGTGTTCCTTCTTCCTGTTAATTTCAATCTCCTACTCTTAATAATAGCAGGTTTCCTAACACCCTTTTGGTGCAGGACTGGGTGTCTTGTGGCCTGTCGAATGCACAGTGTGTTGGGCTCACGCGCTATGCTCGCTCTTTCAGCAAAATATTGGGCCACTTTGACAACATTTTCCAGGGCCTCTTTTGGTTCCCAGTCTGGCCCTGGCCTCACAATTGCAAGATCCATCATTGGAGTCAAGGACTATTGGAACAGCCTCTTCACTGGTACATCTTCACACAACATCCATAAACTACAAGTGATCCAGAATAATGCTATCCGTGCGACACTCAACATTGCCAAAAGAGAGCATGTAACCAAGGCAAGAAGCAACCGCCACTGGCTGCCAGTCAAGGAAAGGATAATCTTTAAAACCTTATCGATCACGTACTGAGGCCTGTCCAACTCTGCCCGCCATATCTGAATCAAAGCTTTGTGAAAGCCCAGTGCTCTAGACCTATCAGGAGGGCTTACATCCACAGACTTGCCCTGCACAAATCCAAGCGAGCCAAAAGTGGAGGTGCCGGTTTCCCTTCCGTGGCTGCTTACTGATGGAACTCACTCCCACCACACCTAAGAGTAGAACAATCTTACTGGACCTTCAGAAAGCCATTGAAAACTTGGATCTTTACCTAGAGCCTTTTCACACTGTATGCTCTCTTTGCTCTTCTGTTTTTTTTTCCTTCACTCCTCTCCACAAGTTAAGCGTACATGGTTGTATATTTGATACATGTACAATAAATAAACAAATACACACACATGCATCTTGGATACATTTAGAGTCCAGATTAAGGTGGTTTAGAACATGCTGGAAATATGGAAATATGAAACCTCACAGATGTACAAGATCTCAAAGGAGCTTGTTTGTTATGTGCCAAATTATAAAGTTTGCAAAACAGAAATTAGAGAACTAACTTGAGAAATTAGAGGGTACCCAAGAATTGCAAATGTAAGGATATGTCTAGGTTTGTCAAGAAATTGCTTTTGATCATGTCCCTTCCAGGTTCATGCATACAATTAGGTTGGGTCAGTGGAGTACACCCTTGCAAGTCCCAAGACTTCATTGTCTACCTCCTCCTCTACAGTTCTACGTTATTTCGCCGACCTATTTTTCAACGTGGGTTTTTTCATCGTCAGAATTTTCATTGCCAAAAACCCTGTTTTTTGTTTTTTTTTATTCTGGGGGGGGGGGTTTCACACCCCAGACACCCCGCTTACTATTATAATCATACCCCAACCCCTACAAAACACCCCCCAAAATAAAAAATTGAAAAAACTGGGTTTTTGGCAATGAAAATTCTGACGATGAAAAGTCCCACGTTGAAAAATAGGTCGGCGAAATGCGTGTATACCCTCCTCTACACTCATGTGCTAGAAATCCACTCAGCAGCTAAATCCTTAGGCCCATTCAATCGGAATCGTCAAAACATATGTCAAGCATATGTAGAAGTTACAGGAGTCAAATTCATTTTAAATGAATTTTGGAAAGATAAATATGAATTCTATTCCATTCTGACTGTGAAGTGAAAAAAACTGCTTATTAACATAACTGTCAAATAACACTTTCTTGAAGAAAAAAAGCACATGTTGTTGACAGGCTACCCTGAAGCTTCACAAGATAAGGGTACAATCAAAGCTATACATTAGAAATAAGAATAGTTTGTTATCTCTAGTAATAGTAAGAAACAGACCATTCTGAATTGTGTAAATATCTTTGCGTCACAGAGATAAATCCCATTGTTGTGGAAATTGTGGATTTCTACAAATGGTTCCCCTCAAAAGACTGCATGAATGCTTGGAACACTCAACTGAATGAGAAGAAATTGTGGTCACTATCATATCTTTGGCCAGGATCTGGTGGCGATGAGGTAAATATAATTGTACCGTCTCTTATGCTGACAATTTCAGAATCGCCACCATTGATGAGGTGTTACATCTCATATGCAAGATTGCTAGTTTTTGCCAAACCAGAAAAGGAACCGTCAGAGTTCTCAACTACTGCCTAGTGTATCTAATCAATTATGAATCCAAAACATTTCTGGCTATTTAAATCAACTCAATACTTTCTGAATTAATGTCTACAAACTAGGCATCTTTATGAGTGGATGGTTCCTCTGAAGCCTCCTATTTCATGTCTATGTTAGCTCCGTACCTGTGGTGACTATTGCCAATGAAGCAGAGAAACGCTTTATTCTGGCATAGTGTGGATGTCTGTTTGAAATGGGTGAGATGTATTTCCAGATGATGGAGTATGATCAAGGTCCCTACTCTAATTCTACTATCTCTGGCACTTTATCTGACCGCTTGCACTCATCCAGAGTCACAAGGCAAGACTGCCCTTGCTTTGCAATACTTTTTATCCAGGTGCTGGTACTGCTCCCGAGGATAATATAAAAACACCCCATTTCAGAATAAAAACCATTAGAGGTCACACCTTCAAACTCTCTGCCCATGCAGAAAATATAATCATATATGTCTCCAAACTAGCTACCTGAATTCTACCACACATTTCTCTGCTACACGATTATGATAACATTTCTGGACAGCCAATTACAAAAAAACAGATGCTCTCTACATGAATAGGCTAGGCTCTGTATACCTAGCCAGCTCACGCAATTCACCATAAAGTGGAATCCTGATTCCTTCAAACTAGTCATAATTATTGCCCTCACACCAAAAGACAAAGCATCGCTAAACATGGAACACATTATCAAACACATTAGATCTCACATGAAGAAGTGGCTGCACAGGAGGGATGTGATGTGCGTCAGTCAGTGATTGCACATTACTTCTGACACACATGGCTGCAGAGGGTGACATGATAGTTGGACAGAGGGCACTGGGTGTGGGGGTACACATACACTATGCACTGTATATGAATAAATGACACATTCGCAAAGATGAATGGTCACTCAAGTTTTGCTTTTAACACAACAGGTGTATTGAAATATAGAATGTAAACAAAAGTGCACAAACCATCCACCTTCACCCCCTCCCCTTCCCCCCACAACTCCCCCACACACCCTCACCCCCCTTCCCCTCCCCCCACAACTCCCCCACACACCCTCCCCATCCCTTCCCCCACAACTCCCCCACACACCCTCACGCCCCTCCCCCTCCCCCGACAACTCCCCCACACACCCTCCCCCCTCGCGCTCCCGTCACGACTTACCACACATGTCCCAACAGTGTCTAATGCCTTCATCAGGCTAGCCAGTCTACTTTTTTGCACTTCCTGGACCTGGTAGCGGCATGTCTGGCCGGCGCAGGGTGCGCGATGACCTGCGGAGTGAACTGGTCTGGGTTGAGCTTGAGGACGATGGTGTGGCCGCCTGCTCCATCTGGGGTACCCGACGTTCTGCCTCCATAGCATCAGCGATGCGGCTGAGGACCAGCACAGGGCATATACCTCTTCACACAGTCGGCTAGTATTGTCTGCAATGATTTTACCAAGGGAGGCAGTGGAATCAACAATACTCTTGCCCAGAGAGGCAGTGTTTTCCTGCCACTCCTGCCTTGCCTGGGCATTGTCATTCACAAACTGACGCACAAGGGCAGTCAGCTCCTCATGATGCTGTGGCCCCGCCGGCACACCTGTGGAGGTGGAGGGAGCTTGGGTCTCATGTTGGACTTCGATGGGATCCACTATGTGACTCATGGCCCCTTGGTAATACCCCCCAGACTACTCCGGGGTGGTGGCGTGCTCGGACTCCAAAGATGTGATTTGGGGGGATGGTGCTGGACTTGGTGTGCCGGGCTGTTCTGAGGATTCGTCCTCCACAGGCACCCACATCTCATCCTGCGACTCCTCCTGAGCCAGGGGTGCTGTGGCTGCCACATAGCCGACTGTGCTGGACTCTGCTGAGTGTGGAGCATCAGCAGTGTCCTGTGGCAGTGGGATAGGGTTTGTGGCTTCCGTCTCGACTGCCCTTGGTGGTACCAGTACCGTGGCATCTGTAGGAGTTTTCCGTGGTGGTGCATGGCGGGCCTTGGGTTGGCCCTTTGAGGTGGAAGGCCTGTTGGCCTCCTCCCGGGCCCTCTTCCGGGGTGTGGTTGGCGGTGGGGGTGAGTCCTGCGCCTTGCTGTCAGGGTCTGAGCCTGTGGGGGATGAAGAGAGGGACGGCATGAGTGATGGTTTGAGAAGCATCATGCATACATTTGTATAACTGCTCATCTACACATTAGAGGGTAATAGGCAGTTGAGTTCAGATGATCACGTTGCTTGCTACATCGGAGGCTAATGCAGGCATCCGTCAGTGGTCACTCATGTTGGGGCAGACGTATGATATGTGACATGCATATTTCTTGGGGCCTGCGTGCAGTGTGACTCATGCCATTGACATCTTAGTATGGTTAGTGTACGGTATGGCATTGCCTTGCTGCAGGCATCTGCATGTGTCTGTGCTGCGTACCACTACTTTTCTGGAAATGTGTGTGTATTGGGCCATAGCTTGCCTCTTTAGACAGACATATTGTTGGACTATCATCAGACTCTGCATTACAGTGCTTTCTTAGGACACTCACCTCCGTCCGCCGATGACATGGCACCACACTCCATGTCTCCAACACCTTCGATTGACTCCATGCCTATCAGGCTAGCACATATGTCCTCCCAATGGGAAATCTTGATGGGGGAGCTTGCTTCTATGCCGGTTGACATTGCCTGGCTCCTGTTGGCAGAGAGTATGTTGCGCACTCGCAGTCGCAAGTCATCCCACCGCTTCCTGCAGTCCTTGATAGTGTGGGGGTGTTACCGACTGCGCTTACTTTCTGTGCCACGAGTGCCCAGATCTCCTTCTTGCGTATGGTGGCCTCCTTCTTCATGCTCTGGGCAAACAGGACATCTGCATGTTCTTGCAGGGTCTCAGCTAACATGGTCAGATCATCTTCATTGAAGCGCTCTTTGCGCTGGCTGGAGGCACCCTTCTTCAGAGCCTTAGACATTGTGGTATGAGAGAGGATGGGATTTCACCAACAGCAGTCTCATACAGGTCCTGGCTGCTGAGGATGGCAATAGATTGTGTTTTTAAAGATGGCCGGCGTGCTCCTTCCCGTTCCTGTGCGATGACGTTACTTCCGGTTCCACTTATTTACGGTGACCGTTATTAACGGTGACCGCTAATAACGGTGACCGCTAATGCCGCATTGGTTTGTGCCGGTAGTGCAATCTGCGCTTCATATGAAGCACCACACTCCATGTCTCCAACACCTTCGATTGACTCCATGCCTATCAGGCTAGCACATATGTCCTCCCAATGGGAAATCTTGATGGGGGAGCTTGCTTCTATGCCGGTTGACATTGCCTGGCTCCTGTTGGCAGAGAGTATGTTGCGCACTCGCAGTCGCAAGTCATCCCACCGCTTCCTGCAGTCCTTGATAGTGTGGGGGTGTTACCGACTGCGCTTACTTTCTGTGCCACGAGTGCCCAGATCTCCTTCTTGCGTATGGTGGCCTCCTTCTTCATGCTCTGGGCAAACAGGACATCTGCATGTTCTTGCAGGGTCTCAGCTAACATGGTCAGATCATCTTCATTGAAGCGCTCTTTGCGCTGGCTGGAGGCACCCTTCTTCAGAGCCTTAGACATTGTGGTATGAGAGAGGATGGGATTTCACCAACAGCAGTCTCATACAGGTCCTGGCTGCTGAGGATGGCAATAGATTGTGTTTTTAAAGATGGCCGGCGTGCTCCTTCCCGTTCCTGTGCGATGACGTTACTTCCGGTTCCACTTATTTACGGTGACCGTTATTAACGGTGACCGCTAATAACGGTGACCGCTAATGCCGCATTGGTTTGTGCCGGTAGTGCAATCTGCGCTTCACATGATGCCGCTAACAGCCTTTTTCAGGCCTTTTACGGCATGGTGGTAATGCCCTTATCGGCATGGTGCAAAGCTTGTGCCCGTGAAGTCATAATAGCCATCTATTAGCAGCCTCTTGACTACACAGACACGGTATTTGCACCATGCCGGTAAGGACAGTTACTTACCTCCAACCTCGTAATGACCCCCATTGTCTCCCAAAGGAGATCTACCTTGTCAATGTCAATGTATGTTGAGGTTTTCCTACAGGAACTAACATCATATGATGACACTGTTACTATGGATACCACAGACATCATCCAACAAGTACTGTAGAAAGCCAAACATTACATGTTTATGTGATATTAGTAATGCTAGATATCAATTCTGTATACACTAATTGTAATATTCCTCATGGTAATAGTGATGAGAATGTGCATAGGAATTGAAATACTTGAAATGTCACAGAAATAAATCACACATGCCTTATTATGTTCCTCAGCATTGTCGTACACATATATTGTTTTGCCGTGGGTCTACATCTTTTAATACCAAATTAGAACTGTTTTAAAATAATGCACATGTTCTTAGATGTGATTGTACTAACTGAATCTATGCTCATATGAGATTTTGAAGTCACACAGATTTTCTTCAGCTGGTAAAGAGCAAACTGTGGGTAATGAACAGCAGTGAAGGGTTCACGTCCAAGGCTACCAGGCAAGGACTACAGTGCTCTTAACACGTATAAATATACACAGTATAACCATTTGCATTCAGATAGTATATTAGGACCGATTTAATATCTTAAAAGATGCCCAAATTTATGGAGATAAGGCAGTCCAGTCTTTTATGTGTTTCCAAACATTTGAAAAATGCTTTCGAAAACAGGGTCAAGTGAATTTGAAAATATGCATAATGAGAACAATATGTCTAAGTGCAGGGTTCAGAAGGCACATATAAGCACGTCATTGCATTGCTAAAAACAAACGCATACCTGTCTGGTTACCTCGACGGCCCAATACTGAATATCTGTGGTGTTTCTAACACTTAGTTCTTAGTGTTAATTCGAACACTTAGTAATAGTATGGGATACATTACCAGTGTTCATATGTTATGCTGCCTGGTGGGCTAGGCTTCCAATTTCAGACAGGATACACATGGATATTTAACAACTCTGTTTTACAGTTAAATATCTTCAGAAAAGTCAGTTCCCATGAGTATTGTGGTTGGGGGAATTACATTTCAATACCAAAACCAACAGGTCTTTAGTGTGTCCCCATCCAGTTGAAGCGGCGTCCCAATGGTGTTTCTGTTTTATATTTCAAGAAGGTTGTGTATGTCCATTCTTTCATGAAGTTCCTAGTAAGCTTCACCTATACAACTTCCATTTGGGCATTTCTTGCATTGTATGGGGTAGGCAATGTTGGCTGATCTGCAGTTGTAAGTCCCTTGATCAATATTGTTCTGTTTGGTAGGGATGCTGTGCCAGATTCATTGCATATGTGTTGGCAGGTTTGACTTCTCCAAAGAATGCATGGGTATGTTCCATGGCAGTTTTCTTCTTGAGAGAATGGAAATGTGCTTCTGATCAGGGTGCAGTGCTACATTTTTAGGTTACGTGCATGCAATCAAGAGGGGTTTATTGAAAATGACATTCCGTTCTTCTTCACTTACTGAATATTGGTTGCAGCTCCTTATTCGTGTGCAGGACTTTGACATCCACAATGTCTGCAGTAACTAGGACACATCAACATTAATTAATATGTATACTCTATCTAGATTATGTTTTCCCAATTGTGATGTATTTTGCAATCGGAATGATGCTGACATACAATTCCCAATAGGAGATTAGTCACCACACCAAATACATTTCTTGGCTACAATCAACTACAGAAAAATACATGTGTTGTCTTGCCGTTTACAGTGTAAACCATTGACAGGGATAGAAACACTGTCCTACATGCATCATCTTCTCAATGACCAAACACAAATATGTCTTTAAAATACTCTCCGTTTTCAAGAATCAATAGACTTGCCATGAGAAGCATTTAATAACAAAAGCATTGCAAACCTTGGAGCTCGATTTGTCATGAGCAAATACTTGAAACAGATAGTAACAGCCACCAGAGAAATAGCCTTTAATCTCAGTCGCCAAAATTAGAAAAGAAAAAAAAAACTGCTACAGACAGAACAGAAACACTATAACATTGAAGGATCGTGCTTGATGCAAAAATACATTTGCTGTACATGTATTTCAATAGTTAAATGCCCTTGCAGCCTACGAGCACAATACGATCAAGAATAAGCCAATACAAAGACAAGGGCATATTCAAAAACCTAAAAGGCACGGGGCATAAATGACTGGCTTTCTTGGCACTAGAGCTAAAGTATTTGTTGCTTATTGTAGATAGCACTTGACAAAGAAAATGTTTGTATTTTTATGCACATGCCCACCCCAAGAGCAAGCTGTGCTTCCCATGACTTGGCACACAGTCCACACCAATAGTGCTTGGGGCGCATGTACTGTGTTCCTCATAATTTTGCCTAAATGGCACTCAATATCAGTAATGAGTCTTTAACATGTAGGCTGAGAGGGGGGTCTGTAGATCATGGGGTGGGACCAGTATGTTTTGTCCCCTTTTGTAATGGCTTGGCAGGTGAAGAACAGTGGTCTCAAGGGTTTCCCACAGCATTGCCAGAGTTTAAGATTAATTCTAAACCTTCCAGCCATCACCACTTTTGTTTTGCTTTCGTCACCCCTGGCGGGGCGGAAGGTCCCAGCCCCAGCAGACTGGATATGTCTGGAAATCCCATGCCCAAAAACGGAAGAGTCAAGGTAATTGACACAAGTCTGTTTAATCAACAATTAGCATACACTAGGGACAGCAATGCGTAAGGAATTCCATGCAAAACATTATCATATAATAAACAAATACCTTATAAGTGACGTTGCATTTGTTGAAACATATTAGAAAGTGGGATTAGTGCTAGGAATGACTTAGATATAGAATACATGCTGGTCAGTGTTTTCATTGGATATAAAACTCTCGTGGCCCCACCTCAGACCACCCCTAAAAGCGATAAAGCAAGAGAATACATCATACCAATAATTAATTGGCTTCTGCAACATTTGCAAGACAGCACTATCTGAGAACAAGGATTAGTTGGTACTGGCTCCATCAAACTTTGACATTTGACAGGTCACCAGCACATGAGCAACAATTTATGGTTGGGGATCGGCATTGAGGTGCTGCCTTTCCTAATTATAACAGGCCATCTCCGATGTTATAGGCCATGAGCCAGGGCTTTTAGCTTTGAACTAAGCTTGGTCTTGTATCTTTGTTCTGAGGATTTAAAGGGAGTGAAGGTCTTGGTCTTTCGGTGCTTGGAACTAATCAATAGCCCTTGTTCTCCACCTATGAATCACCTGTGAGGAGATCACGTTTTGAATTATTCTGCTCGACATTTACCAGGATTCTCGCTTACTTTAATACAGGTGTTTTTACCACTACTGTCCACTGGAGACATGTTTGAGTTATTTTTCTTCCAGTAATAATTTTAATTAATGAACACTTGTCTTCATGGGCTGTGTGTTTCTTTATTTAAGCTAAGGGAAATATGCCCTACGTTTGGGAATTGTTATTTTCCATTCTCATCAGTGCTAGTCCAGGGCTCCCTTTTCTCTCGGAACCTTGGTATGGGTTTGCACAGGTACTTGTCTGGCTCGCTCCGCTTTATAATTCCTGCTGGTTCAGCGAGTCTAATTCCTCTACAATCTTAAGGGTTCTTCTTGTCTCTCATTCACTCCGGTGTGGCTATGCCATCCATTTTGAGCAAAATATCTACTCGTCACAGTTTCTACATTGGGCAAGCTTTATTTGTATTCTTAAGCATCTTGCGTTCGAGCGTATGCTTCGATTATGATGTTTCTAGTGTCTTTTGAGTCCAATTATATTCTTCATGTCTAAATGCCCATTTGACCTAATGTATTTGTAGGTTCGTGTTGAGTGCTTATCTGCTTCATGTCTCGTGCATCTTTGTGTCAGTGGGGTCACTTGCTTCAGTCATTGTAGGTTACAACATGTTCTAGTCTGCCAGACCTTGCAGACTTATTTCTTCTACGATGGTTCTGGGATATTCCTGGTAGGGTTGTCTCAATGACTAGCATCATTTGTGATTGCGGTATGGCGAAAGAGAGGAGATGGACGGCATGAGAGATGCACTCTTCTCATCCCTTTGGTATAGAGGTGGGGAGGGGTTGACGCTATGAATGGCGTATTCACCTGCCTCTCAACATATGGCCTGGCAGGCGAAGCACGATGGTCTAGTAGGTTGCTCAGAGCAATGCCAGCGGTTAAGATTAATTTGAAACTTTCCAGCCATCATGTAATTTGTTGTACTTGAGGAGGTAGACAGGCATGCCTATGTAAGGCTGTTTGAATGCTCTATTCTCGGTGGAATTAGTGAGATTATGGTGATTTGATTGAATGTAGGTCGTAGGTCGTACTAGTGTGTTGACCTGTTCTTCTAGCACAAATCCATTTTCCATGCAATCGCAGATTTTTCATTAAAGTTGAACATTCCGGTAGAATTCCCATCTAGGGTGGCCAAGGGAGTGCAGTCTCAGGTTCTGTGTCCTTTTGTTTGGTGATCAGTATTGCTGTTTTGTTTGGGTTTAATTTTAGGTTGCTGTTAGCCATCCACAGGCTTATCTCATTGAGGGACCTATTTGAGGGATTTGTTTGAGTCAGTGTTAGAAAACATATTGATAGTTACCTATCATCTGAATGTTTTAAAAAAGTTAACCCATGTCTTTTTATTTATTTCATGGGAGGGACCATGTTTATATTGAACAGTAGTGGTGAGAACATGGTCAGTTCGAAATTACCATACATTTCAGTGTGGAAGCAGAGTACATCAGATTTGGATGTTCTGAATTCCTTAATTCCAATCTGTTTGTCAATCGTGTGTGTCTATGGGTCTGTATTTTGTAGCCAACCTGCCACTATCTGTCCAACTCAAGCTAATTGGATTACTTAGTGACTTCTAATCTGATTTACACCACCCAGAGGCACAGAAAAAATCCTCATGTACACATCTTCGAGCTGCCAGAAGGGCTTGGAGGTAAGAATGACAGATGGTACTGAAAAGGTTACTCCCCAATCTCCTCAAAATAAAGTTTCATACCCCATTTGAGATGGCTAAGGAACATGGAATCCAATCCTGACAGAATCCAACGACGTCAGAACCATGTATGCATTTATGTAATTATTGAAATTTAAGGTGTCCCCTGTAATTGTCATAGCTATAGTGAAAGATGTGCAAGGATCTAGATGGCCTCAGTTAGAGTCTTTAAGATTTGCTGAAGTGTCCTTAAGACAAGATGCAACTTGATCTGGGGTCCTTTTGGACCAACAGTGCTGGCAGGACCAAATTGGTCCCATGGGTTTAACAGAAAAAAAGGCAATATAATTAAAAGTAAAATATAATGATCAGACCAAGTAACAGGCTGCAGGGTGGAGGTGACTAATAATTCTTCTAATGAGAAAATAATATCTAAGGTATTACCTTTATTATATGTAGGAAGCTGATAGCAAATATGCAAATCAAGATCAGCCATACCAGCAATAATTCTAGCTGCTTGGGAGCCCACCTTGTTAACATGCATATTAAGGGCACCTAGGATAATTAAGTTAGAATAAGTCAGAGAATGATCTACAATCAGTTGCAAGAATCTGTTTGGGAAGTCTAGAAACAGATATGAAGGAGCCGATGAACAACAAGCCTGTGGACAGACCAATTAGGGGTCGCTGAAAATGGGGTGAGTAAAAGCTCTCAAGGCAAGGTGTGATTGAGGGGACTGATTGAGCATTCACTGGTGGCGGAGTGTGTAAAGGTAACATTGCCTCCGGATGTATGTTCGGGCAGTCAAAATGTTTTAGTCCGTAATTGGAGGCAACAACTGTACAAAGTTAGGTCCAGATGATGTGTTGAACCATGTTTTAGGCAGACATAATATATCAGGTGCAAAAACGCTAAGTAGGTATGGTACGGAATGGAATTATTAATTCCTAAAGCGCCTATACACAAAGCAAATATTTCAAAGCACTCAAGGAGGGAGGGAACAAGGGGAAAAACAACAGTCATTCAGAGGCCTTGGATTTTTGAACAATACAAGTCTGCATGGGCAGAGTAGAGGCATGGGGCAAGTGCACATAGTACAATTAACGGTGTAGATAACAGCAAATAGGACTGATGACGATTCTTCAGATTGTCCAAGTGCATTGAGGCGCCACCATGCAAGGAGGGGAGACAAGGGAAAAACAGATAGACGATCTTCAAGGCATGGGGCATTCAGATTGTGCAAGTGCACTGACAGGTGCAGAAGAGGTAGGGGACCAAGTGTGCACAGTCAGTCAGGACCTCGGGTAAGTGAAGAGAAATGTACTCTCATGGGTCATTGACCAAGTGCAATAACGATGAGGCAAGTGCATGACCCGGAGGCAAGTGCGAGAGGACTGGCGATGGTGCCAGGGACCTGGAAGACTCTAAGGTACACCACAAGGCCAATCAGCAGGCTTCACGGAAAAGGAGGGAGAGAGAGATAGAGCGGAGAGAAATGATAGCAGGGTAGAGGGAGAGAGAAGGAAGAGGAGAATAGAACATCTTAAGGAGTTTCTGGAACTTAAGGAGATCAGTCTCAAGACAGAGTGCAGCAGGGAGGATATTCCAGAGGGAGGCCCTTGCAGAGGATACATATATCCCTCCAAATCTCTACTTGGAGAACCGGCTCACTCGTAGAAGGTTGGTGGTAGATGAGCGGAGGATCAGGAAGGACAGTATTTAGGTAGGCAACGTTGCAGATAGGTAGGTCCCAGGCCCCAGAAAGCCTTGTAGACAATGCAGAGTGTCTTGAATTTGATCATTGCAGCCACGGGAACCAGTGGAAGGATTATAGTGACAGAGGGATGCAGTCCCTGAGCTTGAGGCCAAGGATGAGTCTTGCGGTTCTGTTCAGGATGAGTTGCAGAGGGCACAGAGCAGATCCAGGGAGATTGAGAAAGAGGTTGTTGCAGTAGTCCAGCCTTGAGAGAACCACAGATCTGGAGACAGTGAGAAACTGGGGGAAGGTTAGAAAAGGAAGAGTACCTCTGAGGAGGTGTAGCTGGTAGTTGGACTTTTTAGAGATGTCTGAAATGTGAGTGGAGAAGGAGAGAGTGGAGTCGAAGATGACCCCAAGGTTTTTTGCCTCACAGGTGGGTGCGGGCGCAGGTCTAAGGGAGTCCAGCCAGAGTGAGGGTGGGAAAGCGGGAGCAGGAGTCCCAATGCGAACAATATCAGTCTTACTGGCATTGAGGCAGAGGTCGTTTGCAGCACACCATGGCTGAATTGTGGACAGACGGTCAGATATGAGCGAGTTAGAGGAGGTGGCAGAGCCTGAAGGAGAGTTTTGTGTCATCTGCATAACACTGGAAGTTAGAGATGAAAGCGGCAATCACACATGCAAGGGCAGCCACGTAGACATTGAAGAACCAGGGGAATAGGTTAGAACCCTGGGGAACAGCAGAGGTTGAAATAGTGATAGTAGAGAGAGAGAACCCAAGTTCCAACTGGGATGGGTGGTCAGAAAGGAAGGAGGTTAATAACGCCAGAGCCAGACCTGTGATTCCCAGGGTATCAAGCAGACGTGCGATCATGGTGTTGTGGTTTACCATGCCAAAGGCAGAGGAGAGGTCAAGAAGAATGAGCACAGAGGGAGTGCTCGTGTCGAGATTTGAAAGCAGGTCTTCACAGGTGTTCAGAAGAGCAGTTTATGTGCCTCTGGATGGTTGCTCTAAATCCAGACTGATGGTCGTGGAAGCACCAGTAGTTTCAGTGTGGAGAGTGAGATGAGAGATAGCCAGCTTCTCTAGGAGTTTGCCCATGAAAGGAGTGAGAGATAGCACAGTAGTTTTCCAGCATGGAGGGGTCGACAGAGGGTTTCTTAAGTAGAGGGTGCACAAGGGAGTGCTTAAGAGACGTTGGAAAAACTCCAGTGGCAAAAGAGAGATCAATCAAGGCTGGAGTGAGAGAGTCAATGCTCTCCTTATTGGTTTTGGAGGGGCATGGGTCCACCTGTTTGGATGAATCTTTCATAGACTAGACTTGTCTGGGCACCTCATCAGATGTGACGGGAGTAAAATAAGAGAGGAAAAGTGTTGGAGGGGCCAAGGGTGGCTCCAGGGGTGTTGGTGAATGAGGTAGTGTGGAGGAGAGAGAGGAAAGGATGTCTTGGGTTTTTGCATTGAAGTGTGCAGCCAGGGCTGAGCAAAGGTCCTGGGTGGGTGTGACAGAAGAGGAGGCTGCTGCAGAATTGGCCAGTCAAAAATATGATCACGATGTGCAACAGCCATACAGGCATTTAACAGGAACCTGGTCCAATCCTTAGAGTTGTTATCCGATACTTTGCCTGGAGCCAAGTCATTAATCAAAGTAGGCAAAGATGGCTGAGAAAGCAGCTTAAAATCAAAAGGGAAAAGAATCATTTCAAGAGCCAGCGTGATAGGTTCAGCTCTGGAAAAAGCCCTTGTGCTGGGGATAGGGTAGGGGTGAAGATATCCCATCGCCAAATGACATTTCAAGTTGTGCATCATTACAATCTGGATCAAATCGAGCCATTAGTCTGGGAAATCACCAAACTAGTGGTTGAACAGTCAACACTCTATACACTCATAACAACTTCCCAAGGAAACAGTCTTACTCAGGAATTATCTCTGGAAACTCCAACCACAGCTGAGGTAGCTAGCCTGTGCCACATGCTGATGGAAACATCAATGTTGAGTTGGTGCCTGGATGACAGATGGTGATCATTCCATATCTGAGTAGGTTACTTGACAACAGACAATTTGAGACAATGTATCATGCAACTTCACTTCAGGATGGGGAGGGTGGTTTAACTGCTTTCATCCTATTGTGTAAGGTAACCATCATCTTTCATCATGGTTATTTCTCTGTTAAGATCCACAATAGTTGTGGACAAGCATCATCTAACCAGGTACCCTTACTCAAACAATCTATTTATTTAATACATATGTCTACGTGTAATACTGTTTTGTCTGGAGGGTAATGAAATGGGGAAGGGAAACCTGCTGCAACACCAAATATAACATCTATTTGTGTGTTATTTGATATATGTATGCACTGTAAGGTACATTGTTATTTAAATTGGGGTTGCTTAAATGAAGGTGAACAGGATGCTAGGGTTTCGTTTTGGGAAGTTACCTCTATATAGTGTTGGCTTGATGTGGATCACAGCTGAAATGATTTCTCAACTGTCTCCCTTTAATAATGTATGTGCCTCTACAAGGGAGGATTACACGTAGTTGTATTATTTTACCTGTTCTTATTTTTTTTGTTTGCCGCACTGTAACCTAGAGACTGCTCCTAAAATGTAATATTTATTTTTAAAGTAGAGGGAGCTACAGCATCATTAATAAATACACCTCATTTGACAAAAACATATCTGCATGGCCAGTAACCATGGTGCAACAATGCTAACCCTTATGATAATGCATTGCGATACCAAGAAAAAGAATGAGAAATGTTTGTCATTACAGACGCAAAAGGAAAGAAAGCATGTTTTATGGGAAACTCACAACTCCAGTGCTAACACACATAGAACAAAGGGTGCTCTGATTGACCAAGTGGTAGAATTCTGTACTTATGCCAAAAGGGATAGAGCTAGTATCTATTTTCTAAAATATGTTGGGGAAAATATTCATGACATCTCTCAGGCTGGTGAATGGAGGTGTGTCAGCATTACAGTTAATGTCAATAGTTCTGAATTCAATGGGATGTGCATTTATGGACCTAATGTAGAGGATCCGACTTTTTTGAAATTCAAGTTCTGGAACTCAACACAAGCACTATAATCCCAAGATGGTAATTTCAATATGGTGAGCAACCACTGCAAGACTCCTCCATCAGGCACTTAACACACACCCCTGAGTCACAGACTGCTTAGTGCATTCTTTAAAACTACCAAACCCACAGAGACTCTATAACCCCAAAACAAAATATTATACATTTCACTACATCCCCCATCTGTCTAAAGTGTAAGCTTCATGCAACCTAAGGCAGAAGACTGCAGGTCACAAGCTTCTCTTGATCTAAATGTTTTAAAATTCTACAGTTAGAATACACCTTAATTTTCTCAAGCTGAATGAATCAGAGTAAACTGCATTAGAGTTTAATACTAACGCTAGTCATTCAGAGGGACATAGCATGTGTGTGATGTAACTAAACATCCTTGAAATGGAGACACTCTTCAATTATTCACACTGGTTTATGTTTCTGTCAGGGATAGCCATAACAGATGAAAAAGCAAGGTGGCTGGTGGGTATGAATATGGCATGCTATTAATGTGAGACCTTAGGTCAAACATTTTAAAACCCATATTATAGATATTACAGGGTATTATTGCATCGTAAAAAGAACACATTAAGGAATTATATAATGGGCCCTATGCTTTAACACAGCCTTATTTAAAGATGAGGTATTTCCAAATAACTCCCAGATTAACAACTTTCTAAATAGGTATCACCTTCCCTCCTTGCTATAGGATGAAAAGGCTATGCCTTCTTTGCCATCTGTTATGCTCCTGAGCCCATATAGTCCCGCCAGCCTCATAATGAGGCCCTATGACATCTTAAATTATAGCCCATAAAATCACATTTAAATAGATAACTTTTCACATTTCTGCAAAGTCCTGCTGCAGAGATAAAACTATAATTTTTATTTTAAAAAAAGTCCTTGGGGGCAAATGTCAGTATTGTTCCCCGTATATGGGCATGCCTTTCCAAGGATACCCCCTCAATCCAGGGTTGTCAAGGAGATTTCCTGTAGAAGTCACAAGTAGGTGTGATTTTCCACTTCGCACATCCGTGTCCTAGTAGTTCCATTGTACGATGGCTCAGCCCAGATCAAAGTCTGATGAGTATGTGAAGTTTCTTTGTCTTGGTCAGTCAAAGTTTTCCAACCTAGTAATTATCAGCCAGGTGTCCTGGGAGTTTATGGTGGTTCCCTTTTGGGGGAAGCCTTAGCTCTGACCACCTGGAACAACCTGTTTTGGGAGCTTACAAAATTAAGCCAATGATATTTCACAGTTTTCTTTTTATTTTTTATTTTGTCCTGAATCAAAACAAGCCTGTTGAATAAAACCCATATATGTTTCCCCAGCAACAAACCCCTTTACATTGCTGGGCATGGACTAACTTTCATTCAACATTGTACTTTTTAAAACAGCCATTTTTCTATCTCTGGTTTGTAAAAGCCCATTCTGACACATGTGGTCGAAGCTGGCATATTCCTTTCAAATTCGGTTTTATCGTCCTTCTGGATTCCCACATGGTTTTGCAGCTGTAGTCAGCTTGTTTTACACAAGAGTCTGTACAAGGCAAAAGTCTTCATTAAATTGACATGTGCACAGAAAGCTATGATTTCCTTTTCAAGCAGTGATTTTTTTGACATTTTGTAGCTGAAGGAAAGCGTTTGTTGATTTTCTCAGGTTAGCCTGTCATTCAGGAATACAGCTCTTTTCTGATTGAGCACAATGTGAATATGGCTAGGCATGACAGGGTCTTTTTGATAAAAGCAGTTTGGTTAAAACAGGGAAAAATAGCATCAGAGCAGCATCATTTTAACGGTGAAATATTCCCTTTTTCAATGGGAATTTGGGCTTGCAGCAAAACAGCGCTGTTTTTTTCACTCCATTTCTTTAAGACAAACAAGAACACATCCTAGTAGCCTTTCTCGGGGTGCTCCCTGTTCCATCTTGCCCAATGGCACTTGGCAAACAGTGCATCTGTCCTTTTGTCCCTGCAAAATGCTGTTTTTTGGTGTGGTGCTCACAGGAGCCAGCGCAGCCATTTTGCTGGTGCTGCTGAAGTGCACCTTGGTGATGTGGGGAAGTACTGCTGAGTGGGTAAATATATCCCACACATTGTCACCATGACCATAAATCTGGCTTCAGAGCTGCCAGAAGCACAGAAACTGCTCTCCTGAACATCTATAAAGACCTGCTCTCCAACCTAGATTCCAACACCCCCTACGTCTTCATCTTACTTTATCTCTCTTCTGCCTTTGACACGGTCAACCATACCATCCTGCTCAACCGTCTCTGTGATAACTTGGGTATCTCTGATCAGGCCCTGGCTTGGCTGACTTCTTTCCTCTAGGATCGACCCTCCCAGGTCCAACTTGGGTCCTCCTCTCCTTTACGTCTATCTCTAACTGTGGTGTTCCCCAGGGGTCTTACCTCCCTCCCTATCTGATCAACCAATATCTGGCCTTCTTTCCCACTGCATTGCGGCTCTCTGCCCCAACTTTCAGTGCTGTGCAGATGACACTATACTCATTTTCAGGCTATGTTCCACCACCTCTTCTCCTTCTCTCATCTCTGACTGTCTGTCTGTCTGCTATCCAGGAGTAGTATGCTGCTAACAATCTCTGCCTTAATGCCAGTAAGACCAAGATTCTCCTCATATGCACACCTGCTCTCTCCTTTCCTGTCACTCTCTGGCCGACCTCGCTTGGCCCTCTACCTGCTCCCATCTGTGAGGTTAAAAACCTCAGGGTCATCTTCAACTCCACGACTCTTTCTAAATCTGCCTGCCTGTCATGATGCCTGCCCCCGGAAGACCAGACCAGGCCCAGCAGCCCCGGAAGCAGGCATCATGCCACTTGAAGCATGCCCAAAAGCCCCAGTTAGGGGCTGTTTGGGTGCAGTCCTGGCGCCTATGGCACCAGGCTCATAAAGATAAAGTCAGTCCTGGCGCCATGGGCGCCAGGCTCATTATTGATAACTTACCTGAAGCAGGCGATGCTGCATACTCACCTGAGGCAGACCATGCTGCATGAAGACTCAAGCCAAATGAGGCTTAGGAGGGACTATTTTACTGAAGGGACTATTTTGTTACTTGGGTGGGGCTGTGGAACAATACTTACCTGGAACTTCTTCCAAGGCTATTTAAACCACGCCTGGACAGCCACACGTGCTTCGCGTTATTCTGCTTGCTAAAACGTAACGCTCACCGTGTTTTCAGCACTGGGACTCCTGAAACAAGAGGAAAAGAAGGATAAAGGTTAGAACAGGAGTTTTAACTTTAATCCTTACCTGAATCCTGATCCATTTCGCCACGGAGCTGAAAGACAGAAGTCTTTGAAGCATCGCTTCGCATTCCTACGGCGCCGCGCTGAACTCACCTGCTTGGCGGTACTTCAGCATTCCATCACGCTCTCTCCATCTCGCGGCCGCCCTCCGACACCTAAGGAGACAAAGACAGCAAGGTGAGCAAGGGGACTCTCTAAGGCTATACAAGCTACCCCCAAGGACTTACCTGATTTACCACAGGGGGTACTCACCTCATCTCGGGTCTGCGCAGTCAACTCTGCTTCATCGCCTTACCCCGGCCCCTAAGGGGAAAACCACAATAGACTTACCTGAATCTTACCAATTGCCATTTGGAAATCTTCAAGTGGATTAATCGGCAACCTCCAAGGAATCGGACAGAGTGAAGATCAGACATTTGAACTCTTATGAAGAATTGGACTTTAGAGTCAATACTGGAACTCACCAATTCCACTAAGCCAGTGAAGTAACTGGTCATCAACGCGCCCCAGCGGTCGACGCAGGATGGAGAGCTCATCCTTCCAAACCATCAGGTGAGACTAAGGAGGGGACATCAAGAGTGATCTGTGGGAAGACAACGGGCGTGGGGAAGGTGGGTTGACACTCAATTCCATGGGTGGTTAATTCCCCTTCTCCTTTGCAGAAGAATATTCCTGCGAGCCAGACAAACTAGGCTGAGCGGGCCAGTCCAGTCAGTCATCTCGGCGCTACACGTCACGCTGGTGGAAACAACAGCGGCCCAGTTCCGGTCGACGCCCCCGTGGGAACCAGGTGAGCGTAACACTGCCTCTACCCTCCGCCCTCTGCAACTCATCCAAAACAGAACTGCAAAACGTGTCTTTGGCCTCAAGCCCAGGTATTGTATCTCTCTAGGACTGAAATCTCTGCAGTGGCTCCCAGTGGGGGTGAGGATTAAGTTCAAAACCCTCTACATTGTCCATAAGGCCATCTTGGGCCTGGGGCATCAATACCTTCAACTCTCTCTTCCTAAATATCTTCCTTCTCGAGCTCTGTGCTCATCTGCCTCCAACTCCCTCTGGGTCAGTTGCTTCTCCAAGCAACTAGTTGGTTATAGATCTATTTCTTCTCCTGGGGCCTCCCTCTGGAACAGCCTCCCTGCCCCTCTGAAACTTGAACTTCTGGAAGCAACTCAAGACCTTCCTCTTTGCTTTTGCTTTCTCTCCTCTGCTCCCCCTCCTGTTGAAACTGAAACAGCACTAGTTAACTGGATACCCTTTGATCACAGGCTCAGGTCCCCTCCCCGCCAGCTGCACACCTGCACTGCACCCCTGGCAACCCTTGCAATCAGGAACTGTTTCTGTATCCCTACAGCCCCCTACCAGCACTTGACTCCTGATGTCAGCCCTTACCATGGCACTTCCCACCAGCTGGCCACACTTCTTATTTACTGTCCTTATTTATTTTATGTATTATTATCTTATTCATTATTTTTATGGTTATCTTATGCACTGCACTGCCCCCTCCCCTTACCCCTGCATGTCTCCCCTTCCTCCAGCTCCTGAACTTGGACAATCTCAATGTCACCTGGCCTAGTAAGATCGCTGTCTCTATCTTCCCTCTGTTCCCCTTCCCTTGCATTATCGCGCCTTGAAACACTTGTGTATAGGTGCGTTATAAATGCCATATCATATCATATCATGCAGCAGGACAGAATAGCTGTGTCAAAAAGACTTGGTACAGTTGTTGACAGGTTTGTTAGAGAAAGGTTACAAGGTGGATAAGGAAAAATTACAGTATTGCAAGAAGGAGATCCTATAAATTGGACAGCTAATATCCCAGGAGGGTAGGAAGGTGACTCCAGTAAGAGCAGAGGTGATTTTCTGGACGCCACCACCAAAGACTGTAAGGGAGATGCAGCACTTCTTGGGTCTTTGCAATTATTGAAAGACCTGGGTATTTGATTACATCACATACACTAGGCCTCTATTAAGCAAGCTAAAGGAAGCTCAGAGGGGGACTGTACGCTAACATTGACAGGGTAAATGACACAGGCGTTTGGTGAAATGAAAGGGGCAATATACACGGACCCAGTCATGGAAATCCTGACCTACAGTGCAGAATAGTATTTGTTTTCACATACAAATGGAGTAGTAATGATGGCCTTGCTCACACAGAAGACTCCATTAGGGCACAAACAATAGCTTACTATGGTAGACATTTCAATCCAGTGATGAGAGGCCATTATCCATGTGAACAAGCATTGGCTGCTGCTACCTTTGCAGTAGAGAAGTCAACAAGTGTCACAATGGGCTGCAGTACCACTTTGGATGTGGAGCATGCCTTTTTTGCCATTCTTTGGAAGCCCAAAAGTATGTTGATCACACAGAGAGCATCCAGATATGAGGTGATTATCTTGAATCCGGTGATAAAAGTACTGAGGTGTAGAATTATAAACATGGCGACATTTATAACAGAGCCAGTAGAGGAGGGAGATTATGTACAGGACTGTACTACATACAAAGAATATTATGACAGCATCCCTAGAGCAAGAGAGAATGCTCTGAGGGTAGAGAGGTACTCTTCATTGACGGGTCCTCATCAACTCACCAGATGACAGAAGAATGGCATACAGCGACGGCATTAATAAATTTAAAGGAGAGCAGGACAATTGAAGAAGTGGTGAGCACGAGATTGCCCTTGCATTTCTCAGCATAAGCAGCAGACTTAGTAGCACTCATAGCGCTAGAGGAAAATGAGGATGAGAAGATCACATTATACTCTGACTCCACCTATGTAACATCAACAGTAGATGCAGAACTGTCATGTTGTAAACGGAGGGGCTTTTGACATGCTGACGGTACGCCAGTACAGCAGGCGCCCCTATTGGATAGGCTCATAGAAGCACTATAGCTTGCATCATCCATTGCTGTAGTGGAATACCAAGCCAACATGAGGGGGGACATGGTTTCCCACGGCACAAAAGCTGCAGACTCAGAAGCAAAGCTAGCACCTTATTTTTAGAAATAAATGATTTGACACTCCACCTAATAAACGCAGGTGAGCGCTCATCATGATATTGCGAGAAGGGTATAAGTCATTGCCCATCACCCAGATAATAGAAATGTAGGGGCAGGCACCAACAGAGGAAAAGGAGTTATGGATGAGAAGGGTGTTTTCAGTATCACCCACAGATGTGATGTGATGACAGGAGAGCCATGGGAAGCTGGTTATTTTCCTTGCCTTATTCCAAGTAACTCTCATGCAGCTTCATTACCCAACCAACCTTAGTAAGGATGTTCTTAAAGCAAATAAGGCAGAAGACAGGTTCTGTCCCAATATGGTAGAGCATGTTGCTGCCTTTATGAATTATTGTATCATTTGACAGAAGTTTATTGCAGGACACACGTTGCGTGTAGTGAGAAGATCAATACCACAAGTTAATGGGCCCTTCCATCACCTCCACATCGATTATGTGGGCATGATTCAAAACTGTAATGCCTACAGGTACATGCATGTAGCAGTGTGCCCATTTTGTCACTGGATCGAACTGGTCCATGCTCACACCCTGATGCCATCTGTGCGGTGAAGTTCCTTGTCAGAGTGGTTGTCCCGCTGTGAGGCGTGTGTGAGGTCCTATGATCTGACAACGACCCTCATTTTGTAAATGAAGTGTTTGAGCATATTACGGCCCTGCTGTGGATTAAGCATGTGTTTTCCTGCGCTTATCACCCACAAGTGAATTGAATTTGTGAACACCTTAATGGTTTGCTCAAAGAGAACATTGCAAAGATAAAAATGACACTGGAAAAGGGGTAGCTTCATTGCCTAGCCATAGCTTTATTTGCTTTGTACATTCAGCCTGCACCTGACCACCATTTAACTCCTCATGGTGTGGTGACAGGACGGTGCATGTGCCTCCCACTTGCTTCTTCCACTAAAACATTGACAGATCATGGTACGTTTGTCTTTTAGTTTGACATAGTGAGTGAAGCTTTTTCTGTGGCCGCGGCTCGATTGTGGAACAACCTGCCTCCTAGGATTAGGGCTATTCCCAACCACCTAGACTTTAGAAAATCTGTGAAGACCTTGCTATTCTAACTCTGCCTTGGCCTTACTGGTTCTTCCCTCTCCTTCTTAGCACCAAATACCTCTGGTGACAGTGCACTTTAAAAGTTCACATAACATAAAAATGAGTTTTGGTAAATGTTTATGGCAAATGTATGGACAACTCCAAGAGCGCACACCTCTGCGAGACATGGAAGCTGCAGCAAGAGCCATTGTGTTGACATTTTTTGTATTCTGCTGTCTCTATCTATTTACCCTCTTTGTATTGCAGAAAGATCTGTTGTATCACACACACAAACTGAAGTATATTATATGTGAACACAACCTCTATTCCTGTTGATAACAAAGCTATACCTGAGATGATCACCATTGCTGTCGAAGAAGTAACAAGACTCAGGCAAAGCACAGACAGTGATTTCAAACACATAAATGCATATCTAGCTGATTCAGCCCACGTTCCTAATAACATGTGGTATCAGCACATGGCCAATGTGGGGAGAGAGACAACAAAGGAGAGCTGCTATGTTTGCTCTCTCATCCCTTATTGCCCAAGTGCTTCCAGAACATTCATAGCAACAGTAATTGCAGCAGCCAGAGCACCATTCCCTAGGCACCTAGTGCTCTGCACTACAAGGGCCCAATTTCAAGGAAGATGGGCCACACTGCAATGGATCTCACAAAAGACATTCATGTATGAAGGCAGCTATATCAAGACTCAATCAATCATGGACGATTATTGGAGATGAGATAAGACAATACAGAATATTGTGGATGGCCCAAGCAAAGGAGAAGCTAGGATACTAACACAAAAGGAGTTGCACTGTCTGAAAAAAGGGAAGAAAGAGACAGGAGGACTTCCAGGTTGCTGGGAGAGATATCAACTGTTGGTGTATGGACAAGTGTTCACAGGAGAAGGATAGATGGATGGGATGGTGGGGTGCAAAGCTCTCATACTCCTGAGGATTCCAGAAGAAGTGGTAAAGAGGGAAAACAATGACTGTCTCAAAGAATGGACGGCAAGTGCAAAGCTGCCCACATGGGTGGAGAATGAAGCAGGCCCTATGTCAATTACACCACTCGAGAATGCTTCCCTGTATTTCCAGAATGATGGTCTAGTGAAGGCTGAGGTAAATAAAGGATGCAAACAAGCATCAAAGATTCTGGGTATGAAGGTTGGTAAGGCAGTGGTAATGGACCAGTATTAGGACTGTGGTTCGCAGGCATACATGCAACTACCACCAAACAGATCAGAGAAAGAGGACATCAGTGGAGCTGATAACAGTAAACAGAGTAAACTACATTTCATCAAAGGTGGAAGAAGCACTCGATGCAATACCACCAGAGCACAGACTGTTCAGCATAATTAAATGTTCTTTGCGTCTGTTGTTCCAGGAATCAGGCCAACTCAAAGGCCAAATGGCACCAGATAACAAGATGGGAACTGTCACAGACAATAAATTCAACAGTTCAATGCTATCATGGAAGAACTGAGAGCTATCTGATTGACTCTACAGAAAATATATGCCTTGGATTGCCTCACAGCCATGGAAGGAGGCGTGTGCACAAAGATAGGACCATTCTGTTGCTCATAGTTGCCCTCTCACGATGGAGAGAATGGAACCCTCACAGAAGAAATCATGCCATTTTCAGAACAGCATGTCAAAATGGAAGAGATAACAAGCCCATCAGGGGAAGATGAAGATTGACAGACATATATCCTTTCCTGGATAACATCTTGGATGGCCAATGGGCTGAAAGCATTTGTAGCTGTATTTCTGCTAGTACTGCTAGCATTCTGTGTCATTAGAGTAGCTATAACCCAATGCAAGAAGACCACCGAGAAGACAATAGGGATGATAATATTATTGGATGTAGAGACTAAGACAGACGAATGGACGCCGACTTTTGACTTACTATAGTCACACCTGAAGCAATGTCCACTTTTTCCTCCAGGCACACAGTTCTAATTTCCCCCAGATCCAAGCAACTATATGGGGCATTTGGTATAGCGCAAGCCCGACAGAGACTGCTGCTATATGATCTAGAGTTTAGACGAACAAGTAAAGTTTCATGGTCACCTGGGAGGAGTGGCAAAAGTATAGATTCCAAAACCATATATGAACAGGGAACGTAGTGGAGGAAGTGTGGTTGATATATCGACCAGAGGGAGGATAGCGGAGGGAGACATAAATGTGGCCCTCGTCACACCTATCCCACTCTCATCGTGATGACAGAGAAATGAAAGGTGTACATCGTTGCTGGCCCTATTTTCTCCATCATTGTCAATGTACTGCAGATGTGAGAAAAGCTATTCACTCAAACAACCATTTGGACCCTATTCCGATTACATCACTGAGGAGATAAGTTTGCAGTCATTGGAACAGTTGGACTGACTGTGATCATGCAGAAGCTGATGATATCACATTTGAGACTATGACGTAGACGTGTTAGACATGAAACACATATGCACTCCTGCATGAAGCTACGCACTTAGATTACATTACTTGGAGACACAAAGAACATGCTTATGACCCACTTAGAAAAAGGATGTACACACTCTCACTTTGCAGTAACCGCAAGTTGCACAAGAATACACATAAACTGCTTGCTTATGCGAAATGCAACTAACATAAGTGGCCATGTAAATCAAGATGGAAGCCACAGCCACATTGACATTGATTGAAGATGCTGAAGTGCTTGAGAATACAGAGAGAGACCTGCCATGCTAATTTTGCAGCGATGTGCACACCAGGCTGTCAGTGCAGCTAGTGTGCTTATTCTTGCCATGGACATAGAGGGAGATACCGTTTCATATTAGCAGATGAGATAGGACACCTGCATTTGTAAAAGCTGATAATCCTCATAAATGCAGGAAGGAAAATCCAGTTTGTAGTCCCTACACACGTGATCTGTACTTGGTGGACAAAGCCTGTCCATTCGAGCAAGATGGAGACTGTTGTTCCCATCCAATCAAAGGCAGGATGTTACAAAAGTTATACCAGGTTCCAAGCTTAATGTTCTGTCTCAAGGCCTAGATGATCGGAGATGGTAACTTGTTGGGTACATGCAGCAACTTTGGGGCCGTTCTCACCACCTTGAATAGTTGCACATGGGCTGGTAACTTTCTAGAGAGCCAAGGCTGAGAAGACCCTCTGTGACCAATCCCCAATCTCCTTCCACACTAGCTCACACTTGATTTAACTGCCCAATGACAGCTCAGTAACCTGACATACTTGTAGTTGAAACCATTAGGAGGCGGTCACATGAGAAGCCACCAGATATGGTTTATCAGTAAGGGTACTAACCCCATATGTATTCTATTAGAAGCCTACCTCACTAACAAATACCAGACCATCTTAGGTTTTTGCAATGCATCATTATTTTTGTGACGTCACTGTGTAATAGAACCCAGGGTAAGCCTGTGAATGAAGAGAAAGTATTGGAGAATGCTGCGTTGTCCATAACTTGATCCCTGTTACAAAGGTTTCAATAAACAGTACATTTTGTCTCATTATTGGAGTCCTCCGTTTTGAGTGTGGTGGATTTCCTCACCCCAATTCCTCTTGCGTGTAATCAGGGAGATTGCCAATCCCTCACCTGACTCCAGTGGCATGATGTTTTTTTACTGGACATCTTTGATAAACTGAGCATGATATGTGTTACTTATCTAGATTGGCATTTGTGGGTGGCGGTTATATAGCCCTTTCTAACTGTGGCATGTTCTTTGCATTCTGGTCATCTATGATAAAGTAAACATGTCTATTGTTATTACCTGTTTAGATTGGACTGCTTTGTGCAGGCCCTGAGGGCATTTTATTGTGATATGGCATCTGTAAACGCAAAGCAAACAAAAGTAAGTTCTTTGGTGGGGATACTGCCATATAGTGGCAGAGCTAGTGTGGACATGTTTAATTATTGACATTGTGTACAAAGCAAACATGAGTATGTCGTTGCATAGGAATTCTGGCATATAATAGCCAGTATGCAAATGTATGGGCACAGCCAGTGTGAACATGTTTTCTTAAAGGCATATATGGTGGGCAAAGGCATCATGAACATGTTTTGGGAAATGCTCCTGTGCACTGTTGTTGGCTTGCATTTAAAACAATTGCAAACAGTTGGGCTTTATACACAGCTTTTCACAGAAAGTGTGCTGTGTAATGCTCCATTTTAACCGAATATCAAACAAATATTTTGAGGCAAGGGGGAATACCCCAGAAAGCTCCTTGTTTATTTCGGACTCCCTCCCTATGTCCTGTCGCTCTGGCATATTTGCGAACATTATTCATGCCCCTCCAGCTTGCATGGATAGGATGAGCCTTCAGTTCGTGAAGTAGAAGGCAGTGCGTTGTACTAAATTTGAGGGCACCTTAAGAAACTTTGCACTGAATTAAGAACATTTTGCATGCCTTTTGCAAAGACGTATAGTTTCAATACATAGTTGCAAATGAGTAATTGTGTGGCCCAGTGCAAATACCGGTCAATATAGCGTTGCAAAGCTTCTGTAATGGGGACCTTGCTGCCCTGCAAGTTGTGGCAGTTGGATTCCAGGGAGGGCAATGTAAAGAGTATTGCTGTAGGAGATATGGGATAGTGCAGTGAAGCAGACACAAACAGGGTAATTCATAGAATCCAGCGCACAAGTAGCGCACGCGGCTGGCGCACAGCGTGCGCCTGCGATAGTCTGCGCCAGGCACGTGCGCTAAAACTGATTTCCGCGCACAGCGTATTCATGGATTTCATGCTCCCAAACCAGCCGTGGCGCAGAGAATCGCAGCGAGCCTGCAGCAGCGCCAGTAACGCCCCCAAGAACGCCCTCGCGCAAGGAAAAGCCATCAAAATCGCTAAATCATTGCTAAGGGCTGCGCTAACCCTGGACCACTTCACAGGGCAGGTAAACAAGGAAAGCAAAGCGGGCAATCTTCAAATCATGAGTACGCGGGAAGTACTACACGCGACTAGGCAGGGAACGTGAATTACAGGGGTACGCGGGAATTATCACACGCGAACAGCCAGGGAACGCGTATTACAGGGGTACGCGTGAAGTAGAACACGCGATAGGCCAGGGAACGTGTATTACAGGGGTACGCGTGAAGTAGAACACGCGATAGGCCAGGGAACGTGTACTACAGGGGTACGCGGGAATCATCACACGCGAACAGCCAGGGTGCGTGTATTACAGGGGTAGCGGGAAGTTCAACACGCGATTGGCCAGGGTACGTGTATTACAGGGGTACGCGTGAAGTAGAACACGCGATAGGCCAGGGAACGTGTATTACAGGGGTACGCGGGAATTATCACACGCGAACAGCCAGGGTGCGTGTATTACAGGGGTAGCGGGAAGTTCAACACGCGATTGGCCAGGGAACGTGTATTACAGGGGTACGCGTGAAGTAGAACACGCGATAGGCCAGGGAACGTGTATCACAGGGGTACGCGGGAATTATCACACGCGAACAGCCAGGGTGCGTGTATTACAGGGGTAGCGGGAAGTTCAACACGCGATTGGCCAGGGTACGTGTATCACAGGGGTGCATGGGAATTATCACACGCGAATAGGCTGGGTGGGCCCTCACAGGTGTACCCTGTACACCCTCAACGGCCCCTGCAGGCAGCCCACAAAACAGGGGACTACCCTGCACACCTGATCATGTCCCCCTGCACCCCCATCCACCAGGGGCACCCTCCACCAGGCCCCCACCCATGTCTCCCACCACCCCCACCCCCCAGCAGTGCAGGGGCACCTGCCATCAGGCCCCCACCCATGTCTCCCACCACCCCCACCCCCCATCCACCAGGGGCACCCTCCACCAGGCCCCCACCCATGTCTCCCACCACCCCCACCCACCAGCACTGTGGGGCACGTGGCCAGCAGGCAGTCAGGCAGCAGCAGATGGCAGGTGGGAGCGTGCTCAGGGCTCTGGGGGACTGTAATTTGGCCTCCTGGCCAGGAGCGTGGTCTTTCGTGTTTGAACGCGTGGACAGCCTGATAGGGAGTGATTTTGCACGTGAAAACCCCACACTCAGCGAATCGCGCGAAAACCCATCACCAGCATATGTGCGTCTATAGTTACCTGCACGTGCAGTGTCAAAGCGTGTGATTGGTGAAAATGGATCTACACGCAGGAGTGACAAAGCGTGTGATTGGTGAAAATGGATCTACACGCAGGAGTGACAAAGCGTGTGATTGGTGAAAAGTGAGCTACACGCAGGAGTGTCAAAGCGTGTGATTGGTGAAAAAGGATCCACACGCAGAAGTGACAAAGCGTGTGATTGGTGAACATGGGCCAAGCACGTACACGCCGTAAGTGACGCTGTACGTGTGGGCCTGTATATAAGGTAGTGTTGAACACCATTTCCTTGTACGTGCTTTTCGTGGAGAGCGAGTGGGTGAATTCTGTACTTCTTGTCGTTTCACACGCGATTTACTTCACAGCGTTTCCAGTTCGTACTCCCTGTTACCTCTGACAGCTTTTTCTCTTTTTCCTCTTGTACTGGTTTACCTGGGCCTGTTCCCTCAAACAGTGTCCCCTTCTACTGTTGTCCTGTCTCCTCAGACAGCGTACACATCTTCTTTTGGCGGGGGTGTTGCCAACCAAACGCGCTCATTTTTCACGCTCTTTTACCTGGCAGACGGTGAGTCACGCACGTATCTAACTTCTGTGCTTGCCCCGTGTGTAGCCTACCCCTTCAGAGGTCATTCTAGGCTGCGTGTGACACGCATACGTTCATTGTGTTACTGGATGCCACAGCGTAGTGCAGGGTTTTCCATCAGCACACGTGGTCTAGGAGGGGTATTGTGCACGTTCCTTAACTTTTCTGGGGTGCCTGTGCGTTGCGTGACCCGTCATCTTTCCCCAGGGGTGTCATATAGCCTTGCCACTGCACTAGGGTACGAATACCATCTGGTACCCAACCCCTTTGACACCCAATTGCCCAGGACAATTGTGCACACCGACTCCCATACGCACAATAACATCAGTGCCATGGTTGGGAGGCGTGCAAGCCGTAAGGGTGGCAAAGGTGGCCGAGCCACACGTGGTGGCCGTGGAGGATCCACTAGGGGACGTGGTTGTGACTTGCAGGGTGCCCCTGTCCCCCCCAGTCTGGAGGACCAGTCAGGGACACCCATGCCCCCCCCCCCCAGTTGAGGGTCATGTGGCTGATACCAACCCTGATCAGCCCTTGTTGGACCAGCCCATTGTGGCAGCAGACCTGTCCGAGGGTGATCCCATCGCTGACATCCAGGTCAGCAGGTCCACTGCACGTGCACCGGTGCACATTGGTGTCATCAGGGCACGCGCATCTATGCCAGATAGGTCATCTGCTGGCCCCCGTAGCCAGGGTGTGGCTCCATCCACCCCACCTCTCATACACCCTGCCAAGACTGTGTCGGTCCTAGTTCATGCACCTCAGATCAGGCCTGACCCCATCCCACTACCCCCAATGCCTGCACCTACTCCCATGCTGAGTGTGCAATCCCACACACCCAGTACTGAGTCCACCACGGCTCCTGCCCCTAGTGTCCACAGCGGTGTAGGACACTCTGGATCCCCACCCCCTTCCAAGCGCAAGAGGAAGAGTGCACGTCCGGCACAGGCTGATTCCCCAGGCACGGCTGCACAGTCCGGCCCATCAAGGAAGCCAAGCTTCACAGACGCCGAACTGAATGCACTTGTTCAGTATGTGTCAGATCATGATAGGGAAATGGTCATCGTTGCAGGGTCCAAGACCACACATGCCAGACGCCAGGCACACTGGCAGACCATTGCTGACAGAATAAGTGCCCTTGGAGTAGTGAGGCGCACAGCTAGTGATTGCCAGAAGCGCTGGAATGACCTTAAGCGCATGGCAAAGGATAAGCTGGCCTCAAGTCATGCCGCAACCTTGGTGACTGGAGGTGGGTCCCCAGCACAGGAAATAGAACTCACACCACACGAGTCCGTAGCTGGATCCTACGTCACCGAGGGACAACTCCAAGGTGTGGGAGATCTCCCTGATTACGAGGCATCATCCGGTGAGTGCACATGCATGTGTGTATTATCCATGTGCATGGTGTGTGTGTGAAGCATTCATGTTGGGTGCCTGTCAAGGGGGTGTGTGGCAGAGTAGATAGTGGCACCCATGTGCCTGATCCATTTCGCCACGGAGCTGAAAGACAGAAGTCTTTGAAGCATCGCTTCGCATTCCTACGGCGCCGCGCTGAACTCACCTGCTTGGCGGTACTTCAGCATTCCAACACGCTCTCTCCATCTCGCGGCCGCCCTCCGACACCTAAGGAGACAAAGACAGCAAGGTGAGCAAGGGGACTCTCTAAGGCTATACAAGCTACCCCCAAGGACTTACCTGATTTACCACAGGGGGTACTCACCTCATCTCGGGTCTGCGCAGTCAACTCTGCTTCATCGCCTTACCCCGGCCCCTAAGGGGAAAACCACAATAGACTTACCTGAATCTTACCAATTGCCATTTGGAAATCTTCAAGTGGATTAATCGGCAACCTCCAAGGAATCGGACAGAGTGAAGATCAGACATTTGAACTCTTATGAAGAATTGGACTTTAGAGTCAATACTGGAACTCACCAATTCCACTAAGCCAGTGAAGTAACTGGTCATCAACGCGCCCCAGCGGTCGACGCAGGATGGAGAGCTCATCCTTCCAAACCATCAGGTGAGACTAAGGAGGGGACATCAAGAGTGATCTGTGGGAAGACAACGGGCGTGGGGAAGGTGGGTTGACACTCAATTCCATGGGTGGTTAATTCCCCTTCTCCTTTGCAGAAGAATATTCCTGCGAGCCAGACAAACTAGGCTGAGCGGGCCAGTCCAGTCAGTCATCTCGGCGCTACACGTCACGCTGGTGGAAACAACAGCGGCCCAGTTCCGGTCGACGCCCCCGTGGGAACCAGGTGAGCGTAACACTGCCTCTACCCTCCGCCCTCTGCAACTCATCCAAAACAGAACTGCAAAACGTGTCTTTGGCCTCAAGCCCAGGCATTGTATCTCTCTAGGACTGAAATCTCTGCAGTGGCTCCCAGTGGGGGTGAGGATTAAGTTCAAAACCCTCTACATTGTCCATAAGGCCATCTTGGGCCTGGGGCATCAATACCTTCAACTCTCTCTTCCTAAATATCTTCCTTCTCGAGCTCTGTGCTCATCTGCCTCCAACTCCCTCTGGGTCAGTTGCTTCTCCAAGCAACTAGTTGGTTATAGATCTATTTCTTCTCCTGGGGCCTCCCTCTGGAACAGCCTCCCTACCCCTCTGAAACTTGAACTTCTGGAAGCAACTCAAGACCTTCCTCTTTGCTTTTGCTTTCTCTCCTCTGCTCCCCCTCCTGTTGAAACTGAAACAGCACTAGTTAACTGGATACCCTTTGATCACAGGCTCAGGTCCCCTCCCCGCCAGCTGCACACCTGCACTGCACCCCTGGCAACCCTTGCAATCAGGAACTGTTTCTGTATCCCTACAGCCCCCTACCAGCACTTGACTCCTGATGTCAGCCCTTACCATGGCACTTCCCACCAGCTGGCCACACTTCTTATTTACTGTCCTTATTTATTTTATGTATTATTATCTTATTCATTATTTTTATGGTTATCTTATGCACTGCACTGCCCCCTCCCCTTACCCCTGCATGTCTCCCCTTCCTCCAGCTCCTGAACTTGGACAATCTCAATGTCACCTGACCTAGTAAGATCGCTGTCTCTATCTTCCCTCTGTTCCCCTTCCCTTGCATTATCGCGCCTTGAAACACTTGTGTATAGGTGCGTTATAAATGCCATATCATATCATATCATGCAGCAGGACAGAATAGCTGTGTCAAAAAGACTTGGTACAGTTGTTGACAGGTTTGTTAGAGAAAGGTTACAAGGTGGATAAGGAAAAATTACAGTATTGCAAGAAGGAGATCCTATAAATTGGACAGCTAATATCCCAGGAGGGTAGGAAGGTGACTCCAGTAAGAGCAGAGGTGATTTTCTGGACGCCACCACCAAAGACTGTAAGGGAGATGCAGCACTTCTTGGGTCTTTGCAATTATTGAAAGACCTGGGTATTTGATTACATCACATACACTAGGCCTCTATTAAGCAAGCTAAAGGAAGCTCAGAGGGGGACTGTACGCTAACATTGACAGGGTAAATGACACAGGCGTTTGGTGAAATGAAAGGGGCAATATACACGGACCCAGTCATGGAAATCCTGACCTACAGTGCAGAATAGTATTTGTTTTCACATACAAATGGAGTAGTAATGATGGCCTTGCTCACACAGAAGACTCCATTAGGGCACAAACCAATAGCTTACTATGGTAGACATTTCAATCCAGTGATGAGAGGCCATTATCCATGTGAACAAGCATTGGCTGCTGCTACCTTTGCAGTAGAGAAGTCAACAAGTGTCACAATGGGCTGCAGTACCACTTTGGATGTGGAGCATGCCTTTTTTGCCATTCTTTGGAAGCCCAAAAGTATGTTGATCACACAGAGAGCATCCAGATATGAGGTGATTATCTTGAATCCGGTGATAAAAGTACTGAGGTGTAGAATTATAAACATGGCGACATTTATAACAGAGCCAGTAGAGGAGGGAGATTATGTACAGGACTGTACTACATACAAAGAATATTATGACAGCATCCCTAGAGCAAGAGAGAATGCTCTGAGGGTAGAGAGGTACTCTTCATTGACGGGTCCTCATCAACTCACCAGATGACAGAAGAATGGCATACAGCGACGGCATTAATAAATTTAAAGGAGAGCAGGACAATTGAAGAAGTGGTGAGCACGAGATTGCCCTTGCATTTCTCAGCATAAGCAGCAGACTTAGTAGCACTCATAGCGCTAGAGGAAAATGAGGATGAGAAGATCACATTATACTCTGACTCCACCTATGTAACATCAACAGTAGATGCAGAACTGTCATGTTGTAAACGGAGGGGCTTTTGACATGCTGACGGTACGCCAGTACAGCAGGCGCCCCTATTGGATAGGCTCATAGAAGCACTATAGCTTGCATCATCCATTGCTGTAGTGGAATACCAAGCCAACATGAGGGGGGACATGGTTTCCCACGGCACAAAAGCTGCAGACTCAGAAGCAAAGCTAGCACCTTATTTTTAGAAATAAATGATTTGACACTCCACCTAATAAACGCAGGTGAGCGCTCATCATGATATTGCGAGAAGGGTATAAGTCATTGCCCATCACCCAGATAATAGAAATGTAGGGGCAGGCACCAACAGAGGAAAAGGAGTTATGGATGAGAAGGGTGTTTTCAGTATCACCCACAGATGTGATGTGACGACAGGAGAGCCATGGGAAGCTGGTTATTTTCCTTGCCTTATTCCAAGTAACTCTCATGCAGCTTCATTACCCAACCAACCTTAGTAAGGATGTTCTTAAAGCAAATAAGGCAGAAGACAGGTTCTGTCCCAATATGGTAGAGCATGTTGCTGCCTTTATGAATTATTGTATCATTTGACAGAAGTTTATTGCAGGACACACGTTGCGTGTAGTGAGAAGATCAATACCACAAGTTAATGGGCCCTTCCATCACCTCCACATCGATTATGTGGGCATGATTCAAAACTGTAATGCCTACAGGTACATGCATGTAGCAGTGTGCCCATTTTGTCACTGGATCGAACTGGTCCATGCTCACACCCTGATGCCATCTGTGCGGTGAAGTTCCTTGTCAGAGTGGTTGTCCCGCTGTGAGGCGTGTGTGAGGTCCTATGATCTGACAACGACCCTCATTTTGTAAATGAAGTGTTTGAGCATATTACGGCCCTGCTGTGGATTAAGCATGTGTTTTCCTGCGCTTGTCACCCACAAGTGAATTGAATTTGTGAACACCTTAATGGTTTGCTCAAAGAGAACATTGCAAAGATAAAAATGACACTGGAAAAGGGGTAGCTTCATTGCCTAGCCATAGCTTTATTTGCTTTGTACATTCAGCCTGCACCTGACCACCATTTAACTCCTCATGGTGTGGTGACAGGACGGTGCATGTGCCTCCCACTTGCTTCTTCCACTAAAACATTGACAGATCATGGTACGTTTGTCTTTTAGTTTGACATAGTGAGTGAAGCTTTTTCTGTGGCCGCGGCTCGATTGTGGAACAACCTGCCTCCTAGGATTAGGGCTATTCCCAACCACCTAGACTTTAGAAAATCTGTGAAGACCTTGCTATTCTAACTCTGCCTTGGCCTTACTGGTTCTTCCCTCTCCTTCTTAGCACCAAATACCTCTGGTGACAGTGCACTTTAAAAGTTCACATAACATAAAAATGAGTTTTGGTAAATGTTTATGGCAAATGTATGGACAACTCCAAGAGCGCACACCTCTGCGAGACATGGAAGCTGCAGCAAGAGCCATTGTGTTGACATTTTTTGTATTCTGCTGTCTCTATCTATTTACCCTCTTTGTATTGCAGAAAGATCTGTTGTATCACACACACAAACTGAAGTATATTATATGTGAACACAACCTCTATTCCTGTTGATAACAAAGCTATACCTGAGATGATCACCATTGCTGTCGAAGAAGTAACAAGACTCAGGCAAAGCACAGACAGTGATTTCAAACACATAAATGCATATCTAGCTGATTCAGCCCACGTTCCTAATAACATGTGGTATCAGCACATGGCCAATGTGGGGAGAGAGACAACAAAGGAGAGCTGCTATGTTTGCTCTCTCATCCCTTATTGCCCAAGTGCTTCCAGAACATTCATAGCAACAGTAATTGCAGCAGCCAGAGCACCATTCCCTAGGCACCTAGTGCTCTGCACTACAAGGGCCCAATTTCAAGGAAGATGGGCCACACTGCAATGGATCTCACAAAAGACATTCATGTATGAAGACAGCTATATCAAGACTCAATCAATGATGGACGATTATTGGAGATGAGATAAGACAATACAGAATATTGTGGATGGCCCAAGCAAAGGAGAAGCTAGGATACTAACACAAAAGGAGTTGCACTGTCTGAAAAAAGGGAAGAAAGAGACAGGAGGACTTCCAGGTTGCTGGGAGAGATATCAACTGTTGGTGTATGGACAAGTGTTCACAGGAGAAGGATAGATGGATGGGATGGTGGGGTGCAAAGCTCTCATACTCCTGAGGATTCCAGAAGAAGTGGTAAAGAGGGAAAACAATGACTGTCTCAAAGAATGGACGGCAAGTGCAAAGCTGCCCACATGGGTGGAGAATGAAGCAGGCCCTATGTCAATTACACCACTCGAGAATGCTTCCCTGTATTTCCAGAATGATGGTCTAGTGAAGGCTGAGGTAAATAAAGGATGCAAACAAGCATCAAAGATTCTGGGTATGAAGGTTGGTAAGGCAGTGGTAATGGACCAGTATTAGGACTGTGGTTCGCAGGCATACATGCAACTACCACCAAACAGATCAGAGAAAGAGGACATCAGTGGAGCTGATAACAGTAAACAGAGGAAACTACATTTCATCAAAGGTGGAAGAAGCACTCGATGCAATACCACCAGAGCACAGACTGTTCAGCATAATTAAATGTTCTTTGCGTCTGTTGTTCCAGGAATCAGGCCAACTCAAAGGCCAAATGGCACCAGATAACAAGATGGGAACTGTCACAGACAATAAATTCAACAGTTCAATGCTATCATGGAAGAACTGAGAGCTATCTGATTGACTCTACAGAAAATATATGCCTTGGATTGCCTCACAGCCATGGAAGGAGGCGTGTGCACAAAGATAGGACCATTCTGTTGCTCATAGTTGCCCTCTCACGATGGAGAGAATGGAACCCTCACAGAAGAAATCATGCCATTTTCAGAACAGCATGTCAAAATGGAAGAGATAACAAGCCCATCAGGGGAAGATGAAGATTGACAGACATATATCCTTTCCTGGATAACATCTTGGATGGCCAATGGGCTGAAAGCATTTGTAGCTGTATTTCTGCTAGTACTGCTAGCATTCTGTGTCATTAGAGTAGCTATAACCCAATGCAAGAAGACCACCGAGAAGACAATAGGGATGATAATATTATTGGATGTAGAGACTAAGACAGACGAATGGACGCCGACTTTTGACTTACTATAGTCACACCTGAAGCAATGTCCACTTTTTCCTCCAGGCACACAGTTCTAATTTCCCCCAGATCCAAGAAACTATATGGGGCATTTGGTATAGCGCAAGCCCGACAGAGACTGCTGCTATATGATCTAGAGTTTAGACGAACAAGTAAAGTTTCATGGTCACCTGGGAGGAGTGGCAAAAGTATAGATTCCAAAACCATATATGAACAGGGAACGTAGTGGAGGAAGTGTGGTTGATATATCGACCAGAGGGAGGATAGCGGAGGGAGACATAAATGTGGCCCTCGTCACACCTATCCCACTCTCATCGTGATGACAGAGAAATGAAAGGTGTACATCGTTGCTGGCCCTATTTTCTCCATCATTGTCAATGTACTGCAGATGTGAGAAAAGCTATTCACTCAAACAACCATTTGGACCCTATTCCGATTACATCACTGAGGAGATAAGTTTGCAGTCATTGGAACAGTTGGACTGACTGTGATCATGCAGAAGCTGATGATATCACATTTGAGACTATGACGTAGACGTGTTAGACATGAAACACATATGCACTCCTGCATGAAGCTACGCACTTAGATTACATTACTTGGAGACACAAAGAACATGCTTATGACCCACTTAGAAAAAGGATGTACACACTCTCACTTTGCAGTAACCGCAAGTTGCACAAGAATACACATAAACTGCTTGCTTATGCGAAATGCAACTAACATAAGTGGCCATGTAAATCAAGATGGAAGCCACAGCCACATTGACATTGATTGAAGATGCTGAAGTGCTTGAGAATACAGAGAGAGACCTGCCATGCTAATTTTGCAGCGATGTGCACACCAGGCTGTCAGTGCAGCTAGTGTGCTTATTCTTGCCATGGACATAGAGGGAGATACCGTTTCATATTAGCAGATGAGATAGGACACCTGCATTTGTAAAAGCTGATAATCCTCATAAATGCAGGAAGGAAAATCCAGTTTGTAGTCCCTACACACGTGATCTGTACTTGGTGGACAAAGCCTGTCCATTCGAGCAAGATGGAGACTGTTGTTCCCATCCAATCAAAGGCAGGATGTTACAAAAGTTATACCAGGTTCCAAGCTTAATGTTCTGTCTCAAGGCCTAGATGATCGGAGATGGTAACTTGTTGGGTACATGCAGCAACTTTGGGGCCGTTCTCACCACCTTGAATAGTTGCACATGGGCTGGTAACTTTCTAGAGAGCCAAGGCTGAGAAGACCCTCTGTGACCAATCCCCAATCTCCTTCCACACTAGCTCACACTTGATTTAACTGCCCAATGACAGCTCAGTAACCTGACATACTTGTAGTTGAAACCATTAGGAGGCGGTCACATGAGAAGCCACCAGATATGGTTTATCAGTAAGGGTACTAACCCCATATGTATTCTATTAGAAGCCTACCTCACTAACAAATACCAGACCATCTTAGGTTTTTGCAATGCATCATTATTTTTGTGATGTCACTGTGTAATAGAACCCAGGGTAAGCCTGTGAATGAAGAGAAAGTATTGGAGAATGCTGCGTTGTCCATAACTTGATCCCTGTTACGAAGGTTTCAATAAACAGTACATTTTGTCTCATTATTGGAGTCCTCCGTTTTGAGTGTGGTGGATTTCCTCACCCCAATTCCTCTTGCGTGTAATCAGGGAGATTGCCAATCCCTCACCTGACTCCAGTGGCATGATGTTTTTTTACTGGACATCTTTGATAAACTGAGCATGATATGTGTTACTTATCTAGATTGGCATTTGTGGGTGGCGGTTATATAGCCCTTTCTAACTGTGGCATGTTCTTTGCATTCTGGTCATCTATGATAAAGTAAACATGTCTATTGTTATTACCTGTTTAGATTGGACTGCTTTGTGCAGGCTCTGAGGGCATTTTATTGTGATATGGCATCTGTAAACGCAAAGCAAACAAAAGTAAGTTCTTTGGTGGGGATACTGCCATATAGTGGCAGAGCTAGTGTGGACATGTTTAATTATTGACATTGTGTACAAAGCAAACATGAGTATGTCGTTGCATAGGAATTCTGGCATATAATAGCCAGTATGCAAATGTATGGGCACAGCCAGTGTGAACATGTTTTCTTAAAGGCATATATGGTGGGCACAGGCATCATGAACATGTTTTGGGAAATGCTCCTGTGCACTGTTGTTGGCTTGCATTTAAAACAATTGCAAACAGTTGGGCTTTATACACAGCTTTTCACAGAAAGTGTGCTGTGTAATGCTCCATTTTAACCGAATATCAAACAAATATTTTGAGGCAAGGGGGAATACCCCAGAAAGCTCCTTGTTTATTTCGGACTCCCTCCCTATGTCCTGTCGCTCTGGCATATTTGCGAACATTATTCATGCCCCTCCAGCTTGCATGGATAGGATGAGCCTTCAGTTCGTGAAGTAGAAGGCAGTGCGTTGTACTAAATTTGAGGGCACCTTAAGAAACTTTGCACTGAATTAAGAACATTTTGCATGCCTTTTGCAAAGACGTATAGTTTCAATACATAGTTGCAAATGAGTAATTGTGTGGCCCAGTGCAAATACCGGTCAATATAGCGTTGCAAAGCTTCTGTAATGGGGACCTTGCTGCCCTGCAAGTTGTGGCAGTTGGATTCCAGGGAGGGCAATGTAAAGAGTATTGCTGTAGGAGATATGGGATAGTGCAGTGAAGCAGACACAAACAGGGTAATTCATAGAATCCAGCGCACAAGTAGCGCACGCGGCTGGCGCACAGCGTGCGCCTGCGATAGTCTGCGCCAGGCACGTGCGCTAAAACTGATTTCCGCGCACAGCGTATTCATGGATTTCATGCTCCCAAACCAGCCGTGGCGCAGAGAATCGCAGCGAGCCTGCAGCAGCGCCAGTAACGCCCCCAAGAACGCCCTCGCGCAAGGAAAAGCCATCAAAATCGCTAAATCATCGCTAAGGGCTGCGCTAACCCTGGACCACTTCACAGGGCAGGTAAACAAGGAAAGCAAAGCGGGCAATCTTCAAATCATGAGTACGCGGGAAGTACTACACGCGACTAGGCAGGGAACGTGAATTACAGGGGTACGCGGGAATTATCACACGCGAACAGCCAGGGAACGCGTATTACAGGGGTACGCGTGAAGTAGAACACGCGATAGGCCAGGGAACGTGTATTACAGGGGTACGCGTGAAGTAGAACACGCGATAGGCCAGGGAACGTGTATTACAGGGGTACGCGGGAATCATCACACGCGAACAGCCAGGGTGCGTGTATTACAGGGGTAGCGGGAAGTTCAACACGCGATTGGCCAGGGTACGTGTATTACAGGGGTACGCGTGAAGTAGAACACGCGATAGGCCAGGGAACGTGTATTACAGGGGTACGCGGGAATTATCACACGCGAACAGCCAGGGTGCGTGTATTACAGGGGTAGCGGGAAGTTCAACACGCGATTGGCCAGGGAACGTGTATTACAGGGGTACGCGTGAAGTAGAACACGCGATAGGCCAGGGAACGTGTATCACAGGGGTACGCGGGAATTATCACACGCGAACAGCCAGGGTGCGTGTATTACAGGGGTAGCGGGAAGTTCAACACGCGATTGGCCAGGGTACGTGTATCACAGGGGTGCATGGGAATTATCACACGCGAATAGGCTGGGTGGGCCCTCACAGGTGTACCCTGTACACCCTCCACGGCCCCTGCAGGCAGCCCACAAAACAGGGGACTACCCTGCACACCTGATCATGTCCCCCTGCACCCCCATCCACCAGGGGCACCCTCCACCAGGCCCCCACCCATGTCTCCCACCACCCCCACCCCCCAGCAGTGCAGGGGCACCTGCCATCAGGCCCCCACCCATGTCTCCCACCACCCCCACCCCCCATCCACCAGGGGCACCCTCCACCAGGCCCCCACCCATGTCTCCCACCACCCCCACCCACCAGCACTGTGGGGCACGTGGCCAGCAGGCAGTCAGGCAGCAGCAGATGGCAGGTGGGAGCGTGCTCAGGGCTCTGGGGGACTGTAATTTGGCCTCCTGGCCAGGAGCGTGGTCTTTCGTGTTTGAACGCGTGGACAGCCTGATAGGGAGTGATTTTGCACGTGAAAACCCCACACTCAGCGAATCGCGCGAAAACCCATCACCAGCATATGTGCGTCTATAGTTACCTGCACGTGCAGTGTCAAAGCGTGTGATTGGTGAAAATGGATCTACACGCAGGAGTGACAAAGCGTGTGATTGGTGAAAATGGATCTACACGCAGGAGTGACAAAGCGTGTGATTGGTGAAAAGTGAGCTACACGCAGGAGTGTCAAAGCGTGTGATTGGTGAAAAAGGATCCACACGCAGAAGTGACAAAGCGTGTGATTGGTGAACATGGGCCAAGCACGTACACGCCGTAAGTGACGCTGTACGTGTGGGCCTGTATATAAGGTAGTGTTGAACACCATTTCCTTGTACGTGCTTTTCGTGGAGAGCGAGTGGGTGAATTCTGTACTTCTTGTCGTTTCACACGCGATTTACTTCACAGCGTTTCCAGTTCGTACTCCCTGTTACCTCTGACAGCTTTTTCTCTTTTTCCTCTTGTACTGGTTTACCTGGGCCTGTTCCCTCAAACAGTGTCCCCTTCTACTGTTGTCCTGTCTCCTCAGACAGCGTACACATCTTCTTTTGGCGGGGGTGTTGCCAACCAAACGCGCTCATTTTTCACGCTCTTTTACCTGGCAGACGGTGAGTCACGCACGTATCTAACTTCTGTGCTTGCCCCGTGTGTAGCCTACCCCTTCAGAGGTCATTCCAGGCTGCGTGTGACACGCATACGTTCATTGTGTTACTGGATGCCACAGCGTAGTGCAGGGTTTTCCATCAGCACACGTGGTCTAGGAGGGGTATTGTGCACGTTCCTTAACTTTTCTGGGGTGCCTGTGCGTTGCGTGACCCGTCATCTTTCCCCAGGGGTGTCATATAGCCTTGCCACTGCACTAGGGTACGAATACCATCTGGTACCCAACCCCTTTGACACCCAATTGCCCAGGACAATTGTGCACACCGACTCCCATACGCACAATAACATCAGTGCCATGGTTGGGAGGCGTGCAAGCCGTAAGGGTGGCAAAGGTGGCCGAGCCACACGTGGTGGCCGTGGAGGATCCACTAGGGGACGTGGTTGTGACTTGCAGGGTGCCCCTGTCCCCCCCAGTCTGGAGGACCAGTCAGGGACACCCATGCCCCCCCCCCCCAGTTGAGGGTCATGTGGCTGATACCAACCCTGATCAGCCCTTGTTGGACCAGCCCATTGTGGCTTCAGACCTGTCCGAGGTTGATCCCATCGCTGACATCCAGGTCAGCAGGTCCACTGCACGTGCACCGGTGCACATTGGTGTCATCAGGGCACGCGCATCTATGCCAGATAGGTCATCTGCTGGCCCCCGTAGCCAGGGTGTGGCTCCATCCACCCCACCTCTCATACACCCTGCCAAGACTGTGTCGGTCCTAGTTCATGCACCTCAGATCAGGCCTGACCCCATCCCACTACCCCCAATGCCTGCACCTACTCCCATGCTGAGTGTGCAATCCCACACACCCAGTACTGAGTCCACCACGGCTCCTGCCCCTAGTGTCCACAGCGGCGTAGGACACTCTGGATCCCCACCCCCTTCCAAGCGCAAGAGGAAGAGTGCACGTCCGGCACAGGCTGATTCCCCAGGCACGGCTGCACAGTCCGGCCCATCAAGGAAGCCAAGCTTCACAGACGCCGAACTGAATGCACTTGTTCAGTATGTGTCAGATCATGATAGGGAAATGGTCATCGTTGCAGGGTCCAAGACCACACATGCCAGACGCCAGGCACACTGGCAGACCATTGCTGACAGAATAAGTGCCCTTGGAGTAGTGAGGCGCACAGCTAGTGATTGCCAGAAGCGCTGGAATGACCTTAAGCGCATGGCAAAGGATAAGCTGGCCTCAAGTCATGCCGCAACCTTGGTGACTGGAGGTGGGTCCCCAGCACAGGAAATAGAACTCACACCACACGAGTCCGTAGCTGGATCCTACGTCACCGAGGGACAACTCCAAGGTGTGGGAGATCTCCCTGATTACGAGGCATCATCCGGTGAGTGCACATGCATGTGTGTATTATCCATGTGCATGGTGTGTGTGTGAAGCATTCATGTTGGGTGCCTGACAAGGGGGTGTGTGGCAGAGTAGATAGTGGCACCCATGTGCCTCATCCAGTATGTTCAGTGCAACACCATCTGCCCACAGCACTATCCCAACTGGCAACAGTGCACATATGGCCCTACACCATGGAAGTTGCCCTTGAATTGTCATTTTGTCACTACATTGTTGCTCATACTCCCCTGTCTATTCATCTGATGTCTTACATACCATTCCTATACTTTCCCCCAGCCAATCAAGTTTCATCTTCACATGCCTGACATGCAATGATACCACATGCTAATGCGTCCTCTGTATATAAATGCCAACCAACATGCTGTCATACTGTGGATGTTGCCTTGACATCCACCTCCTACCTGTGTGCTTTGGTACCGTCTGGTTTCGAGCCCCATTCCCTCACACTCCATGCTGCTCTTCATGGTCTATCTTCCCTGACTTCTACAGTTCAGACCATCGTGCCCTACTCACGACACCTGCTTGCTAACAGTCAAATGAGGGCACCCTGCCCTCCAATGCGACCCACCCTATTGCTGACAAGTGCATCTGAGCCTACTCAAAGCCAACTCTCACTGACATCTGCTCATACATGCCTTTGCCTGTCCCATAGACCCTTCACATGGTCCCTGTCCTCTCTCCTTGCTCCTCTTCCACCATCAATGGTGGGACCCGTTGGGGTGTACTCCTGGCCTCCTTCCAATCCTCAGAGGCCACAATTGATGTGCATGGTAATGGGAGCATCTCAGTCCAAGGCCCTTAGGCCAACCTCATTCTCCTTGAGAAATGCTAGCCACATCTCATCAACTTCCTTTCCTCTCCTGCTGTCCCCCCTCCTCTCTCCTCATCAATCCTGCACTGCCTCCCTGCACCCTCCCATGATCCTTCTCCGCCTCCCACTCCAACTCCTACACATGCTGCACCTCTGATCTCTAGCACTCCCCGTAAGTCCTCCAAGGCTGTCAACCTCCTCCACAATTACACTCCTTTCACTGCGGCTGCATCAGGCATTCCTCCGATATCTGTCACTTACATGAGGTTATGCACCTTGACATCCTTGGTCTCATGGAAACATGTCTGACGGCCAGCTCTGTCTGCATCCTTCACACACTCCTACCTGATGTTCAGGAGACCCTCTCCTTGGCCCGCCACTACTGTGCAGGGGGGGTGTGCCCTTGGCTTCCCTGAGGGTATTCCTGCCACTGTCACTCCTACTTAGACCTACTCCACTCTGGAATGGCTTGTGTGACGTCTCTCTCTACCACACCTTGACATTCACAAACTGTGCGTACTGTGTCTGGGAAAACTGGTCAAATGTACTACTTCCTTTCTGAGTGTCCTCACCTCTCCTCCTCACTCATGTCCCCAGACACAGAAATCCTCTTCCTTGTTGCTGTACGCATCCACCTGCATGCTTGTTGACCCCCCCACGTGACCTTTCTGTGACCTCAGCAACTCCCTCTCACCCTCTAGACTCCCGTCTGTCCCTACTCATTCTGCAGGGCACACTCTTGATGCTCTGATCTCATCTGACTTTCCCCTCTCCGTCCATCTCTGCACTCCTCTCTCCTGGAGTGATCACATTCTCCTCTCCTCCCAGCTCACCCTCACCACACCACAGGCAAAGCCACCCTCACCACTGTCACACACCTTCTTGGTATTCCAACCCATGAAGTGTGTGTCAGTCGAGGCTCATGCTGCCAAAATCTCCCCCCCATCCAGCTCCCCCTTAGGCTCACTCCCATCCTGACAGGGCCCACTCCATGCTCCACTCTATGTCAGGTACACTGGATGTCTTTGCCACGGTCATGACCACCTGTCTGAAGCCCCATGCCAATGCAGAGTCCTGGCATGACTCGGATCTTGTGAACCCAGACCACAGGTGCCGGGTGGCAGAGAGGGAATGTCCTGCATCATGCTCATCCTCTGGCAAACTGGCCTGCCACATGCTCCAAAGGCAATAGCGCCTCACCCTTTTCACCAAGATGAGATCCCCAATCCAAGGGCACATATCTGCGGCATGTGACAACTCTGCAGGACACATAGAAATCTGCAAGGACCTTGCCGAGCCAGATGCAGTGTTTACCTCCCCTGTCCCCTCCGAGCCCACAGCACTGCATGATTGTCTCTGTACCCCTATAGGCCACCCCCCCCAGCACTTGTCTGCGCCTAACACCATCTGCCCTTGACGTTAAGTCCTACTTACCTTGTACAGCACTTCCAGCCGCCACTTCCCCTTGCACTTCATTGTGCCACCCACCCCTGCACTTGCGTGACATGAATGACACCAGCACCAGTAGGATTGTTGACTGGCATCCCCTACTGCCCCACCACCCCTCAGTGCTCCGCTGTACCTTCATACATTTCTGGACCGGTGCTTCACGAATGCTATATGATTCCTTTACAGGTGATGGGGAGGTGGAATCTCATTGTTTACTGCATTTAGTTGATGTAGACAAGGCACTGTGCATCGTGGCCAATTTGGACTAGCATATCCATGTACAACATGTCAACTTATTGATGTGATGATGCAATGTCAGGACCAGAGTGGTAGAAATCCTAAAAAGTTGCCCTCCTCTCCCTCTTCACTTGGTGGCTATGTCACATGCCATGTGTGTGATGGCATGTGCCTTTGACATGGCAATCACCAGCCAATGTGTGATGGCAGTGCTAGGCAGCATGGTGAGCAGGCGTTGCTCTCCAATCTGTACATTGTATGCCCTGAGCCTCCCCTACAGACCCAGTGATGGTGAATGCATAGGAGGTCTCCCAGTCATGTGGGACATGTGTCGTAGAACTACTGCCTCTGTTGTTCATCAGCCCTTGTTGCATGCCATGGTGCTAATGCCTGTTTCCATTTTTCTCTTTCATGTCTTTGCAGGGGACGAAGCACTTGTTGATGCTGGGGATGTGGTGGTTGAGCCGTCCCAGGAGGGCAACCCGGGCCGACCTTCCACAAGTGAGGGACGTGGTGTGTTTGTGGGTGAAAACCCACAAGTGCTGCAGGTCGTGCTGTCGAGGGGTGTCTCTGGGGGTTCCTCCCCCGAGCAGTATTCAGGTGTAGACTCGGAGGATGACACCTATGTGCAGTCGCAGGTGAGTGTTCTTGGGAGAGAATCTCCTCTGTCCGACCCACCTGCAGCCGGGCCATTGCCCTCAATGGGGATGTCAGTGTCGGCAGCTCAGCCTCCGGTGGTTACGGATGCAGGGCCACACCACACAATCTCTGATCCTGTTCCTGGGGCTGCAGATCAGAGAGGGAATGCAGTCCTGCAGCCTGAGGCCTTGCCGGCACAGCAAGGCGCAGTCCGCCTTGCCCCAGGCAGGTGTGGTGCCCGTCAACGTGGTGGCCGTATGCCACCTGGCAATACCGCTTGGGAGCAATCCATCTACGGTATGGCCAACCAACAGGCAGCATCATCCGAGATGATTGCACAGGCCATGGATAGGGTGGCCACTTCCATTGTCCCCCCAGAAAGGCTGATGGAGCGACTGGAGCAGGCTACAGAGTCCATCTGCCAGGCACACAGGGAGGATATGTTGGCATCCAACAAGGACAGGCGGGCGGCACTGGCGACTCTGCGGGAATCACTTTCCATGGAGTCCCAGCGCCACAGGGAAGGCCTGAGGGAAGAATTCCATCACCTCAGGTCGACCCTGTTAGAGCTTGAGGCTTCATCCCATAGAAGGACAGAGGAGCAGCTGGAGCGTCTGACACGGACGCTCTCGGCCGAGATGCAGGCAACTCGTGCGGAGGTCAGGTCATCCCGGGAGTTACTGCATGGGGACCTCCGCATGATTATAACCCAGAACCAGAACTACCAGACCCGCCTGCTTGCAGCCATGGAGGAGCAAACTCGTGCTTTGCGTGGGCTGCCTCCCATTGTCACACCATCTTCTGAGGCAGCTCCCCCACCTCCTGAGTCAGCTGCAGGGTCTGGCCAGAGCGATAGCGACTCATCTCCCACAACAGAGTAGCCGTGTGGGCCACGAGCCTATGGGGTGTTTTAGTTTCCCATGATCCACACAGGTGGATTGTGGCGTGCATCCTGTCCTCGGACCTCATAGGTGCCCCCCCCCCCCCGCCGGCCCTTTCAAGGCCATTTTTTCTCAATTTTCTTTTTTCTTTTCCAAGAGTGTTGCCTTGTGTGGGTACCTGGGCATACACTGTATTGTGGCTGGGCACATGCAGGCTTGTCCTGAGTTTGGTTTAGATGCTTGGGTAGCAGACATCCACACCCCTCCTGCTTCCGTTTCCATGGGCTTGCAAAGGGTGTGCCCAAGTGACAGCAAATTACACGGTGACATTGGACTCCCATGAGCTGTTGGCCAGTCCATAGTCAATACTGTGTAGACATTCATAGTGTACATTGTTGTTGCACCTAACTATGCATGATGGTTTGATATGTGCCTCTACTTACATATGTTGCTCATGTTTTGCAGGTATTTCACACAGTTCTTCACACGGGCATACTCTCTGGAGTCAGACTACATGTCGGTAGATGTGCACTGACACTTTTGCGTGGCGCCATCACTGTACATCTGGACGGTGAGGACATACCAGCAGAATCAGGTAATGAGACTACCATTGATTACATGCATTGTGTCTTGTTTGGGTGGGCTTCAGGGTGGGTTGGTGTGTAATTTGATTGAAATTACTCTTACACAGGTGTGTAGTAGTGGCTCCAGCGCGGTTAGCTGTTCAAGTGCGGCTATGTTCCATTTGGGGCACTGCTATTTGTGACACCGGTGTCATGTTGTGATGGCCAGTTTGTTTGCTCTCACATACCATGACATGGTGTCCTCAGTGGCGGGACTGTGAAGGGAATGGGTGACATGGCAATGTTGTCATGTAGTGAATCGCCTGTGGCAATGCATATTTGATTGATGGAGTTGTGTCTTCTCGTTGTGATGCATTGCTGGTGTATGTGTAGGTAGGGGTGCACACATAGTGACACTTCCATGTTAACAATCTCAGGCTGATGTGTATCTGACAGTTTATTGTCAAGTAATTTTGTGACATTGTCAGGTAGTGTCATCATTGATTGTCAGATGGTATGTGCCAGAGCAGTGTGCACTAGCCAGCACTGTGATTCCTAGGTGAAGAAGTTGGCCACCAGTTGCGTACGGGCTGCCACCCCCCGTGCCCTTTCCCCTCCCATGCGCAGCGGGCGTGCATGTGGTTGTGGATGTGGGGGCACCACCATGTCCACGGGCAGGCCCCGGCGTGTTGCAACGTTGTGCAGGACACATGCTGCCACTATGATCCTGCACACTATTCGGGGAGCATATAACAGCTGCCCGCCAGAACGGTCAAGGGAGCGAAAGCGTGACTTCAGCACTCCGAATGTGCGCTCCACTATGCCCCGTGTTGCAATGTGGGCTGTGTTGTACCTTACCTCGGGTGGCGTGGTGGGGTTCCGGATTGGGGTCATCATGTGGGGGCTGATAGGGTAGGCACTGTCCCCTGCGGAGGTGGTGATGGGTATCATTAGTGGTGTTGTGTCATGACCCAGTATCTGACATGCATGCATGTGCAGTGGCATTCATGCTCACCAAGCAGCCATGTATCTCCATGCTGGCCAGCCTCCAGGTCCCGGCATAGTGTAGACATTCTGTAGATGAAGCTGTCGTGGGTGGACCCGGGATAGTTGGCATATACTGATGTGATTATTCCCTTGGCATTGCATACAACTTGCACGTTGATGGAATGCCAGTGCTTGCGGTTTCTATAGATGTGCTCTGTTGCCCTGGGTGGACGTAGAGCCACATGTGTGCAGTCAATTGCACCAAGCACTTTGGGGAATTGAGCCACACCATAGAATTCCTGGATGCACGTCCGCCTTTCTGCATGAGTCCTGGGGAGATATATGTGCCTGCGGACTGATGGCCGTGCAGTGATGATGTTCAAGACCTGGTGTAGGCAGCGTGACTGCGTGGCCTGTGACACACCACCCACTATGGCACTTGTCCGCTGAAAGGATCCAGTGGCCAAGAAGTGCAGTACATTCAGGACCTTCTGCAGGGGGCTGAGTGCTTGGGAGCACAGGGTGGGTGATGTGAGGTCTTCCTCCCACTCACTGATCAGGTCCAGTATGATGTGTGCTGGAAACCTGTACCTCCCATACACCTGGTCATCAGGCATCCCGAATAGGCTGGTTCTGGGTGTGAATATTCTGGCCCTGACTCTCCTCCTCCTCCTCCTTTGGTAGCCCACTGCCACTGCTGCTAGGAACGGTATGTTCATCCTGGCATCTGGCTTGTTTATTGATAAGTGCGCAAATTAATGCCTTGCGCGTGTTCTAGGCGAGCGTGTGACCCTCGCACCCCTGGAATCTAGTTCCCACTCCAATAGCGTGTGGAAATTCCCACGCAGCAGGCATACAGGTGCGCTGACGTACTTGCGTGTGTAAGTGCCCGCGCACCCCTGTAATACACGTACATAGGCCAATGGCGTGTACGCGCACTTTTGGCCAATTACACGCGATGTAATACACGTACATTGGCCAATCGCGTGTACGCGCACTTTTGGCCAATTACATGCGATGTAATACACGTACATTGGCCAATCGCGTGTACGCGCACTTTTGGCCAATTACACGCGATGTAATACACGTACATTGGCCAATCGCGTGTACGCGCACTTTTGGCCAATTACACGCGATGACACTCTGACGTGCAGTATTTCCACGTGTGCTCCGTCATCACGTGCTGAGTGGGGAACGCCCGTGCGGATCACGTCAGACGCGCTTACGCGGTGAGGGACTCTGGTCCAATAGAATCGCGTATGCGTGCTGATGCACTTACGCGCTAAGGCCCTTTCCTCGGATTTCACGCTGACGTGCAGGAATTTCACGTGCCAAATCACTCCGTATCAAGCTGGCCACCCGAAAACACACGGAACACCACGCTCCTGCCCAGAAGGACGAGTTACTGCCCCCCCAGTGCCCTGAGCAGCCTCCCACGTGCTATCTGCTGCTGCCTGCCTGCCTGCCTGCCTGCTGCCACCGTGCCCTGCCATTTGGTGCCTGCACATCAGCCATCTGCAGGGGTCCAGTTGCTGTGTCCACCCCTGCTGGAACTGAAGACTCCCAACTGGGATTACATCGCTCCACAGCCCAGCCCCAGGACCCAGTTGCCCACCCACACCTGCCTCTGGGGTTGCCATGTCGGGCACCTCGACATCTGGCACCAGTGGCAACCCCAGGCCAGAGGGGCAGAGGGGCACCAGCTTCACTGCCACCGAAGTTGGTGTCCTGGTGGAGCATGTCCTGGGGCAGTATGATGCCCTCTTTGGATCGTCCCGCGCCAGCAAGGAAGGACGGGAGAGGATCTGGGCCGACTGTGTGGTTGCCATCAACGCGGAGGGGGTGGCAACCCGCAACGTCCAGAAGATCAAGAAGCGCTGGGAGGACTTGAGGTCCAGGACCCTTGTGAAGGCCCGGCGCCTCGTGGAGGGGGGCCGGGGCCGCATGAGTTCCATCCAGAAGAGGGTCCTGGAACGCGTACGCCCAGCGCTCCACGCCCAGGTCCTTGAGAGGGAGGCCCGTCTGGAGTTGAGCGGTAAGTGTGCAAGCATTACTGTGTGAGACAGGGCATGTTGCGGTGTGCTGGTTCTATGATACTTGCCTGTATGTGTGCCATGGGCCATGTATGCATGTATGTGTGCAGGGACATCATGGTAATGCATGTGCGACCAGTGATGTGTGACCCACATGGTTGTTGCATGTGTTGAAATGTGGCATGGGGAGCCCTATGCAGATTTAGGACATGAGAGCATGCCAGTCTCTGTACCTGGACATGGATGGGGGTGAAGGATGGGTGCTGATGCCAGGTACATATATGGTAGCCATGTCTGTGTGCCTGACCTGCGTGTCTGTGACTTGTGCATGCCATGGATGCATGACACATGTGTGTGACAATGCACAGATTCTGTGACGCACCCAACTAACCCTTGTTTCGCCTGTGTTCGTTGTGTTTGGGGCCAGATGGATGTGACTGAGGTGAAGTGTGTGCATGTGATATGCATGAGCCATGATGCATGTGAGTCACATATCATTGAATGTTTCAAGAGTCAATTGGACATGCATGGAAATGTGCATGGCATGCACCATGCCTGTTACTGTGTGTGTTTTGCCTGGACTGACCCATGTGTTGTGGAGGGACATGATGGAAGTGTACTTTGACAGGGGTGCTCATCTGCTATTGCTTCCTGTCTAGGGGACCATTTTACAGTAGCCTGATCCTTGTGTCCTTTGTCTCCCTCTACGCAGCGGCTAGTGAAGAAGAGGGCGGAGACGGCGCTGTGGAGCAAGGCGGCGGGGATGCCCCCACGGCTGCAGCGGAAGGGGTGGGTGAGCCCCCACAGGGGCCTGCTACGGCGGGAGACGGTGAGGAGCCATCCAGGTTGGTGGTTTGCACAGAGGAGGAGGAGGCCGACACTGGTGCACACATGGGGCCTGGTGGGAGCATCCCTGCTGGTGCAAGTGGTGCAGTCCAGGGCCAGGGGCAGGAGGCAGCACAGGTCACCGTGGAGGTGCCTGTGCATGTCGCTGTCCCTGACCCTGTGAGTGCACCACCATGCACCAGCAGGGATGCCCCGTCCCAGGCCCGTCCGCAGGTAGTGGGGATGTCCATGTCAACTGACTCCCCTCCACCTGCGGCCGTGGGAACCCCTGGCCGCGTGGAGCAGGTCCTGATTGGGGTCGCGATGCGCACGGCTGTGATTCGTGATGACGTGCGTGCTTCCCGGGAGGAGCACGCACGTCATCACGAAGTGCACCGTGCCGACGTGGCCCAATTGGGATCGGCCATGTTCGGGGGGTTCCTGCATGTGTTGGCCAATCTGACGGCCCTCTCCTCCTCTGTGCAGGCTATCCAACGGTCGTTCTCCTTGCCGTCTTCCGGCCCAGATGCCACCATGGCCCCCTGTGGACCTGCCCCGACCAATGCAGCCAGCTCGGTGGGGATCCCATCCCTGCCACAGTTGGGAGTCGGAGGTCCAGCAGGGGTGGACGACACAGCAAGTGGACCCCAGCAGATGGAAGATGTGCTTGCATCATCGGGCAGGGCACGTGCACGACGGCGTCGGTGGTTACCATCAGCCTGGATGCCGTCGTGCTGGCAGAGGCAGTGGCGTCGGAGGCAGCAGCGGGCTCGACGTGGGAGGCATCATGGCTCAGGGCCATCAAGATCAGAGGGGCAGGCATCGGCCGGAGGGCAGGGCAACCCTGGCATGGCGGTGTGTTCCGTGTGGGAGGAGTTTGGCCAGCGGATAGGTGCGGAGCGGCAGTGGGCGGAAGAGGAGCGGCTCGCCATGGCCAGGGCGGAGATCTCCATGCATCGGGCATTGAGGCGGGCTGAGTGCCTCGAGGAGGCTCGCAGGGATTTTGGTGAGCACATGGGGTTGTCCCTGCGAGACCTCGGGGCCAGGACAGAGTCCCGCCTCCAGGACATTGACATGGAGTTCGAGGATGCCCTGGCCAGCATCACCAAGTGAGCCGCAGGACTAGCCCGCTGCCTTTGTATATAGTTTTTTAGTTAGTTAGTGCTAGGTTTCCTTTATTTATTTTTATTATTTTGGACCGCTCGGACAATGGCCACTTTTTTGTACATATTTATTTTATTAGTTAGTATTAGGTTTCATTTGTGCTGTTGGGCTCATGGACCCTGGAACATTCCTGTATATATTGTTATATTTTGGGAGATACATTTTTTTATTTTTTTATTGTTTACACCATGACGTAATGGTTTTTCTTTGATTTCCTACTACATGGTTTTGCTTTGGACAAATTATGTTGATTTTTTAATCCTTTGTTTTTTGGTTTATCATTTTTGTTCTCGGACATGGACCTTTTATTTACTTTGCCACATAGTTGTATGTTTTATTGGTTTACTTGATTTGTGTTTTTAATACATTTTTATATTATCTTACACTTGTGTTATTTTCTCTTTGGTTTCTTACATGTCATGATATGGGTTTTGACATTCACTTGCACCCATTGTGTATGTGTGTGTGACAGACATGTGTTCTTTTGCATACTTGCCTTTGGGGTTGTGTCATGTGATTGCATTCACTATGTGGGTGCATGCAATCCTTGCCTGGGTGTTTGTGCTGGGTATGCTGGCCATTACTGCCATGATTGTGTATCGTCAGGACCTGGGGCCAGGGGGACATGGGTGGGGGCCTGCTGGCAGGTTCCCCACAGTGCTGGGGGTGGTGGGAGACATGGGTGGGGGCCTGGTGGAGGGTGTCCCTGGTGGATGGGGGGTGGGGGTGGTGGGAGACATGGGTTGGACATGGGTGGGGGCCTGCTGGCAGGTTCCCCACAGTGCTGGGGGTGGTGGGAGACATGGGTGGGGGCCTGGTGGAGGGTGTCCCTGGTGGATGGGGGGTGGGGGTGGTGGGAGACATGGGTTGGACATGGGTGGGGGCCTGCTGGCAGGTTCCCCACAGTGCTGGGGGTGGGGGTGGTGGGAGACATGGGTTGGACATGGGTGGGGGCCTGCTGGCAGGTTCCCCACAGTGCTGGGGGTGGGGGTGGTGGGAGACATGGGTTGGACATGGGTGGGGGCCTGCTGGCAGGTTCCCCACAGTGCTGGGGGTGGTGGGAGACATGGGTGGGGGCCTGGTGGAGGGTGTCCCTGGTGGATGGGGGGTGGGGGTGGTGGGAGACATGGGTGGGGGCCTGGTGGAGGGTGTCCCTGGTGGATGGGGGGTGGGGGTGGTGGGAGACATGGGTTGGACATGGGTGGGGGCCTGCTGGCAGGTTCCCCACAGTGCTGGGGGTGGGGGTGGTGGGAGACATGGGTTGGACATGGGTGGGGGCCTGCTGGCAGGTTCCCCACAGTGCTGGGGTTGTGGGAGACATGGGTGGGGGCCTGGTGGAGGGTGTCCCTGGTGGATGGGGGGTGGGGGTGGTGGGAGACATGGGTTGGACATGGGTGGGGGCCTGCTGGCAGGTTCCCCACAGTGCTGGGGGTGGTGGGAGACATGGGTGGGGGCCTGGTGGAGGGTGTCCCTGGTGGATGGGGGGTGGGGGTGGTGGGAGACATGGGTGGGGGCCTGGTGGAGGGTGTCCCTGGTGGATGGGGGGTGGGGGTGGTGGGAGACATGGGTTGGACATGGGTGGGGGCCTGCTGGCAGGTTCCCCACAGTGCTGGGGGTGGTGGGAGACATGGGTGGGGGCCTGGTGGAGGGTGTCCCTGGTGGATGGGGGGTGGGGGTGGTGGGAGACATGAGCAGGTGTGCAGGGTAGTTCCCTGTGGTGTGTGCTGCCTGCAGGGGCCGTGGAGGGTGTACAGGTAATGCCTGGGAGCACACAGCCATATCGCGTGTGGAACTTCCCGCGCACCCCTGAAATCCACGTACCCGGCCATGTCGCGTGTGGGACTTCCCGCGCACCCCTGAAATCCACGTACCCTGCCATATCGCGTGTGGTACTTCCCGCGCACCCCTGAAATCCACGTACCCTGACTAATCGCGTGTGGAACTTCCCGCGCACCCCTGCAATCCACGTACCCGGCCATATCGCGTGTGGAACTTCCCGCGCACCCCTGAAATCCACGTACACGGCCATATTGCGTGTGGAACTTCCCACGCACCCCTGAAATCCACGTACCCGGCCATATCGCGTGTGGAACTTCCCACGCACCCCTGAAATCCACGTACACGGCCATATCGCGTGTGGAACTTCCCGCGCACCCCTGAAATCCACGTACCCGGCCATATCGCGTGTGGGACTTCCCGCGCACCCCTGAAATCAACATACCCGGCCATATCGCGTGTGGGACTTCCCGCGCACCCCTGAAATCCACGTACCCTGCCATATCGCGTGTGGTACTTCCCGCGCACCCCTGAAATCCACGTACCCTGACTAATCGCGTGTGGAACTTCCCGCGCACCCCTGCAATCCACGTACCCGGCCATATCGCGTGTGGAACTTCCCGCGCACCCCTGAAATCCACGTACACGGCCATATCGCGTGTGGAACTTCCCACGCACCCCTGAAATCCACGTACCCTTCCATATCGCGTGTGGAACTTCCCGTGCACCCCTGCAATCCACGTACCCGGCCATATCGCATGTGGAACTTCCCGCGCACCCCTGCAATCCACGTACCCGGCCATATCGCGTGTGGAACTTCCCGCGCACCCCTGAAATCCACGTACCCGGCCATATCGCGTGTGGAACTTCCCGCGCACCCCTGAAATCCACGTACCCGGCCATATCGCGTGTGGAACTTCCCGCGCACCCCTGCAATCCACGTACCCTGACTAATCGCGTGTGGAACTTCCCGCGCACCCCTGTAATCCACGTACCCGGCCATATCGCGTGTGCAACTTCCCGCGCACCCCGGTATGCACGCACACGTTTATTTTTTCTCTCAGCGCGTGTCTGTGTTTGTGGGTACCCCTTTGTACGTCATTTGTCCTGGAGGGCCACAGTATTGGACATTGATCATGTCTGTATATAGGTGCTATTTGTTGGCGCACCTTTTAGCGCACATTTCTTGCAGGCGCAGAGACGCTACCGCCTGCTTTCTTGTGGCGGTCGTGTTTGTGCCTGTTTGTGCCTGTGCGCTGCTTTGAGCGTGCGCTTTTTTGCCCTATTCTATTCCATGAATACGTGTTGTATGCGAGCGTGTGGGCGTTCCGCGCACTTGCCTCCTATACTTTCCCCGTGCCGCCCACATTCTTCCCCATTCCGAGTGTTGTGCCCCATTTTATTCCCCATTCCGAGTGTCCCGCCCTGTGTTCCGCCTACTTTAGAGCTGTGCGCTGCGCTCGGAGTGATAGCGCAGTGGCCGTGGCGCACGACGTTGGTTGACCTGTGCGCCGGCCTGCGCCGCGCGCTTTTTCAGCGCACGTCCTCTGCTTTTCTTGCGCACGGACTTCCATGAATCGACGTGCGCTGGTTTCCCTGCGCTTTTCGCTAATTTTCGGCGCAGCGCACGTATTGGCCCCTCTGCGCCGGAATTTTCGGCGCACATTTATTCCATGAATCGGCCTGTATGTGTTTATTTTTGTTCCATAGTGGAATTCTATCTCATAGAACCGTTGATCGTTCTGTTTGATGTTGGTATGTTTCCTAGTAAATGTGTGTTGTTATGCTAGGCATATTATTCTGCCATTAATTCTGCTACGCATGTCTGTCAACTCAAACATATTTTCCTCTTTTTAATAATTGTCACAGAACACCTGCAGGCCGATTCATGGAATAAATGTGCGCCGAAAATTCCGGCGCAGAGGGGCCAATACTCTTGGAAAAGAAAAAAGAAAATTGAGAAAAAATGGCCATGAAAGGGCCGGCGGGGGGGGGGGCACCTATGAGGTCCGAGGACAGGATGCACGCCACAATCCACCTGTGTGGATCATGGGAAACTAAAACACCCCATAGGCTCGTGGCCCACACGGCTACTCTGTTGTGGGAGATGAGTCGCTATCGCTCTGGCCAGACCCTGCAGCTGACTCAGGAGGTGGGGGAGCTGCCTCAGAAGATGTTGTGACAATGGGAGGCAGCCCACGCAAAGCACGAGTTTGCTCCTCCATGGCTGCAAGCAGGCGGGTCTGGTAGTTCTGGTTCTGGGTTATAATCCTGCGGAGGTCCCCATGCAGTAACTCCCGGGATGACCTGACCTCCGCACGAGTTGCCTGCATCTCGGCCGAGAGCGTCCGTGTCAGACGCTCCAGCTGCTCCTCTGTCCTTCTATGGGATGAAGCCTCAAGCTCTAACAGGGTCGACCTGAGGTGATGGAATTCTTCCCTCAGGCCTTCCCTGTGGCGCTGGGACTCCATGGAAAGTGATTCCCGCAGAGTCGCCAGTGCCGCCCGCCTGTCCTTGTTGGACGCCAACATATCCTCCCTGTGTGCCTGGCAGATGGACTCTGTAGCCTGCTCCAGTCGCTCCATCAGCCTTTCTGGGGGGACAATGGAAGTGGCCACCCTATCCATGGCCTGTGCAATCATCTCGGATGATGCTGCCTGTTGGTTGGCCATACCGTAGATGGATTGCTCCCAAGCGGTATTGCCAGGTGGCATACGGCCACCACGTTGACGGGCACCACACCTGCCTGGGGCAAGGCGGACTGCGCCTTGCTGTGCCGGCAAGGCCTCAGGCTGCAGGACTGCATTCCCTCTCTGATCTGCAGCCCCAGGAACAGGATCAGAGATTGTGTGGTGTGGCCCTGCATCCGTAACCACCGGAGGCTGAGCTGCCGACACTGACATCCCCATTGAGGGCAATGGCCCGGCTGCAGGTGGGTCGGACAGAGGAGATTCTCTCCCAAGAACACTCACCTGCGACTGCACATAGGTGTCATCCTCCGAGTCTACACCTGAATACTGCTCGGGGGAGGAACCCCCAGAGACACCCCTCGACAGCACGACCTGCAGCACTTGTGGGTTTTCACCCACAAACACACCACGTCCCTCACTTGTGGAAGGTCGGCCCGGGTTGCCCTCCTGGGACGGCTCAACCACCACATCCCCAGCATCAACAAGTGCTTCGTCCCCTGCAAAGACATGAAAGAGAAAAATGGAAACAGGCATTAGCACCATGGCATGCAACAAGGGCTGATGAACAACAGAGGCAGTAGTTCTACGACACATGTCCCACATGACTGGGAGACCTCCTATGCATTCACCATCACTGGGTCTGTAGGGGAGGCTCAGGGCATACAATGTACAGATTGGAGAGCAACGCCTGCTCACCATGCTGCCTAGCACTGCCATCACACATTGGCCGGTGATTGCCATGTCAAAGGCACATGCCATCACACACATGGCATGTGACATAGCCACCAAGTGAAGAGGGAGAGGAGGGCAACTTTTTAGGATTTCTACCACTCTGGTCCTGACATTGCATCATCACATCAATAAGTTGACATGTTGTACATGGATCTGCTAGTCCGAATTGGCCACGATGCACAGTGCCTTGTCTACATCAACTAAATGCAGTAAACAATGAGATTCCACCTCCCCATCACCTGTAAAGGAATCATATAGCATTCGTGAAGCACCGGTCCAGAAATGTATGAAGGTACAGCGGAGCACTGAGGGGTGGTGGGGCAGTAGGGGATGCCAGTCAACAATCCTACTGGTGCTGGTGTCAGTCATGTCACGCAAGTGCAGGGGTGGGTGGCACAATGAAGTGCAAGGGGAAGTGGCGGCTGGAAGTGCTGTACAAGGTAAGTAGGACTTAACGTCAAGGGCAGATGGTGTTAGGCGCAGACAAGTGCTAGGGGGGGTGGCCTATAGGGGTACAGAGACAATCATGCAGTGCTGTGGGCTCGGAGGGGACAGGGGAGGTACACACTGCATCTGGCTCGGCAAGGTCCTTGCAGATTTCTATGTGTCCTGCAGAGTTGTCACATGCTGCAGATATGTGCCCTTGGATTGGGGATCTCATCTTGGTGAAAAGGGTGAGGCGCTATTGCCTTTGGAGCATGTGGCAGGCCAGTTTGCCAGAGGATGAGCATGATGCAGGACATTCCCTCTCTGCCACCCGGCACCTGTGGTCTGGGTTCACAAGATCCGAGTCATGCCAGGACTCTGCATTGGCATGGGGCTTCAGACAGGATGTCATGACCGTGGCAAAGACATCCAGTGTACCTGACATAGAGTGGAGCATGGAGTGGGCCCTGTCAGGATGGGAGTGAGCCTAAGGGGGAGCTGGATGGGGGGGAGATTTTGGCAGCATGAGCCTCGACTGACACACACTTCATGGGTTGGAATACCAAGAAGGTGTGTGACAGTGGTGAGGGTGGCTTTGCCTGTGGTGTGGTGAGGGTGAGCTGGGAGGAGAGGAGAATGTGATCACTCCAGGAGAGAGGAGTGCAGAGATGGACGGAGAGGGGAAAGTCAGATGAGATCAGAGCATCAAGAGTGTGCCCTGCAGAATGAGTAGGGACAGACGGGAGTCTAGAGGGTGAGAGGGAGTTGCTGAGGTCACAGAAAGGTCACGTGGGGGGGTCAACAAGCATGCAGGTGGATGCGTACAGCAACAAGGAAGAGGATTTCTGTGTCTGGGGACATGAGTGAGGAGGAGAGGTGAGGACACTCAGAAAGGAAGTAGTACATTTGACCAGTTTTCCCAGACACAGTACGCACAGTTTGTGAATGTCAAGGTGTGGTAGAGAGAGACGTCACACAAGCCATTCCAGAGTGGAGTAGGTCTAAGTAGGAGTGACAGTGGCAGGAATACCCTCAGGGAAGCCAAGGGCACCCCCCCCCTGCACAGTAGTGGCGGGCCAAGGAGAGGGTCTCCTGAACATCAGGTAGGAGTGTGTGAAGGATGCAGACAGAGCTGGCCGTCAGACATGTTTCCATGAGACCAAGGATGTCAAGGTGCATAACCTCATGTAAGTGACAGATATCGGAGGAATGCCTGATGCAGCCGCAGTGAAAGGAGTGTAATTGTGGAGGAGGTTGACAGCCTTGGAGGACTTACGGGGAGTGCTAGAGATCAGAGGTGCAGCATGTGTAGGAGTTGGAGTGGGAGGCGGAGAAGGATCATGGGAGGGTGCAGGGAGGCAGTGCAGGATTGATGAGGAGAGAGGAGGGGGGACAGCAGGAGAGGAAAGGAAGTTGATGAGATGTGGCTAGCATTTCTCAAGGAGAATGAGGTTGGCCTAAGGGCCTTGGACTGAGATGCTCCCATTACCATGCACATCAATTGTGGCCTCTGAGGATTGGAAGGAGGCCAGGAGTACACCCCAACGGGTCCCACCATTGATGGTGGAAGAGGAGCAAGGAGAGAGGACAGGGACCATGTGAAGGGTCTATGGGACAGGCAAAGGCATGTATGAGCAGATGTCAGTGAGAGTTGGCTTTGAGTAGGCTCAGATGCACTTGTCAGCAATAGGGTGGGTCGCATTGGAGGGCAGGGTGCCCTCATTTGACTGTTAGCAAGCAGGTGTCGTGAGTAGGGCACGATGGTCTGAACTGTAGAAGTCAGGGAAGATAGACCATGAAGAGCAGCATGGAGTGTGAGGGAATGGGGCTCGAAACCAGACGGTACCAAAGCACACAGGTAGGAGGTGGATGTCAAGGCAACATCCACAGTATGACAGCATGTTGGTTGGCATTTATATACAGAGGAGGCATTAGCATGTGGTATCATTGCATGTCAGGCATGTGAAGATGAAACTTGATTGGCTGGGGGAAAGTATAGGAATGGTATGTAAGACATCAAATGAATAGACAGGGGAGTATGAGCAACAATGTAGTGACAAAATGACAATTCAAGAGCAACTTCCATGGTGTAGGGCCATATGTGCACTGTTGCCAGTTGGGATAGTGCTGTGGGCAGATGGTGTTGCACTGAACATACTGGATGAGGCACATGGGTGCCACTATCTACTCTGCCACACACCCCCTTGACAGGCACCCAACATGAATGCTTCACACACACACCATGCACATGGATAATACACACATGCATGTGCACTCACCGGATGATGCCTCGTAATCAGGGAGATCTCCCACACCTTGGAGTTGTCCCTCGGTGACGTAGGATCCAGCTACGGACTCGTGTGGTGTGAGTTCTATTTCCTGTGCTGGGGACCCACCTCCAGTCACCAAGGTTGCGGCATGACTTGAGGCCAGCTTATCCTTTGCCCTGCGCTTAAGGTCATTCCAGCGCTTCTGGCAATCACTAGCTGTGCGCCTCACTACTCCAAGGGCACTTATTCTGTCAGCAATGGTCTGCCAGTGTGCCTGGCGTCTGGCATGTGTGGTCTTGGACCCTGCAACGATGACCATTTCCCTATCATGATCTGACACATACTGAACAAGTGCATTCAGTTCGGCGTCTGTGAAGCTTGGCTTCCTTGATGGGCCGGACTGTGCAGCCGTGCCTGGGGAATCAGCCTGTGCCGGACGTGCACTCTTCCTCTTGCGCTTGGAAGGGGGTGGGGATCCAGAGTGTCCTACGCCGCTGTGGACACTAGGGGCAGGAGCCGTGGTGGACTCAGTACTGGGTGTGTGGGATTGCACACTCAGCATGGGAGTAGGTGCAGGCATTGGGGGTAGTGGGATGGGGTCAGGCCTGATCTGAGGTGCATGAACTAGGACCGACACAGTCTTGGCAGGGTGTATGAGAGGTGGGGTGGATGGAGCCACACCCTGGCTACGGGGGCCAGCAGATGACCTATCTGGCATAGATGCGCGTGCCCTGATGACACCAATGTGCACCGGTGCACGTGCAGTGGACCTGCTGACCTGGATGTCAGCGATGGGATCACCCTCGGACAGGTCTGCTGCCACAATGGGCTGGTCCAACAAGGGCTGATCAGGGTTGGTATCAGCCACATGACCCTCAACTGGGGGGGGTGGGGGGGGCATGGGTGTCCCTGACTGGTCCTCCAGACTGGGGGGGACAGGGGCACCCTGCAAGTCACAACCACGTCCCCTAGTGGATCCTCCACGGCCACCACGTGTGGCTCGGCCACCTTTGCCACCCTTACGGCTTGCACGCCTCCCAACCATGGCACTGATGTTATTGTGCGTATGGGAGTCGGTGTGCACAATTGTCCTGGGCAATTGGGTGTCAAAGGGGTTGGGTACCAGATGGTATTCGTACCCTAGTGCAGTGGCAAGGCTATATGACACCCCTGGGGAAAGATGACGGGTCACGCAACGCACAGGCACCCCAGAAAAGTTAAGGAACGTGCACAATACCCCTCCTAGACCACGTGTGCTGATGGAAAACCCTGCACTACGCTGTGGCATCCAGTAACACAATGAACGTATGCGTGTCACACGCAGCCTAGAATGACCTCTGAAGGGGTAGGCTACACACGGGGCAAGCACAGAAGTTAGATACGTGCGTGACTCACCGTCTGCCAGGTAAAAGAGCGTGAAAAATGAGCGCGTTTGGTTGGCAACACCCCCGCCAAAAGAAGATGTGTACGCTGTCTGAGGAGACAGGACAACAGTAGAAGGGGACACTGTTTGAGGGAACAGGCCCAGGTAAACCAGTACAAGAGGAAAAAGAGAAAAAGCTGTCAGAGGTAACAGGGAGTACGAACTGGAAACGCCGTGAAGTAAATCGCGTGTGAAACGACAAGAAGTACAGAATTCACCCACTCGCTCTCCACGAAAAGCACGTACAAGGAAATGGTGTTCAACACTACCTTATATACAGGCCCACACGTACAGCGTCACTTACGGCGTGTACGTGCTTGGCCCATGTTCACCAATCACACGCTTTGTCACTTCTGCGTGTGGATCCTTTTTCACCAATCACACGCTTTGACACTCCTGCGTGTAGCTCACTTTTCACCAATCACACGCTTTGTCACTCCTGCGTGTAGATCCATTTTCACCAATCACACGCTTTGTCACTCCTGCGTGTAGATCCATTTTCACCAATCACACGCTTTGACACTGCACGTGCAGGTAACTATAGACGCACATATGCTGGTGACGGGTTTTCGCGCGATTCGCTGAGTGTGGGGTTTTCACGTGCAAAATCACTCCCTATCAGGCTGTCCACGCGTTCAAACACGAAAGACCACGCTCCTGGCCAGGAGGCCAAATTACAGTCCCCCAGATCCCTGAGCACGCTCCCACCTGCCATCTGCTGCTGCCTGACTGCCTGCTGGCCACGTGCCCCACAGTGCTGGTGGGTGGGGGTGGTGGGAGACATGGGTGGGGGCCTGGTGGAGGGTGCCCCTGGTGGATGGGGGGTGGGGGTGGTGGGAGACATGGGTGGGGGCCTGATGGCAGGTGCCCCTGCACTGCTGGGGGGTGGGGGTGGTGGGAGACATGGGTGGGGGCCTGGTGGAGGGTGCCCCTGGTGGATGGGGGTGCAGGGGGACATGATCAGGTGTGCAGGGTAGTCCCCTGTTTTGTGGGCTGCCTGCAGGGGCCGTGGAGGGTGTACAGGGTACACCTGTGAGGGCCCACCCAGCCTATTCGCGTGTGATAATTCCCACGCACCCCTGTGATACACGTACCCTGGCCAATCGCGTGTTGAACTTCCCGCTACCCCTGTAATACACGCACCCTGGCTGTTCGCGTGTGATAATTCCCGCATACCCCTGTGATACACGTTCCCTGGCCTATCGCGTGTTCTACTTCACGCGTACCCCTGTAATACACGTTCCCTGGCCAATCGCGTGTTGAACTTCCCGCTACCCCTGTAATACACGCACCCTGGCTGTTCGCGTGTGATAATTCCCTCGTACCCCTGTAATACACGTTCCCTGGCCTATCGCGTGTTCTACTTCACGCGTACCCCTGTAATACACGTACCCTGGCCAATCGCGTGTTGAACTTCCCGCTACCCCTGTAATACACGCACCCTGGCTGTTCGCGTGTGATGATTCCCGCGTACCCCTGTAATACACGTTCCCTGGCCTATCGCGTGTTCTACTTCACGCGTACCCCTGTAATACACGTTCCCTGGCCTATCGCGTGTTCTACTTCACGCGTACCCCTGTAATACGCGTTCCCTGGCTGTTCGCGTGTGATAATTCCCGTGTACCCCTGTAATTCACGTTCCCTGCCTAGTCGCGTGTAGTACTTCCCGCGTACTCATGATTTGAAGATTGCCCGCTTTGCTTTCCTTGTTTGCCTGCCCTGTGAAGTGGTCCAGGGTTAGCGCAGCCCTTAGCGATGATTTAGCGATTTTGATGGCTTTTCCTTGCGCGAGGGCGTTCTTGGGGGCGTTCTTGGGGGAATTACCCTGTTTGTTTATATCGTCATCCAATCACCATCAGTCATCGTTTTAAATCCCTCTCCATAATAAAAAAGGAGCACTGTCAGTCGTGGGATGTTCAGCCTCTGAACGCTCTGTTTGTTCAAGTCTTACAGTCAGCCCCCCAAGGCAGCAGAGCACTTTGATTTCCCTGAGCACACAGGGATGTTCCAAGAAACGAGAGCAGCTTTTAAAATATCCGGAAAGAAAAAAAAAATCGTAGCAATAAATATATGAATGGATTATGGTTTTTCAAACCCCCCAATTATCTTTCCGTCTTCCATTAAGGTGTCTTTGTTGTGTGCTGACACATGCCCCATTCAGCCTTTTTAGGAGGGGTATTTTCTTCCTCTATATCATCGATCTGTATTTTAAGCACAGTTTACAGAAATCATATAATCGGCAAGAGATACCTGAGCGTGAACGTATTTCTAATCATCTGAGAGGACATTTTTTAACACAGACAAATGCAGTTTTTCAATTTTCCACGCTTTAAAAAAAAGTAACAGCATAGTTCACAATGGTACATAATAGCTCACAATGAATACATTGTTCAGTAAACATATCATTATTTTTGTTTTAAAACCTGTATCACACACGTTTCCCATTACAGCACAGAACGGATAATGTTTACGCTTGGGAATATATATTCGTAATGCTTGGTGAATTGATTTGAAATAAATACCAAATTCAGGATATAGTGTATTCTGGAAGCTGAAGGGTGGGCTAAAGTCGCGTGTAAGTTCAACCGGTGGGATCCTGTTCATTGGGCACATTGGGCCTCATTACAAGTTTGCTGGTATCTTGGCAGTAGATCGTAATGACTGTTACCGCCACTTGGTCTGGCAATATTACCGCCGGATTGAAAGTGATGGCAGGCGGTGTTAGTCTCCATTAGTTGGAGTCCATAGGACTCATGGGGGATTTTAGCGGTATTACCGCTGGTGGTCATTCTTCCCAAATTGCTGTTTTAGTGTGGAAAGGTGGCAGATTTAACTCCAGCTCTTAGCTGAATGTGAATCCTCCACCTCTCCGCGAAACTCATAGTTGGGTAGTGCGGTAATGCAGCAGTAATGGTAATATCGCAGCATTTTTACTGCACCGCCCAACTTATAATGAGGCCCATTATAACAACTGAATCTCTCAACGAAGTACAGCAGATCAATTGGAGTGATAGTATATTTAGGGAAGTTTCGTGACCTTACACAAGTTCCGGATCACTGTCTGCTACTCTTAGGGATGTGTTTGAGGCTTATAAAGGGAGGAAAAGGCTGATCCACACTTGGAGATGGCAGGAGGGTATGAGGCCATAAAGAATAGGCCCATTGTGTGTGTCTTTGGATACCCACACTTTTCACCTTTCTATTGCATGTTCTAGACATTTTATTTGTGATGTACAAATTTTGTGAGTTTCAGAATTTCATATTTGGCTTTGAGCCACTATTTTTGATTGTTTTTCTTGTATCCCTCCTTCCACCCAAAAAAGAAACTCAGTATGAAACCTTTTTGTGAAAAACCTTCAGATACCATTTTTGACTACTGTTTTGCCGTTCCTCCCTCCACATACAAATACAAACAGAAATAGACCAAGGAGAATACCTTTGTGACACCCCTTAGGAATTGTTGTAAACATGCCCCCCTTCTTCCACCTCATCTTCAAAAACAAAAAGGACTGAAAGAAACTGTTGGGAAAAAAATTGAGGCACACCCTTTCTGACTTTTGTAAATCATTCCCCTTGAACTTCTTCCTTCCACTAAAACAAATGAAAAGAAACTCAATTAAAACCTTTCTTTTACATGTAATCTGTATCAGACGGCCCAGTAGAACCAAACTAACATGGAGCTCACCCCACCCAAAGGAGTTACATGTTTTATAATGGAAAACCACAAATTAACAAAAGGATGCATAATAAAGATTACAGCATGATCCTGCACTCCCCATAATTCGAATTATTTCTTTTGGCCACACATTATCTAAAACACATTTTCCCCTGAGCACATGACATGATACACCATCAAGTGTTGCTTGACTACCAAGTACATTTTTACCATAATACATTTCTCTAACAAGTACGATATTCTTGACCATCACTTGATGTGCATCCCTCCGTTGGAGCATGATCAAAGTGTGAATAGCGAGTCCAACTCTATATTAGTAACACAATGGGCCTCCTCATTATACCAGACACTGTGGCCCACACAACTGCCCTTGTGGACACATTTATTGGCACCAGCTCTGCTCCTCCCATCCCAAATGATGTTGCAACCTTAGCACGGATCTACCCTTATCTCTCTGGGAACCCATGTGCCCATGAATGACGTGATTGGGACACCAATCCTATGTTTGAATTTCACTTATTTATTGATCCTTACTATGCAGCACCTGCAGTTCAAATAGGATGTTCGCTCTTCCAGTGAGGGCAGCATTGCTTTAAATCTTCCCCAGGCCTCTTGGCATCTCAGAACCCCAGGCCCTGTTCCCATGGATTTAGCCTTCAAAAGGTGCATCCCTATCCTTCCTCCCTGGACCTAACATTCCTTTCACATCTCCTCCCAGATCTGCAGCTGGACTCAATTAACTTTTATCGGCAAAACATGGCTACCTGTAACCTTGACAGCACAACTTCTCTCTGGGGATAGGAATAGGGACATGTCTCAGGATCAATTGGACAGAGCTGCAGCTCCATGTTTGACTTGTTTCTCGTACTTTCACCAAAAACATCATGCAGCCTGCCCTAAAACCAACATTCTGGAACTCCTGCTACCTTAGCCCCCGGACCATGTCTTAACTGTAACATTAATTGACTCCAACTCATACGCCTACCTATGTTAGCTACCTAATAGCACATCTCTTTAAACATAACACTGTGTAGTACTGCTACATGTAAATTAAAGCACCCTAGTTTTAACCTATGCATCCGCTACATGACTAAATTGTTGCTCTTTCTGTGTGGCTATATGGTGGTTCTAATATCTCACTGCAAATGGATACATGCAAATTCTGCCACATCAAACAAAAACTGCTAGCACTAGTGTCCCTGCTAATATTTTTTGCACAGTCTAAATCTCTTTGTCTGCCTGGGACGTTGCACCAAAACACTCCCCCTTTAGTTAATACTCCATTAACTATCACAGCAGCTTCCCTTCTTCTATAATCATCATCTTTGGATACCCACACTTTGCACACGTGACTTAAACTTTGCCCCATACAGGCATATTCTTCTGGGATACACGTCACAAAGCAACATCCCACATCTCCTGTCAAGTATACACAATACTCGAAATAATTTTCTGGATCAGGTGGGGTGCAAGAAAGTGTCACCGGGGGACCAACTGGCTGTTCTAATCTTAACATCCTGTGCTCTCCTTCATCATTCCACTTCCCGTTCTGTGTTTACACATGTTTTGTAAGGAGACCAACTTTACCTGTTGTTATAGACACCGGCATCATCATCACACTCTTAGTCAGTGTCTTGGAGCAGCACCATAGAATCATTTGACAGGAACATAAAATGACAAGAAAAAATACCAATACCATGATATGAACCATCACCTTTATGGTTATCGCTAACCAAGACGGGGCCCATGAAAACATTGAATCTAACCAATTTTCAGCACTCACTCCAGCTTCCTTTTCCATTGCAATCCGCAAGTTGTGGTGGTCCCCTGTAGCATGGGTTAAAGATATATTGTATGCATCATTTGGAAGTATGTGTGCAGCAAGAGGATCCTATCTTCTTATACACTCCCTTTCCAATACCCGCATTGAACCCAGAGCATACCGTTTTTTGAGGGTCTTGAGACGAATAGCCCCCAATTCTGCTTTTATTGAATTGAGACCCTGCTCTGTCTTGTTCACTCTCTGGATCATCTCCCACCTTGTTATCTGCAACCACTTCACAATGGTGCAAGTTTGGATGCCAGGCACAAGGAGAAAGGTAAACATGCTTCCATCTTTGTGAACAGATTGAAAAGTTCTGGGATCACTTTGAGTTTGTCCAAGGATTCTTGGGACTAATAACTCAACCTCTTATGTTGTCGAGTTTTTAGTGAGTGGCAAACATGCTGAGAGGGAGGGTTTCAGTTGCGACTAGTGGAGATATTTATGACATTCAAATATGAGTCGGGCTAGACAAGAACGAATGAATGCAAGGTGGTGAGCAAGCAGACGCCTCTCCAGGATGGGGTGAGGTGGAGATAAACCTATTGTTCACACATCCAGTAGAAATCCATTAATGCAGATGTGCCATTAGACAGATTGGGAATACACAAAATCTTATTGAACATATATTTGTTCTTTCGAAAATAGTGCCATGTCCTCTGAAGAAAAAGGAAAAGTGTGCCAGTATTTGCATATTTGTTCAATTCAATCAAGTTGAGTTTTGACACATAGGTGCTCCAAGTTTTATAACATTTCTGTTTGATATGTGCCACTACATCCTCCGAGAACCCAAACAGACCCCCTGCTGCACAGCCCACTAGTCCTTTCACCCATCTGTCATTGTCATTGTCACAGCGCCCATACCAATTTCAGTAAGGGTCTCATTTGATAATGTGCTTTCTCTTTGTTTTTAGCACAATCGCTTTCATCCCTGTCCATTATTACTGCCTGGACTGTGTGTCCTTGAAACAAATTTTGTATTCTGCAAAGGTCCAGGTGCACTAAATATTTAGCTCTATGAGGCAGCATTTATTGTGGGATAACAGTCTGTGCATGCCTGTTGCAAAAAGTATAAGGGCACACATGTAGCGTCTCTCATTTGACTTTGCTCTTCCCACCTCTCTAATGTGGTTGTACGACATATTATTTTTTAAAAATGTTTTTATTATTTGTTTTAAATGATTACAGTTTTTACAAACAACCTACAAATTCCCATCCTCTTTATGATTGTTGGATCTGTTTGTCAAGTAAAGTGACATTCTTTCTCTATCAAGCTTAATTGTTCCAGTTCCTTTGCCAGTGTGCCAAGAGACTCAAGGGTGCACAAAGCTGAAACACAGAGAGTGTGAAGAGAAGAAGATCCACAAACGTGAAAGAAAGTTAAAACTTTTTCTTACGTCTAGCTGACCTAGTAGGTCAAGTCTCCAATCTTTTTTTACTGAGGTATGTGACGTAGATCATCTATATGTTTTGGTATAATCCTGCATATAAATGCAACCGCTGCAATCACCCAGGATGTTCTTTCCCCGCTCATCAACTTCTCCCGCCAGGCTTCCTATTAATAGGTCCGAATTTTTCGGCTTATGGTGTTAAATGGTGTTTCTGTTCCTCTATTAGACTCGGGCAGTGGATGAGCAAATGCTTTAAGTATTCCACTTGGCTCAGAGTGTTAAAATATCTGCACTAGTTTTGCTTCCATCTGCCCTGTACTGCATTTATCTCGTTGGTGGGGAGCCGGTTGAGTCGCATTCTCAAAAAGGTATCTCAGAGGTCTCAGCTATGGAATTTTAGCAGGTAACTTGAACGCTGATTACGTTTCTTGGTGTTCATAGGTAGATTGATGGTTAGTTTGCATGCAGATGCCTTATCCAGAGTCACAATCCCGTTGTTTTCCATGAGTTTCTTTTTTACTCAGGTCGTGTTAGACCTGAGGTCCAGTTCAGTACAGCGAAGTTCACCCAGCTTGGACCTTATTTTGGTCATCCAGCAAGTTAACGATTTGCTTGTGCTACTCAGGAGTTCTTGTTTTAGGATCTAGAAGATTGCTGGGCTTGACGGGGAGATGATTTTACGAAACAGCGACAAACTGTTCCATTCTACTGCCACTTGTAGTGATGGAAGGCTTAGATCTCTATGTATGATTGAAATTGCGGTGGAGTTTGGGAGGCCTAATATTCTCCTCCAAAATAGTTCCTCCATCCTTGGCCATGTTTTTTCTGGAATCTGAAGCATGGCCTCTGCTCCATAGATCAGTGATGGGACTACTTTAGCTTTGTAAAAGTTGACTATTGGTATCAAAGAAAAACAACCACATCTTCTGTCCATTAGCTTTGCTTGGCTGGCCACATTTTTTGCTCTCTAGTAGAATCTCCTGCATCTGGGTCTCGACCGAGCTGTTGTTGAGTGTGAATCCCATGTATTTGAATTGTTTCACACTCTCAATCTCCTTTGGCCCTAAGAACCGTTTGAATTTCTCTCTCCGCTTTGTTGATTTTTCAAAGCACATAACTTTGGTCTTTTCCTGGTAGATCTCCAGGTTATTCTGTTTGATGTATCGCTGGAGACTATCCAGTTGGCGTTGGAGGCCAATTGCTGTTTGATCGATCAAGATCAAATCATCTGCGTATAGTAAACATGGCACTCTTAAGCCACCACCATCAGTAGCCCTAGATGCATTCAGCTTCCGTATCTTTCCTAGGATTGTTTCTATTTTGTGGGGCACTGTCCATTTCTCGATGTTAGCTGATGGATTTGGCAAGAGGTCAGATGAACCATCGAAAAGGATAGAGAAATGTTGCTTCCATGCTGACTCACTGAAATTATTTTGTTGAGAGCCACTATTTGCTGCTGTTGTCAGTTTTACCTTTGCCCAGAATTCCCTGGATTTCCTGCTGCGAACTATTCGCCGCATGTGCTCCGAATTATTTTGAAGCATGACGCTCTACGGCTAGCTATCCAGATTTTATAGGAACAAGCTACCATGTTTGCTTGGTCTTTGTGAGCTTGTGAGTTGTTTTTTGTTTCTAGGTGCTTTACTCGCCTCAGTTATATTCGTTTAGCCACTAGGAGCTTGTCATATATATGGACACCTTGATGTTTTAGAATTCCTGGATCCTTGTTTTTTGGCATAGAAGCTTTTTAATAATGGTGTATACTTCACAATTGAATTCTCTTTATCGACACTTGGGTTTTTCTCGACTGCAGTATAAGCTTTTGTTAGCACTTCAATGTCCGAACTCCTTCATCTGAAATGGGTGCCTCCATTGGTCACTTCAACTTGGGCCTTCATGATTTGATGGTGTGCATCCGATGTAGCCCTCCAGGACATAGGTAAGAGATTGTGGTAACTGTTTTCAGTGCTAATGACTTCAAAAGATGTGCTCAATGTCAGTGGTCTGATCACCTCTTTCCCAAGTTGGTAGTGTGGAATTTTCCTGGTTTCCATCAGCTTTGAGAGATTGAAGATCTTGTGAGTCCATTAGCTTAGTCCACAATCTACCTCTTACTTTTGGGTGGGAAATGTGATTTTCATTCCTCAGGCATTGCAGAATTTTTAGACATATGGTGTTTAAGTCTCTGCACACTATCATGTAGTTTGTGTGATGGATTGTATATGCGTTGTCGATTAAATTTGCAGCCATCTCGAGGAAATTAGCGTTGGATATGGTGTTCCAATAACAAATCATCACCACCATATTTTGACTGTTTGTCTTGTCTTGAGGAAGTTGTCAGGTTTGGTCCACTGACTAGAAGGACGAGGAAAAGAGGCTTGAAAGGATAGTTTTTATCAGGGTCAAGCTGCTACCAGATTGAAAGGCCATTAGCAGACCTGATGTGGGTCGTCCGTTTGATCCTTTTGCTTCTGGGGCAATCACTAGGTTGAATTCGTCGAGATAGGGTTTCCCCATCAGCCATGACTCTTGAAGGCAGAAGATGTCATAAACGCCAACGTTTACATCCCTAGGAGCAGTCAAGTGCTTTAACCACCTGGTGTTCCATAAGGCCATCTTTAAATGTGTTTGTACATGGCAAAGTGGTTGGAGATTTGTCTCTGGTTTGACACACTCACTAAGCAGCTTGAGTGGCTATGTTCTGTTCTGTATTGCCAAAGCCTCTGGGATCCAGGACCACTTCTGTGAGTCCTGAGTTTCTGTTTGACTTGTGAATTTAGTTTCCGGACCTAATGCATCCGTGCAATCCTGGATCGGCTTGAATGTGATGTTTAAAGTTGTCTCGGGCCATTAGGCACTCAACCCAGACCTGATGGGTCTTTGAACATCCTTGGCTCTCTTGTGTTTCCAGTTAATTGCTGGTTGTTTGAGTGGTGTTCCTTTTGTGAAGAAAAGGGAACTTTCTGGTTCTTATTTTGGTTTTGGTTTTGCAGGTTGGAATTTAAGAGGTTCCAGAGGCTTTACTGGTGTTAGGTCAAAACAGAGGATCGGTAGGCTTTCCGTCGTGTCTCTCAACATCCCCTTTACCACCGAAGAAAGGATATGTAAGTAAATGCTGTCCATGCGATGGTTCACTCCCAAGTCAATTATCTTTAGATTGTCTGAAGCTATATGTCAGAGGTTTGGAATGCAATTCAATAACTTCATCACAGACTTTCTGTTTAGGATCAAGTCGTCCCCTATGTCTAGAATTCTTTCAAGTTTGAATGAACGTTCACTGGTGCGACTTGTCAGGACAGGAGAGTGCCTTTTCCGTTTGGATATCCCTCTCTTATTTCTTCCAGGAGTCCGGACTGGTAACTGGTGGGAGCCCGTTCGATCCGGGGGACCAAGTGTCTTCTTTGGACTTCGCACTGTATAGTGTTTATAAGAGTTTCTGTGCTGCCTTAAAGGTGATCTTCAGACAGAGGTGTGCCTTCTGTTTGCCTTGGCAGTTGTAAATTGTTGCCTGTGCGAGGGTACTTAAATCTGGTTTGCACTGTCTGAGTGGGATATATCAATCCGAGAGACGTTACTGGACCAACCTTTCAGTGATCTTTCTCTTTTTTCTACCAAAGTCAAAAAGGGAGGCGATGGTAAACTGTTTTTTGAATTTGTTTCATGTTCTGTTTCGATTGTGACAGTGCAATGTCCTGTTTGGGAACCATGCTGGGCTGTCGATGATTGGGGGAGCTCTGATTTAGAATCTTCAATTGAATATTGGGACAGCTCATCAAACCCTGTGTTTTCTCCAAGACCTCGTCGATAATCATCAGCACGGACCTACTGGAGCCCTTTTCCGTATCCGATCCCATTGGTGTCACTGAAGATTGACCAGTTTCCCTTAACAAGTTTCTAGGAGCAGGTTTTGGCCTTGTTTGGACCAATTTAGAATTTGTTTGCATAACCTACACTGGAGGGAGGTCCTGTTCAATCAGAGTTGGTGATTTGAAGTTTGTATCTTGCAGAATTGACTTCTTTGTACTCTCAAAGATTGAATAATTTTTATTGGTTCTCTCGTTGGTTTTTGGAAGAGTACCTCTTGATTTGTCTGAGTCTAAGGACACCCCAAATTCAGTTTGATCTCTGTCTTCTCATTCTATACATCTATTCTGTAGTCGCGTTTTCATTATTGCACCACTGATGGATAAGGGTGCGGTCTCACTCCCTGCAGGGAGTTCTGTACCCCATACATTTTTGTCTCTTCTATTGTTGCATATGGTTTTTCCCGTTAGAGGTGAGTTCACCTTCGGCTCTTTTGTGAGGTTAATTTGGAGTATTCCCTCCTTATTTTGTCCCTCTAGTTGTCTTCCAGGTTAGATGATACAAGGGACTCTGTCTGGGTATCCTGCTCACTGTGAGAGTGGGGTAGTCTCAAAGCCTGGGCTCTGTTTTCAGTCGTTGTTATGTAGCCTTCCAGGAAAACCAGTTTAGAATGCATCATTGTGGTTGTATGATCTTTCAGAGTATCATTTATTGACTAATACAACTTGGAGAAAGGAGACAAGGCTATTGTCACCACTGACATTATGGAAAATAAGTGCATTTTATTCAATGTATCTTTTTGTTTTTGGTCAGGCCATTTATCTGGTCTTCTAGCTTATTCTTGTGCAGTAAATGGATCTATTATTGAATCTGCTATCAGAAGTTCACTGGGGCCGTACGATGGCAAATTGATGTTTTCAGGTGGACTGTGGTGGTCAGGACTTGGAAGAGGAGTCAAAAGACTCAGTGATGCTAGCCCAGGGTCCTGTGTTTGTTCTTCCAGTTGGGGAGGGTGAGGATGTGAGATGCCATGCTCACCAGGTTCCATCTGATGGTTTTGTGGCCATTCTTTGTAGATTTGTCCGGAGGGGGGCTAGTTGGTTTCCAATTTAAGTGCCTAATTTGATTTGTGCCTTCCCTCCTCATGACATTTGAGACACCCGCTTGGGGTGTCTTCGTTACAGAGGTTTCTCGTAACAAGGTCTCTTGGCTTGGCGGGCCCGTGGTCAACTTTGAGCGTACACATGGCAGTGAGCTCAAATAGCTTGTTAAACCTTGGAGGCCAAATAGCAAGTGCTGCACCTTTTGAGGGTGCCTGGCATGATGGCTCGTCCTTTAGCAGCCCTTTTCCCCTCATTTCTATCATTTGGTGTGTTAGCAAGATTTTGGGGCCAAAGCTGGTACATATAGGTTCGACCGGTGCTAGACTTGATTCACTTGTTCGCACCACAAAATGCCAATGTGTTTTTCCTTGTCTGGGTGGTGTTCCCAGTCGAGTTTTATCACCAAATCATGCGTCGTTACACACATGTTCTATGGGGTCCGTTGCGCCTTCCAGAATATCTGCATCAGACCGGTTCAGGAAAGTAGGGCTTACTTTGCTTGAGGAAGTAGTTTGCAAGATTTGCCGAAAGAACCTGTCTGCTGGGCATTATTTTCCTGTGAGACCTTGGAATATTCTTTACTTTCACTCCTTTTTGATGCAGCAAACTTGTAGCCATCCTACCTTTCTCAGAGCTACTTGATAAGGGTTGGTCAGCTGACTTGGATTTAGATAGCAACTGTCTGGATTTCAGTTTATTTTGGGCTTTCGCCCCTAGTTGCGATATGGACTTTGACTTGTCCATGATTTTGTTTCCATCTTTATAAGGAGCTTTGCGCCTGTGTAAGGTTGTGTGAGTTTCAGATTAATTTGTATGTTGTCCTCCTATGTTGTTAGGCGGAGAAACAGACTGCATTTCCAAACAGTGTGATTTTCAGCGATGTTTTCAGTCTGTGCTTTAGCTTCCATTAGAGCCAGTGTGGACTCTAGTGAAGCAAGTAGGGAGTCACTTTCAACTTCAACGCATGGGACTCTCCCTCGAGCATCTTCACTTGTCGAGGAGATGTGAATTTGGGCCACTACTCGTACTTGGGTTTCTCTCCTAGTCTCATACGGTACAGACACAATGGCCTGAGTGTGAAGAGCCGTTTCCCTTGGTTCAGCAAGGTTAGCAGCTGAAACAGTAGGTGTAGATTTTGCTGGGAATCAGCTGTATTGCTCGTCTTCAAAAGGATCGAGAGGTCTTGATGGAGAAATGGGCCTGGTCAGAGTCTAAGAATGCACCCGCTTGATACTAGAGTTTGGTAGTTTATTGGGGACATGGAGTTTGGGCACAGCCCCTCTCCTAGGGTATGGATTTCTGTTTGGGGCATGAACCGCTCCTTGTATAAAGGTCCACCCGTGTGTTCCACAATTTAGTGTTAGAGTTAGAGCACAGCATGGCCTCAGAGTAGTCATTACAATAGTTAAACGCTACGGTTTTGGGGGCGTTTGCTGTGCCAGAGAAACTTGAAGTAGTAAGTATGTGCTTATGTAGCAGGGGTGGAGGCAGGAGCGGCTGGGAAGAAATGGAAGCTCCATATGTTAAGCCTTTAAATGCCACACATGTCTTCGCTCAGATGGTATTACAGGTGGAATAGCTGTTTCTCGTTGCAGGCGGATTTCGCTTTCCTCTTAGCACCTGAGTCTTGCACTGCAAAGAAGGTGGCCATCTTCCATGTTACAAGCTGCTCAAGATCGTATCAACCCGACTGCCCCCACTGCCCCAGACTGCCGAGAATGCGACTCTGCAGCAGACAACACGGCCGCTCCACAGCGGGTCAGGGTATTTGAAGCAAGGTCCTCCCTCAAAACAATAGAGGGTGTAGAGAGACTGCAAGGTAGTAGGAGCCAACAGAGAACACAATAGCCTGCCAAGACTGCAACTCTGCAGCACATATTATCTGTTTCGGGCTGGTCCACATCTGCAACTTATCTTAATAACACCTTTTATAGTAATTATTTTGTGTTTCCCTTTTATTTCTTGCCATCCCTATACTTAATGTTTCTCTGTCATTACTATAACCTTGCACAAACCATATAATATTACCTGCAAAAAAGTAAAGAAGAAGACAGAAACAGAAACATCCTACATGTAACAATATATACATATACATTGCACAACTTCTTAATCCTGGATGCTGTGGGGAAGAAGAAAATTTAGTATCATGGTGCCTGAAGGGCGTGTTTGTTGCAAGAATGTCACTAGAAAGGTAACTACATTCATTTTTTAATGTCACTGTTTTTTTTTTTTTTTGGCTTAGTCACATTCACAAGACTGGCACAAAGTCATTAAAGAAAAAAGAAAAAAAGAAATACAACAACATATAAAATATAAAATACAAAGTAAAAAAAAATACATACCCCTAAAAAAATGTTTTATTGCGGCCTCCTCAGATGAGTTAGTACCAAACACGACCTAAAAATTAGAACATATTTGAAGTTTGAATGAAATCTTTCAGAAAACTACAAAGTGTGAAAACAAGAGATACAATGTAACCCCTCATAAGCCTAGACCAAAACATGTCCGCCTCAAGGTCTTCACCCACATACTTCCTGAAGTGTAAAGTTCAACGCTCCCTCAAGCTAGGGCAAAAAAGTATTAGATGTTTCAATTTTTCTGTATTTGATACTTTTTGCAGAGATGACAATATAATGACTCCCCAGCATTATTCTTCTATTCAATGGTACGATCCTGTGTTTGGAGAATGTTCACCTTAAATCGCAGATATACTCCTTTTTCCCCTACAGAAGAAAATAGCCTATGATAGAAATCAGCATAGTCTCTATGCAATATGTAAGAGGCTAACGTTTCAACAGTTTGGAACAGTCAAATGTAAACAATGTGTACTAGGTCTTGGCCAGCCTATTGATGAGTTACTCTTCCGAAGAGGCGATTTCCTGTGGGAGAGTGGTCATAGTGTTCTTAAATAAAACCAATGAGGGTGTACCGATTCCCGCTGACACAATATCTCCAGATCTTTGTACAATGAGTAAATGTCACTGTTCTTGAGGGGCTGGAGGAGGTGGAGCTGTGTCAGTTGCTTTTTCAGACCTCAAATGAATGCATCCAATACTGCTGCTCCTTCACTTACACAGCAGACTGGGTAGCATAGACGACCTGGAATGGAACTTGATAACAACAGTCATTCCACTTACTAATGAAGTAGGTTACATAGATGGAATCTCATGGTGGAGCTGAGGAGACGTTGGGTCAACCCTAGGCATGGCAGCAGTTTTTTTCTCTCCTGGAAGCAAGCTGTTGGGAGATTGCTTGTATACATTTTGTTAAATCGCTCAAATACTTCTGAAACTCATCCCCCAAAATCTCTGCTGCTATGTGTGAATCTGTTGCTGTGCATGCAGGTTGGAGTGGTGTGTGCAGCCTTTCTCTCCATCACTATCTCATTCAAGTTCAAATAGTGGTCCTTTCCTGGATGGTTCCTAAGACTAAACATCCAGAGGAAGACAATGCAGCCAGTTTCTACCCAACGTATGGCACAACTTTGACAGTTTCTGTTTCAATAGACCATTGAGGCATTCCATGATCCCATTGCCTTGAGGGTGGGAAATCAAGCGCAACATATGTTTAATCCCTAGTAGAGACATGATCTCTTTAAATAGTAAATTGACAAAGTGAGTCCGATTGTCTGACTTTAGAGCATCACATATCCCCCAGAGAGGAAAGACCTCATGTACTAAAAAGTTGGCTGCTGATTTAGCATCTGGTTGTGCATAAGGGCCCACCTCAACCCAATGAGAAAATGGACACACAACAGCAATTAGATAACAATAATTACTGCACCTGTTTATCGTATCCACATAGTCTATGTGTAGCTTCCGAAAATGTACTGATGGATGGGCAATGTGCCAGTCAACGTCCTGAGGGTGTGTCCAGGTCTGTAGAGGTGGCAGGTAGTGCAATGAACCATGAATTTATCAACATATTTATGAAGGTTGGGGACAAACTAATCCTCCTGAATATCTGCTGCACTTCAGTGTTTATCAAACAAAAGTGTGCCTCTATCCGTATTTTAAAGTTAAAAAGAAATTAACTGGGTTATGACGCTCCACATATTTGTGGTTGTCAGATGTTATTCCTTCCACGGCCTTACTCCTAGTTTGAGGCAATTTAAGAACAAACAATCTTGGGAGAACCACTCACAATTCTCTTACATGTATGGCCTTAATCATGTGAAGGAAAAAGAGCTCAAAGCAAACGTACAAATACATTTTTAATATTATGTGTACATAGAAAAATTAATAATGTTCTGATTAAAAAGAAAACAAATCAAGAGAAACATACAGTACAAAAACAAGTATTCTCTATAACATGGAAAACAATTCAGTTGTAGTGTAAATCGAAATCTCATGCAACTTCTTATGCCTAAATCAAAATCTTAATTGTCATATCAGTTATGATTCACTTTACGACTTTCTGTTTCAAGAGAAAAGAAAAGGATTCCAAAAAGAGGAAATTCAAAAATTATTTGTAACTGAAAATGGAGAGACATAGTCATTAACCTGTGCTTGCATTCCCTCTTGCTACAAACGAAATGCTTATGACTTAGCCTAGACTGCATGCACAACCAAAGTCGGAGGTCCTTTGTAGTTATTCCGGGAGTTACTAAGCTAATCTCCTGGTTTTGTAATATGTGTAGTCTAGTATCTGGGTCTTTGAAGTACAAGATATCGTTGTCTACAGTGTTTAGACATATGCGTTGGGTAAGAGCAAACATAAGCGATTCCCACAGCATTACTTCTTTACCTGTAATGTTTTTGTCTCCAGATAAGATCTGTTGGTAACCATGAAAACCCCTGTTTCACCCGCAAATCCTTCTCCTCCTGGCGTGTCTAACCTTGAAATGTAATTATATGAGTGAGCGGGTGTGATTCTGGAAATGCCTTATGGAAGGACAAGGCCTCCTGTTCTTGTCCTACCACCTTTCTGTATTTGTTCTTTCGATGTTTTCTGCCACTGAGGTCCAACCTGGACCTCTGGCAGTGCAGCTCTTAATTCTTATTATTTGGCAAACATCACCCATGGGATACCCTTGCTGCACCCATGGGTGGGGGTACACCCTTGTACTACTTTTGTGTATTTTTTGGCACCTGTGTGTTGCCCATGGGGAAGGTTATCGAATGGTGGCAGTTACATGCTAACTTGACATTGGCTCTGAGTATCCACCATTTTGGGATACCCAGGCCATGCCATAGGAATCAGTGGATTCCTGACAGAATGAAAGACGGCCCATGTGGCCTCTTGGTTTCTAATGCCCTTTACCTTGTGTTTCAAAGTCCTGGAAAGCCCTGGTTCTGTCCCTTCCTCCTGAATAGCTGTTGGGTGGAAACACCACATATGTCTTGGTTGTTCCCTTTTCCCCTGATTGGCTGTTGGGTGGAAATACCATATATGGCTCTGGGGCTGCCTCCTGTCAGACTGACAGGAGCCTTACTGGGTGTTGTGTGTTGTGGGTACACCCTAAGGGTGGAACCTGTGTGAATGGAGTTTGAAGTGAACTCTTTTTATCTGTTGTGGGTGTCTGTGTGTGTGACACAATGAATGAGACAGCCCTGCCTGAAACTGACATGAATGCAGTGTAGCATGCTGAAAAGCTGAGCACGTGCCCAAATCCACATCTTTTGTTATGGGTGTATGGACAGAGTAAAGGGCCTACATGCCTGTGAGCCTGATTGGCTGCCTGCCTGCATGAATGCCGTACTGTGTGATTGGCTGACTGATCCTGGCTCAGCCAGAGTGAATGAGGGACAGATGGGTATATATGGGCAACTCTCATTTTCCAATTTGTTAAGAAGCTGAAGTCGAAGCTTAGCAAGAAGAAGCTGCTCCTTGAGGACCAGTTGGAAGAGAAGTCTGCTGCTGCATTTCTTCAACAATCCAACAGCTGTTGTGTCTCCCAAGGACTGATCCAGAGAGGACCTACAAACGAGATCTCTCGCCAAGCTACGAGAGACCATCGTGCAAAACTGTTGATCTTCACCAAAATATCCTAGATGCCAGTCCTGTGTGCCTGCCATCCAGAGAAGGGGTCTTCGAAGTCGAGATGAGGACTGCCGGACATCTCAAGCCAGATAAGACCATTAGTGTTGCCAGGTTCTGACGGTGTGTTTCATGACTGCTGGAAGGGGTTGCTATCTACTGCCCAGAAGAGGGGATATGCTGGCATAGTACTGCTGGACACCCAGAGCTGCGAAAGTTCAATACTGCCTAAGAACATTTGAAAGGACCTCCTTGGAGTCACCACTGACACATTTTTCCCACCGGGGAGAGCCCAGAATCATTGGCTGCCATGGAAGGTCTGCCGGTGGGTTTCCCGCCACCAGAAGCTATCAAAATCATCCTGAAGGTCCAGGCTTGGTAAGGGTCCGCGATCCACTCCAGTGGTGAAGGCCAGGTCACCAGAAGCTGTCCATAGATCCATGTTGCAGCTGAAGCACCGAAGAACCGAAAGTCAGAAAACTGATATTCCAAAACCTGACACCAAAAGTTACCTATGCACCGGCCGCTGCCAGACATCATTGAAGGGTGCTAGGGTCCTTATCTTCATCAACCAAGCCTTTAAGGAGGCCACAGCAAGTTCCTTCTTCACAGGACTTCTACAGTAAGTGAAATCATCGATCAAAGGAGAGCCCTGCAAAGAGCCAAACTGCTGCCATTCCAAAAGACGTTGGTTCCTTTTAATTCTTGGACTCAGCATCCCAGTGGGTCCTTCTTCCAAAGAGGGTCCATCCTCGCAGGAAATCGACAAGTAAAGCCAAGAGACTCTGCCACTTTGCCTGCCATGGCTCCAAAGGTGCTGTAACAAGGAATAGCATCTTCTAGCCTCAAGAGTTGTCCAGGGGTCCCAGAATCATCTTGGATCATGTTCTCCTGCAGCCTCTCAGGTACTTCAGGGTGATAGAACATTTAAAAAGAAATCACAACATTATTGAACAATATTGGACTGGGCTGAAAAAGACAACATACGTTACTCCCTAACTTGTCTATTACAGGTTGGGTTGCCCAGGTGGGGGGATCCTCACTCAGAATTACTTTTCTTGTCTAGTCTAAAGGAAACATTCTGCTACTGTTCATAACTAACCTGCCCTTCATTTCTATTCTATGCTGGTTACACCTTATTTAAGAATTCACCTGCCATTTAAAACTGAAGTTAGTGCAGTTCTTACTGAATTTAAGTAGTGTGTGGTACCACAAGTCTTTCCATGTACAAAGTGCTATTATTTATATGTATATATTTGGTAGCACAGTAGCAAACCTTATTTTATATAAAGAAGCTGTGTTATCACCTAACATAGTGTGTGGATATTCCTAAAGAAGCTGTGTTATCACCTAACATAGTGTGTGGATATTCCTTTGTGTGGGCTGTGAGGAAACACTATACTTAAGAACCTGCCTGCATCACCTCCTGAAAGCTTAAGTCTGGCTTCTCATCCACATTTACCAAATTGAGAGTCCTGCTTGGGATGTTCTGTGCCTTTATCCTCCATATAGGGGGATGAAGTACAGACAGCCGCCTCCAGTCTTTACAGTGGGACTGATGTGTAAGTTACTGCTAGCTGCAATGGTTTTATCACCACCAAAGGATATGCTGTGACAATCGAAAGTTCTAAATATGCTTGGCAGTCCTGTCTGCAGCATCATTATAGAGTGAAACAAAGTCTATGTCCAGGGTATGAGCTGCACATTTCCCCACTGCTACTGCTGATGGGCATGATAAGGCATACATCAATCTTTCTAGCAATGCTAGAAAGGTGGCCAGGACACGCCCATTGCTTTTGGATACAGTTGCTGGGGGTGGACCACTGCATGAGAATTACCTGGAGGGGGGTCCTCGGGGAGTGGAAGTGGGCAACTGGAGAGTGAGACGTGGGTTTCCCTTCCTTTTAACACCTTTTCCTCATCCTACCAGGTAGGATGCCTAGGAACTCAACCCCTCCCTTTCCTGACACAAACACTTTTCCACAGACAGCTTACTGTGAGAGAAAATTGACTAAAACCCGATCCGTATATTTCACATGTCCCATCACAAGGGTCAGGCAGAGTCAGGCAATTACTGATAATTACACACACCTGGCTACCATCACACATCCCTACACGGAGCAAGGCAAAACAAATGAGGAAGCAGCAGTTCAGGGGTGGCAGTTTAACACAAGGACAAAGGTGGCAACACCAGAAAGGGTTGCAAGGAGTGAATTGCCCTTGGCCTTTTCAGAGGAAGAAAACCACTACTTTCACAAGCCCTCGATAATAAGAAACATAAAACCAGGAATTAAAGCTGAAGAAAGGTGCATTATGTGTCGAAGGTACTCATGGCTCTCCCGCATGGAATGAGCAAGTGCTGCCGTGGTAATGTCCTTGGCTCCTACAACATAGCCACTCTAGTATGGTCAGCACAGCCGGTGAGTCGGGGAGACTGATAGCAGACCTGTCCAGGTTAAAATCAAGGTAGCAAGCCACAACATTGTATGAAGAAATGTCATAGTGTAAGATATAATTGAATATCCAGGGGGTGTTTGACCTTTTCAACCAATGTAGATGCCATATACAGTGTGGTCCGGCACCACATGGGTGCTCCTTCGAAGGTCTCTGTTAGGAATCCAACTGAGAGTGTAAAATTGTTAACTGTTCAATTAAACCGGTCTTGCAATGGGTCAAGCCAAACCCTGTGCACATTTGAAAGTCTTTGATAGCTAATACAAACTGTGATTGGTCCGAGCCCGGCTTAGGGAGATGTTACGCTCACCTGGTCTCCGCGGGGGTTGGGGCATGGATGGTTGGAGCCCTCCCTTGACTTGACTCCTCGGAATCGCCTTCCCCTCCAGATAGTGGTCGGAACTGCGGCTTGGGAGATGGGTGTTGCCCCTGAGTGAAGAGGAGAGGCAATGAAAATGGAGTGGGGATATCATGACTTCCCCCAGCCTTTTCGTGCCACAATACGGTGTGCAAATGCTTCCCTTATCCGTACTGCTTATCCTAGCAGGGGCTCGTAGAACAGACGAAGTTACGTGTATGATGTGGCCATGCGTTTTATATGCATATGAATTCTAACCTGTTGTGTTCTTATGTCCTTGTAGGTGCAGGCCGACTATGAAGAATAGCGCCCGGATTCTCGATGAAGATTTGCGGTTGCAGGATTAAGACTCCGACTTTGACCATGATGGAATGCCAGTGAGAAAGAAGACCTTGGCTCCGACCGTGATGGAATGCAGGTAAGAGGAAGAGTCCAACTCCAGCCGCGATGAGTTGCAGGTAAGAAGAGCTCTCAGCGATGTAGCTGCTGGCAGCAGGTAAGATGCACGCTCAGCGATGTACCGGCTGGTAGCAGGTAAGATGCGTGCCCAGTGATGTAGCGGCTGGCAGCAGGTAAGATGCGGGCCCAGTGATGTAGCGGCTGGCAACAGGTAAGGAGCGCCCTCAGCGATGGAATAGTTGGGGTGGAAGGCACGCGCAGCGATATAGTGGTAGACTGCAGGTAAGAAGCACTCTCAGGAATATCTTCAGGATGGGGCTGCAGGAATCCAGTGATGCGCAGGAAGCACAGCGGTGAGCGTTACGCTGCTGAAAGCAGAATGATGCGAAGCGAAGGCACGAAGATGGGCTGGCCTTATATAGGCTGGCTCAAGGCCCCTCCCTTTAGCCCCACCTACTGGCTCCACCTTGCCCTTCTTTGGGACTGTAGCACGTGCCTTCCACTTCCGTTCTATGGCCATGCCTGGCCCAGCTGCACATGCCCTTGGCATAGAGTGTGCATAGCACACTTTTACATGAGCTTGATGCCAGATGCGGCAGGACTGGTCCAATGGACCCTGGGGATGAGGAAGGACTGGCTCCTTGACTAGTGGCCATGGCAGCACTCCCCCGCAAGGACCCACTCACATGCAATCTTCTCCCTGGTCCAGGCTTGGTGGGGTTATTGCGATGAAACCGCCTGATTAGTCGAGGCACATAGATAAACTCCACAGGCTCCCAAGTGCGATCTTGAGGTCCATAACCCTTCCAGTCGATTAAGTAGTACAGTTTTGACCGCACTATTTTAGAGTCCAAGATGTCCTTAACCTCATTCTCAGGATCTCCTTCGATAATTTCCGGTTCCAGTGGTTGTGTAATTCTTGTCTCAGGCTTCACAGGCTTTAAAAAGTGAAATACAGGGTGGATGTGCATATTGTCAGGTAGCTCTAGCTTTACCGCGACTGGGTTGATGATGGCTTTGATGGGATAGGATCCCAAGATACCTTGGCCGGAAGACCTGAGGTCCTTTTAGCGGGATATTTCTGACTGCTAACCGTGCTTTGTCTCTGATTTGGTACTGTGGAGCTTCCCTTCTATGCCAGTCAGCAAACTTCTTTTGTTGTTCTTTGGCTTTGGTTGAGTTCTTGGTTGCTTCCTTGAGGGGTTGACTAATAGTTTTATGTAGGGAGGTAATTGCTGGCATTTCTAGATTTTCAAGTGGGTCAAAGGAAGATGTCTGTGGGTGCCGACCATTCATGATGTAGAATGGGGTTGGTCCCGTGCTAGTGTGGATAGAGTTATTGTAAGCACATTCCGTTAGCCAAAGAACATCTTTCCAGGATCCTTCGGTCTGTTGCAGCATGCACCTTAGTTACTGCTCCAGCGTCTGGTTAGTCCTTTCGGTTTGACCATCGGTCTGGGGATGGTGACTGGAAGAAAGGCAGAGGTCAATTTGCGCGATCTTGCAACAATTCCTCCAGAAGGCTGAGACAAATTGTGTCCCCCGATCAGAGATCAGTACTAAGGGGAAGCCCTGTAATTTGACTATTTGTTCCAGGAACACAGTGGCCAGGATTCCAGCAGTAGGAAGCTCTTTTAGTGGAATAAAGTGCACCATTTTAGAGAATAAGTCAATGACTACTAACATGATGTTGAAGCCGTCACAAAGAGGTTGATCTGTAATGAAGTCCATGGACAAGGTTTGCCAAGGAACCGGTGGTATGCTTAGGGGACGTAATAATCCTGCGGGGCTGGTTATTTGAGATTTTTGCTGTGCACAGACTCCACAGGTCGCAATGAATTGGGCCACATCCTTTCTCCAAGTTGGCCACCAATAATTCTTCCTGATCTTGGCCCGTGTTGTAGTAATCCCGGGGTGTACTTCCACTAGTGAGTCATGGTAGTTGGTGATGATCTTGCTTTTGGGTTTCTTTATCCTTAATGTATAGTCTCCCCTGAAAATAGGGTAAGTTGTCCATGACAGAGTACTGATCTCCCTTATTCAATCATTCTTGTTGGGCGGTTTGATCAATTTGCGATTGGAGTACGGTCTTTAATTTTTCCTAACATGCGATTACTGCGATCTGGTTCTGAATTCGTTCCTCTGGAATAATGGGTACTGGTTCTGATGGTATGAATGCGTCTTGGTTATCGCCCATTCGTGACAGACCGTCAGCTTTTCCGTTCTGCACTCCAGGTCGGTACGTGATTATGAAATCATACTCCGCGAAGAAGAGAGCCCAGCGAAGCTGACGAGATGATTGGGCTTTGGCTGTCTTTAAATACTGCAAATTGCGATGGTCCGTGATAACGGTGACAGTATGCCTAGCCCCTAGGAGGTAATGTCTTCAGTTTTTAAGGGCTCCTTTGATTGCCAATAGTTATTTGTCGGTTATAGCATAGTTCTTTTCAGGTGCTGTAAACTTGCGGGACCAAAATGCTATAGGATGTAACTGTCCGGTGTCTGGGTCTCTCTGTGATAACACCGCCCCCATGGCCACATTGGAGGTGTCGGTCTCAACCACATGAGGTAGATCGGGTTGACAATGCCGGAGAACTGGGGCTGAAGTGAAAGCCGATTTCAATTCCTGGAATGCCTTTTCAGCGTCGGAGGTCCAAGAAAACTTTTTATTCTTTCTTAGCAAATAGGTGATTGTAATGATGCCTACCCCCGGGGTCCCAGACCAGGTCCAGCAACCCCGGAAGCAGGCATCAAGTTATTTTGAGCTAGCCCAAAAACCCCTGCTAGGGGCTGTTTGGGTGCGGTCCTGGCACCTATGGCGCCAGGCTCATAGAGTAGAACTTACCTGATGCAGACCATGCTGCAAGCTTACCTGATGCAGACCATGCTGCAAGAGCTCCAAGCCAAATGAGGCTTGGAAGGGACTATTTTACCTAGGACTATTTTTTACTCGGTGGGGCTGGAGAGGAATACTTACCTTGGACTACTTTGGAGGCCATTTAAACCACGCCCGAAGAGCAGCACACGCTTCGCGTTATTCTGCATCCAGCAGCGTAACGCTCACCGTGCCTGCAAGTCTGGAACCAGCCTTCTGCCACGCCCGCCTCGAGTTTGGAGCTCCTAGAAAAAAGGAGAAAGAAAGAGAAAAGGTTAGAACAAGAGCAATAACTTTGATCCTTACCTGAATTCCCGATCCATCGCGCCTTCGAGCTGGAAGAAAGAAGTTATTTTATGCGAGTCGCCTTGCCTGCTGCAGCGCCGTGCTGAACTCACCGGCCTTCGCAGTATCTTCACATTCCACCACATCCTCCTGCATGTTCCCGCCGCATTCCGGCACCTAAGGAGAAGACTAGAACAGCAAGGTGAGCCAAGGGAATACACAGAGGATTGTTAGTTACCCCCCCATAGACTTACCTGATTTTACCACCGGGGGTACTATTCTTCTTCAGGGGTCGGCGCAGCTTCCACTGCATCTTCGCCGAACCCCAGCCCCTAAGGGGAAACAACAGGACAGCAAGGTGAAACAAAGGGACTATCAAGGGGAACCCTCCGCACCACAATAGACTTACCTGATTTTACCGCCGGAGGTATTATTCCCCGAGACTTCATACTTTCTCTCAGCGCCTAAATGAGGGAGAAAGCAACAGGTTAAATATTGACATTATTTTATTGAACTGTGTTGGAAAATACAAATCCTTACCAGAATATTACCGGTTGCCACTAGGAACTCTTCACTAGGGTCACGCTGCAACCTGCTAGGAATCGGACAAGAGTGAAAGTCAGGCATTTGAACTCTTACGAACTACATACTTTTTGGAGTCAATATTGTTGAGGAACTCACCAATTCCTTCGAGCCAGTGAAGCAACTGGTTATCAACGCGCCCCTGCGCTCAATGCAGGATGGAGAGCTCATCTTTTCAAACCATCAGGTGAGACTATAAGAGGGGACATCAAAGGTGATCTGTGGGGAGAACAGCGGGGGTGGAGGGATTTACACTCAACTCCATGGGTGGTTAATTCCCTTTCTCCATTTGCAGAAGAATATCCCTACGGGCCAAGCAAACGAAGCTAGGTGGCCCAGTCCAGTCCGTCATCTTGGCCCTACGCGTCACATTGGTGGAGACCGCAGCTGTCCAGTTCAGATCGACGCCTCTGTGGGAGCCAGGTGAGCGTAACAGTGATAGGGTGGACGATTTGCGAAAATCCCGGAATGAACCGGCGATAGAAATTGGCAAACCCTAGTACCCTCTGCACTCCTTTGATTGATATGTCAGAGATGGCCATTGGAGAATTGCTTCCACTTTACGAATATCCATGTGTACCTCTCGTGGGGTAAGCATGAAGCCCAAGAACTCGACTTCTGTAACGTGAAAAAAACATTTTTCTAGTTTGGCGAATAATTGGTTCTTACGGAGCTTTTCCAAAACGGCTCTTACATGGCCCACGTGCTCCTCCTTGGATGCCGAATAAATGAGGATATCCTCGATATAAACAAGGACACAGACATCTAGCAGTTCATGGAGTAGGTCGTTCATAAAGAACTGGAATGCGGCTGGTGCATTGCATAGCCCAAAGGGCATAACCTGGTACTCGAAGCCCATATTTGGTTCGGAATGCTGTCTTCCATTTATCGCCCTTTTTCACTCTGACCAGGTGGTAAGCTCCTCGTAGATCTAACTTCGTATAGATTTGATCATTCTTTACCTGGTCGAGTAGCTCAGGAATGGGGGCGGAATATACCAATTTTTTACGGTCATCTGGCTTAACGCCCTATAATCTCTGCAGTTCCTAAGGTCCCCTTCGTTCTTTGGTACGAAGAAGAGAGCTGAGGAGGCTGGGGACTTGGATGGGCGGATGAACCCATTAGCTAGATACTGATAAAGATATGTTCGTAGATGCTGATTGTCCTGCTCAGTCAGAGCATAGATTCTGCTGCAGGGAACTTGTGCCCCAGGGACCAGAACGATTTGGCAATCGTAAATTCTGTGTGGTGGTAGGTGGTGGCCTGTTCCTTTTGGAACACATCCGCAAAGTCTTGATATTTGGAAGGCAATGTGCCCGACATTCCCAGGATGGGTTGGTTTCTCCTTGTATTGTAATCTCCTCACATGCCTAAGGTAGCAGCTCTTGGTGCATTCTCAGAGAAAGGTCAGCTTTCTGGTGCACCAGTCGATCCTTGCGTTATGGGTTTCCAGGCCCCGGAATTCCTAGAATCATTTGGAACTGTGGGCCCCAATGAGATAACGAAAGGCTTTCCAGGTGACCATACTGACATGTCAGCATTACCTCGTCAATGTGTTGAGTTACTGGCCCTGAAGAAAGCTGAGAGCCATCCACGGCAGTGGCCTTTTCCGAGTGCGTTTTTTTCTGAAGTGGTAGGCCTATCCATGCAGCCAACCCCTGATCGATGTAATTTCCCACCACACCACTATCGATGTAGGCTTCTAGAGCATGTACTCTCAATGGTTGTTTGGGCGTGGGCTATTAATACTGGAATGACCAGGTGTGAGGTTGTTACAACTTTCTTGATTCCGCTCAACAAGTGGACCTCTACACTTGACGGGCGTCCAAGTTTTCCGGCTCTCGTTCTTTGTCTTTGTTGTCACTGTCCGTGGCACCTACCACCTTCTTGGGGGGCTTTGTAGGGCAATCCCGTAAGAAATGTCCAGCTTTTCCACAATATAAACAGAGCCGCTGTTCTCTTCTTTTTTCTCTTTCAGCCTTAGAAATGGGAGCCCGTAATCCCCCTAGTTGCATAGGTTCTGGGGTTTCATGACCGCTGGTCTGAGTGTGCCGAGGCCTTATGTAGACTGATCACCCTTCGGCTCTTGTGCGGTCCATTTTTTGGTCTTGTAACCAGTGATCTAACTGCACAGATAGGTTGATATAGTCTGCAAAGCAATCGGGTGGGTTAACAACTTGAGCTAGTGCGTCCTTTAACTCACCACGAAGCCCCTGGTAAAACAGTGTGGTCCTTTTCTCCTCCGGCCAGTTGGTCTGTGCTATGAGGTGATTGAATGTGGCAATATAAGTCAATAAGTCATGGTTTCCTTCCCTCAGAGACAGTAGTTCGTTGTCTAATGCTTGCCCTTGAGTGAGTCTGGCAAACAGCTTTTCCAATTCCCGTTGGAATTCTGCAAAGTTCCGAAGTATAGGATCATCCTGAGCCACTAATTGTATGGACCAATAAGCTGCGCAGCCTCCCAAATATGAAAGCCCAAAGGCCACCCTAGCACTGTCATTAGGGAAGGCTCCTGGTCGACACAAAAAGTGGAGGCGGCACTGATTCATGAACACAGCGTATTTGTTCAGGTCGCCAAAAAAGCGTTCGGGTGGAGCAAGTGGAACCGCCCTGGGGAGTACCACCTGTACTGGTGGTGAGGGCTGCAGAAACGGAGTTGGTGTAATTCTGGCTAACGGGACTTGCCCTGCGTGTGCCTGAAGCATTTGTTTTGCCAGATCTGTTTGTTCTCGGGCTAAAATAAGGTCTCTCCTCAGGGAGTTAGTCTCCTGTCTTGAGGCATGCACCTCGGCCCGTAGCTCTCCCAATAGTGGGGCTAACTGGTCAGTTTCAGAAGTTTCAATAATGCCCAGGCGGTAATTTTGAGAGGCTTTGCATTCTGTTATGCTCACCTGGTCTCCACAGGGGTGTTGGGGCACAGTTGGGGCCCTCCCTTGACTTGACTCCTCGGAATCGCCTTCCCCTCCAGATAGTGGTTGGACCTGCAACTTGGGAGATGGGTGTTGCCCCTGAGTGAAGAGGAGAGGCAATCAAAATGGAGTGGGGATATTGTGACTTCCCCCAGCCCTTTTGTTCCAAAATACGGTGTGCAAGCGCTTTCCCATATAAGCTCACCTGTAGTTCTGTAATGTTGAGCTATCAATCCTGCCTATCCTAGCAGGGGTTCGTAGAACAGACCAAGTTGCTTCACTGGTCCATGGGAGTGTTGATCCAGACAAGCTGCGACCAATCCACTTTGAAGGTAAGTCTTTTGATATAACTATTGTTCGATTAGACTGTCTTTAGTTCGTCTACTAATTATTCTTGCAATGTCTCATTCCATTTCCATAGGTACAGAGAAGTAAATCAGGCCCAAAGGGAGTCCGGAAGACCTTAGAGGCTGATGGAGTTTCAACAGTGACAGGGAAGTTGGTCTTTACAAGGGAACTCTAGTCTTTTCTATGATGTGGCGTTTGATAGGCATATGAGTTCTTTACTGTTGTGTTCTTATTTCCTCGTAGGTGCAGGCCGACTATGAAGAATGTCGTCCGGATTCTCAATGAAGATTTGCGGATGCAGGATGAAGACTCTGACTTTGACCGTGATGGAATGCCGGTGAGAAAGAAGACCTTGGCTCCGACTGGGATGGAATGCAGGTAAGAGGAAGAGTCCGACACCAGCCGCGATGAGTTGCAGGTAAGAAGCGCTCTCAGCGATGTAGCGGCTGGCAGCAGGTAAGATGCGCGCTCAGCGATGTAGCGGCTGGTAGCAGGTAATATGCGCGCCCAGTGATGTAGCAGCTGGCAGCAGGTAAGATGCGTGCCAAGTGATGTAGCGGCTGGCAACAGGTAAGAAGCACCCTCAGCGATGGCGTAGTTGGTGTGGAAGGTGCACGCGGAGATGTAGCGGTAGATGGCAGGTAAGAAGCGTTCTCAGGAATATCTTCAGGATGAAGCTGCAGGAATCCAGTGATGTGCAGGTAAGCACAGCGGAGAGCGTTACACTGCTGAAAGCAGAATAATGCGACGTGAAGGCACGTGGATGGGCTGGCCTTATATAGGTTGGCTCAGGCCCCTCCGTTTCGCCCCACCTACTGGCTCCACCTTGCCCTTCTTTGGGACTGTAGCATGTGCTTTCCAGTTCTGTTTTATGGCCACGCCCAGCCCAGCTGCACACGCCCTTGGCATAGAGTGTGCTGAGCACACTTTTAAATGAGCCTGGCACCAGAGGCGCCAGGACTGGGTCCAATGGTTCCCTAGGGATGATCAAGGACAGGCCCCTTGAGTAGTGGCCATGACAGGAGAATAATTGTGTAAAGGGATCTGAGCCCGGCTGAGGGTGATTGGGGTGAACCGTGAGTCACCTGAGAAAAGCTTTTCGGTAAGCATGGGAGAAGATTATCTGAGCTCGGAAGAGGTGATCCAAACTAAGGATTGTGGTAGAAAATGAATCTGAACCCGGCTGAGGGGAATCCAGTGTGAAGAGTGAATCACCTGACTTGAATGTGTGTAAAGGAACTTTTTGTTGTCTTGGTACATCAGGCCCTCTGAATCAAGAGACATTGATAACTTAAGAGACTTGGACACAGAAGGCCCTGATGTTGGTAAAGGAACTGTGTCCTCATGCCGAAGAAGCCCAAGAACATGCTCCGCTTGGGTGAACCGCCTTGTCCTGTGCTGGATACATGGGGAATGGAGGCCAATAGACTGAACAACCTGACTTAACATTTTGTGAGATGTTTTCACACCTCAGAACTCCACACCAGAAGTCAGCATATCACAGGGTCCTGTTGTTTAAGAGGGAGGAGATTTTTCCTGCAGCTTGGAGGAAGGAACAATGGGGGCTTTGGGACTGAATAGAATATGCTGATTTTGGGTGTGCCTGAACAACACTGCTCTGGGAGAAAAAAGACATGTGACCTCTGAGTCAAGCCAGATTCTTGGGGCGGAGACAACCACTGGGTGAATTAAATTGAGAGCAAATGTATGTTTTATAAAATTGCTTATAACAAATTATGCCAAGCGGAAAAAAATGTCAAACCTTGAGAGTCTTAAAATGAAAAATTCCCTCACAGTTTGAGACTAAGCTGAAATCCGTACGATGTTCTGACACCAAACCCCGGGATTTATTAATATTGTAGACACTGTGTTTATACTACAAAATTGAAAACTTACAGTAATATGCGCAGAGAGGGTGTGTACGTCCGTCTAAGATTTGTTGCAAAAACAATATTGCAAAACCCACTAAAATCGCGAATAAGTTGTCATTTCTGAACCCAAGCTCTTAGAAAGAGCAGGGTTGAACAGAGACCTGTCTTAATTAATCTGTGATATGTATATGTATTCTCAACAACTTGTGTACCTTGGAAACATGTTTGATTATGAAAAATTGTTTTTCTAAGTAAATACAAAGGGGAGTGTTCTTTCCGCAAGCCATAAACATGACACCTGATGACATAGGATGACTCACTACTCCGTTCTCCAGTCAGGGCACAGAGAATCCTATAACCTATCAAATCCTTAGTGTGTTGGGCATAGAAAGTCAGCCTCAACACCCCCTTTGGAAACACATAAAAAGAACCACTGACACCCAGATAGAGACACTCATTTTTCCACTACTCATCGATTTCTGCGCAGCACTCTGCCCGACCATAACCAGACAAAGACTCCAGACTCCTCAGACTCCTGATTCCAGACAGACGCCAGAACCAAAACTCTAGAACCCAAACTCTAGAACCTTGGAGAAGCAGAGGCCTAATCCACAAGCTGAACTCTTCCCAGCAGGCTTCAGAATCTAGCAACTTAACCAAACTATTCAACAGCCTTGCCGTGCTGTTTGCTACTGGCTAGAACCCTGTGCCAGAACCAGATCCAGACCCAGAAAGCAGCGCTGTATCCAGAACCTGCTTGATCCAGTCCAAGAGGCCAGACCAGACCGCCGTGTCGTGCTGTGAGCAGAACCAGTGCCTGACCATCCGGTGGCGAGAGTGTAGTCCAAACCTGACCAGATCTGTGACAAGGTTCCATTCTATTCCAAAACTAGGAGTGAGTATCCAGTCTAAGAACTGTACAGAACCAATCTCCTAGTCTAAAGTGATATTATCCCATCCATTTCAACCTATTCAGAACTGCATTTAGAATTTTGTGTCCATCCTGTGATTTCAAACCTGTAAAAGCGTCATCTGTCATTCTGAAACCTTGACTTTATTTTTGAAAATCTACCTCCGTATCTTTCGAACCGTACGTCCTAGAAGCGAAATTTAACTGTCATTGTAAAGCTAAGATCCTCAGCTTTACAACACATCTAAAATGACATTCCAACTCCTTGTACTTTTTCGGAAAAAGTGCAGCGAATTGCAATTTAGCTCCATTTCACCACTTGTAAAAATAGCTGCTTCTTGCTTACCACTGCTGAATTTAGTTTTCCATCTGATAATTATTCAGGAATCATTGTTAGTGTTGACCTGAACCAATCTAAGTAACTATCACTTATCCTGAATCTTCTTTAGTGAATTAAAATCATTTTTAGCATACTTTCACTTCATTATAATCACATTTAAAAGGATTTTGCCTGCTTTAAAAACCATCCCTGTTTTCTCTAAGCTTGCTGGGGGTTACTGGAATTGAACTGCATTATTAATTGTATTCTTGAAACCTGTGTGTCCTCATTTCCATTTTTTCCTATTACATAAGGGGGGGAGTGAGTTGTCACAAGGGAAAAGTGATCATATTATCTTGTGATTGAAATCATATCAAGTTTATCCTGTGTTGCATTCTTTCATATCTTGCATTTCCTTGAAACCATACAAAGTATTCTCTGCTACCTTATCCTTTCTATACCAACTCCCCATTGATTAAAGAGAGTGTGCTATTGTAATATTACCCATTGTTGATCACTATTATATTCATAAGTGTGCTATCAAATATTGATTTATTCATAAAAGTGTGATATAGATATATTGTTTAATTTTTCCGATAAACCTTTTAATTTGCAAAACAAACCTACTTCTTGGCTCAGTGAGGTCAGGGGGATTCAAAGAGAGGGGCGTTAAGTAAGGGTTCATCATCCAGATTCAAAGAATTTGACATAAAAACATATTAATAAGGGTTTCCATCGGGCATCCCAGACTAGGCATTGACTTAGTTGGATTGCGGGATTGGAGTCACTTACAGAGTGGGGGCTCGTAGCCGGGGATTCTGGATTAGATCTACCACTTGTGCAGCTTAATGCAGTGTGCTAACTGATAGGATACATAAATCCTGTTGGATCACCACGCTGTGTTACGCTGTAAAAGCACCCCTCAAAAGGGAACACTCTCAAGAAACGGTCTGTTTTGCAAAATAAAATAAACTTCTGTAAGTCAGGAAGGAAATCAATTTCCAGAATGACGACATTGGTAGATATCAAAATAGCCAGAGAGCACCTCTTACATAAGCTATTTGTGAGAGGCGAATGGGCTGAACAGGACCAGAATGTGTGGTTGCAGGCAATCACACAACAGGTCACTGCAACCGGGTTAGATATCTGCAAAGATCAGGGTCCCTTACATGTGGCACTGAGTGAGCTATACATGGCCCCTAAGGCTAAAGATGAGCACAACAAGATTGCCAGGGTAGCGGCATATCTATATTTATATATGGGAGCCATACAGGACAAATGTGCTGAAGTCAAAGATTTGGCACGTAGGCAACTGATGGCATTAGAGAAGGCCTAATCTGACCGGGACTCTTCTGAGCAGAGGCTGCAAAGGAGCCAGGAGTCAGAAAACGAAAGTAGGCAGTATATCATTAAAATCAAAGAAGACATAGGTATCCTGCAACAGGAAAGGGCAGATCAGGATGCCAGAATTCTGGCCTTGCAGAAGGAGTATCAAGAAAGTTTGGACTCCCTACTGCAGAGCCAGATAAAGCTGGAGCAACAACTAGACTTCAACAGGGCATGCACAGAGCAGAGCAGGTAGCCACCCTGCAAAGCCACCTAGATAGAGTGAAGGCAGGGAGCAACAAACTGATTTTGAAAGACCTGGATACCCAGGCAGAGTTTGATGAGGAGCGCCAGAAATCTGGTGCCCTTTAAAGGGATGACCTGGCGTCACCAGAGGCAGGCTCTTGCTCAGGAAAGGGACACCTTACGCCAGGAAGTCTGCCACTTAAAAAGGAAAATGGAAGAAAATCACCTGGCCCTCCAAGGACTGGGTGACCTCTAAAAAGAGCATCAGAACTTGGTAGAGCACACCAGGAGGGTGGAAGATGCTCTGGCAAGAACGGAGCAGGCCGGTAGGGATGGGACTGAGGAGGTAACCCTCCTGCAGCAAAGACTGACCCAGTACTCCAAGACTAACCAGGAAGCACAGAGAGAGAATGAAGCTCTCTGCCAGCACAATGATAGGCTCCAGCAACAGGTAGCCATGCAGGAGAGACTGATAGAGTCTAGTAAGGCCTTGATTGAGGAACTGAAAGCACAGGATCTGGCAGGGCAACAGGGAGCAGGGGCTGATAGAGATGAGTTTCGCTGGGAAAGGGAAACACCTGAGCATAACCTCAGGAGCCCTAGTACCAGAGGCCTCCATCTCTCCCAGTCCCTGGACTCTGCCACCCCCAGGTCCCCTGGCGCACATGAGCCCAGGGCCACGGGGATGGCAGATTACTATCCAGTCGGAAGTATGGGGCTCATAGGCCAGTACCCCCCAGGAATGGATGGACAGGCATCCGGGTATGGGCACCCAAGTACAGTGCAATTTAGTGGGGAACCCCAGGAGAGTAGGCCCTCAAAGGGCATTCTAAACACCTCTGCCCAGTTAGGTCAGTGGGGGGGGTACCCATAAAATCCGGGCAACAAGGAGGAATCTGAAGACTCCCCTGAGCATCACAGGGCACAGGAGACCAGGTCCCCACATTTTGCCAGCCATTCACAGGCTCGCAGAATCCGGGAAAACCTGGAAGAGCAGACGGGCACCTCTGGGAGCAGTGCTTCTGAGTCAGAGGATGAATGGACCAGGGTTACCCGAACCAAGAAGGACAATAAGGCAAAAAGGGCCTTGCTTAAGGACCCCTTAAAACAGATTAAGGGAATAAGGAGTGTCATCACCCCTTATCACAAGAACTCCAAGTATTCTGTTTGGGAACACTTGGAGCTCTTTGAGCAAATGATGGAGACTTTCCATTTGAAAGACAGCAGTAGCTGCATTCAGTATGTAAAATGGACATTCTCCCCAGAATACTCCAGTTTCTTTGCGGGGCCGGAGGACCAAAATCATTCAAGATGGTCCACATATAGGGCGGCCATCTTAAAGCACTTTTCTGTTCAAAGAAATCCCCAATAGGCTTGTAAGGCAGCCTACAATTTGCAATGTGGGGAGGATCAGGCCCCACAAGAATTTGTGCAGGAGTTGAAGCGTGCTTTTGCGCAGACTACCAAAAGGGTGCGCACGGATAGCAAAGAATTTGTTAACACTTTTTTCCATGCCTTGCCCAAATACATCATGACCCAGCTAGTGAGAGATTTTCATGAGAAAAGGTCACTAGACCGGGTCATTGAACAGGCCACCCGAATCTATGAGGTGCAGAAGCCCATAGAAAATAAAAGTGATGCTCTGAAAACCCCCAAACCGACCAGCACCCCTGCTGTTGCTAAGGTGGCAGAGTTAAAGGTTGCCCCCATTTTAGATTTGGAGATGGGGGGGGCCTAAAAACTTGCCTGCACAGAATAATTCCAAGACCAGAAGGCCCTCGGGCCAGTCACAGACAGGGAGTCAAGAAGGTAGTCCCACAAATGGGGTCCCTCACTCCCCTGACTATGTAAGTCCCCGCTACAAGGGAAACCAACCCATCCTGGGTTATGTGTTGACTCCTCCAGCCCAAGGGGGGGGATCCGGCCAAGCACCTAACCCAGGGAACTTCCCTCCTAACTTCCCACAGGAGGGCAGAAATTCACCAAATCCTGGGCAGAACTTTTTCCCCAGGTATACACCCAATATCCAACCACAAAATCATCCATCCTTCTTTCCCCACTTCCCCAAGCCCAGAGCACCTAATCCGGGAGAGGGGAGGCCAAGGGTGGAGGGGTACCCAAATCTTCGCAACCCGGGGTAATACCAGAGAAGGGATAGCTACCCTTCCCGGGATCAGCCCTGGTGAGAAAAACAGAGCCCCGTATCAGCCTGAGTGGGTTTCACAGTTAGAGCGCCAGGTCCAAAATATGGCACAGGAGCTGGGTCACGTGCAGATGGCTCAGCAGAACCCTCATATGGGCATGCCAGCGCAGAATGCCCCAAAATCTGGGCCTGGTGCTCCAGAACAATGATGGGGGCAGCAACCCGATAACCCACCGGTTCCCAGGGAGGAGGCACAAGGGGAAGGGGGGTGTAAAGCCTTAGAGGAAGCTTCCTTCCCCACTTGTAAACAGCCCGTGGAAAACCAGGAACCGGAAACAAAATCTCCTACCCCTGAAAGTCTGCCACACAAGAAGCAGAGAAGAGGTAGGAGAAACAAAGAACCCAAACAGACCCACTTTGAGAAGGAGGTACAGATCTTCCAATTTGAGGGAGAGGGATCCTCAGAGGATCCTGGGAAACAGATCTTCTCCTTCAGAGATGGGGGAACTCCTCCCAAAGAAAAATGGGTCCCAAGGGATTCACATCCAGACTGGGTAGATGTGGGGACTGAGCTCGCGCCGTCTATAATCTCATCCCAGAACCAACACCATCAAAATCCCCTGGTTCAACCCATTCTGGTGACGGCCTCCAAAAAGGGGGGGTGGCCCAGAACCGGAACCAGGGGAACTCAAAACTTTTCCTATCTCCAGTTGCCAACTTTTTCTTTCAGATTCCCAAGACTCTCCACAGAATTCTGCCCCAAACTCTTCTCTCTCAATGTCCAAAACCAGAAAATTAGCTCACCAGTTGTCCAAAAATGTGCATTATCTATGCCCCCTTGCAGAGAAGGAAGGAATATACTATGCCCTGGTACAAGTACAGGTTCAAGGTTGGCACTGGTGGACACTGGATCCTAAGCTAGCCTTCTGTCCAGAAAGGCCTTTGATGAACTAAATTCAGGAAGGGGGAGAGTTATCAAATTCCTCTCACCTCTCTTCCTGGACAACTTCAGAACTTTGACGGGAAGGAAATTCCCATCGAGGGGACTGCGGATTTGGACATTAAAATTGGGAGACACAAGGTGAAACACCCGGTCATAGTAGTGACTCCAGAGGGCACCCCTTGTTTACTAGGGAATGACCTCCTGAGAAGGTTGTCACCCCTAATAGATTGCGTAAACAAGGTCCTCTGGACCCAGACTAGCCGATCAATAAAATTAAAACAGAGTGTCAACCATGTTAGTTCAAACGGCACATGCCACGTGGTTCAAAAAAATCTGACCAAGTAGAATTTCACTTCCAGAACAACCAAATTCCAGATGTGACAGTGATGGCAGTAGGACAACAGACTGGTGATGGGGGGTCCTCTCTATTTCTGAAAATCAACCTTCCTTCCAGTTTAAGGTGGTATTCCACACTGGAAGGAAGCACTCTGAAATTCTTTACCAATCCACAATCCGACATTCCCACTCCAATAGTCTAGAAAGTGGTGAAGTCAGCTCAGAGCCTGGCTGTAATTCAGCAAATTGGAGAGCAGTTGTTCCTCCCTGTTCAGTTAAATGAAGGGAAGGACTCTGTTTTCGCCCGAGTGTGTGTGAACAACGGTAAGAGCTTCATCAGCGAAGCCATGTTCCGCCAACTCCCAAAAGATCCAGCCATTCCCACATTCAAACTGATAGACAAATGGGAAATGGATCTGGAAACACCCAATTCCAAACATCTCCTGACAAGCAGGTGCATGTTCAAAATTTCCATTGGCAACAAGAGCATAGTCCATAATTGTTGGGTCGTGCGAGACGTCACTGCCGCCTTTTACTTAGGCAGTGACATTCTCAATCGCTTTGCCATTAGTTTGGACCTAATAAACTTCAAAGCTTGGTCCCAATTAGTGGATAATCCCATGGGCTTTGATGACCAAGAAAAAGCATTTAGGTCAGCTCAATTGCTACCTTATGCAGTTGAAATTCAGATTGGAGAGGAAGTAACCATACCAGAAAGGACCCGACAATTCTCCCTGGGAGTGAAAGTTAAAAGAGGACAAAATTGAAAAACCCTGATGCTTATATTCATCTAAATGCTTTTCTCCAACAGCAAGGGTAGGGGGTAAACCCAACACCATTAGTCAATATAGAACATGACACCATTCCAATAGAGGTGGATAACAGCGACTTAAAGAGTATCAAACTAGCCGCAGGCACCATTATTGGAATGGCGGTTGATGACCAACATTTGTCCATTGATTTAGGAAATGAACTGTTAGGACCAATCCCCAAGGACTGTTTTGACAGTGACAGTGATGACCATACAACACCAGACAGGATCTTTACCCGGCATGGGGGGAACCTCCTGGTGTACACTTCCTGCCCTTATGGTAAGGAAGATGTGACTTGTGACTTCAGAGGGGATGAGGTGATTTTCCAGGTCCATGAGGGCTGCCTTTCCCACCTGAGCCACCAGTCCAAATCAGCACTCTGACCAGGGACTTCTCCACCCAGCTGGAGGAGGCCGCTGAGCTAGCGAAACCAGAAGTCTTTCCAGGCTTCAGACAGATGGTTGAAGAGAGAGTCAACCTAGCTGATGCCTGTGTGACTCTGGAGCAGAAGCAAAAGTTGAAACAAGTTTTCTTGGATTTTCAAGATCTCTTTGCGGTGGACTCATATGACTGTGGTTGCACCGACATCCACACAACAACAATTCCCACGGACCCTGGCATGACTCCAGTGTTTGTGAAGCAATATCGCTTGCCCCTCGAATCCATGGAGTCCCTTACTGAAATAATTAAGAACCTTGAGTCCTGGGGGATAATCCGTCCAGTACACAGCACCTTCAATAATCCGGTGCTGGGAATATTGAAGCCAAACTGCCAGTGGAGACTCTGCGCCGACCTTAGGGAGCTCAACAAGAGGGTCCATACTTCCCGATGGCCTCTTCCCTACATAGACCAAGGGCTGGTCCAGATCCAGGGGTCACAGCTGTTCACTGCAATAGACATGACCAATGGATACTGGACTGTGCCTGTCAGTAGAGAGGACCAATACAAGCTGGCTTTTACCTTTGCGGGCCAGCAGTACACATGGACCCGGACTCCCTTCGGATGCCTCAACTCCGGCAATTAATTCAACATTTTCCTACACAAGGCCATGCCCGACCTGAGTGCGAGGGGTAACCTGGCTTATGTAGATGATGTCCTCATCAAAAGTTCAACCGTGGAGGAACACATAGCGGAGATCCGTTATGTTCTGACACAGTTGAGGGCCGCCAGAGCAAAACTTTCCTTTCAGAATGCACAGTGGTGTAGAACCCGTGTTAATTTCTTGGGGCATGAGATTACTCCTCAGGGTCTCTGTCCCCAGGAGAAGAAAGTGGAAGCACTTCAGAAACTGAAAGACCCCACAACACTGCAGGAACTAAGGAGCCTCCTTGGACCGACTAATTACAGCGGAAAGTTCTTTGAGGGCTATGCAGAGATCACTAGACCCCTGATTCATCTGTTGGAGGGGGGTCAAGTGGGAATGGGGTCCAGAACAATCCGAGGCAGTAAGACAGTTCAAAAGAAGCCTCTCACAAGCGCACTGCCTAGCTTACCCTGTCAGAAACGAGGAGTTTTTCTTGGAGACAGGGTTCTCTAATACATGCTTGACTGCAGTATTATATCAAAAGCATGACACGGTCAATAAAGTAATCTCCTATGCGAGTAAAAATGTATCCGCTGTGGAGGACAAATTCAACGATTGTGAGAAGGCACTCCTGGCAACGGTGTGGGCATTGAAGAATTAGCGCCCGTTTATCCAGGGGGAACACATCATAGTGGAGACTCCACACCAGCCTCTGCAATATCTCCAAAGTGACAGAATCCGGGCCGGAAATGTGAGTAATTCCCAAATTACTTCCTGGATTCTGTCAATGCAAGGCTTTCCTGTGGAGGTCAGATATGGCCAAAACAAGAAGAGTCCCTTTGCGCAAGGTCTGGCTGACTTGCATGATTGTGCCAGAGAAAACTGTCTCAAGGACAAAAGTCTGAAAATCAAGGACAACACAGAGGCATACCTTAATTCCCCACACAAAGTCTTTGAAGAAGACAAGTGTGAGGGAATGCCCACTGTCTATGTGGATGGATGCTCTTACCATGTTGACAACAACGGGGAGAAAGAACTTGTGGCCGGCGTAGGGAATGCATGGGTGAATGAGTCCCCAGAACCCTCTGCTGGGTACAAGATTGGTCCCCGAAGTAGTCAGGTGGCAGAGTTGATGGCTGTGCATCAAGCCATCCTCACTGCTGTCCAATATCAACTCCACGAACTGATCATAATCGCAGATTCGGATAATGTACAGAATGGGTTCGTGGAGCACCTGGTTAATTGGAAAACCAGAGGCATGCTATGTGCTAATAACAAACCCTTGAAATATGGGAAGTTAATCCAAAATATTGATGATCTGGTCACCTCAAATGGGATGACCATCTACTGGTAAAAGATCAAGGGTCATTCCAAAGTAGAGGCACCAGACAAAACTGGAAATGACTTAGCTGATCAACTGGCCAAAACTGGGGCCACCCAAGGGGATCTAATAGAAATTGAGTCCCTGTTGGGAGAAATCCAGGTCACTAGGTCCCAGACAAATGCTCACAATGATCTTTCAACTGCACAATGGAGTAAGGAGACCCCAGATGCTGATTTGATTAAGGCTCAGAAGCGGAATCCAATAATTGGTAAGTTTTACCAACACATTGAGGACCCTGAGAACTTTCCCCTGACGGATACCGATTACATTGTGAAAGAGGACCTCAGAGTGTTGATAAAATGTCCACAAATTTTCCAAATCCAAGATGGTTTGTTGGTAACAAAATCCCAAGCTGGTCATAATCAGTCGGTGCTTCCTACCTCATTCCGAAGCCTGATGTTAAGTCACGCCCATGATGCAGCCACAGCCGGGCATAGGGGGTTTCAGACAACACTTGAAATCTTAAGAGAGGTTGCATACTGGCCACACATGGGGCAGGACCTTGACCAATACTTGAAGGAGTGTCGTGTGTGTGCACTATTTCAGCCAACATCCCTCACACACCGTACGCCTCTCCAAAAGAGGGGGATGACACTGCCATGGTCAGATTTGCAAGTCGACTACATAGGGGCCGTGATTCGCTCCTCTAGGGGGAATAAGTACATGTTGACGGTGACATGCTTATTTACTAAATGGGTGGAATGTCTCCCGGCCCCAAACTGCAAGGCAGAAACAGAAGCTGCCCTGATGATCAACCACATCTTTTCGCGTTTTGGACTACCTCAAAGGATTGAGTCAGACAGAGGTAGCCATTTCCCCAGCAAAGTAATGACACAGATGTGGGAGATACTGGGAGTTAAAAGGAAGCTACACATTGCTTACCGGCCAGCCTCTTCGGGTGCAGTAGAACGTTACAACAAAACCATTGTGAGCATCTTAAAAAAGTTTGTGGCAGATTCTGGGTCAAGTTGGGATATCCGATTACCTCTTGTCCTAATCACCATCAGATCTACACCTTCATCTGCAACTAAAATGTCACCATTTGAGTTGATGACTGGACGCAGGATGGTGCTTCCCCAGCATCTGTTATACATTGATTAATGCCTCCACAACTCATGAGTATGTTGAGAATTTAAGGAAACACCTTCAACATGCTTTTGCCTATGGTCAGCGAAATCTAGAAAGAATAGCTGATAGCATGAAGACCCACTATGACTTGAAGACTACTAGGAAAGAATACAATGTAGGAGACCAGATTTATCTATACCATTTCCAAAGGAACCAGGCCAAACAGCGGAGGTTTCTGCCTACCTGTAAGGGACCTTTTGAAATTGTAGACAAGATCTCACCAGTCGCCTACAAGATCTGCATCCCCAAAGGCAGTTTGGCAGAGGGGGAAGAGAAGTGGGTCCATATTAATCAGCTAAAGTGTTGCCATCCCAGGCACACTCTGCATCAACTGGAGCAGTCCTCTGGAACCCCAGAGGGGGCCACTCCAGATCAATAAACATTCCAATCCTAAAATATCCCACACATAGTCCATAAAATATTATGATAAGAATGCAAATGTCTCCTGATTTATAAAATGTATATGTTCACCCTACATTAATAGTGGTGGGAAATGTTTACGAATATGGTACTGCCGCTTTGCTTTGTCATCCTAGGAGAGAGAAACCATGGAGACTGACCAAGGAGGACGACCCGGGAGCAAAGATCCGAGGGGCCCGGAGTATCGCTCAATACTCCCATCAGGACTGGTGAGGAGAACCGATCGATCCACCCCTGATGGAGGAAAAGATGCTGAACTTGCCATCTATGGAATCCGGAGAGATGATGCGGACATCCCAGTCTTGCGAAGTTCCATCGGTGAAAGTCAGAATGACCATCACAAGAGGGGGGCTTGTGGGATTTTTTTAACCCACTCATCCAAGCCCTACAACAGAACTGTTCATTACTGGCAGCGGCAACATCATAATGTCTTAGTCTAAAGTGATCTTATCCCATCCATTTCAACGTATTCAGAACTGCATTTAGAATTTTGTGTCCATCCTGTGATTTCAAACCTGTAAAAGCGTCATCTGTCATTCTGAAATCTTGACTTTATTTTTGAAAATCTACCTCCACAAAAACAACTGTAACTTTTGAACCACACGTCCTAGAAGCGATTTAACTCTCTTTGTAAAGCTAAAATCCTCAGCTTTCCAACAAACCTAAAACGACATTCCAACTCCTTATAGTTTTTCTGTAATCGCGATTTACGGACGCGGAAAAAGTGCTGCGAATTTCAATTTAGCTCCATTTCACCACTTGTAAAAATAGCTGCTTCTTGCTTACCACTGCGGAATTTAGTTTTCCATCTGATAATCATTCAGGAATCATTGTTAGTTTTGACCTGAACCAATCTAAGTAACTATCACTTATCCTGAATCTTCTTTAGTGAATTAATTAGCATTTTTTAGCATATTTTTACTTCATTGCAATCACATTTAAAAGGATTTTGCCTGCTTTAAAATCATCCCTGTTTTCTCTAAGCTTGCTGGGGGGGTACTGGAATTGAACTGCATTATTAATTGTATTCTTGAAACCTGTGTGTCCTCATTTCCATTTCTTCCTATTGCATTAGGGGGGGAGTGAGTTGTCACAAGGGAAAAGTGATCATATTATCTTGTGATTGAAATCATATCAAGTTTATCCTGTGCTGCATTATTTCATATCTTGCATTTCCTTGAAACCATACAGAACATTCTCTGCTACCTTATCCTTTCTATACCAACTCCCCATTGATTAAAGAGAGTGTGCTATTGTAATATTACCCATTGTCGATCACTATTATATTCATAAGTGTGCTATCAAATATTGATTTATTCATAAAAGTGTGGTATAGATATATTGTTAAATTTTTCCAATAAACCTTTTAATTTAGAAAACAAACCTACTTCTTGGCTCAGTGAGGTCAGGGGGTTTCAAAGAGAGGGGCGTTATATAAGGGTTCATCATCCAGATTCAAAGAATTTGACATAAAAAAACATATTAATAAGGGCTTCCATCGGCATCCCAGACTAGGCATAGACTTAGTTGGATTGCGGGATTGGAGTCACTTACAATTTTTTGAACACTTATTTCTTTTTCATGAACATTATCCCGCACTATTAGTAACTTAGCTGTAAGGATTGGCAATAGGTTTGTTAGTATAGGCCCTTTTATTTGACGAGACTCCACTAGGAATGCATTATTATTATTTAAGGGCCGTAGCTTGCTCCCATCTTAGATTTAGGTTTAGCTAGGTGTTTATCATACCCTTCATGAAGTTAAATAAACACACTTGAACTGTGGTCACTTGTTTCTGTCCTATTTTGATACCATGCCTTCCTTACACTTTTCTCAGAGCTATCAGTTCGCGACTTGAATTTGAAGTGTCCCCAACAGCCCCTCATTGAAAGTTGAATTTAGAAGTGTGCCCAATAGCCGCTCATTGAAAGTTGAATTCAGAAGTGTGCCCAATAGCCGCTCATTGAAAGTTGAATTTAGAAGTGTTCCCAATATCCCCTCTGTGAAAAGTTGAATTTAGAAGTGTGCCCAATAGCCGTTCATTGAAAATTGAATTTAGAAGTGTGCCCAATAGCCGCTCATTGAAAGTTGAATTTAGAAGTGTGCCCACTAGCCCCTCTGTGAAAAGTTGAATTTAGAAGTGTGCACAATAGCGCTCATTGAAAGTTGAATTTAGAAGTGTGCCCAATAGCCCCCCTGTGAAAAGTTGAATCCAGAAGTACATTTAGAAGTTAAATTTAGAAGTGTGCCCAATAGCCCTTCTGTGAATTTAGAAGTGTCCCGAACAGCCCCTCATTGAAAGTTGAATTTAGAAGTGTGCCCAACAGCCACTCATTGAAAGTTGAATTTAGAAGTGTGCCCAATAGCCCCCCTGTGAAAAGTTGAATTTAGAAGTGTCCCCAACAGCCTCTCATTGAAAGTTGAATTTAGAAGTGTGTCCAATAGCCCCTCATTGAAATTTGAATTTGAAGTGTCCCCAACAGCCCCTCATTGAAAGTTGAATTTAGAAGTGTGCCCAATAGCTCCTCTGTGAAAAGTTGAATTTGAAGTGGGCCTAATAGCCCCCCTGTGAAAAGTTGAATTTAGAAATGTCCCCAACAGCCCCTGATTGAAAGTTGAATTTAGAAGTGTCCCCAACAGCCCCTCATTGAAAGTTGATTTTGAAGTGTGCCCAATAGCCCCTTTGTAAAAAGTTGAATCTAGAAGTGCATTTAGAAGTTGAATTTAGAAGTGTCCGCAAAAGCCCCCCATTGAAAGCTGAATTTAGAAGTGTGCCCAATAGCTGCTCATTGAAAGTTGAATTTTGAAGTGTGCCCAATAGCCCTCCTGTGAAAAGTTGAATTTGAAGTGTGCCCAATAGTTCCTCTGTGAAAGGTCGAATCTAGAAGTGCATTTAGACGTTGAATTTAGAAGTATGCCCAATAGCCCCTCTGTGAAAAGTTGAATTTGAAGTGTGCCGAATAGTCCCTCTGTAAAAAATTGAATTTAGAAGTCTGCCCAATAGCCGCTCATTGAAAGTTGAATTTGAAGTGTGCCTAATAGCCCCACTGTGAACTTAGAAATGTCCCCAACAGCCCCTCATTGAATGCTGAATTTAGAAGTGTGCCCAATAGCCGCTCATTGAAAGTTGAATTTGAAGTGTGCCCAATAGCCCCTCTGTGAAAAGTTGAATCTAGAAGTGCATTTAGAAGTTGAATTTAGAAGTGTCCCCAACAGCCCCCCATTGAAAGCTGAATTTAGAAGTGTGCCCAATAGCTGCTCATTGAAAGTTGAATTTTGAAGTGTGCCCAATAGCCCTCCTGTGAAAAGTTGAATTTGAAGTGTGCCCTATAGTTCCTCTGTGAAAAGTTAAATCTAGAAGTGCATTTAGACGTTGAATTTAGAAGTGTGCCCAATAGCCCCTCTGTGAAAAGTTGAATTTGAAGTGTGCCCAATAGCCCCTCTGTGAAAAGTTGAATTTAGAAGTCTGCCCAATAGCCGCTCATTGAAAGTTGAATTTGAAGTGTGCCCAATAGCCCCCTGTGAAAAGTTGAATTTGAAGTGTGCCCAATAACCCCTCTGTGAAAAGTTGAATTTGAAGTGTGCCCAATAGCCCCTCTGTGAAAAGTTGAATTTGAAGTGTGCCCAGTAGCCCCTCTGTGGAAAGTTGAATTCAGAAGTGTGCCCAATAGCTTCGAGGTGAAAGCTGGATTTAGAAGTGTATTTAGAAGTGGAATTTAGAAGTGTGCCCAATAACCTCTCTGTGAATTTAGAAGCGTCCCAATAGCCTCTCTGTGAAAGTGGTATTTAGAAGTGTGCCCAATAGCCTCCTGTGAAAATTGAATTTCGAAGCGCACCCGATAGCCGCTCATGGAAAGTTGTATTTGAAGTTTTGAAGTGTGCCCAATAACCTCTCTGTGAATTTAGAAATGTGCCCAATAGCCACTCTGTGAATTTAGAAGTGTACCCAATAGCCTCGTTTGTGGAAAGTTGAATTTAGAAGCATGCCCTATAGCCTCTCTGTGAAAGCTGAATCTAGAAGTGCGACCTATAGCCTCTCTTGAAAAGTTGATTTAGAATTGTGCTCAATAGACTCTATGTGAAAGTTGAATTTAGAAGTGCATTTAAAAGTTGAATTTAGAAGTGCGCCCGATAGCCTCCTGTGAAAGTTGAACTTAAAAGTGTACCCAATAGACCCTCTGTGAAAGTTGAAGCTAGAAGTGTGCCCAACAGCTTTTATGTGAAAGTGGAATTGAGAAGTGTGCCCAATAGACTCTCTTTGGAAGTTGAATTTAGAAGTGGGCCCAATATCCTAATAATCTAATACCATGCCTGGTTGAACCGACTAATCTCCCTAATAACCTCTGTGCTAAGTTGATTTTAGATGCATGCCTAATACCCCCCCTGTATAAAGTCGAATTGAGAGAAGTGTGCCTATTAGCATGCCCTGATTGAACTGACTAGTGTCCAGAATAGTCTCTCTGCACTTCATTCAATTTAGAAGTGTACACGACAGCATTGAGGTTAGAAGCGTACCTAAATATCACTTCTGTGCAAAGTCTAAATTAGAAGTATACCTATATATAGTTATATAGTATATAGTATATCTGTGTAAGTTAGAATCCAGAACGGTGCCTAATAGTCTAATATCCCCTCTATACAAAATTTACTCTAGAGATAGACCTAATATCATCTCTGTGTACAGTTGAATCTAGAAGTGCTCCTAATAGTCCAATATCATCTGTGTAATATAGAATTTAGAACTGTGCCTAATAGTCTAATACCCCTTCTATACAAATTTGATTCTAGAGGTAGACCTAATACCATCTTTGTCTCCAGTTGAATTTAGAAGTGTACCTAATAGTACAAAATTGAATCTAGAGATATACCTAATACCATCTCTGTGTGCAGTTGAATTTAGAAGTGTACCTAATAGTACCTAATAGCCTAATATCATCTCTGTGTACTGTCGAATCTAGAAGTGCACCTAATAGCCTAATACCATCTCTGTGCAAATTGAACTTGGAAGTGTGCCTAAAAGCGTGCCCCCACTGAATTTAGAACTACAATTAGAAAGCCCTCCTAAATTCCACCTAAAAGCTTGTACCAAGCATGGCACACCCATTCCACCAGAGTTTGTCGGAAACGACCCCCGTGGACCGCCCCCACTCCTCGATCCGCCTTCCCTCCCGTCCCCCCTTCACAAATCATCCCACCCTCCTTTGCAATCCCTACCATTCCCCTCTCCAAACACCAAGCCAGAGGGGCACGATGGCGAGCCAACCACCCTAAAACCACTCCTCCCCCGAACCCCACCACCAACCAGCCAACGTTAACCATGCCCGCTCCCCTCACTATCATACGAGGCACACCCCGCCCTGCAATCATCCACCCCCCACCTTGTCCACAAACCCCAGCCACCTTCCCCCACCGACTGCACCCTTTCCCCTCCCTAAAAACCACATGCCTAGCCCTAGCAAAAACCGAAGCCGCATCCCTCTCCCTCTCTGACCTCTCTCTCACTCCAATCACAACAAAGAAACTAAAGAGGAAACAAACCTGGTCCCCCTCAATCTCTCAGCACTCTTCGCCTCCCCTGTATCGACCCACCACCTCATTCCCCCAATCACCTCCTTCCCCCATGGCTTCACCCTTCCTGAAACCCCTCTCCCTCGATTTCTCCTCAGCTACAACTGAAACTCCTAACCGCCCACACCCTACCTTCAAATCCCCGAAACCAAACACAATCATCCTGACACACGCAGCAGCCCAATCCCACCTGAAGCCCGCCAATTTTCCCGCTCTCCCACTATTCCCATCAATCATCACCCACCCTGCCCTTCTCCCTCCCCAGCTTCCTCTCTCTCAGCCACCACCCCCTTCTACTCCAGCGCCGAGACCAACCTCGCCTGTGGATGTGAACTGCATCCTATTTAATGCCCGATCCGTAGCAAAAAACAGATACTGCATCGTTGGCCTCCTCGCCTCTGACAAACCAGACCTGGTGTTCATCACCGAAACTTGGTTCTCTGACGACTTTGCCCCAATCGCTAGTGAAGCTTTCCCCCTGACTACTCCCTCATCCCACTGAACCGTCCCTCCAGATGAGGGGGAGTAGCATTAGTCTTCAAGTCTCTCTTCCATGCCTCAATCATCGACAACCAACCTTCCATTCCATCCTGCAAATCTCTTCTCATTAAACTATCCCTTTCCCTGTCACTCTCCCACAGATTCCTAATAATCTACAGGCCCTCTGTGACTATATTGCCACCCTTCAACTGAACCATCCCAACCTCACCCTTCTTGGAGACTTCAACATATGGCTCGACATCCCCACCAACCCTATGACTCACTCTCTGGTTGACGGTTTAGACACAATTAACCTCCAACCCCACATAAATGGCCCTACTCACTATAAACGACACACTCTTGATGACATCTTTAGCTCCAACACCCAGATTCATTTTAACCCCTCCCACCCCTATCATCTGGTCCGATCACTTCATTCTCTCGTTCACTATTCGCTCACCCGAGCCCCTTCACATACTCGAATCTGAACCTCTGAATCTACGCAAATGCTGTTAAAAACTTATAATCATCCCGGACCTAGCCGATGCACTCCTCCAGTCTCCGCCACATACCTGCCAACTCAATAAACAACTAACCCTGACGACTTTGACTCATGGCTTAACGCATCTCTGATGCGGCTCACACACCCTTGCAAACCATCAACCCCCCGTGGCCTCTTCCCCAGATGGTTCACTCCTGTGTTGAAGACCACTAAACAACTATATAAATACCTAGAACGCAAATGGCAGAAAGACAACCCAGGAGAACAGGGCAACCTTGGCCCGACACCTTTATCAGTACAAGTCGAAATCCGGAAAGCAAAAAAAGCCCACAACTCCGGAATCCTAAACTGCAAAAACCCAAGCAAAGAACTCCACAAAATCACCTCCGAATTCACCAAACCGGCTTGCACCACGACTGTCCCGACCCCCTCACAATCACTGTGTGACTCACTCTCCCTCCACTTTTACACCAGGGCTCTCGAAAGAACAAATACTCTAGCCACCAAACTAGCTGTCTTACATCCACCAGGCAATTCTCCCCCCATACCGGCCAGCCCACCAGCTGCGACCAATACGCAAACAACGTTCGAATCCTTTACTCCAATATCACCAGTGCAATTTCTTCGCTTCCACCTTCGCAGGCGAACATGCAAGATCCATCATAAATGCCTCCCTTTCTCAACGCATTCAAAATGGTTCATGTCAAACCTCTAATTTAAAAACCTTCCCTCAACCCTTTCGAGCCCAAAAACTATCGCCCCCATCTCAAACACCAGGTTCCTTGCCAAACTCATTGACCGAACCGCCTACTCCCAACTAAATGCCTTTGTCGAAGCCAACAATCTCCTAGGTCCCGCCCAATCAGGTTTCAGAGTCCGTCACGGAACTGAAACCACCATAACCTCAATCTGGGATGACCTTAAAATGACGGCAGACTCCGCGGGATGCGCTGCACTAATCCTTCTTGACCTATCCGCCGCCTTTGACACAATCAATTACTCAATCCTCCTAGGAATTTGTGGATCCACTCTTAAATGGATAACACTCTTGCACCATTCAACAACGTCTCACAGTCCATCCACTACCACCTTAAAACCCTTAGGCGCATTTTTCCATATCTCTCCTTTCCCAACAGACTCTAGGCGGTCAAATCAATCGTTATATCAAGACTGGACAACGCAAAACCCCTATATCTTGGAGTCCACGGTTACCAACTGAATAAACTCCAAAGGGCACAAAACGCGGCAGCCAAAATGCTACTTGCACTCGCCCCAAGAAACCACATCTCCCCAGCCCTTAAGACGCTGCACTGGCTTCCAGTAGCCTGAAGAGTGACGTTCAAAACCTTATGCATGTCCCATCGAGCACTGCATAAAACCGGACCTCAATGTCTTCAAGACAAGCTAAAACCCTATCACCGTCCTCGCACCCTAAGATCAAGCTCAGCTGGCCTCCTAGTCATACCAAAGACAAACTCAGTCAGGTTAGGTGGATCATCATTCTCAGCCTTGGCCCCCATGCTATGGAACTCACTCCCACCCCACATCCGCCTAACTGAGGATTTAACGTCTTTCCGCAAACTGCTGAAAACCTGGCTCTTCCCCTAAAACCAACCCGTACCAAACTAACCCAAACAGACTAAAAGCATCTCAATGACACCAATCCAACAAACTGCCTGATGCGAGAAATTGACAGCTAATAACCCCTAATATAAACTAGAAGGACAAACAGAATTAAAAGAGTAAAATAGATCAAAGCAGTGAAGTGGTTAATGAGAGTAAATCATACGGAAATAGTAAAGAGATTTAAACTCCTGAGATGGACATAATACATGAGGAATGGACAAAGTGAATGGCGTAGATGAAATAGTTAGAGTGGATGAAGCGTGTGGAACAGATGAATGCGCTGAGTAGAATAATGCATGAGTGGAAGAACAGATAACTATATAGTTTCGAATGAGTGTGTAGATCGAATGAGTATGTAGATCGGATGAGTATATAGAATGGATGAACATGTTGAGCAGATGAGTGTGTAGAGTGGCTAGATGTGTAGAACGGACGAGCGTGTAGAGCGGATGAGTGCGTAAATACAGAGAAGCGAGTAGAACGCAGGAGTGCGTAGAACAGATGAATGTGCAGGACAGATGAGCGTAAACCGGATGAGTGTGTAGAACAGATGAGTATGTGGAGCGGATGAGTATGTAGAGCGCATGAGTGTGGATAACGGATGAGTACGGAAGTGCGGAGAGTGTGTAAATCGCTGGAGCAGATGAATATGCAGACCTGGCGAATGTATAGAGCGGAAGAGTATACAGAGTGGATGAGTATATAGAGCAGATGAGTGGATAGAGCGGATGAGTGGATAGAACAGATGAGTGTACAGAGCGGATTAGTGTACAGAGCAGATTAAGGTATTGAGCAGATGGGTGTAGAGAGGAGATGAATATATAAAACAGGATTACTGCGTATTAGTGAATGACTTTATAAGGCCAATGGGTGCATACTGCTGTTGAAAACGTGGAAATCATGAGTGCACAAAGCGGATGAGTGCTTAGAACGGATGAGTGCTTAGAACGGATGAGTGCGGAGAGCGGATGAGTGCGGGGAGCGGATGAGTGCAGGGAGTGGATGGGTGAGAGGAGCGGATGAGTGCGGAGAGCGGATGCGCGTGTGGAGCTGTCGAGTTTGGGGAGCGGGTGAGTGCGGGGAGTAGGTGATCGCGTATGGTGGGTGAATGTGTAGAGCAGATGAAAGTGTAGTGCATGCAAGGGATAAAGTGGACAAACGCCTAGAGCTGATGAGTCACGCAGACCAGGGGAGTGTATAGAACGGATAAGCATGTAGAACGGATGAGTGCGGAATCCATGCAGAGTGCGGGGAACGGATGAATGAGCGGAGCAGGATAGATGAGCTGAGAGGAAGAATGTGTAGAGTGGAAGATGGCATAGAACAGACTGGTGGATAGGACCAGCAAATATTTAGAACAGATGAGTGCTTATGAGCGAATTAGTGCATATGAAAAAATGGTACATAGAGGGGATGAGTGCGTAGAGGGGCTGAGTGCGTAGAGGGATGAGCGCATAGAGGGGATGAGCGCGTAGAGGGGATGAGTGCATAGAGGGGATGAGTGCGTAGAGGGGATGAGTGGGTAGAGAGGGTGAGTGTGTAAAGAGGGATGAGTGCGTAGAGAGGGATGAGTGTGTAGGGGGGATGTGTGCATAGATGGGATTAGTGCATAGAGGGGATGAGTGCGTAGGGTGGGTGAGTGCGCAAAACAGATGAATGCATAGTACGTGTGAGGGCATAATGCGGATGAGTGCCTGGAACGAACGAGTACCTGGAGCGAACGAGTACCTGGAGCGAACGAGTACCTGGAGCGAATGAGGGCCTGGAGCGAATGAGGGCCTAGAGCGAACGAGTGCCTAGAGCAAATGAGCACCTAGAGTGAACGGACATGTTGTGTAGAGCGGATGAGCAGGTAGAACGAACGAGCACAGATTGCATCCAGTTCTGATGATTGCGTAGAATGGATGAGTACGTAGAGCTGCTGCTGCTGAATGCGTAGAGCATGGGCCAGACACAAATGCATGCGTTGGGCAGACAAGAGTGCATACGTGGGGCAGACAAGAGTACATGCGTGGGGCAGACAAGAGTGCATGCGTGGAGCAGACTGGAGTGCGCAGAGCGGACTGGAGCGCGCTGGGTGGACTGGAGTGCATGAGTGCGTCGAGCAGACCGGACTGTGTGGAGCAGACTGGTGTGCAAGGAGTGGATAGGAGTGCATGCAATGGACTGGAGCGCATAGCATTGCGGGACCTATATAGGATGGTTTGGAATGCTGAGAACGTTTTAAAACAGCATATAACCCATTATATCACACCACCACGCTTACTCTCTCCTTTACACCACCACTCAACTAGAATGCAGAGATACTATGACACCATTCGGTATAACAGTTCTCATACGAACATCCGCCGCACACTCCACATCATTCTAAGTAAACACTGCTGGTTACACCCCCCCCAGCCAGGCGTTCTCCTCAGGCCTAACGCAGCCTCATTCGATCTGAATAAATCCTGCCAGATCGAACACATACTCCTGATCTCTCAACCACCACACCTACCGCTAAGAAGCTGCTATTACACAAATACCGCACCAGCTGCACACATACCCGGTGCTCACATGCACCTTTGACTCTCTCTACTCTCTCTACTGATCCGAACTTCGGTTCCCAAGGACGTTCAACCTACCAGCGCCTTCAGACCATACCAATGGTATATAAGGCACTATATAAATGCAAAATAACGTAACATAACTTGTGCAGAATAATGTGCTTTATAACCTTTTTTGTCTGCTACTTCATACTCCCCATCTATGAGGCGCACCACTGAAACACATATTTGTCTTTGACACCAGTTAACTACCCCTTACCACAGAAACCGGTCGGCTATGAAATGACCTGTCCTAGAGGACAATAAGATCATCCAGAGTCAGTGAATTTGGACTATGGATGCCCAAACCAATTAACCCCGAAGGTCCCACCTTTACGAAAGAATCGAGAGAGAAAGATTCACTGAAGAATATCCCTTTTTTCTTCTTTTTTAACATTTCTGCACCTGCCTGACAGAGAAATCCGATTAAAGATTCCAGTTCTTTTCATCTAGAAAGCAGCAGACACATGGCCCACTCTTTATGTTGCCCAACATGTGTTTTTTAGCATGACACAGTGCACTCACATATGCTTGAAAGCCAAGCTAGAGACACCTGCTCACTCGAATCATCTTTTTTAACAAAGAAACTGTGTGTTTCCTAAGTGTGACTATTGAATTGGGCAACCCAAAGTAGGCAATCCCAAAACGGTCCTTGTTGTTATATATATAGGACCTGTCAGGTAAACAGCTCTGGTGGTAGTGTGTTGTCTTTCGTGGTGGTGTGAAAGTGTTCGTGTCGGAAAAGGGGGCGGGGATAGCGGTTTTGGGTACCCTACGTGGTAGGATGGGAAAAGGTATTATAAGAAGGGGGATATCACATCCCACTCGTCCGTGTCCCACTTCCACTTCCCAAGGCTCCCCATCTAGGTGATCCTTCCTCACTGGTCCACCCCCAGGAAATTGATCCAATAGCGAAGGGCGTGTCCAGGCCATCTGGATGACAGAAACCCAGGGAATAGCCAGGGAGACACCTTCAGGTTTCTCACAGCAGTGACTGACAGGACTGGGCACATAAGGGCTCTCTCTGGGCTGTCATATTGGGGATAGGTGTTTGACACCGGGAGAAGAAAATGATCCTCCTCATTTTTTTAATGTAAAATATACTCATACATTTGTAGGAGCGCACATAACCGTGTTAAAGTTTATGCAGTTAAAACAACAGATAGCAGGCGGTTGAGGCTGTTAAGGAAATTGGTGAGTTTTTAGTTGTTTCCAGGACAAGGTGTAGGTATGCTCAGATCTCAAGGCTGGGGGAGGGAGTTCCAGACCGTGGCACCAGAGACAGGCAAGCTGGAGTCACTAGCTTTAGTCTGTTTGAACCTACCGATGGATAGTCGATTGGCATAGGCAGTAAGTGTGGGCCTGGAAGCGGCTGTATTGGAGAGCCTCTGGGCCACGTAGTGGGGGGCACATTTGTCGAGGCAGCGACTGCGATGGTGAGAATTTTAAACTTAATTCTTTCTCTGACTTGGAGCCAGTGTGCTTCTTTCCTTGCTGCAGAGATATGGACATGTTTGTTTAGGACCAAGGCAGCTGTCAGGGTATTGTTCTCTACAGTTATCAACTTATTTAGATTTTGCTCTAATAGGCCTCCAGGGAGGGCTTTGCAGTAATCCAGCTTGGATCTGATGATAGCCCTTGTGATGTTGAGGCAATTTTCAGTTGCTAAAAAGGGTTGACTTGCATTGATTAATTTGGTTGCGTATGCGGCAGAGAAGGCAATGGCATTGACACGGCACGACCTGGTCAGAGTGACATCTAGATGGATGTCCAATGTCTTGATAACCGGAGAGATGAGAATGGGGTGATTGTCAATGGTGAACAGTTGGTAAGCTTAGCTCAGTTTGGCAAGGTGAACTGAGCCAAGGTGCCTATGCTGAGGAGTTCAGTTTTCTCGTCATTCAGGTGGGAAACCATCCAGGCTTGAATAGTTTCATAGATTGAGTTGATTCTTTTGGAGTCCTGTGAGTGGGAGAGGATCTGGGTGTCCTCAGCGTAGTTTCTGTACTTGATGTTGAGTGAGTTAAGCAGGTCAAAGAGGGGTTTGGTATAGACATTTTAGAGGGCAGGGGAGATGCAGTATGCTTGGGCACTCCACAGGTGATGGCTGCGGGGGTGGAGGAGTGAATGTCAGCAAAGACTATTAAGGTGTGATCCACCAGGAAGGATGCAACCCTCTTGGTGAATTCTGGAGAAAAGGAGACAGTGGTGGTCGGATGGCGACAGAGGATGTACTGTTCAACCAGGTTGATGGGTGCCGACAGATCACAAAACATGAGGAGGGAGAGGTTGCCTGAGTCTCTGGCATTGTCAAGCTGGTTCTTGAGGTCTAGAAGTGCAGATTATGTGCCATGACCAGGCACAAAGCCAGATTGACGAGGGCTAAGGATATGGTATTGCTCAAGATGTTACTGAATCTGGATAAAGACAGCACGGTTTATGGTTTTTAGTAGGAAGGGAACTGTGGTGATAAGCCGGTAATTGGTAGGGACATTAGGGACTTGTACACTGGCTCCAGTGTAATGGGTTACCGTAACCTGTGGCAGGGGGTTCTTATCCCAGGGCTGAAATGGGGGCTGTGGGGCTTGCTGATGTATGTTCACCGGTGCAGGATTTGGACTTGGGCGCTGTATTTGCTCGTGTGGAGATGTCTGATACTGATACTGTGGTGATTGTCCAGAGTGAAAAACTTGTGGGGGGACTGGTGCACATTGGGGCCCATCTTCGATGGCAGGTGGTATGTGAGTGCATGCGCAAGTCCACTAGGATGAATGTGGGGATCATAAAATTATACTGGTCTCCTCTTACACTCTTGCACAAAGTATCCTGTCCTGCCACAGATTCAACAAGGTCCCGGTCCCCCATTCCGTAGCCTCATTCCCCTGAATCACCTGCTCGTCCTACCTGGAAACCTCCTTTTACTCTGATAACCTCCTGCATCCTTTCGATTGTCTGGGTACCCGTGGTAACCCTCTGTCCATTCCGGTGATTGCCTTGTGTCCTACCTCTTGGGGGAGATGGTAAACAGCTCTCTTCGACACTTAACTTGGACAACTTCTTCCATATTAACTGCGCTTCAGCATTCTGCGTCTGCTCTGCTTTTTCCTTTTCCTACTCCTGCCTTCGCCTGCAATGATGCATTATTATTGCCTGAATCTCAGCCCATCCCTTCGCTTTGATCCGAACTACTGTATCCAAATCCTTTTGTAAATCTTTGGGGAGCCCCTTTCGTAACATATGATAAAATATCACTACCTTCTGTTGTAGGGCTCCACTGTCTCGGCCTTCCACACTTCTTGAATCTGGTTCATATGCAATACTAACTTCATCTAACTTCATGGTACAGGCCATAATCAAATTGATGTCTGGTATGTCTGTTTGTTTGTTTGTTTGTTTGTTTATTTTGCTCATATAGCGCACCATGATCCAGGGGTATCTGGGCGCTTACAGTACAGAAAGTAGTTGCATAAGGTTACAGGTGGGTAACAAATACATATAACCAGTACATAATACAGGGGTGAACATAATACAGATGAGTTAGGTCATAAGACATATGCAAGAGAACAGTAAACAAGTGATCAGTATGGGATGTGACAAGTAATCTACAGGCAATAGACAGAAGTTTGACAGTTTTTGGTTCATTTTCGTTCAATAACCAAGAGATAACATAGCTTCTGAATGCTTTAGGAGATTGTGTGGATTTGATATTCTGAGGAAGTGAGTTCCATAGTTGGGCGGCAAGGACCGGGAAGCTGGTTCCGCCCGCCTTTTTAAGGTTGTATCTGGGCACCACAAGCCAGGAGGTGTTGGAAGATCTAGTGATTCTGGCTGACGTTTTGTGGGTAAATGTATCTATAATATATGGTGGGCTCGATGGTTCAGAGCTTTGTGGGTAAGGCAGAGTGTTTTTAGGTACATTTTTTTCTTGGATAGATAGCCACTTGCAGTGTCTTCTGGTGGCCGAGATATGCTTTCTTTTTGTAATGTTTAATGCTGCTCTGAGCGCATTGTTTTGCAGAATCTGCAGCTTGTTAGTTATTGATTTATTGGCACCTAGGTATAATCTGTTGCAGTAGTCCAGCTTAGATTGTATAAGTGCTCTGGCCAATGTGAGGCAGCTGTCCAGGACAGTAAGGGTCTGCAGGCCCTGTTCAGCTTGCCGGTGTAGGCGGTGGCTGAGGCAGTCATATTGACTTGTTCAGTAAAGTTGCAGTTGGCATCGAGGTAGAAACCTAAGGTTTTTACCACCTTGGCTATGGGTATGTTATTCCCGGTGGTCAGTGATAATGTCGAATGCAATAATGTCGACAGTCAAAATGTCGAAAAAAAATGTCGAAAAAAAATAATGTAGAAAAGCAATAATATCGAATTTGTTCTACATTTTTTCGAATTTTTAGAAAAAAATAAATAAATATATATAATTAAAATGTGTTGAATATGAGGGGTGAGAGGGTGGTGGGGGGGTGGCAGGGGGGTGTTTGGAGAGGGGGGTTGGGGGGACCCCCCCTAGTAAATGATATTTTCCTTGTTTATTTATTTATTGAATACATAAATAAATAAATATATAATTAAAATGTGTTGAATATGAGGGGTGAGAGGGTGGTGGGGGGTGGCGGGGGGTGTTGGGTGAGGGGGGTTGGGGGGGACCCCCCCTAGTAAATGATATTTTCCTTGTTTATTTATTTATTGAATAAATAAATAAATAAATAAATAAATATATAATTAAAATGTGTTGAGTATGAGGGGTGAGAGGGTGTTGGGGGGTCGGGGGGGGGGTGGTAGGGGGGTGTTGGGTGAGGGGGGTTGGGGGGGAACCCCCCTAGTAAATGATACTTTTCTTGTTTATTTATTTATTGAATAAATACATAAATATATATATAATTAAAATGTGTTGAGTATGAGGGGTGAGAGGGTGGTGGGGGGGCAGGGAGTGGCAGGGGGGTGTTGGGTGAGGGGGGTTGGGGCACACTTCTTGTTTATGTATTTATTGATAGTGCTAAATGAAATTTTTTTTCGACATTTTTTTCTAAAAATTGACTCTTTTCATTATATATATAGGTTTTCGACATTATTGTTTTCGACATTTTTTTTTGACATTTTTGTAAGTCGACATTTTTTTTTCGACATTATCACTATAAACCGTTATTCCCATCTATGTGGATGCTGGTGTAGTTGGGGCTAAGTTTTAGTATGTTGTTGGGTGATCCGACTATGAGCAGCTCCGTCTTATCATCATTCAGGCAAAGGGCATGAGTGGCCATCCATGCCTGAATGATAGTGTAGACTTCGATGATCCGGCAGACATCTGTGTCATAGGAACCAGATAGTGGTAGGAGAATCTGGGTGTCATCGGTTTAATTAGTATAGGTGACACCCAGACGGTCCAGTTTATCGAATAAAGGCTTTGTAAAGAAATTGTATAAAGTGGGCGATACGCAGGATCCCTGTGGGACTCCGCAGGTGATGGGGATCAGATCTGCCGCTGCTGTGGGCAAGAAGACACGCATGGTTCTATTGTCAAGGAAGGACTGTATCCATATGATGGCAGAGTTTGAAAAGTGAGCAGCCGAGGACAGGTGTTCACATAATATGTTGTGGTCAACCAAATCAAAGGCTGCCAACAGGTCTAGGAGGAGTAGAATGGCAACTTTGGTTTTGTCTTTCAGGTCATCAATTTGGCTTTTCAGGTCAACTAGGGCTGTTCCGGTTCCATGTTGTGGTCTAAAGCCAGATTGACAAGCTCCTAGTAGTTTATTGAGCTCTAGGTAGTTTTGAATTTGCAGGTAGGCTACTCTATCTAGAATTTTCAGAAGGAAGGGGACAGTAGTAAACGGCCTGTAGTTAGTGGGAATATCCGGGTCAAGAGTTTGTTTCTTGAGTAAGGGGAGGACCCACGACTGTTTTAGGTTACTTGGGATTGAGTTATTAGTGAATGAAGAGTTTATTAGTTTAGTGATAAAGGGAGCTAAATCCCTGGCCGCATCTTTAATGATCTGTGCTGGGCAGCTGCCGCTTTGCAGTTCGAGGGTTTTAGTGAAGCTATAATTTTTTGAACTTCTGGGATGGAAACCTTGCTAAATTTGAAACCTGAGTTATGGTCAGGGGTGGAAGGCAGAATGGGGATGATTGGGATAGCTGAAGACAGTTGGAGGCATTTGTCTGCTATTTTGGTCTGGAGTCCTGAAATGTTGTTGGTGAGCGCGTTTTGAACACTTGTGCGCCAGGGTTTGTCCTTAGTACTGGTATCTATTGAAGGGTTAGGGTTCTCTAAATCTCTAAGGATCGTGAAAAGTTCCTTAGTGTTGGATCCTGCTTGATTGATTCGATCATTATATGTTTTTTTTTTTCCAAAGTGTTTCTAGTTTTCTTTTTTCTTCACGGAGTACTTTAATTTCAGGGGTGAACCAGGAGTTAAGATGAGCTCTGGGTTTACCTTTACGTAGTTTGAGTGGTGCAATAGTGTCTATGGCTTTAGACATGGAGTCATTGTAGGTGTCGACCAGAACATCTGTGTCATTTGTGTCAGGTAGAGCATTGAGGGTAGGGATAACCAAGGGTATTATGGCTTTGGCTGTAATATTGCGTTTGTTTCTGGTAAGGCCTGGTGGTGCAACTGGGAGCTTTCTTAAAAGTTGTTTATGTTAAGCTTTATGTATAAGAGGTGATGGTCAGTCCACACAAGTGGTGTATGGTCCTTAAGGGTGATGTTGCAATTGAGGTCTAATATCCAATCTAGTATTCTTCCCTTCTTGTGGCTGTGTAAGGTACAGATTTTAGTGTAGCCTTGTTCGGTTAGTGCAGTGGCTAAGGAAGTGGCAGGGTGGTCGTTAGTGTCATTGTAACCAAGGTTGAAGTCCCCAAGAATGATGATTTGTGACATACGTTTGGTGTTGTAGGCTGCTAATGGGGTCATGTCTTCCTCAAAGGGTACAGGAGGGCCTGGAGGCATGTATATAAGGTGGATAGTGATGGCGCTTTCTGGGGATGTTTGAAGCTTGGCTGGTAGGATTTTGCAAGATGTCAAAGAAGGGGAAGTAACCAATCTCATATCTAGTGTAGATTTGAAAATGATGGCAGTTCCTCCTCTTTGGGCGTTGGGTCTATCTACTCTGATGATGGAGTAGTTGTCTGGTACAGCTAAGGTATGATATGATATGATATGATAGGTTATTTATAACACGCTTAATACCCAGAGGTTTCTAAGTGCGGCCCCGGGGATCGAACCTGTGTTGCTCTGTGTCGTCTTGCTTCCAAGGCGAGCACATTGCTCCTGAGCTATCCTTCCTGAGGGAAGGGCCTGCAGTGTCATGCAACCAGGCTTCTGTTACAGCGAGGAAATCAAGGTTGTTGGTCAAAATGAGGTCAGCGATCTCAGTAGCGTGGGCAACGAGGGACCTAGCATTTAGGAGGGTTCTTTTTATAGGTAATTTCTCTATGTCCTTCAGGATAGTGTTTGTGGTATTGTCCACTAGGTTATTTGGTAGGTTGGTGTGGGTCCTATTACATAGTTGTTTTTCTGGTGGTTTTTCTGCAATACTTGCTAAATGAGTAGGGGTTGCAATTAGATTGGAGGTTATAGTGTGTCAGTCTGGTGGCTAGTCTGTTGTTGGGAATAGTTATGTCTGGGATGGTAGTGGAAATGCATGTACTTGGTTGGGCAGTTGCGAGGCAATGGTGGGGGGGCAAGGTGTGTCACATTTAAGTCTAGGACAGTTGAAGGAGAGTAAAGGGGGGAGAAATGAGCTAGGCTTGATCTTGGAATTTCAGTGGGTAGAGTTCAATGCAGGAAGGAAGGTGGTGGGTTTAATTCGGGGCTTCTGGTTAGGGATGACGTTTGGGCAAACCCTTATGTCATGGTCTCTGAAGGGCTCTGCCATGTGACTGGGAGGTAAGCTGCTATGGGATTTAGAGAAGGTAAGTATCAATGGAATAATGCAAAGGGTGCAAATCATTATATATCTATTGGTTAGCGTTAAGCTGCTATTACAGCAGGCAGTATTCTAGATAGTATAAACTAGATCAGTATAGTGAAGGAACAGATATGGATCACAGCATTAGGTGCATGGAAACTGTTACAAGAGGCTTTTGTACATGATAGGCGCGCACATGTAGGCCAAGTAAATTGTTTCACAAGTTAATCACATGTGCAGAAGATGGATGGGCTAGTCAGTTCAGGCAGAATAGGTTATTTGCAGTTTGATTACATATCCAAAAAGGGATTACACTTAGCTAGAGCTGAAGTATATGTAAATAGGTGTATGGGTGGTGATACAGAAATATGCAGCACAGTGCTAAATGAATTTAAATACAGTAATGCAGGTACGTAATAATCTATGGTCAGGAGAGGAGAGGGCACCAAATAGATATTGCCAGACTGGGCTGGCTAGTTTAGAGTATGCAAAGGTGCAACACTGTACATATATGCAAAATGGAGGCAGTAAAGAACTAGGTCTGGTCAGATGTAATTGCAAGTACAGAGGTAAGGTGATAAGCACACTAGCACAACATGGGTAGTAAGGAGGGCATTCAATTAAAATTGTAGGTCAGCATTGTCATATGTAGGGTGTGCAGGTAACATAGATATGCAGATAGTGACTAGGTCTAGGTAAGTATTATTGCATTCTCGTGAGTGAGGTGACATAAATATACAGATAGTGACTAGGTCTAGACAAATATTATTGCATTTGCATGAGCGAGGTGACATAAATGTGCAGATAGTGACTAGGTCCAGACAAATATTATTACATTCGCTTGTGTGGGGTGAGATGCACGTCAGTCATCAAGTTAGGTACCAAATCAGATCAAGAAAGGTCATGAAAAGCAGTTTTAGAGTCTAAAGCCTATTGGAGGATTGGAATGAAAAACGAGTGCTATATCAATGCAGAGGGTTTGGATTTGCCGGCGGAGGTGGCGTGCGACCCACACAGTAGTGTGGGGCAGTAATGTATCACCCAAGATCGTGCAGGTGGTGGTAATAGAATGGTTCTGGATTTGCGCACTATACGCACGAGAAGGGGCAGTTATGTGTAGTGTGCAGGTTTGTGCAGCGGAAAGCGAGGCTGCTACAGTTGTTCGATTGGGTGGGCACGGGTTAAAAGGCATATCAAGATGCATATATTTAAGAGGGCACAAGTTAAGGCAGGGCAATATATGAAGGGCGGGCATGAGCTAAAGTGATAGGCACGGGCTTGTTTTGACAGGGAGGAAAACATCAAACAGCAGTAGGCAAGGGAGAAATAGGCATTAGAGGCTATGACGTAGTACAATGGCGAAATATGAAGCAGAGTATCAGGTAAGTCATAGAGAACAGGATATGTGGCAAACAAGTAAACGTGCATCCGATACTGAATGTAATCAATACAAACAAGCAGGGTTGCAAAGGATGTTTTCTGGGTGCTTACCAGTCAAATGCAGTGCAAGCACCAGTTAGATAGGAGCACAAAATGTCTTAGGCACGGAAGGCAGACTTCCTGGCCCTGGCCTCTGACACCTCAGGACAGGCTCGGGACAGGGAAGTGCCTTAGTGTTTGTGCCTTCGTGGGTGGGCCGGCTCTGTGCCTGCCGGCACAGGATTGGATAGAAGAGGGATATTACAGCCAATCAATCACAAAGGCGGGTCCTAGGTGTAGGTATCTAGCCAGGTTACCAGGAAGAAATACGGGAGGCCATCTTAGAGGAGCTACACCTTGTGGGCTAAAATTGAAGGCTCGGATAATAATAAGCAAATAGTGTCAAAACTCCGGTTGAGATAGCTATTCAAGCTCGTAGACAGTGAGCTGGATAATCTTGTAGATTTTTGGCAACTCCGCCTCAAAGTAGATATTTAGCAGCAACTGAACGCAATATTGTGCAGCATGAGCCCTGGGTCCTACCTTGAATCTAGGTGGAGCCCAGGCCCTCCAAAAGGCAGGGGAACTGCTCCTGCAGTGGGAGAAGGTCTCGATGTTGAAAGGCATTCCCAGTCTGGGTATGCTGACCTGAACACGTTTCACACTCTCATTCAACAGTCCTTTTTTTTTTTTTTTTTTTTTTTTTTTTTTTTTTTGATATAGCTGAAGACATCAACTTTTCAAAATGAGTCACATATAAAAGAGAATTATTACAGCATAAAATTGATAAAACAGTGTAAACTTACGTACAGTAACAGCAAGCAATACAATACAAAGGAGAAGAATGACCAAAAGAAACGAAGTTAGTAATAGGCCTATAAATTAAAATTTAAGTGCAATGAAGACATTCAATTAGGTCTATGAGGGGTAGGAGCTCTATTAATGTTAGTAATTATGTTGATAATAATTCCCGAGTACATCGCAATACTCACAGGAAGGCTAATTAAATAATGTTTCATCAGGTAAAACTGCCTCTAAAAAGTGAATAATGGCCTTCATTACTGAAAATCTAACGTTCTTAAATAAGATACTCCATATCTCGTTATCATTCTTCTCCATGTACATACTCAGTAACTTGTTACAATGTTTGTCACGAATGGCTATTAAATTTGGACATGACACAATTATGTGTTGGAGGGTTTCCTTTACATTTTGTTTCTCACAAAATCGGCAGAAGCGACGGTCCACTGGAATGAGTTTACGTCTGGCCATAATTTCTCTCGTCGGCCATAAATTTAATCTTATCCTCAGGAATTTATTACGTATGTTTGCAGATGGGCATTTCATGAGATAGCCTGCCGGTTGGCCAAGGCATTTAGTACCAAAAAGGTTAGGATCAAAATCTCTATATTTTACACAATGTTCATAATTTGTGATCCAGTCCCAATTAAGGAACTTTCTTTTTGCTCGTGCCGGATGATCGATGAGAAATTGTAAAGAGATATTTGCTCCAACTAAAGTGTCCAAAACCGTATTTCTCCAATTTAGCGAGAAACCAGATGAGGACCCAGCTAGGTGATGTGCGACGGTACTCAAGATGTTATTATTGGTCAGGCCAAGAAGGCTTTTACGGAAAAAGGCGCACGTTCTCCATTTAACTTTGCTATGGAGAGAGTTCAAACCCAATTCGAACCGTAGTAATGGAAGAGGTGAGCAATTCGGAAGCCGCAAGACCTTTTTCCAGAAGGTGGCCTCGAGTCTGTTCCATAAGCTATCCCTGGAGTACAGTTTGGATTCAACACCATAGAGTAAAGTGGGGACAACTTTTTGTTCATAATACATCAGGATGTGTTTCAGCGTGAATTTCCCAAACTTATATAGCAGGATTTTCGCTTGGGATATCAAATTTAGCAATTTCGAGTCTAGCATATGTAGCAGTTTCCCATCGCTAACCGTATTTTGGATATTGACACCAAGATACCTATACTCCGATACAATATCCATAGTTTGTTGTTGAAAGGACCAAAGACCCTTGTAGGATTTGCATCTGGTAGTAGGCCTGCAGACCATAATCTGGGATTTGGTTAAGTTTACTATTAGGTCATTAGCCTCCACATAGGTTGCTAGCGCAGCTAGAAGGTTTTGCAAACCTATAGGAGTCTGGGAGATCAATACCAAATCGTCTGTATAGAGCAGCCAAGGAATACGTTGACCCCCGAGCTCCGGTGCGTCTGCTATAATTCTACGAAATGATAAGCCTAGGTCAAGAATAAAGAGATTGAACAGTGAAGCCGCCAGTGTACATCCTTGCTTTAGACCGATACAAGTGGGGAAAGGGGCAGACAGGAGTCCTTGCATTGAGAGCCGAACTCTCATGGTAGTATCTGTGTGTAATTGAATAATTAGAGCCAAAAGCGAGGCAGGGCAGCCAAGATTTTTTAGTTTGTTAAAAAGTAGGTTTCGATTTATAGAATCAAAAGCAGAACTAAAATCAATAAACGCAAAATATAAAGTTTGTTTCTTGGATGCATATTGAGACTTCAACATGTTAATGGTAATAATGTTAGGGATCGTCCCCAGTCCGGTAACAAAGCCAGATTGGAACGGATCTCTTTTGTCATTCGTCTTTATCCAGTTATTAAGTTCTCGCAATATGAGACGGGTATAGATCTTTCCCGAGACATCCAGTAATGAGATGGGTCTATAGCTAGATGGATTGGCACGATCACCCTTCTTATATATTGGAATAACAATGGATCGTCTCCATGATGTCGGAATTTTTTGTAAAGTATTAATTGATTCAAACATAGTAAATAATATATCAGCCCATATGTTCGGAAATTGTTTAAGGTGAGCATTTGATAAACCGTCAGGTCCAGGTGCTCGTGAATTGCTTGCATGATTGATGTAGTACAAGATATCTTCCTTATCGAAGTGTAAATAGAACGAATGATTAGACTTTAGTTCAGGAACAAAGGTGTGAGGTCGCGGAGTTGCAAATAGGTCCGAGTAATATCGTACCCACACATCCTCAGTTACGTCATTTGTCTGGCAAGCAACCTGATGGCCTGATGTAGATTGGTTTATGATATACCACGACTGAGCAGAATTTTTAGATGATAAAGATACTAGCATATTTCTCCCATCTGATTGATACAATTTGGCTTTTATTCCCCTTACCCAGTTTCTATAACTAGTTTGTATGCGTAGCAGAGCAGGCCCACGAAGATCTGATGGTAACTTTAGCGCTTCCCTTTTTTCTGCTCAAACCCTGGATTTTCTGAGTCTTATTTCGTGGTTGGGAAAGTGCAAATGCGATGTTTGTTTATATTTATGAGTAATAGAGCTGGGTTGGAAGAGCTGCATAAGATCATAAAAAACCGTGTCTGAAGGCAGTTGGTCTGGGTCATTATTATTTAGTTCGCCGTAGTAACGTAGCTGAAAGGCCTTCAGAGACTGCTCAGACCACTTTAGATGATTTCTGGCAGGATTTATCTCATACATTCCCTTAAGAAAGGAGGAGTGTGGTTTGGTGACAGACATGTTCGAGCTCAAAGTAGTACACAGAATATTATGATCACTCATTTCTGATTCTGTTATTTGAAAGGATGTAACCATATTTGACATGTCCATGTTAACATACGTGAAGTCAATAATCCCATGGCTACTTGCGCGATGCCATGTAGCTCTAGGTGGTATGTCCTGTGCATAGGCACCGTTCAACATATAAAGATTCCGTGACTTGGTAAATAGTAGCCACTTATCCAAACGTTTTTGTTCGGATTTGTGAAAGGGTCCCAAGCAATGTAAGTTCAAATCGCCCGCTAAATAGATCATATCTATGGCTCCATCCATCGTAATTATGTCAAAAGCCTTAGATATTGCTTCCATAAAGGAATCGTCAGAGATGCCAAGGGGATTCCAGTAGATGTTAAGTGTAGCACATATATAACTTTCACATACAATTCTGGACATTTGTATGAAATCGTTTGGACAGAACCACGGAGTGATTTTCAGGCCAGACGTCTGTTTAACAGCCGTTAACAGGCCAGAGGTCGGGCGACCCATTTGATGCTTCACAGCAGGTAATAAGCATACATCATAGTTATTCCAGGACGGTGGTGTGACCAACCATGTTTCTTGCAGCAATATAACATCATACTTCAACAGATGGCAGGAGTGATTATTCAATAAGTGCCGATTCCCTCTAGAATTCCAGCTAGCGAAGAATAACTCTGATGTGGAAGTAGATGGCTGCTAATGTTGCTTGTTCTGATGTTGACAACTACAGAATTTTCCAGGGCGATCTTGAGGGTTGGAGGAAGATTTGTTTTGGGGGGTATCTATATGCATAGCAGGTTTATCTGAAGCATCAGGGATGTAGAACACCGTGAAGCCGAGATCATCGATTTGTGACTTCACGGTCCATATAGTATTAAGAACCACCCTTGAGTTAATCCATAAATTTACAACAGACTGATTGGAAGCTTCTGGGAACTCCACAAGTTCTATATCTATGGAGCTGATATCATCAAGCTCAGGGATCTCACGAAATATCGAGAGAACAGAAGCCCGATTTAGATTATACTGTTTGGCCGGTAATGGCTGGCAACTAAGGGTCAGACAATAAATTGCCGGACGCTTCGAGCGTATAGTTGTTGATTTTTGTTTGGCGGATACCAGTGGCTCATTGGGGTTTATACACAGACTGGTCTTTAGTTTAGGTTGTAGAGCTATTTGAGGGGCGAAAGAGGTTTCCAGGAATTTAGTGAAGGTGGATTGTAAGATTCGTTCCATATCACCGAGTGAATCTGTTTTAGCATTGCCAGTTCCGCCTGGGCAACTAGGCCCAAGGTTGCGAGACAATGCTACATCCACAGGGGCAGGGGGACTGGATTTTTTCAGGATAGGGGCTACCACAGTCAACGGTTCAGATAAAAAGGCCGAGGTAGATGGCGCAAAGGTCACATGTTTGGGTGCTACTTTGGAGGATAAATATTCGTCCACTGCTCTTCGTATCTCTCTCCCCGTATCCCCGTGACCTACTTTCTTGGCCACAGAAGTATTATCCGTAAGACTGTTTATAGTTGGTTTAGGTATACTAGCCCCTTCGCAAATGGAGTTGCTCATCGTAGATTTAATATGGGATTTATGTGACATCTGCTCAGCCACACTAATCAATTCACTTAAGGGGCTATGTGCCAAGACAGGAACAGTGGGAGTCGGCTGTAACTTGGCTTTTTTTACAAGTTGTTGCGAGTATTTTCTTGTGATGGCTTTAGATGCCAAAACAGAAATAGATACTGGGGGTGAAAGTTTGTTAATGAAAGCTTTAGTTTGGGAAGTATGAGGTGATACAGATTTGATATTTTTCGTTTTTTTCTCCCGATTTAGCAATCGAGTCTTTTTAGGTAATGGTTTCTGGGGATTCTGAGGATCGAGCCCAACGGGTTTAGTCCCAAAGAGGGAATAGATGGGTCTCTTCTGCAAGTCAGTTTTTGATGCGACTGTATTATCCATGGTGTCAATTATAGGTTCAGGTATGCATGGTATAGGTTGATAGACTTGATCGATGGGTTCAGCTGTATCAGAGGTCTGTAAAGATACAGACTTCTTACCATTTATATCAGCATCCGGCTGACCCAGACTCACTAGTCTATTAAAAAGTACAAATTGATTATCAAGTAACAGGTCATGCTAGTTTGATTGTGTTTCTGCCTTTACGACTAAAACTTCAAACAGTTTAGCAAGAGCTAAAATAGCATTATTCATAGATGTGAGTGTTATGCTAATGCTGACAGACTGGGGATCAGGACTCCCAGTAGTAGGAGGGGTTTTTTTTTCGGCCATTTTTCTGGGGGTCGGAGCTATAAAGGACAGATTTGCAACTGAATTTGAAGCACTGATATTTGTGAAAAGCACAGGAGATTTAGACAAGTTAGCCAAAGATGCTGGAGGTGACTCAATAGAGTCAATAGTGTCTAAGTCGATAACAGGTATCTCCTGAGCAGCTAAATTCGACAATGGGTTAGCAATCAGTGAACCACTTACAGTGGGAACAGAAATTTCACATACATCAGAATGCGGAGCAACAACACCAGTTAAAACATTTGTTAAAATGGCACTATCAGTAAGAGAAACATTTTCTTTCGCAAAAGTTACGGATAGACCAGGCGTTGTGCTGGTTTTTAAGGTCTCACCAATTCTGATGTCCATCACATCAGCTGAAGAGTCGTTTTGACGGGTTAATCGTTTTGCAAAATCCGGCTCCATTCCATGCGTGGTATCTTTTGGGCCCGAGGAAGCCGTTACTGGCTGGTATAAGGAGGTTTCAACAGTATTTCCAATAGGGCATAAGCTAGTTTCAATAGAACTGGCATTTCTGCAAAAGGGACGGATATCCATTCCTAGGAGCATCTCAGATCGACTCTTAATTGCGCCTATAGCGCGAGACCTCGGTGTAGAACTAAGTCGAGGTTTTTTTGTAGGTACAGGGTGTGGGATCTGGGGACAACTTGATCCGTTAAACCTATGCAACTCAGTTACCGGAGGCATGCCGGTTGTGAGAGATTTTAAATTGCGTTTCATAGTCGATGGAAATAGTGTTACCTACTAAGATGGAACTGGGTATAACAAGGACAAATGCAACCAAGTTCGCCGCCTTGCCGTGACGAACGCGGCGAAGCGGCAAAGCGGGACTTGACGGGACTTGCTCGGGTTAAGTAGGATCCGCCTCCACGTAAACAAAGCCTAAACAAAATTAACAACAGTGTTTAGGTGTTTAGTTCGAAAGTTCAATAGAAAATACTATCTTAGTATTCCAGAAGACGTTTCACCTTGTGGGAAATGCAGTCCAAACACACAATAGGGTAAGTCAGCACCAAAGCGTCTCTCCAAACAAGTTTTCAGCGTATCCAGGAGCTGCACAGATACGTCTGCGGCAAAGCGGGACTTGACGCGACTCGCTCGGGTGTGCGCGCGCGGTGCGCGCGCGTTCCAGGTTAAGTAGGATCCGCCTCCACGTAAACAAAGCCTTGTGGGAAATGCAGTCCAAACACACAATAGGGTAAGTCAGCACCAAAGCGTCTCTCCAAACAAGTTTTCAGCGTATCCAGGAGCTGCACCATTCAACAGTCATTAAACTGTGCTCCATTATGATTTTCAATATTTATCTGTACCCCTGGTTCCCCATCTTCCTCAAAATGCCAACTGCCTGTTCTCCTAGCAGTATGGCAAATACAATGTTCATGTCCCCCACTAACAATGTACTACCTGCAGTCTGTTTTTATAATGCATATATCCATTTCCCTGCTGTGAGTGAGGGTAATGCCTTCACTAATGCCTCCTCCTTCTCTCCTCAACTCTGTTCAGCTTCTTGCTGACTGGTCACCTGGTTTACCTCCAGAGCCTTACAGGTCCCAGGGTCCCCCGCCAGTCTTGCACTTGCCTGCAGGCTTCTGCACTATGTTTCAGCATTACTGAACTGTCCATGTATGCTCCAGGAGAGGGTTAACTCTCTGCACTTAACCCCGTGCCTTGCTGGACTGGGTGCACTTTCTTTCCCCCTCGCCCCTTCCTCTGACTTCTGTCTGTAAACTTGCATGACCAAATGTACTGGGAATAGTACGTTTGTTGTCCTGCCCCCCTCCCTTTTTTGTCTCCCCTTCCTAGCTTGGTCGCGCCTGCAACACTTCATGTACTTATACTAGGAGAAATGCAGTCGGAACTAGTGCACTAGCTTTTGTTAGATCATTTGGAAACTTCAAGGCCTATACATGACTACTGTATTCCGCTGTTCCCTTCCAGCCTTGAAGCGCTTTGAAGTAATCCACTTGTGCATAAGTGCTGTATAAAAAAACAATTACAATTACAAATATTTTCTGTCCATGTTTGGCCAGGGAACATATTGTGCCCTCCCATGACCCTTGTGTAGTAACGAAAGCTTTGTTCCTGCCTGTTAAGCCTGTGTAGTTCTCCCTCCTCTCTTGCTTTTTGCTACAGCCATTCAACCTGGTCCTGTCCTATTCTCCCCCTTTGAGGCTCATACACCTTCCTCCTCTGTAACCTTAGCCTCTCTAGCCATTCAAATCAAGTCATAATCTATGCTGACAGCTTTTAATGCACACTCTAGATGCCCCCCCCCAGCATTGGGGTTATCTTTGCTTGCTGCTACTTGCACATCCTTAATCACTCTACTACTCTCACCATTTCTAATTCTCTCTGTGTTCTATGTTCTACTTCCATAACCTTTGGTTTCGTGTAGCATTAGTCACTGAGTTGCTTTCAGCATTTGCGCTAGCAGTGTGAGCTTCCTGCATTGTTGTGGGTTTGGGTACATACCAGGGCTTGGCATAATCTGCTGCAGGTTGCAAGGGGAAGCATCCGTAGGGATGTGGGGCCATGGGGAACAACACTAGGTTTAGGTATTACCACCTATTGTTCTTTGTGCTGCACCAGGGCATCTTCTAAATCTTCGACCATTCCCCAGCATTCAATGATACCATGCCTACTTTACAATGTTCTCCCTTTATACTTGGCTGTCAGAAAGGATGTACATATGTCCCAACAAATCCTTGTTATTTGAGTCCTCTTCGGGCCACAGCTTATACATACCCCCTTTGATATCCACGACACACTCACAACGGTATTTGAGAATCTTTCCATGTTACCGTGAACACATATACTTGAGTGGAGTACTCATAACTCTTCCCACTTCTCTCCTTACCAAAAATAATTGTTATTCAAAAAGTCGATCCAGTGGCACTGTTCTTCCCCACCCTTCCAACGCTGTGCCCACTCCTCGCATCCCCTCTCAATGTTCTCCCAACCCAAACTACAACCCTTGCCCCTTCCCACTCACACACATGCTCACTGACACACACCCATATTCCTACAATTGGACCATCGTCCCATACCACAACAATTCTATATACACATGAAACCACAACGTATATCAACAATATTATTCCTCTGTGTCCTTGCCTTGAGACAAGGGAATTTCACCTCCTTACGCCCCCTTGTGCCGAGCGGAGGGATCCATGGTCCTATATGTAATGGACCACTACTCGACTTGCAGCACTGCCTTTCCTCTTGTATGAGGAGATCTCTTTTCCTCTCTTCTGTTTTATCACTGCTCTACTACTTAGGACATCCTCTTTTCTCTCATCGGAGAAGATCCCTCTGGCCACTCTTATAATCAAAATCACACTTATTTTACCCCCGTTGTTTTCTCTGGCAAAGGTGCACTTACGTCTATGCGTTTTCCCGAAACCTTCCAAGACGGGGTCCCCATCAATTTGCCTGCACAGCTCAGTTCAGGGCCCTGATACAAGGAACAGTCAGGCCTTCTGGCAACATCGCACCTGCAAACCTCCTCAAGTATTGGAACTGGTCACTGCAGATGGGCGCCACCACTCAGGATGCGCGACGGGGGTAACCCGGCCTCACAGAGAATATGTGAATACCTCAAGGTAACCAGTTTTGTTGGGTGAATGACCCAAAACCTGAACAATAAAAACATTTCCAAATAGGCCAAATAATCTATGCACCATTTGCAAGGAAAACAGTGTTTTATTACATGAAAAAGACATCAGACGGTTCAGTAGAACCATACTAACATGGAGGCTGCCCCACTAAAAGGAGTAACATCTTTTTTAGTGGAAAACCACAAATGAACAAAACTATGCATAATGAAGATTACAACATGATCACGCACTCCCATTGGCTAACACCTATACACAATTCTTATTATCCCCATAGTACATTACCCTATTAATCACACATTATCTAAAACACATTCCCCTAAATACGTGACTTGTTACATCATAATTGTGAGATTTAGGAGTTGATTGACTACCAAGTAAATTGTTAACATAATACATTTCTTTAACAAGTAAAACATTCTCAATCATCATGTGATGTGCCCCTCTCCATTGGAGCCTCATCAAAGTGTGAATAGCGAGGCCAACTCTGCTTTGATAATTTAATTGGCCTCCTCATTATACCAGACACTGTGGCCTACAGAAACAGCTCCCTTCCCGTGTAGATAAACGCATTGGCATAACCTCTGCTCCTCCCGTCCCAAATCACGGTACAACCCTGCCACCTCTACTCCATCATCTATCTGGGAACTCAGCTGTCTATGAACGACGTGATCGGGGAACCACTCTGTTTGAATTTCGTGTATTTATTGATCCCAAGACTTCAGTGCCTGCAGTTAAAATAGGATGGACTCTCTTTGGGTGAGGGCAGTAGTACTCTAAATATTAAATATTCACCAGGCCGCTTGGCATCTCAGAACCCCATGCCCTTGTGGGGTACATTTACCAGCCCAGCAGAACTCTCTCTGCATCACCAAACTGCATTTTTAGCAGTTACAAGAAGAATGGCTGCGTTGGCTCTGCGGAGCACATATGGGGCGAGATGAAACATAGAACACCCGAGAATTGCTGCCGTTATTTTCTTCATGTGCACCAAAAAGTAGGATTCAAAGGCAGCCGGGCGCATCACTGCTATGCTGCCAGCTCAAGAATTCAAACTGCCAAGGAAAATGTGCTATGTAAAACAACTTGGTACTGGAGCTATCTACATTTTTGAATATCACCCAGCTTGGATTTTAGTAAAACACAGTCATGTCCATCCATATTTAGGTTATACACCAGCAAATAGGGCGTTCCTAACTTAATGGCATGTTGTGTCAAGCTAAATCTGTGAAGAGCAGAGAACATTTGTTTCAGGCCGCACAGCAAGCGTTTACTCTTTCAACAAAGTACACGGGCAAATTCCTCCCAGAAAGCTTTCTCCCTCCCTTTGCTTAATCAGTGTCAAAGAACCCTTGTTGTGAACAGATTCCTGTGTATTAGAAATTGTCGAGCGCTACGGAAATGTTCAGAATAAGGAAAAACTGCATTTAGAAATGACCAGGGAAAGTAAAATGAACCCGTGTTGCACTGCCCTGCAAAGCAGTGAGTGGATATTGTACAAGCTCAGTGGAAATAATACTGTAACATGCCCTGGAACAAAACTATATATGTTGGGAAGAAAAGCTGCCAAAAGATAAGTAAATTGTACTACGTGTAGTGTATTTTTCCCCACAAAAAGAACTTCAACATCATGGTTAGGCCCAGAAATTGCTGTCAAACCAGTCTTTGAAAAAATAGGCACTTCTAATGTGCCAGCCCCATGGGAAAGGTAGTTCATTTTCCACATGAAAGGCCCAGAGGTATGGGAATTTGTGACCGTGTCAGACTTCCTGGCATTTTGCCAGCAAGGGACGATGGATCAGGGGAACTGGCCTTGTCACAGGCAAGTGTGAATTCCTTGTGACACCTCTCTTCAGCTGCATCTGCTAGAATGAAAGGGTGTTATGGTAACCCTGTTGCCCAGAACTGACACAGTGGAGATAGGATGACTGGGGAAATTGTAAGGACCGCCATCCAGTGACAGATGCCATCCATTTGATTTAAACAACTTTTTATTTACAAGTATTTATTTTAGTAACCTAAAGATGCAGTAATGGGAAATTAGTATGGTTTTAATATAATTTTTGCACCATTAAATTGAGACTGTAGGCATCATTACGACCCTGGCGGTGATGGTATGAACGGTGCCGGTAAGGCACTGGCACCGTTTATACCGTCCCGCCGCATTACGAGTTCTGCTCGCGGGTTCCTGTGTGGCATCCGCAAACATAACTCGTAAGTGCGCTGGCACCATTATCAACAGTGCCGGCGCATCCATGCTCCCCACCCCCATTCTGCCCCATGGGGCAGAATGGGGATTGGGAGCCCGGCAATACTATCACTCATGAATGGGCAATTACTGGCCCATTCATCTCGTAATGGGCCGGATATTGTCCAATCGGTGGCGGTAGCCATGCCTGCCACACAGGCACGGCTACCGCCATGCTCGTAATGAGGCCCTATGTGTGTTATCCTAGCATGTGAGGGACACGAGCAGCATTAAAGTGTCATTTCTGGGGAAAGCGTACATGCTACATGCAAATATGGCGGACACTGTTAGGCTCATGTGTATCTATTTGTAGGATGTTTTATAAAATAGTTTGCATAGAAATTGCAAAAGAATGCCAGGAGAACAAAGCAATATCACACAAACTTGGCGTTTGGACAGAAATGTTCCTTGTGAAATATGGTATTTGCCTATCTAATTTGTATAAGGGTGACATTTATAAAAATGAGCATTTTGTGCCATAACTGTTTTTGGCAAAAGTAGATGTGGTATAACAAAGCACCTCCTAAAAACACACACACTAAAACTGAGTCGCTTCCTTCAGTCCAATCTTCTTACAGGGAGGCTGTGACATCCACAGACTGACCTATCCCTTCTTAGAGGTAGGTCTAGCTTAGTTCTGCCCTCATATGAAAAATCCTCTGATGTCATCCGGCTTATAAAAAGAGGAAGCTTACGGGGAATCAGGACATTCAAAAATCCAAGATTCAAAAATCCAACTCAACATCCAGAGATCTAATCATTCCACCTTCACCCGGCTAGACTCCAGACTCCAGAGCCAGGCTAGAGGTAGCAGATCCTGGCAGAATCTCTTATACAGGCTGAACCTCTTATCCAGAATTAAAACCCCTCAGAAATCCCATTAATTCAAGAGAAAAAGGTGGAAAGGCTGATGAACCCTTTTGGGATTGTTCGGTGAACAGACATGCTTTACCTAGCTACCTGCTTTGCCCAGCTAATGCACCTCAATGTCCACTGAGACCATACCCCAGTTGCCTCACTGTGTCCCTAGGGGAGAGCCTTGTCACTGCACAGTGACCATACCCCTGTCCCGCTGTCCAGAGACCCAGTTAGTGGCCCAAACTACCCATTCAAGTGCTTCTTGTAAGTATTACCCCTCCCCAATACCAAAAAGCCTCATCCTTTGCTCTGTTACCTTGTATTTGTCCAACCCTATAAGGAACCCTATTAAAAAATCCTATAGGTATCCTAGTAACTTCTTAAAATTGTTAGAATCCTCTGTGTATCCTGTGCTTAGGAAAATCCGTATTAATCTCCATGTGTTAGCGCCATTCTTTCCAATTCATTTCAGTCCGTTGTATAAGTCCTTAGTACTATTTGGAATAAATTAAGTAATTCCCATATAAAAAGGCACATGGCGTGAATGGGTTAAAATTGCAAATGAACCTTTTTGTGGGCAGTGTTTTTCTTTAATAATCTAGCCACTAAAAAAATAGTTTCAGTAGAACCTGTAATTTTTCTTTTAAAACTAATTTTTCCCGTTTACCTACTTTCATCATAAAAACCGCTTTACTTTTCCTAAAAAGAATCGCATACTGTCCATATCCAGAGCACCCTCTCACTTTCATATCATACCTGGTATGTGCCTTTGTATCTTAGCATTAAAGCCGATTTTCGATTATGTCTGTTTAGCTCATTTCCCAAGCAGTTTTGCTATTTGAAACCCCTGAAACGAAACAGTTGCAATTTTGCCACGTGTGATTCTTGATGCACTGTGTTTTTCCATCAAAGTCGATTTTCTACACTGTATGCCTGTTGTTTAGTACATTGCCTTGTAGCTTGTTTTCTTGGTTCTTTAATACAGCCATACACATTCTTGCCTTATCTGTTCAACCGCACATATAAAATCACCATTCAGTACTTCAGAGTGTAATGTTTCTCATTTTTCAAGGGAGCCCAATCCGATTTTGGCCTCCCATTCAGGGGTGGTAGGTCGGATTTTCATACGGATTGTAGCCTAGTATACCTGATTCCTTGCTACTTCTCTCCACCCACACAATAACTTGCTTAACAGGAGTTTCAAGGAGTGTTGCAGGGGGAATGCCTAACTGTGGTGCTACTTGAAAATACAACCCGAAAAGTAATCTTGCTTTCATTCATTTGTGCATTGTGTATTTTGTTATAAGGTTAAACTAAGTGTATCCTATCATTTTCCTGTGTAATTAACACCACACTGGTGATTCCTGCCCATATTGATTTTATTCATAATTAAAAATAAATACATAAATACACACCGGCCTGGTTCATGGTCCATTGCAACACGCGGTGTACGGTAAAGGGGGTTTGTGAGACGGATTGGCTGCCTTCTCAAAAATTGAATATGAGTGAAAGAAACATAAAAGCGTTTTATTGTGTGCCGTGTCCCTGGCCCATAAAAAGAGTGCTGGTCTGGAGTGTGATGCCACTTTAAAATCCTTAACACCCTGCTCACATGAATTCATCCTCCAAAAGGCACATTGCTACACTTCCTCCCTTGACCTAACCTTCCTTCCCCAGCTCCTCCGAGCACTGCAAGTGGACTCAATTAAGTGTTATCACCACAGCGTGGCTGCCTGTAACCTTGACAGCAAAATTTCTCTTTGTGGGAATGAAGTGGGACTTATCTCAGCATCAACTGGACAGAGAAGCAATTCCGCGTTAGACTTGTTCATCATACTTTTACCCAAACGCATCCTGTAATGTGCCCTAAAATCCAACATGGCGGAAATCCTGCTACCTTAGCCCCAAACCTTGCCTTTACGGCAACATTTCTCTGACTCCATCTCACATGCCTAACTATGTCAGCTACCAACAAGCACATTTCTTAAAACATAACACTGTATTCCACCACTAACTGCAAAATACAGTATCCTGTCTTTAACTTCTGCATCCGCTACGTGACTAAATTGTTGCTCTTTCTGAGTGGCTATATGGTGGTTCTAATATTTGTTAAGCTAACTAGAATGGATACATGCACATTCTGCCATGCCCAGCGAAAACTGCTAGCACTAGGCTGCCTGCTAATAGGTTTTGCACAGTCTTCGCCTGCCTTGGACGTTGCACTTGCCTCCCAACAATAATGCTAAACTGTGCGCATCTTCTACCCGCTACTTTGTGAACATGACACCTCTCAGCTTATAGATGAGGGAATGGTAATTCAGTTCCACATTACAACCATGTAGTCATTGCTGTGTCCACTAGTACATATATACATGATGACATCAAGGTCCTGCCCCTCAGACTGAGCTTGTGATTTCTATGCTATAAACATGCCTTCATCATACAACTATGGTAAATCATCGAATAAAATGAAAAGTTGATTATGAATTAATGAACAGTGATTTTATTTACTTCCAGAAATGGACAGATATATTTAAACAAAAGGACGTGATAAGAGGTAATTAGATCATATTTCAGCAATGCTATCATTGAGAACATGAACTATGTCATACAACCCATGATAATTTAGTCAACACTGAAATGCCTCCATCACAATGACCTGTAATATGGGGAGTCACTGCTGAAGCTCAATATCCTCAAAGAATTGGCACACAATCACTGTTTCCTATGTCAAAGAATTTAGGCTGTGTGGTATGGCAATGTTTCTGCTTATGAGAGCGTTGAAGTTTAAGTTTGAAGTTGAGGTTGTTTGAGAGCATCTAATTCCTGGTCCTAGTCCTGCAGCATTTGGGAACACACAGTGCTGGTATCCAAGTGTGTGTGACAACTGCAAGACAGAATGTGATGTCAGAAAGATTTTAAATCAAACATAACATCTGGCATTGTTCTGGGCAGCCCTCCAGTCCACCATTTTTCCTCTGCCGTGCCATAACAGAAGAGGGAGACCATATGCATGTCAACCCTGGTTGCCCTCCAAAAGGGGCAGTACAACCATAATAGCTTGGGTCGGTAAGCCTGCCACATTTCTGCATGCCCATCCCATTTGACTAGGGAAAAACAAAAAGGTGAAGGATGCAAGTTTTGGAATCAATCATAACTTTTGACATTGCACTGGACAACTTTCCAGACTATTGTTATTTAGCTTGTTCACATTCCTACTACAAGCCGCCCCAGGCATGTTTCTGATTCATTTGCATCATCAGAGTTATAGCTTTGGACTCTAAACCCTCCATTACCTTTTTGTGGCTTGACCAGCTGAAGAATAATGGTCTGGAGGGATGCCCAGGGCTATACCAGAGGTTAAGATGCATTCTAAACCTAACTGCCATCACCTCTTTTGTTTTGCTTTATTCACACCGAGTTTGATGGGTATACCAAGAAGTGGGTTCAAAGACTGCAGAGACCTGAGACCCAAGCTACACCTCATTGATGATGCCCAACAATGTTGCCTAAACGTTGCTGGGATTGCTTGTTGTCTCATGCAGATGGGCTGTGACCACACAGTATGGCCTGGACAGCCCTTTTGAAATGGAACCCAGCCTGATAAGCAAAAGGTATTTTCCCCTTTCTCTAATGGCTTAGCAGGCAGAAGAGATGCACGGTGGTCTAGAGGGTGCAAGAAGTTAGAATAAATTGTATACCTACCAGCCATCAGCTCTTTTGTTTTTCTTTAGAAACCCCAAATTGAATGGGTATGCCCAGACAAAGGTTCTGATCCTGATAGGCCTAGAGACCCAAGACACACATAAATGATAATACCCAATAATTACAAAGAATATCTGGGATCACCTTTACTCTCATACAGAAAGGATGACCAGTGAGAGCGGGACTGCCCTTTTTGAGATGCGCTCAACCCTGTTCAGCATTTGGACTTTCCCATTTCTGTAACGGATTGACAGGCTGAAGGATGATGGTCTGGAGGGCATCCCAGAACTATGCTAGAGGTTAATTCTAAACCTTCAAGCTATCACCTCTTTTGTTTGGCTTTGGGTACCCAAGTTGGTCGCAGGATCACCCTAGAACAGAGTTCACTTGCAGAGAGAGAATGTAGTGAGATGTTGTTGTTCTCTTTATCCTAGACAAAACTATTCCACACTGTGGGTTTTCGTGGTGGACTAAGACATGTGTTACCGTGCTATTCTTGCCAAAAAGTCGGTGGCAGAGGTGTTAGTACCGTTGACCTGATGCCACATGCTGACTTTTGCACTTGTAGATATTCCATAGTATTTTTAGAATATACTGTTCACAGGCAGCTGGACAGCTTTGTCTTTTCTTCCAGTCACTGTAACTGTAGCAGGCCCATCTTCATCCTCCCCCTCTCTCTCAGTGTGATTTGTTTCCAAAGTCACACTGCGAGCCTAGCCTCAAATGGATCATAAACGTTATTGTGCCCATCATTATAATCATCACTATTCTCAGACTCAATAGATTTGGGTGACGGTGGAGGCAAGCTCCTCCCTATATTCTGCCACACTGTATGTTGTTTCTTCTGGATCATAAGAACATACAATCTCCACCTCTCCTCCACCTTCCTCAGAGTCATTGGGCTGATCTGCCTCCCCCTCAGGCTCCACGCAATATATGCATGTAATACCTTGTGTTGAACAACCATGTGATCTGTAACAGAAGATACTAGTGCCCTTGATTTACCCCCACACAATTCTGGTATTCCTGGTGTACACAGCAGCTGGTGTGATTAACGTAGAACAGACTCTGGCCTCATGATTCCCCTTCGTCCTTTCAAGTTTAGATTCCCCAGACATGTTGGCACTCAAGACAGTTATTGGCACTTAAGATGAAGATTTCTCCTTCAATCCAGCTCGACATACAAGAAGATGTCACATGTGTTGTACACTCAGTTACAGCCACTGAATGTAATAACGTCTCTAAAGAAATATAGGAATATTTCTGTTCACTGATATTTTTATTGTCAAAAAATAATGGCACACTCAGCTACAGTCACTGAGTAGTATCTCCTGAGTTCCTCTAAACTACCATGGGATTGTCCCCTCCATACTAGTCACTGACAAGAACTGTCAGTGATTCTAGTTCACTGCCTCTAAACACATCTATGTTTTTTTCTTTGCTTGTATTGGCTCATCACAAAAAAACGTCACTGTCTGTAAAAGTCACTCAATGTTATCCTTACTGTCTGCAATCAGATCAGAAATGTGTTCATCCTTCTTTACTATTCCATCACATCTACCTATGTCATGCAAGGTTACCACTGAGATTCAATCGAGTCCTTAATCCTGGCAGCCAAAAGAAGAAGACACGTGTGTCACACATTCACTTGCAGCCGCTAAATGTAATCTCCTACCACAAACAACTCTTTAAAAACACTTCCCTAATTTTAGTTTTCTACCTCTGTCAAATAAATAAAATTTACATTTTCTAGCTCTCCCTTAACTATTCTAGCAACCTGATGTTCCACCATTTTATGACTAATGTTGAACTCCAAAAGGACATGCCTAATATGTGAACTTCGATGCTGCGCTGGCCCAAATCACTTTCCTGAAACTCCAAGTAATTTAAGTTGGCACAAATGTTCCAAAATTCTTGTGATTTTTGAATGTTACTTAAAATGTTCACCCAGGCTTAGAGATGAGTGTGTTGTTTAAATAGCTTCAATTTTCTTGAGACCAATCTTGTTTATATTCAGTTGTTGGTTTTATTATGCAAACATTCATAATTAAATCAAAGTGAATAATGTTCCTGGGTTACCATTCTAAAGGATTATGTTTGTATAGAGGTTTTGCAGCTGCAGGTACAATACAGCCAAGCTGTAAATCAAATAGAAATTGATTAAATAATTTCACAAAGGAACATGATAACACTTAGCAAAATATGTATTACTGGCTAGTGCAAAAGAGCAAACAAAACTGTGACACTCGCAAAGCGAAAATACTTTGGTGATAGCAATAATGCAGTAGAAAATAAAAACGTATCGTACACCCACAAATCCATTTAATTAATACAGAAAGTAACATGCTGTCCCTAAACACAGCAACGCAGATGGGTGTCATCAGATCAATCTATGTATCAGCCAGAGTTACTGCGTGTCTATATCTCCTTTGTAGATTCACCTTCTTTTTATGAAACAAGAATGACAATGACTTAACTTTATTCCAAAGCAATCCCACTGAACTTTTTCTGATTCAGCCATAGTTTAATTTTGTAATCCTGTTGATGTATGCCTTATGTGTTATACCTGTCTGGATAGTGAACAGGTAATTAATGAAATATCTGACCATTTGTATCTTCCTTTTCATAAACTATCAATGTTTTACCAAGAGTATATATTTTTTAAGACAGTGTATCCACCATTGCTGCTTACTTATCCACTGAACATAAACATTGGTCTTTCTTATCTCACACACGTGTGGTCCCTATTTAAAAAATCTATGCTTCTCCCTATATCGTCAGCTGCCAAATCGAAACAGTGAGCAATTGCTCAAGCTCCATTTCACAATGAAAACCAAAATCAGCATCATCGAGTGCCAGATTTTTTCATGGTTTCATTCTAATTTATCCAGTTCTTTATGGCAAATGGGATTCAACAAAAACGTACTCTGTCTGCAGACGAGGTAAATGATATATGGCTGCATTTAATTACAATAAATCACTCTGAACATTTCTGAAGCCATCATCTTTCACTACTGATGCCCCACTGGAACTTACTATAACTAAGTAGGACTGTTAATGCAATACTAGTTCTCCTTTTAAACTTTAAAACAATCTATATTACATATGAGAGAATCATGTGAAGTATCCCACCTACCATGGGGCACCAGCTAACTTCCTCATAAAGGAAACTTTCTTACACCTCACTCTGCCACTTAAGTTTAAATAAGGAAGCTAGAAGCCTGCCTGGGGTTGATATATATGAAAGTTCTATTAATTGAACTATTGTGAACTTCCCCTGTGGGACATCTCATAACACTGAATCCCCCCCCCCCGCATCGAGATTAAAGCAAAAAGCTTTTAGCACCTGTCTGTGTGGTGCCTGGGGATGGAGGGGCTGGACGGTGGATAGCCGACAAACGTGTCTAATACCCTGAGAGCCTCCCTGTTGCGCATCAGGCCTGAAGCAAAAGCTTTTGGCAGGCCCGCGCACGACGGACCTGATGTGGGCGGGTCACCGGAGAAAAACAAAAGCAAGGCCTGTGCGCGTCGGGTCTGAGGCCAAAGCTTCAGAATGACATGCGTGCCTTGGGAGGCACGTATTACCTTCTTATCATTACTACTGGCTATTTACTGTGCACTCAATATCCAGAGGTTTCCAAGCGCGGACATTAAAATAAAATAAAACAAAACCGCCTACGTGCACCGGGTATGAAGCAAAAGCTTCCTACAGACCTGCGCGCATAGGGGCTGATAACGATACACTTTTAAATGTTAACACCATGACAAACAAAACCCTCGCTAATAAAAGCGGTGGACATACACAGTCCCAGTACTTCCTTTAGAAATAAAACAATATACATTTATACAGTAAATTGCAAGACTAATACATTCTACAGAATGCACACAGGCCAAAATACTAAGTAGCATGCAAGGCACACAAAAGGAGTGACTTAGTTGTGGCATCAGCAGCAAAGAAAGAGGAGTTGAGATTAGAGTAGAGGACGTTTATAGAGGAGGGTCCCTGCTCATTGGGCATCTGCAGGGCATGACCTGTCCTCCATGTTGGATTGGGGCGCTCCCCTTACATTGAAAGTGAACTGTTTTTAGTTCTATTATTTAAACTTTTTGTTTGTAAACGTTTTTTCTTTGCTGCTGTGGTTTCAGAAGTAAAGATTGTAATGCATAATATGAAGCCTCCTGTCGTGTCATAGAATTGACTGTGACCACTTGATTTTCAGAAGAAAACTCAAGACCTGGTTATTCAACACAAAAATAATCTCCCTGTTGGTTGATTCCTGTTCTCTTAATGCTACATTCCCTTCAGGCACCATGAGATATAAATACAAAATTACAAAACTAAATTAGCGGGAGCCGCTAAAGGACCAGGGATCTAATAACGCGCCTGTTATTAACGGGCCCGTTATTAGCTCCCTCCTCATTCCCATTGAGCCCTATGGGGGCTCGAATGGGAATGGGGATGGGTATTGTGAATGGGGATTTACCGGGCCCGCAAAGGTTGGAATAACCCAGAAAGTCCCCATTCAAGGAACCCGGACACGAGTTTGGAGGCAGCCATGGCGCTAATAGCACCATGGCTCCCTCCCAATTCGTAATGACCCCCATAGTCCCTAAAATAGCAGCCATCACTGTGCCTGAAACTTATGCTCTGCAAGATTATTGTAATGTTTAAAACATGCCTTCTATTAGTAGTTGAATAGTAACCTAATTATATATGCAGACAATGTAATGTTCTTTTTATGCCCATGCTTTCACAGACTGTGGTCTTCTGAAGGATCTTCCACCCCACAGCACTTCGAGATCCCTAACAATGGCAGGCTCTACACAAATATCAAAAACCATATCCATTCCACACATTTTCTGAGGCACTTGCAATGAACTTGAAATATGACAATGTCACCTTCCCATGCCAGGGTGCATTTTGTGTGTGGCCATATGATATATTAACTGGCATTAGGTGGCATTTCTAAGAAAATGGAGACCAAACCTGGCATATGGCAGCAAAAGAATACCCCAGTCTATAACTTATATATTATGAATATACCTGACATGTGAGTTAATAAAATATTTGAGCCAACAGTATCTCCATATAGGTGGCTATTCTTAGCATAATCCCACAGTACTTGCAAATGCAGGGCTGTTTTAGGATTGTAGGATGTAATGACTGTATCTGATAATTAAGCAATACATGGCATGATATGATAGCAAATGGCCATATGTTACTGTACTGGCACCCAAATACAGTACTCCAGAAAATGGAGACCAAACCTGGCATATGGCAGCAAAAGAATACCCCAGTCTATACCTTATATATTATGAATATACCTGACATGTGAGTTAATAAAATATTTGAGCCAACAGTATCTCCATATAGGTGGCTATTCTTAGCATAATCCCACAGTACTTGCAAATGCAGGGCTGTTTTAGGATTGTAGGATGTAATGACTGTATCTGATAATTAAGCAATACATGGCATGATATGATAGCAAATGGCCATATGTTACTGTACTGGCACCCAAATACAGTACTCCATTGACATTTGCAAGTTCTGTTGGGTTATACTGTAAGGGAGGAAGGGTGGTTTTGACACCCCCTACATCCTGTATGAAGTGGAAGTTATGCCCATTCAATTGCAAGCAGACCTCCCTGGGTCCGGGCTACTGGCAACGGAGCTTGGAAGCCATTGCATGAGACATAACAAACTCCATCTTGTACCTCCCCAGACTCCATTTTGTATTGCTCCCGAATCCATCTTTTATTAGGCTGCACTGTGATTTCTAATAAACTCTTTCTTCCATCTTCCAGCATTGAGCACAGCTAGCCCAACCACTCCTCTTTCTCCCCTGTCTGCGCTGTGGCTGTCCTGTTCTCACGGAAGCTTGGGCGCAAATTGTTGCAAACTGACAATGTATTTCTTCTCTTCCTATGAGATGATTGCCCTGTATGTGACTGGCCCAAAGCCTTGCTTGCCAAAACCATTTGTCTCCACAAACATGCCCCAGCTCCTCTGAACCCCCTACCTTTAGAAATGATTGCCTGCATAACCTTTCGTCCCGATGTGTTCCTTTAATGTAACAGTTGGTGAGACGCTTCCCCGTACGGGCCACCCTAGATTGCCCCCCATTTAACTAATCCTGCTTGGTCATATATTCTCCCTATACTAACACCTATCAGTCCTCTCGTTTGAACCATGAGGCGCCAGGCGAATGAATCTCAGAATGACACGTACGTCCCTGTCCCCTCTGAGGCACAGGTTAAGAATGTGCACCTTTTTACTACAATTTATAGACGACCCCACATTTTTGTATGTGTTTTTATGTCTTATACCAATCCCTACATGTTAGTAGTTACTGTGTAGTTTAGATTAGTTAGACAGTCGACGGTGTGGATTCAGCCTGACCTTCACCCCTCCCAGATGAGCCCAACTGACCCAAATGCCAAAAGACGCAAAAAGTTCAGCACCAGCCAATCAAGCAGCACTGGCGCTGCATGGTATATACTGTATTAGCTGAACCAGGCAATGAAGTGGCACCATGTAACACTTATAGAAACCGTCATCAATGACGAGGATCGTGGTTAAAATGTCATGTTTCTATATTGTTGGCAGAGCGCTCTTGGAGCAGCAGAGTCCTCTGCATGCCTCACTTTACTATTATATAAAGACTACTTTGTTTGACTCTCAATCTTTCTCCTGGTCTCATTCTCTAGTGGGGTACGTGCATTTATTCTGAGTTTTGGGTTTGTATTTTTGGGGAATGCACACTCATAATACCCCAGTCATATCAGGACCCCACACAGTGAATATCAACATAGTACATTAGTTAAAACATTGTTGATAACATATATGCTCTTTTTTTCTTTGTTATAACTATTCAATATTTTATAAAAAATAAAGTTTATTAAAATATAATTTTACATCAGAGCGACCAGTTCCAACATCCAAGTCAAAAGATGTCCTTTCCTGTGAAGGCATCAAGGTGAAATGCTATGTGACATGCCTTCCTGTAATGTCATCAAGTGGTTGATACCACTTCTTCTACCCAATGTGTTTTGAATTGATATGGCAGCTGGTAATAAATGAGGCTAGAACTGCACCAGTGTTGTCTAATTACTTAAAAGATGTGTACAAACCTGATGGAAACAGTTGAATGTTAGTTTGTGATTAAAGAAACCCTAAGCTTGTTAAAGCATTCATCCAATTTCTCGAGTAATATATTTAATTGTAAGAGAATTTTAGGTATTGCTGGGTTTTTAATACTTTCACTGCCGGAGGTGTCTGTGCACATCAATACCAGAGTGTTTTCAAAACGTTATTAATTTTGTCTAAAACATGTATATCCTTTGTCATGTTCTGTACCGAGAGAAACAATAATAGTTTTGTATATGAGCACAAACTAAGATATTTATTGATGTACATGCTTCATTGATATTTGTCTACAAAGTGAAAAACATACAAGGAATTTTAAATAACTTGTCCTGTTTAATTGACATTTTCTTTTTTTTATTATTTCTCAGACAAGCACACATTATCCCCAATTTGCTAACAAGAGAAATGTTTTCTCAGTCACTGGTGTAGTGAGAGGCACTCGCAGACCTGGCGGTGCGCAGGGCCTCGCCATTACATGTCCAGAGAAGTCCAGCCCTCACTTATTAAGATGAGGGCTAGCCCAGGACCAACTGTTGCTCGCAGCGTGGGAAGAAACGCTCCACCTCTGGCTCCACTGCACCACTTCATACAGGAACCACGAAGCTCTTTCTTTTTTCTTGTTCCTGTCTGCATGCAAGGCTTGGAGTGATGCAGTGAAATGAAGCTTCACCGGGAAACAGGTAAGAATCCTGTTTTTAGTATTGTGTGTATTTTGCGTGTGTGAGGTGTGATTCTGTGAGTAGTTCAATGTTCTTTGTGGTGAGTGAATGCAGTCTGATGTGGAGAATGTCATGTGGGTGAATGTGAGAGAAGGTGTGTGGGCGAGTGACTGGTTCATGAATGGGTATGAATTTGATAGTGTGTGTGTGTGTGTGTGTGTGCGTGCATGCGTGCGTGCGTGTGTGTGTGTGTGTGTGTGTGTGTGTGTGCGTGTGCGCGCGCGCAAATGTTATGGATGGGTGCCTGTGTGGAGAATGCAGCGTGAGCAAATGTGAGAGAAGGTGCATGGGTGAGTTACTGGTGTGTGAATGGGTATGAATGTGACTGAAATTTTAGGATGGGTGCCCATGTAGAGAATACATTGTGAGTGAATGGGAGGGAAGGTGTATGGGTGAGTGACTGGTGAGTGAATGGGTATGAATGTGATTGTGTGTGAATGTTCTGGCTGCGCATGTGAGTTAATGTGAGAGAAAGTGTATGGGTGAGTGTTTGGCGGGTGAATGAGTATGAATGCGATTATGCAAGGTGCAGGGGGCCAGGCGATCACTGGAGCATTTTTGACATTTCCTTAATTGAAATGGCATGTTTTCGTGGCATTTTCAGGCAAAGCCAACTTGAGCTGTGTATTATGTGGCTTAGACTGGAATGTTGGTGCAACTAGTATCTCCAATGCTTACAGTGGCATTACATTTTGTCTAGGCATCTATGATAAAGCAATCATGATAAGTGTTATCCCATAGCTAAACTGGCATTTTAGTCCAGCAGGTCTATCCATGTCTTACTAGTTCATGATATTTGTACTGGGCATCTATAATAAAGCAAGCAAATATATTAAGTATTACTATGTGACTAGACTGACATTTTGTTGCAGCCATTCTAGCCATTTCCTACTGTGGAATGACCTTATGTTACTGGGCATCTATGATAAAGCACACATGATATGTGTTATTACATTGCTAGACAAGCATTTTGGGGCAGCCAGCCTAGTTATTTCTTTCTGTGGCAAAACTTTTTCTTTTTTTATTGAGCATCTAAAATGAAGCCAGCATGACAAGTGTTCTTATGTGTTCTTACTTTTCTCAAATGGTCTGCATTGGCACCAGTTTTGCCATGTTTTCTTGCTGTTTTTGACATGTTTAATGGTCAAGCCAATAGGAGCATGTTCTTATGTTTGGGTACTGCCATATATTTGCAGAGCCAGCTTGTACAGGTTTTCTTACACTATCAATACTGTCAGTATGTGCAAAGCAAACATGAGTATGTTCTTATCTGGGAATATTGCCCGATATTGGTTCAGACAGCATGGACATGTTTTTTATATAGGCATACATTTTGGGGAAAACAATGGGATCAATCTAAACATATTATATGGGTGGAATGAATCCTTAACATCTTATGCAGCCTGATATATCATGGGGCTCTGCTTTTAATAGAAATAAGAAGAATACATTTAATTTCTCAGCATATATATCAATATAGAAACATTTCATGAACAATCATACAAAAATGTTGTGGTACTTGAAATGAGAGTTGCACGAGTATGACCACGCCTCCAACAGCCCCACCTATTCCCTATCTTGATCACAAATGAAAATATAAGCTGAGAAAGGAGCAGAAGGCCGGTAATAAACATTAATAGCCATTAGTGCCGATAAGAGCAATTTAGATAGTGTGACACAAAGCAGGGCGGCACATGTGCACTTATTATACACAGAGTTATGGAATGATTAAATGCCTGAAAACACACAGGAAGTACATGTAACAGACATGAAGAAGCATGTAGACATGAAGAGCCCACAGACATGAAAAAGACTTGCATGCAGACATGAAAAACATTTGAATGTAGACATGAACAATATGTGCACGTAGACATTAAGAACACATAAATGAAGACACAAAGAACAATACACGTGTAAAAGGTGAAGGACACAACATGGCCGGAAGTAAACCGAAGTACTGCTATTTACGACTAAACCCAACAAAGCCTGAATTCTGAAATACTGCAGATCGACACAAAATTGCTTAACACACAGTCTTTAGGTCTTAAGGAGCTCAGACACTAGCCCCCAGAAACCAAGGCCAGTGAGCTAAAAGGAGTTTGGCATAGCGAACTGAAACCACACTAGGTAGCTTTTTATCAGGGTACACAGAATAATTGTTAAAGTTAATTAGCTACAGTAGGTAGCAGAAAGAAATACACCTATACTCGAATGCCAGGGCAAGTAGCTACTGTGCCAATGGGTCACATAATAAATGAATAAACAGCACCCTGAATGGTTGAAATAGAAAAGCGCACACACAGTAGAATAGTAGACAATCTGACACATAGACAAAATTGAGCTCTGAATAGTGGTCCTCTACCACGTAACTGAAACAATGGTAATGCATGCCAGAGCCATTTAGATTGCACACCTGCCATTTCCCGAGCACATCCAGACACAGAGTGAGCAGGCCAAGGCCAGAAACAAGGCTAACAGTGAAAGCCCAGCCCTTGGAGTGCGTAGGGTGTATCTTCTTTAACTAGATCATAACGGTACACCCATTTCTCCTTCCTCCCCACATAATTTGACACCACTTGAAGGTGGCAAAGGCCGATGAGCTTAAGACCTCGCCAATCACCTTGTGATCCTCTTATTGACCAGTGTAGTACAGCACCAACCAATAAGGTGGTGATTTAAAATGTATCATTATAGAAGGATGTACCAAGGAAGAGTTGGTATTTATAGAAGAACCGATTATTATGAGGTTCACTTACAGAAAACCGTATATCCTTTACTGTAGCATCCAATCCAGTATTAGAATATATGTCTTGTTATATTACTATATGCAACGTCATTTATGATACATTTGTAATGTAAAAAGTTGTTCATGTCACCATTTTGAGATTGTATTCCATGAGCTCTCCCAACGTCTGCTTGTCTTTTTTTTTAAATAAAGCTGTTTTTTCGTGCACTTGGAGTTACTCTGATTTATTGAGTTTTTTTCCTTTTATTGGGCATCTTATTGTGGCATTTTATTGGGGCATTTGAGCCTATCCTAACACTGCTATCACAAGTTTCCTTTATTTATAACAAGACATTGTGAAGACAACTTCATACATATACTGTTATCCCGAATTTCATGCATGTATTGTCATGAACATTACACCAGCAAGCACATATACAGTCTACATTGTATAAATATAATGGACTGGTTACTTCTGGAAACTGTAATTCTTTGCAATTCCTTGTTTATTCTTTATTGTAGGGAAAGGCATGAAAATGCATTAGGAACTGCTCCTGTGCGTTACTTTACAAAACTGATTGCAAACTGTATGGCGCCTTTTCCCCAATTTTACACAGAATGTGTGCCGTATCATGCACTATGTTAATCAATTATTTAAAACATGTTCTTGGTGGGAGAATCCCTGCAAACGTTTCATTGGTTTGGTTTCTGTCGCTACACTCAGGCGATCTCGCATACCATTTACGCCCCCCCAGAGGCTGGTATATTTTTATGCCACCCCCTTTTTTCTAAGCTAGATGAAAGGGTTGTGCATACTTTCATCTGTCAACTAGTGCATTGCCTGCGTGCTCTGCAGTTGCATTATCATAATGGCCACTGAGAACGCGTTGTGATCCAGGATGGGCCGGAGTGCAGCATGTCCCATGCTTTGTTGAGGACCTTGTGGGGGACCCCCTCAGCATGGTTGGCAGAGAGGCCCCACATTTTGTTCTACGCCACTTTTTGTCGTCAGGTTTTTTTAATGGATTCCAATGGAAGCTGCATGATCATTTGCAGGTGCAAATGCAAAGATAATTCCATAATAATCCATTGGTTTTATGGCTGCATGAGCATTTCATGCAGGCATGAAACGAAGCACATTGACAAAATGGAGAAGAAATACATGGCATATAAATGGGGCAAAGAGGTAAACTAAGGCGTGCAAGCATTATGCCTTGCTTTTACACCTTGATTTACCATTCTTCCCCATTTAGAATGAGGTTTTATGTCTACATATGCTTTCAGAGAGTGTGTTGTGTGCAAACACTGTGATATCATTTTTTACCAAACATTCGTAACTAATCACTGGTGATGGTGCAGTGTTTGTGCACAGAAATGTTCACAATAAACAAATACCTGCAGAGAAATGCAGGAAATCAAAATATTTATTTACTTACTTTTAGCATTAAAAATAGCATGCAAAGCCTGTGGGCATCCAGGCGCTTATAGCTACAGTGGGAGGCAGTTAGTTACAGACAGGAAACATGCAGAATAGGTAAGAGACAGTTATTTTAAGAAGTGTGTTTTAAGTTTTTTTGGAACAGCTGGAATTGAAGGTTCCTCACTTAGTTGAGGCGGGAGGCTGTTCCAGAGGGTGGCAGCATGTACCGTGAAGCTGGATCCACAAGCCCTTTTGCTCTTGAATCTTGGTATACTGAGACAACATTTATGAGCCTATCGAAGGGCTCTGGTGGGCACGTGTCTCTTAAGCTTCAAAGTAAGGTATGAGGGTGCATTATAGGATAGGCATTGGTGGGTGATGGAGGGAGTTTTGAAAATGATTCTTTTGCGGACCGGCAGCCTGTGGGCTGCTTTTCTCGCATCCCAGATGCGGTTATGGTAGTTCAGTTCTAAAGTAGCATAGAGAGCATTGTTTTGTAGTACCTTTCGCTTGGGAATTTTATTTTGAGGTGTCACAGAGTAGTGCATTGTAGTAGTACCACTCTAAAAGGATAAGGGCGCGTGCAATTGTGAGGCAATTGTCACTGGAGAGGAAAGGTTTGCAGGCAGTGATGGCATAGGTGATATGGTTGACTAGGCATGACAAGGTGAGGGAAGCATCTGGGCAGTCCCCCAGTGTTTTTTTACAGCTGCAGCAACCGGGATTGTGTACCTGTCAATGAAAAATGGCTGAATGCTGTATCAAGTTTGGCCAGCCGTGCAGGACAGGCGATGAGTAATAGTTCTGTTTTCTCATTGTTCAGGCAGAGATTTGAATGGTTTCATAGATAGTGTTTATTTTGAGGGTTCCCTGTACGTGGTTTCCAGAAAGGGGGATGAGGATTTTGGTATCATCGGCATAGTTTGTGTAGGTGATAAACAGGTAGTGGTTGAATAAGGGCTTAGTATAAATGTTGTAAAGGGTAGGCGAGTCACACAATCCTTGAGGGACACCACATGAGATGGGGGTGGATGTGGTGGTGATGTTACTGGCGAAAACTCTAGATGTTCTTTTGGATAGGAAGGCTGAGATCCAGCTAGCCTTTTCCTGGGAGAAGTGGCCAGAGGAGGTGAGGTAGTAGCAAAGGGTCTGGTGGTCGACAAGATCAAAGGCAGTGGAGAGGTCATTATGATAGGCCTGTGACTTACACTAACTTTGTGGCACTCTGGTTGGATTTGGTGCTCCATGCACAAACGCCTCAAACAAATCCTGCCATTGAGGCACATCTTCTCAAGAAAATAGTTTTGAGGTGCAAGGCTACACCTGTGAAACATAAGCAACCTTGCCCTTTGATGACAGTGAATGGGCGTGGGAGGATATACCTTGTACATGATGATTATATAATTGGAATGTGGTGTGATATCTGGTCTAAAACGGCAGCACCAATCCATACAATGCTGTACTGGCAAATGGAGTCAGTGCACCTCACCTATGATGGATCTGCTGGGTATAGCCATGATTTCTCATTAATGCACCCACAGTATAACAGGACAGTACCCAGAAAATATACAGCTGGAAACAAAAACAATACTTTTATCTAGAAACTGTTTTAATAATGCATGCATAATGTTTGTGTTTTACATCTGTGATACTTTCTGATAAGAAAATTAGGTCACTGGTCAAGTGATGGCATTTCCACTACCCATAACATTTTGGGAGAAATTACATCCCTGACTATGAGAAAAACAACTTTTGTCACACGCCCTTCTACAATTTTGGGCCACCTTAAACAGAACTTTACACAATGTTTTGAAAAATAGCTATATATATGTTTTTGCAAAGTTTGTGCAATCCGTCAAATGGCCACAAAGTTGTAAGCACCCCAAATTTGCCCCTTGCCATGGAAACACTTCAACTTAACCATAACAACTGAGTTGTTGTTAAACATAGCAAATCACCTCAAAACATTCCCACAAACCCCTGGAGGCTCCATAACCAGATTTTGGTGGATACCCACTCGGGTGTATTCCCAGGTGTCCACAGGAGAATCGCAATTTTTGGATCCCAAATGATTGGGAAACCAATATGCGGATTAAGGAATTGAGCAGACTTTGGCAGAAAGTGTCAGAGTGATGTATGATTTGGGTATGGTCGCTTGGATGATGATTTACAGAGAAAACATGTACTCAAGTCAATATCAAGAACCAGGAATTCCCTATTTCCTTTGTGTTTTTTTTGTCTTCTGGAATGTGCGGCAAGGCTTATCCATACCAGAGGTTGGAGAGAGAGAGAGAGAGAGAGAGATTCTGGGGGCTAGGCAGTATTTAATTTTTGGGCGGAACTGTTGTCCTCATTCTGAGTTTGGCACTAATTTAGCCGTAATCCATAAAAAATTCTGCCAAAATCAGTTACTGCTACTGCCACTTGGTCTTTCGTGGTAGGGTGGTTTAATTAAATTTTTCTGGAGCCCATAGTACTCCATGTGGATTTTCTGCGAATGTACAGCTGTCAGAATTACTATGAGGTGAATCCACCAATGTGTTGAACTAAAGTGAAGGATTTAACTCCAGCAGCAAGCTGGAGGTGAATTCACAACATTATTTCTTTAAAAAATCGGCAGACTTACTGTGTGGTAATTCTGACAGAGGTAAATCAACCAAAAATTATAAATTGTCAGTGCAAGAAAAATGGTAGCAATTCCTTTACTGCCAAAAAAGGCCCGGAAACAGAATCACTGCTCTTTTTTCCCCCCACACCAAACCTGGAATGAGGCCCATGTGTGTTTTATTCAAGATTTTAAAGCATTGTTCGTTTTAGCTCGGAAACCACACTTTTCCTTTGTCTCCATTATGTTCTATACAGTTTATTAAGGAAACCATGGATTTTATTAGTTAGGTAATACTTTTGTTTTGTGCTGTCATATGAATTTGAAAACTTTGCTACTGAAGTTGCGGAAACCGTTAATTTTTTCTTACTTTGGAGGTTCAATTCGGAAGACAGTTTTGTTAGAGCAACCTTTGATATTTTTGTTGAGAAACCTTCATGTTTTTAATGTCTTAGAGAACAAAAATTATAGTTTTTTTAGGACAATCATGTTTTTTGATAAGGAAAATGCCAGGGACACCAGGTGAGGAATCTAATGTGGTGCTGTCAGTGTAAGCGGAGTACAAAGATCAAGATCCTTTGGGTGTGGATCGCTTATTCTCGTAATTGTATTGTATTGTATTGTATTGTACCTGCCATTAGTCTTATTGCGCTCTTCGTGGAGCAAAGTCCAGAGTTCGAGGAGTATGGTGTCACAGGTGTTGAGACGTAGTCTGGTGTAAGTAGACAGAGAATTATGGGAACAGCAAGAACACATTTTGTCATAGACCTTGTTGTACGTTGATGTGTGCGGGTAGCCATATCTGCGGCCAGTATCCACCAGAGTGGTGCGTTCTACCTATTTAGCAGAATCGCTTGGTGATTTGTTGATTGGGCACCCGCTCAGGAAATTGACTCCTTCTGTCGATTCTTGCAGATGTGATAGTTGCAATCAGAAGTGGGCTAGGCATAGTGCAGTTTATGAGCATTCTCAGAGGGAATCACACAGACAATCTGCTTCCTCCTGCAAAAGTTGCTGCTGAAGAAGTAGTGGTGAGCTGGGTAGTGATTAGGATGCTACTAGAGTGATGGGAGGTATGGTGGGAATGGTGGCGGTGATGCCACAGTGGCAAGGGTGGAGCCTGACCTGGTGGAACAGCCAGTAGAGCAGGGGTCAGAGGAGAAGTAGTACCACTGGGGTCATGAGGAGGCACACATCCCCGTGAGAATTCAAGGAAAACTCAGGAGCACCCTCGAAAGCACAAGGAGGGCAATATGGCAGCTATTGCTTTGCCACAAACTCTTGGGCCTAGGATTACCTTAAGGAGCCTGATGGGATTCCAGCATCAGAGGATGCATTTGTGGAGTGCACCTTGTGCCAGTGGACAAAGACAGTTAGGAAAGGACAAGATTTTTGTTATCCATTCTCTCGTTACCATGGCCTTTCTGAACCATCTGCATAATTGGCACTGGGATGTGCATAACAAGTTGCATTCATCCATTCCCCACACTAATGGCGATGATGAGACTGCAGTAGGGACATTCCAAGTAGAGCACACAAAGAATGGTGATGTTCTTGAACAGACTTTAGTGGGTTCTGGTCAATGAAAACTTTTACACTTTCATACATTGCTTATGAAGTCTCTCTGTATGGTAATTCTTATGGTAATTCTCATGAGAAATTGGGTCTTCTATTTCATTTTTGCAGTTGCTAGGGCATTTCGGTTTCTGTTGTCCCACACATGAAATGGATACAGATTATGTATATCTAACTGCATCCTCTTAAAGTGATGAATACCAACGAAAACCCGAGCCTATAGAACACACATACCGCAATCCAAGAAATTCTTCATAATTATATAAATGTATAATTATAAAGTAATATGAACAGAAAATCGTATTTGTGAATACATAACTATCAGTAATAAAATTAACATATGGCCAACAAGTGGTAAGGTTACAAATACTTGTTAAGTTAAAAAAATGTCAATGTTTTAAGTTTGTTCATGATGTGTCAATTATTCAATGATATACATTTCTAACACCTTGCAAAAATGTCTTAATAAACACAATGTATTTCGCATACGTGATGTTAACTGAATTGCTTGATATTGGAAAGTGTAAATGAATATAAATACAGTTTAACAAATGATTAATTTAATTGATTATACTATGCGTGTGTCTATAAGTAGTGATTAAATAGTTTTAGACCAATTAATCAGCCTTTACTGAGCAGCCACTAATTTAATATGATATGAAAATTAATTCAGACACTATAAAATAGCATGCTGACCCCAAACTCCACCACACATTTTCTTGATTTCTTCTAAAATCTTAAACATGCATTTTTGCTCTTCGGTCTCAAATAAAATATGAACAAATGGAACACATTTCTTTGAATGAGTGTTTTAAATATTGTCCCATTTTCTTTGTTGAAGACTTTTTCACGTTTTAGTTACATGCATTACGTTTGTGGAGGTGTACGTCATGAGCAGTGCATAGGGCGGGAGAGGTGTCGCTATTTCACTGTTGCAGTGGTGCAGTTATGTTTGCTTTCGAAAGCGGAGCTGTGAGCCTGAGGTGTGAGCCAGTCTGCAGCAGCAGTCCACATTGTTGTGCGGAAGGTGCAGGAAGTACCTATTTTTACTGTGTGACACCGCAGAGCGGTGAGCGGAGCTGTGAGCCTGAGGTGTGAGCCAGTCTGCAGCAGTCCGCTGCAGACGCGAAGCCGAAGCAGAATGGAGCCAGAGGTACGTCCTCTGAAAGTGTTGAAAAGTTTGAAAACATTTCCGAAGGACTTCCAGTCAACAAAAACCTCCAAGTCGGGGGGGAAAATGAGCCCGGGAAAGAGGAGTAGGGGCAAGTCTGACTCTGCACCAAGACCGACGGCGACTCCCTCTATCCTAGAACTGTTAGCAACTACTCAGTTAACTCCTAAAACCTCCATAACCACGGATTTGACGTATGTACAAGTTCCGCTACAAGGCCCTGCGAAGAATACCAAAGCAGGGAACTTTAGCCTACCTGAACCACGAGACCAAGCGGGAGATTCCTCCGCGTTGACAGCCTCCCAGCCTATGCCTTGGCCCGGGACAGCCAGGGAGGTACGATCGGACGAGCAGCGGGTCTCAGCGGCCATGGAGGACCGGGGGTTGGGAGGTCCGGCGGGGCCACGCACAAACTCGCTCTCGCCCGCGCACACACCTTTGCTGGTGCCCGCTCCCGAACCCGTGCCCGTTCTACAGTGCCCCAGACCGGATCTGGACCCTCAATTCGGAGCACGGTCGGGTGCGGTTGGAGGAAGATGCCAGCCAGACCTCCACCGTCAGTCAGGCTGCGGCAATGACGAAAACCCAGAACCGGAACGAAAAAGGGATCGGCCTGAAGTTCTCTCCCCTACTAAACCAGACACCGATACAGAAATTAAGTGGAGCGGTGCCAGAAATTGCAACCATGTCAACAGGGGGCTACGTGGGGGAAAGGAGACAGGTGAGGGAGCAAAGACAACGGACGTATCCGAAATAAATGAAATACCCCTTCATCGAACAACTATTGAGGGGGAGAGAAAAACCCATGGCATGGAAGGAGAAGTGGCGATAAACCCACTAGCTACAACAGAAAAGAGCGACTGTGTGCCAAATGTGATCTCCATTCAAGCAATGCTGCATGATACAGGTCACAACAGCGAGAAAACCATGCAAGGCTTGGGCACAAATCTGGCAAGGGCTGCCAAGCCTTTTAGAGAAGTCAGAGACAGTGTGATAATCGCCAACCCCGATAAAGATACGGAATCGGATGAAGAGGACGATGAAGAGGACCTGGATAGCGATAACCAAACGGAGGGAGAGCCGGAGGATTCTAATAAGGAAACGAACGGTGAACAATTGAAAACTGGATCTGGTTCAAAAAGGAAAAAAAGAGGCAAAACGAATACCCCGGCGAAAGCTAGGCCTCAAGGAGTAAAAAAAACGGCGAATTCAAGATCGTTAAAGATTACTATGCTGGGGGAACAAAAATCAAGAAAAATTTGTAAAAAAGGTGGACTGGTGTCAAAAGGGCTGCACAATCCACTGCTGTCACGCCTGTTAAAAGCTTTTTTCACTCAGCAACACAAAAGAAAACAGAGCATTGACACGGAAATATCGGACGTGGAAATAGCAACTCAAAACCAGCCCGTGCAAAAACAGAGGAGAACTGAGGCACCCACAGCGGCAAGAGACAAACAAGCCCGGTCCAACAGCTCTTCGCACGAAAAAGCCATGATATCCATAAATGAACCACATATAGATACTGAAAAATCAATGGCCTCCAAGAGTCCAGAATCGGTCCTCTTGAGCATAAATGTCCATCCAAGCGGTAGGATCGAGAGTCCCCAGATCCAAAGTGCCCCGAATGGGGTTCAACAAACCATAGAGGAGATACTCGTTTCAGACGAAGACCAGGAAGAAGAGGGGTTAAAGGGGGTTCAATCTGATTGGGAATCCAATCGAACGTCGCAGGCACAGCAGGACAGAGATGATCGTTTGGCCTGGACAAAGCCCCATCTGTCCAGGAGGCTACCCTCTGTTTCACCCTCATCATCTACGAAATTTGTATCACCAAGAAACCCCGTAAACATCAGAAATCCAAAAGTAACAGGGGAATGCCCTGGCCTAGACTCATCAGCAGTATTGAGAAGATCGGATAAAACCCAATCCTCACCAAAAAAGAGACGAAATTGCAGTGGCACTACAAAATGAATCTCCAAATAAGAAACCAGAAATGATTGCTATCATGTCGGCCATGGCCATTGTATTAGCCCCCTTCTGTAAGTTGTATGAAACAATCAAAGAAAACGTACAAGACAACAGAGCAATTCTTTCTAATCTAATGGCGAAATTGGCCCAGATGGATAGCCTCAATCAGAAAACTCAGTGTGAAAGGAAAATCGAAGCTTTGGAGAAAAAGATCGAGAACATGGAAAACTCGACCGGGACCCAACTAGTAAGAGCGACAGATGGATCCCAGAAAACTTCAAATCAGAAAACAATGAGGGAAACTAAAATCGAAGCGTTGGAAAAAAAGATCGAGACCTTGGAATTACTGAATAAAAGGTCTACAACAAGGACATCTGCCTGCGAAGATGATGTAGACGAGCCCACACCGCAGACAAATGGAAAAAAGAAAACCCTGCTGATATTGACACAAGAAAAACCAGAAGGGGGGCTATGAGCCAAAGCACAAAAGATGCAGCCACCGACAATTGACCTGACGGAAAGGAAATTAAACCTTAAGAAGGACACCAAAACTTCGGTAAAAGCAGACGTGAGGGGGCCGGGCCTGGGTGAATCACTAGCCAACAAAAATCAACAAGATCCAAGATCTCAAGCAGAGGAGACCGACCCCGTGAGATCTCCAAGAACAGTAGACGAATTCCTAGGATGTACCGACTTAATGAACATATCTATTCACTTAGAAAAGGGGTCACAGGAGTCAAGGGAACCCGATATAGAAGGTGGGGTAAAAAAGCCCTGCACAGATCGGGCTGAAAATCCCACAGTCAAGTCCAAGATGGACATGGACGGTCCCATACAGAGCGAAAATAAAGCAACAAGCCTGCCAGTCGCACAAGAAGTTGTAGCCCAAGCGACTGCGGAAAATGAGAAGCTCCAGACATTCGTATCCAGAACAAGAAGAAGCCCTCCCAAACCACGAGCAGCTCGCAAAAGGGCAGACATCCAAAGAAGCCCGCGGAAGTACCGAGTAGAAAAAGGCGAATTGGAAAAAAGAAAAAAAGCACAAGAAGAGATACAAGTTTTCAAGCTGGAACAAAGGGAAGTAGACAAAAACTTCCTAATTCTAAACAGACCGACAATACTCCAAATAAAAAAGAGAATGCAAACGCTGAAAAAGATTAGAACAGAGGACCTCGTGCTTGTGGAACCCTATCATAGGGAAAAGAAGGCGAAAGTATTTCTGCATTTGAAAGCAGCCGCCATCAAATACATTGATGAGTCAGTCTATGAAGAATTCGAGCAACTGGGCTTTTCTCTGACGGAACAAAAAAAGGAAGACGAGTAGACAAGATCTTGAAGAGGAAAAGAAGGAAAAGCCAAAACTCCAGTATCATTACAGATCCAAAACAGAGGATTTATACCATCAAAGCCGAGGGCATAAGACCTAGGAAAGGCAGGAAACATTCAGACGTTCACACAGGGGTGCTAAATGGCTCACTGACCCGATGGAAAGAGATCACACAAACCCAAGACAATATCGATGCACAAAGAACAGTCCGACTGGACTGGGAACCCAACGAGAAACAACAGAGAGGACCAGAGACAAGTCGGATCCCGCAGCAGGTCAGACCGAGAACTCACAGAGGACACGATAAATAATCATGTAAGGCATCAGGAAAAAACAGAAGACGAAAGACAACCTAAAGGTCCATGGAAGTGGCTAATGTCAAATTGGATGAAAAATAATGGCAAATAGCAACGACCAGGGTTAGCTTGCCTCAACGATGCCAGCAAAAATCCCAGTGAAAAAAGCAGCGAGCAACCCATAAAGGAATCCTATATTCTGGGCTCATGGAATACGAGAGGCCATTCGCACCTCACAATACCTGGAGACGTCGATCTGGGTTTCTATGGCATTCTATGCCTACAAGAAACCTGGCTCTTACACCAACCAGTACTTGACGGGTTCTCAGTGATGATCTCTCCCGCAGTCAAAGGTCTGTTAGGTAGACCGTCGTCAGGTCTGCTAAACGCAATAAAAACAGGAAACGGGTCTGAGCAAACCAAGAAAGTGGAAACAGTCCTATGAAATGTTGGTCATCTTGACCTCGCAAATCCAGGGAAAGGCCAAGATGGAAAATGGCTTTCAAAAGACAGTGGCCATAGTGAACTGTTATTGGAATCCACAGCGAATGTCTATAAAAATCTTCTGCGACAATATGTCTGAAACGATTGACCAGCTGTATGCGGAATTCGATAAAATCGAGCTCATCATATGCGGCGATTTGAACGCAAAATGTACTGAGGCCCTGGCCAACAAACAAAGTTCCATCGCGCAGCGGGGAGGTGTTGATTCCACCATTGAGAGAGGAAAAGCCTGGAATGAAGCAATCGGCCAAAGAAGTATTCAAAATGTTGCTTCTTTGTTCCCCAACCAAATGAACAGTCCCACGTGGGAACGCAATGGGTCCAAAGCAACGTTGGATTATATCTTCGTTTCTGATGGTCTTATGCACAGGCTGATAGGCTGCAAGGCCCAAAAAACATCCATAGCGACCACAATCTATTCTGTTGTACCTGGCTTACTACAACCCTGATATCGAGAACTTATGATTGGACGATTGAGACAAATCTACAACAGACCCGTCTACGGCTAACCGAACAAGATATTGTGAAAATCAAAAACACCTGGGAGAAGAGAGCACTTGATCAGGCCCAGAACGACAGGAAAGGAAGACCGAACTACTTGCCTTTACTACTATACTTCCAGGTGAAGGGCTAAAAAAAACGAAGAAACCTCTCGACACCAACCATACATATGACAAGACGTTGGTGGAAAAAAGAAAAGTGGGCCGTAGACTGCTAAGAATAGCAAAGAAATCTAACGCCGAGGCCGACTGGAAGAACTGGCGCCTGGAAGCTAAAAGCTACAACAACTGGCACAAACAGTACAGAGCCACTCAATATCAAAATGACGCCAAAGTAATGATGCAGAAATTACAAACAAAAAAATCAAGCACATTTTGGAGGTTGATAAAAGAGACGAACTGCACACAGTCTGAATCTTTGTCTAACGCAGTAGCCGAAGAAAGGTGGATTCAATATTTCACTACAGAACTTGAGGGTCCAACCATCGACACACCGATGAGAAAGCAGAGCCCGTCGACATTGTGGGTTGATCTTTCGAACACAGAAGACATTGAAGCATTGCAACGGAAATTGAAATCATCCAGAGCCCCGGGTCCTGACGGACTCACGAATACGGACTTAAAAATGTTTCCTGAAAAATGGGCTGAAATGATCAGTAAGATTTTCGTGGAATGCGGCAGAATGAATATGGTGCCTGAATCCTGGCAGAAAGCGGTGATAGTCCCGGTTTACAAAAAGGATCAGAGACAAGAACCAGCGAGTTACGGGCCTATCGCCCTCCTGGACATATTAGGCAAACTATACGCTACACGCCTCCTGGAGCACTTCCGAGCATGGGAAAAAGACAGCCAGTCAAAAGATCAATTCGAAACAGGCTTTCAAAAAAGTGGATGCACCTCAATCAATCTTATGGTACTAAACATCTTGAAAGCAAAAGTCAAAGAGGGGGCACCTAAGGTGTATTTAGCCTTCGTGGACCTTTCAAAGGCGTTTGATAAGATCGACAGGCCAAGTCTGTGGTTGAAGCTACAAGATTGGAACTGTCCTACAAAAATACTGGATCCCATAAAAGCACTCCATTCGCACACAAAAATCAGAGTCAAACTAAATCACCAGGGTGCTCTATCAGAGGAGATCAATGTTAACCGAGGAGTGAAGCAGGGGTGCCCCCTGGCGCCGGCACTGTTTACGGCATTCCTAGGCGAGTACCAACTCTCCGAAAGTAAAATTCGTTCTTTTCCCCCCAAAATCAGGAAAACGGAGATCCCTCGTTTATTGTACGCAGACGATGTCATCGTGATTGACCAGACAAAGGTGGGCCTACAAAGAAAACTATGCAATCTGGAGTCTTACATTGCGGAAAATCACCTTGAACTAAATAAAACTAAGACAAAAATCATGGTGCTTGTGAATGCCCCCAGTATAACTACAAAGAAATTAAATATGTACCTTGACAACACCAAAATCGAAATTGTAAACAGCTTCAAATATCTGGGGATTCAAATGGACAGCTCCAGATCAGAAAAGAGTCTCCTAAACCAACTATGGGAAAAAGCAAAAAGCCTGACCACCCAAACAAGAGCAGTGGATCGCAAATTCTGAAAATTTTCTCTGGTACCGCCCATAACATTCTATAATGCAAAAGTTGTTCCAGCCCTGACCTACGGAAAGGAGGCCTCGTTATACTTCCGGCGGAATACCTGGAGCAAACATGAAGGTCATCTGTGGAAATCGGTGTTAGGCCTACCCAAATCCACTGCTATGCCGGCGATCAGGAGAGAGTTGGGGCTTATATCATTAGCGTCAATGGTCGATCAAAGCGCCATGCGTCTATACAGAAGAATTATCATGTCAGACACCCTACCCATCTATAACATCATACGGGATGAAACTGAATTAGGCAAATATGAGGCCCTGAACAATTGGGTAAAAGCCAGAAAGGACGACCTGGCCAAAATCGAATGCAGTGAGAAAGAGCTGAAAGAAAATCCAGACCGAATTAAAAGAAAAACGGAAGACATGGACTGGATTCTGACAACAGAGAAAGCGGTGGGGAACAAACTTCTAAACCACCTACCTCCAACATTCAACAAGGTGAAAAAACCTTTGAAATATTGAGCTAAGTTCCCAAATAAGAAGCTGAGAAACTCGATCATGAGAGCTAGACTCACCCTGTTGCCAACTAGAGAGATCATAACAATCAGAGGAGCTGGTATCGAGAAGCGTTGTTGATTATGTAAAAATGAACTATCCATCGAGACTTTGAAGCACCTTGTGATAGAGTGTCCTAACATGACTGAAAACAGAAATATATACCTCCCCTGGTTGGCTGAAAACCTGTGGATATTCCAAACGAATGAACTGTGGAACAGATGAATCTCTGGCGAGAACACGAGATGCACCCAAGACCTGGCCAAACTGATCGAACTAGTGTTTGACCAGATAAACCGTCTACGGCCCGAGGGCGGCTCGGTCCTGGACTCTGACTCAGCTGAAAGAAAACCATAAAGTTCTCTTACGAAATCTGCTCCCTACTCCTAAGAGGCCTGGCCAGCTCCCAGGGGAGGTATTTAGTCCTCTCCCCTCTCAACTATTTTCGTTTGATGTGGAAGGTTTTGACAAAACTTAGTTGTAACTGAGTAAAGTTCAAATAAAAAAAAAATAATAAAAAAAATAACGCAATGTTTTTTTTTCCATTTTGTTTTCTCATGCTGCAAACATAACATCCCTTTAAAAAAAGATTTGTTTCACTGGATTTAATGAATGGGAATGAGACAACTTAACCCTAAGGTCACATTTAACAATTAGTATTGACTGAATGTCTGTGTTTTTTTCCTGATACGCAATACCGCTTTGTGTCAATTTATTTCCATCTGCCACTGGCCATGCCCTGCAGCCATAGCCAGTAGCCACTTAGCTCACACCATGCCACACATAGTGTCTACTGGGCTTAGCCTGTGGCCAGGCCCAATATCCACCGTACACCTATTTGAAAAGGGTATGGCTATCTCCAACTACCTGAAGTAGTAATTTAGCAAGTCTCAGAACCCGCGTTAGCCCCTATTGTGTTTCTGTTTGTCACTGGTAAGTGGGCACTTTTCGTGGCCATATCCTTCTGCCATGCCACACGCCTATCAAGTGAACCAATGTAGTAATTGGGACTGGCCTGTGGAAAAGCCCAATTAACCATTTGGTCCAATTGAATGTCCTCATCAATCTCCTATGATTGATGAGAAGGGACTTGTGCTATTTGTTGTCTCCAGCCCATAGACAAACCCTATTCAATTGCAACATGCTTTCAAGTATGTGGGTGAGCCTGAGACATTAGTGTTGGTCTCAGGATAAGGAGTGGAATGCAGTGGAAGCCAGGGCTTTTATAGAGGTCCCCCTGAACACCGAATCAGGAGATGTGGCAAGACCTGTTGTTGAGTACCCCATGGAGGCATGGCCTGTGGTGGAACTGGAGTGCATGATGCAGGTGGCAGTACTGCAAGAGGTCTTGTTAGTGTTTTGAAAGAAAACATAACTGCACCACTGCAACAGAGAAATAACCACACCTCTCCCGTCCTATCCACTGCTCATGACGTACGTACACTTCCACATTTCCATTTCTCATTTGCATTGTAGAAATCTGTATTTCATCAAGGACTGCACTTGCATCTTGCAGTTGTGCCCAACGTCAAGAGAACTTCAAGCCTTCAACCCCTGGGCACCTCTCACCTGGACAAATGAAGGAAGATCAAACCCCCAGCAACTCCCAGACATTCCATTGTAAGCCCTGAGAAAATTGGATTATGGGGTGTAAGTAAGCATACCTGTGCCTGTTTCCTGAGGTTCTGCCATATGATAACATTGGGTGCAAAGCTTTTGGTCTCTGATCTCTCTCTTACTTAACTTTGGTCGTTGAACCATGGTTAAGTATCCTGCCCCTGAGTTTGACTTGCATCTCGAAAATAGAGGGGAACTTGCCTGTCCTCTGATAAAGTGTTGCTGAACTTTGAAAGAGGAACTCTTGACAAGGAATTTTCTATGAGACCACAGTCTAGTACATTTGATCTACAATGTGGTCTCAACACTTAACGCATAAATTACATTCACCCTTTCCTCACTGTTGAGAATTGTGCTCTACTTGCTACAGCACTTGTCAATTCAAGACTGGATTACTGCAACAGCTTGCTGGCAGGTACCACAGCTCTCAACATTCGAACCCTGCAGGTGACCCCGAACAATGCTGTTCGAGCAGTTCAAGACCTGTCTCGGCATGTGCATGTTTCCGATTTCAGGAGAGCCTTGCATTGGCTACCAATCAAGCCTAGGATTACACATAAGATCCTGACTCTGGCCTTCAAACGCCATTGTAAAATCTGCCCAGCTTATCTCCCTGATCATGTTAAGCCTCATATCAACACAAGGAACCTTCATTCATCTGCCGCGCCCACTTTCATTCAGCCTTGATACAAAGTAGTTCACTTTGGAGGGACCTCTTTTGACGTCCAGGCTGTTAGGCAAAATCATGTGCAGTACCCTTTGAGAACACTACACACAATTAAGGCTACAAGTGTAAGTACAAGTTCATCTTTGGTACAAGCCTGTACTCCACAGTAAAGTGGTAGCGATGGCTCAGCAGCCAGACTTATGTCAAGAGTAAAGTGAGCAGTAGAACACGTTACACAAATGACCAACAATTACAGTGATTCAAACAAACACTTGCTCTAGGTTTCTTGGTAAAAGAATATACATTCATTTACACAGTCAGTTTGAAAACATTATACTATCAAGAGCAGCTCACTATCACACACTAATAAAACACAAATACCCAACCGATAAGTAAATGAACAAGTTTAGCTCCCCTGAAGTGGGAGCAAAATGCCACTTCAGATACTTTAATAAGGGGTAACCCGACAAGGTTATAAGAACAGACAGCACAAATACTTGCATAGGCAGGGCAAAGGGTTTCAATAAACTACAACCAGCAATTCAGTTCATAGGCCTGGGCCAAAGTCAATGGTTCAGAGTCTTTGTATAGGATAGCACAGTTCGGGTAGTAAATGGTTAAGTCTTTGCCACATAGTTTAGAAGAATTTGGCTAGGCGAAAAGTTAGACAAATGTTTAGGGAAGGACAAGCCTTCGAGGTTGAGAAAGATTCCACGAACATTCGCAATGACCAAAAAGATTTCCGGACCGCGTTTGCACAGTACCTTGAAAGTGAAGAAGGGCTGTAGCTGAGGAAGTTGTTCCTGGCAGTTCGAGCAGATCTCGCCGTTTCTGTGCTTCAGTCATGGGGACAAGAAGGAGGACGTCGGGAGGTTTCTGCACTGCCCAGGGATGAGGCCAAATGTTTAGCAAGACATCGGTTTAGGGTGTGAGTGCCTTAAAGTCCACAAGCTGGTTTCCTTCCCGCTGGCTATCCGGTTTTCAACAGCACTCTGTAGGAAATTCAACCAGATGGGGACGGTGTCCAGGTGGCTTGCAAGTTGGTTGTTCCCAACAAACTCAAGAAAAGAAGTTATCCTTGAAGGGCTTCTCTGCCGATGGAGTTTCAGGCAATGTGGACCTGCAGCAGGGCTTCACTGGTCATCCAGGAGTTGCAGCAGTCCTCTTCCTTCAGCTCATCTTTGGTTATTTCGTTCCAGTGGTCGACTCTGCTTCCCATGTCCCAGAGACCTGATTTTAAACAGTTTTCCCCCATTCATTCCAGCCTGGCTGTCACTCACACAGCAGGGTGGCTGTTCTTGCGGGACAGCCAGCCGGCCAATCACGCCAGAGTGCATTCAGGTCTCCTAGGAGACTTAGCACAGGGAGTTTCGGTCACCTCCCTCACACCCTGTCCACCACAGACACCCTGACACCAGAAGAGGGCTTCAGCACAAAAGGACCAAACCTGGTTAGGTGCGCAGAGACAAAAACAAGAAGGACCTTTCCTAAAAGAAATGGCGATAGGTCTTGGGAGCCATATTAAAAAACATGGCTGACCTGATTTTTAGCTATCGTTGTTCGCGGTCGGGAAAAATCATGGTAGTTTGATCTAAACCACTGCCACCAGCCATTTAAAGTACGAAAGGGTAACATTTGACTGTCACATGAGTGTTTTGACTCAGGGGAAGCTAGGCCACCCCTTCAGCACTCTATAGGAAGATGGTGTGTGGTGGGTCTGTAAATTTAAAGAGACTAGTAAAGTCAATTTAACTTTACAATGTCTGGGAGACAATAGTCAGTCCCAGGGAAGGTATTTACACCTTGGGAAGTCTCAAAGACATCCCTGTGCCACTGCGCTGAAGATGCTGTGTGGCACACAGAAAAAGATGATGCCCATGGAGTTGTTTTAAAACTCCATAACCAAAGAACACAATAGTAAAACACATTGAAAATGAAATGTTCAAAGCCCCAAAATATAGCAAAAGAGCTGGAGGGCTCTAAGGTAGAGGGAATTTAGCACTTGTGTGAGAAATCTCCCTAACACAGACTCCCCTACAATGTAATCTTCTTCCTCCTCTTATATGCATGTTTGTCAATTTGCCTTCCTTTAAGAAGGCAACAAAAACTCATTCATTTAATTTTTATCCGGACTTATCTATGACCTATCTTCTTATTGTCCTCTAACTTGTGCTGATTCTTTGCTCCTTCTTCTTTGGTGTTCGTCTTGTCATGTCTTTGGTGTGCATTCGGAAGCCCATGGGTGTGTGGCGCATTATAAAAACTAAGATAAAAAACAAATATAAATTTGGAACTGTTTTAATCACCCCACACATCTATTGTTTTCTTTTAGATAATATCTTCCTGCAAGAAACCTTGTGTTGGAACCTATGACCTTTTGGCAAGAGGTGTCATAAAACCTACCTACATCAGCAGTACTAAATTCAGTGGTGTATTGTAAGTGAGCCTACTGGTGAATGTATATATTTGTTTTATATAGTATTGTGTGATATTACTACCAGTTAGTTTCATTTTTCAGTGTGTCCTAAAGGCCTAAATAAACTACTTTAATGTTATGATTGTCTTCCTAAGCATCATCATTCGGTGTTGTACTATGATGACTCATTGAGGGCCCACACTCACACTCTCCTGAGACTAATACGTGATTGCTCTCCATTGCTACCTTGATTCCGTCTTGGCTGAACTCTGAATCCCCCTGTTCACCATAATTCGGTGGCCTCCTAAAATCTATTCACTAGGTTTGATTTGAGAAATTGTAGTGTGCTGCTTGCAATGTACTAATTGTTGCCATGGCAGAATGTTTAGGTTCAAGTGGTATTCTAGAAGGGTAGTTGGAGAGTGAGAGAGTGGAAGCAGAGAGCACTGTCTGTGACTGTGCTTGTGTGCTTTATGAAGTACTGTATTTAAAACAAAATCTACCAGTGTAATTACCTCTGCTGTCTACCGCATACTTCAATTTGGCAATGAGCACCAACCAGCTCAGATCCACATGGAATGGTCAATGCAGTACAGCAGCTCCTGGTCTGACCCCATCAATTCGGTTAAGCCCTGTTTCTTTACTGAGTGTCCTGCATTGCTTGCATCAATCCTTGTTTTGGCGCGCCGATACAAAAAAGAAATAAAAGCTAAAAGAAAGGAAACTGGGGAGGCCGGCAATGTGAGCCCTTGAGCCGTGCTCGAGCCATACAATGACGTGCAAGAGGAAAGCAGCTAAAGCCTTGCTACGCTCCTTCCCCCGCATCCTGTCTGTTGCCTGGCAACCATAAACAATACAGAGAGGCCTAACCCACAGACTTTATGCTGCTGCGTTAGTGCGGTGCATGATACATTGGACAAGAGTCTTTGCGCTGCAAGAGAAAAGGGTCCTCTGCTCCACCTGGGAAAAAATGAAAAAGGACATTCGTTTATGTGGATGACCACTACATTAGCACAAGTAAAACAAGCATTGCACAAGTCCAAACAATCTTGACACAAATTAAATGAACTTCTAAATAAAGCAAACCAATTAAACAGTCACTGGAGAACCAAAATTACTGCATCAGGAGATTGCAATCATGCAGAAATGATGCAGAACATAGCACCCCCTTCTCACATTTCTCCCCAGCCCAGGGGAGCCTCCAGTTCCCTGGAAGCAGCATTGTGTGGAGCCAATTTTGGCGTGGAAATAAATAAATTGCTTCTTGTTTGTTTATTTATTTTATTTTTAAAGCGCTGGAACAGAGCCCTTGGGCATGGAAGCGCAGGACTTGACAGACAAACAAGTAACACATAAAGATATGAACAGTCAGATGAGAGAAACAGGGGTCCATCATTCAAATAGGATAGTCTTCAGAGAAGAACAAGATTTCAGCCAAAGGAAAGCAACCTTCCGATACCATAGTCAGATTGGCTTTTAAGGTCAGAAGACGGCCTGAGTTGTTGGATCGTAGTGTACGTATGACAGGGAGCCATCCCAGCATAGAAGAAAGGTAAGCTTGGCTTTTGCCAAAAAGACACGAGTGAGAAATGCACAGTGTATGCAAGATAATGCGCTTTATAATTGGAAGCCAATGCAGGGATTTTCTTGCTACAGATATGTGGACTGATTTGTGCAGGACACAAACTACTCTGACAGTATTATTCTGAACAACCTGGAGTCAATTCAGTTCCCCTTGGCCTACCCACTGTATGAGGCTAGAACAATAGTCTTAACAGGACCCAATGATGGCTTGAGTCAGTGTGGTGCAACTGCTAGCATCTAGGGGGGGGGGCGGATTTGTGCCAGGAGCTGATATAGTAGGAAGAGCAGGAAACCAGATGACTAACATGACATTTCATGCTCAGCTCCTGTTCCAAAACAACTCCAAGCGTCTTGACCTTTGTAAGGGTTTTGAGAGAACATGTGCCTACTTTGAAAGTTTGGAATGCAGGGTCCAGTTTGCAGAGTTTCTGGGCAGTGCCTACAATCATGATTTACATCTTTCAGTTGTTAAGTGCCTGACTATTATGCAGCATACACCTATGTATAAGATTATAAGTGGAGTTGATTGTCAAGGAGTCAGCCGCATGATTGCTAGTGAGGCGGATTAAGCACAGGGTGTCATCGCCATAGTTTGCATAGAGCACATGATTGGAGTCCAACAGATCAAAGAGAGGCAGGGCAAATAAATGCACTGCCTAGCTACTCTGGGACAGGAACATTTTTATGACCTACCTGATCTACTGGGGGAGGAGGCCACTAACCTTAATGAATATGAACAGTGTATTGCCAAGTTTGATAAACATTATGAAACCAAGCTCAGTATTATTCTAGAAAGGTACACATTTGGCAAAAGGACACAGAGAGAAGACAAATCAGTGTAAGTGATTCATCACTGCTTGAGATGTTTAGCAAGAACCTGTAACTTTGCACAGCAAACTGATGAGCGTCTGAGGAATCAGTTTTGGCTTGATTGCGGGAAAGCAAGATAAGAGAATATCTCTGGGAAAATGGTGATCCTTCCTTGAAAGAGGTGTTGTGAATCGCTTAGAAGGTGTAGCACACAAGCAAATGTGAAAAGGTACTTGAAAAGAAAGTGCAACAAAACAAGTTGAGGGGAAGAGCGAAGTTGTGGCTGCAGTCATCAACAGCAAGATGCCAACGAAACCAAAAACAAGTGCCACTACCAAGCGTTGATCATCTAAAAATACCTCCTTTATGAAAAAATGTTATCAGTGCAATGCTGTTGCCTGTTTTGCCAACAGTCCTGCCTTTACAGCTTTAGAAGTAAAATGCACCAGGCACAAAAGAAAAGGGCATTTGACAAACTGCTGCAAGTCTCGCACTATAAACATAATAGATGAATGGTATGATCATTCAGAAGAAGTGGTTTGCGCAGTGCATGATGAAGAAGATGAGGAATTGGATGGCTCAAGAGATCTGGTAACAATCAATAGTTGTCAGGTAGAGATGATGATAGGTGCAGGTGCAAAATACACCCCGATTCCAAAAATGAAAATTGATAAGGTGTTCCCAAACAGACCTTTAATGGAGGTCAATATAAAACCTTGAGCAACTGGAGGTGTCAATATCAATGTTCTGGGTTGGTTTAAAGGAAACGTCCAATTCAAGGAGAGAACAGCATCAGAAAAGCATACATTACGGAAAAAAGGATCAGTTCCCTTGCTAAGTTGGCTGCAACAGAAGTTGTTAAAAATGTGACTGAATCCCAAAAAAGAGGATTGTGTGTTACTTTGTGATGGTGAAATATTGCACTCCCAATCGTTCAATGGGAAAGTGGGCTGTTTGATTGGCTTTGTACACATTATTTGCCTTAAGCAAGGATCGAAGCCTGTTGTCCATAAGGTCCGGCCAAGTCCCAAGGCCTTAAGAGATCAAGTGAAGGAAGAGCTACTAAAATTGGAACAAGATAGCATAATTGAGAGAATTAAATATTCAGAGTGGGTGTCACCTCTAGTTGTGCTAGCAAAACCTAATGGGAAGTTGATGCTATGTATAGACCTTCATGCTCTCAATAGATGTGTTATACCAGATCGGCATCCTCCACCTAATATAAGAGAAACTCTAGCCACCTTTGGGGTGACGTGTGTGCTTTTTTCTCTTGACATTACATCAGCATATCACCAAATTAAACTACGGCAAGAGTCAAAGGGGCTGACAGCCTTGATAACATATGAAGTTCTCTTCCAATTATAAGTATGCCATTGGACTGGTGTCAGTGGCATCTGTTTTACAGAGGATTATGCATGAATTATTTAGGGATTAAGAAGGAGTGATATGTTTCCAAGGCCATAAACTAGTGTTTGGGTCTGTTTTATGCTCACCTGGTATCCACAGGGGCGCCACACGATACTGGATGGAGGTCTAAGCGCTATCCCGACCCCTCTCTGCTTGGTTATGTGCCAGACGTTGGGTAGCGCCTATAACAGGAGAATGGAGGGTTAAGATACTAGTTCTGTGATGGGTGGACTCCCTCCTCCCTCTGGTCCAAATCCCCTCCCTAGGGGTTATTGCTCACCTTAGGTTTTTGTGTGTTGAACTCTTCGCCCTGCGTTTCTGTGCAGGGGTGTGTGGTTGGTGCGGGTGTTCTGTGGACGTAGTTGCTTCACTTGTCCGTGTGCCCTTATGTCGGGTTCAGACTGGCTGTGACTCCGACTCTGCTTGCTGTCTTTCAGGTGGGTTATAATGTCTTTTCCGTCTTTATTCTGTCTCTTTCTTTCCCTCCGTTTCCTCTGTCTTTTCAGCGTCTTGCTCCACTACGCTGTTCCAATGTCTCTTTTTGTTTTCACAGGGATGGTTGCGATCTCAGAGTTGCCTCGCCGATAGTGAAGACCATGGTGAGATATTGATGCGCCGAGTGCTGAGCTGTTTATTGGTGTTAATTGCTAACCTGTGTTCTCTTCTCTTCTTTGTACAGGTTGCAGTGATGTTCCGGAGTGAAGAGCGATCAAATCGCTGTTTGCCCTGGTAAGTGCTTTGTTAATGCTGTCCTTGTTCCTTCTCCCTTGCAGGTTGCGGTGAAACCCAGAGATGGGCGAGGTAAGCGAAGCGCAGGGTGGATTCAAGGCCGGTTACTTCACAGGTAAATGTTCTTGCTCGCTAATGCTGTTCTTGTTCTTCCAGGTTATTTATAGAATCCGGATCTAGGGCTTTTGTTTTGCTGTTTGGTTGTGGTTTAAATAGCCTAGATAAAGTAGTTCCAGACCAACTAGTTCCAGGCCCAGCCACACCCAAAACACTAGACCGCATGGCTTGGTTCTAAAGAACTGAGCTGTATAATAGGCCTCCATGTTGGATTAAGGTCCAAAACTGGTATTGCTTCATTCCTGATAATGAGCCTGGCGCCAAAGGCGCCAGGACTGACTCCATGTATGTTTCTGATGGAGTTTTAAGGCCCTTGGAGCCGGTGTGAAGGGCTTTAGCCCCACTATTGCGAGGGGGCTGTTATACCTGAGGGGGTCAGGGGCATGGATCGTGACAGCCTGATCAATAAGCACATTATTGTAGGCTGAATAAGGTGATTAGGGTTCTGGTAAAAAGGGGTCTGACACTGAGTAGGGATACGTGCAAATTCAGTCAGATGGAAATTGATTTCTCAGGCCATAGAGTGTCGGCAAAGGGAATTAATGTGAAGGAGAGACTGGTGTACAACATCAAAAGTTGGGCTGAACCACATGACAGGAAAAGCTGTGCTCTTTTCTCTGCATGGGCGGGTACTACACAAAATGCATACCTATTTTTTCTGACAAAACTTTACATTTGAGGCTGCTCCTTAAGAATAGAGCTCCGTATGAATGGACTGTGCAGTCTGCTGAGGAGTTCAAGCATATTAAATTGGCATTAGAATGCACGTCATCTTTAAAGAACTTTAAAGAACTTTAAGGTGGGCAGGACGACCATCATTACTACAGACACCAGCAACACAGGATTGGGACTGGGACCGATGAAGTGAATAGAACCGATGAAGTGGATGGAACGGGTGGAGTAGATGGAACCGATGAACTAGATGGCACGGATGAAGTGGATGGAACAGATGAAGTGGATGGAAAGGATGGAATAGATGGAGTGGATAGATGGATGGAGCGGATAGATGGATGGATGGAGTGGATAGATGGATGGAATGGATAGATGGATAGAGTAGATGGAATGAATAGATCAGACGGAGTGGACAGAGTGGATGGAGCAGGCAGAGTGGACAGAGTGGATGGAGCAGATGGAGTGGACAGTGGATGGAGCAGACGGAGTGGACAGAGTGGATGGAGCAGATGGAGTGGACAGAGTGGATAGAGTGGATTAAGTGGATGGAACGGATGAAGTGGATGGAAAAAATTAAGTAGATGGAATGGATGAAGTGGATGGAACGGATGAGGTGGATGGAACAGATGAGGTGGATGGAACGGATGAGGTGGATGGAACGCACAAAGGGGATGGAACGCACGAAGGGGATGGAACGCACAAAGGGGATGGAACGCACAAAGGGGATGGAACGCACGAAGCGAATGGAACGGACATACGTGAATGGAACGGATGTAAGTAGATGAAACAAATGTTAGTGGATAGAATAGATGAAGCCGACGGAACTGATGAAGCACATAGAATAACTGCTATGTACATGTATCCCCATGTTACCCTATCCATCCTGTTGCTTTATATACGTATGCCGCTATGTCCGCCTTGTGTCTTGTTCTCATGCCTGGCTGCAAGCGTTTCACTGATAAACCACCATATCACACTACTACGCTTACTCTCTCCTATACACCATCATTCAACTAGAACACAGCTATGCTATAACACATTCGGCGTAGCCGTTCTCATACTAACATGACCCCACAAACACCTCATCATCCTAATAAAACACAGCTAGCTGAGCACATTCCGGCTATTTTAGGCGTCTCCTCAGGCCTAACGTAACCAGAACTCAGTTTGAGTGTCCACCCTCCAAACTGAACACATCCATCTGATTTCCTTAGCACCACACCTACAGCTAAGAAGCAGCTATCATGCAACAACCACACCAGCTGCACACATATCCGGTGCGCCCACGCACCATACAACACTCTCTCTCTACTGCCTTGAACTGCGGTTCCCCAGGGCGTTCAACCTACCATCGCTTTGAGGTAATACCAATGATACATAAGGTGCTAGATAAAAGCCAAGTAACATAACATAACATAACTGTCTTTACACAGATGGGTGGGAGTGAGGAGCATGCCATAGCTGTTGCATCCCGTTGACTTAAAGGAGTGGAACTTAACTACTCTACAATTGAAAAAGAGCTTTTGGCCATTAAGTGGTCTGTTGAATAATTTAGAATTGGTGTATGGGGTTCTAGTTTGACTAAGCGGACAGATTAGAAGCTGCTAAGAGGGACTCTGCAAAAGAAAGGGTTAGATGGAGTGTCATCAAGAATAAGAAGGGTGGTAGCATTTCAGGAATATTGATTTGATGTTGAGTATGCACCTGGAAATAAAAAACATTCCATCAGATTCTTTATCACGTTTCATCACGTGTGAAGAGAATGAGAGTAGAGAGAGTGAGGAAGAATATGTTTTAAGCATTGAGCAGAGGATGCTTCAAAGGAAGAGTGGGCTGACACCATCGATGTGTTTCTCAGCAAAGTGAGAAGTGAGCTGCTAGAAAATGGGTTGCTCATGAGAAAGTGTGTAGTGGCAACAGAGTTAGAAGGTCTGTGGATAGAGAGAATTGCAAGTGAATGGAGAGTGTGTGATGAGAGATGACAGGATTATACCTCCATGTGGAGTGAGGAAAAGAACTGTGGAACTGGCACATGATGGTCATCAGGGCATTACATAGGCTAAGCAAGCAGTACGTGCTGAGTATCGGTGGCCAGGGTGTGTCCTGGAAGTGGAAAGGATTGTGAGAAACTGTGTGTCCTGTATCATGAGCAAGAAAACTTTGGTGCTGAGGGAAATTCCTATGACGGTGGTGCCCATACCTTAACTGCCTTGGGAGAAGTTGTGTATAAACATTGTGGTGCCAATTTAGAGCAAAGGCGTGCACAAGAATTGCATTGTGTTGATTGCCCTATGTACACGGTGGGTCAAAGTGAAAATCACCTTGTGCATAACCACAAAAAAAGTTATTGACTTCATGGAACAGGTGTTCAAGCACGCGGGGTATCTGTGTGAAGTGGTTACGGATATTGGTGTCCAGTTTAGATTACATACAAATATATGTGGAGTACCTTAATGAGAATGGTGTTGAACGTAAGTTCATGGCAATCTATCACCCCCAAGCTAATGGAGCTGCCAAGAGGTTTAACAAGTTGATAAAAGACTGCATAAGGTGGGCATGGTCTAATGGCGAGAATTGGGAGAAAGCTGTGATGAGCAGAATTGAGGCACACTGTTTTTTCAGGGCATGGGTCGCCAGAGAAGTCACCCTCCAAGCTAATCAGGGGAAGGAAACCCAATTGTAAGCTGTGTCCCTTGTGGATGAAAAGGGTGAGGTGGCCATGGGAGAGTGTGGAGGAGGCCAGGTCATGTGTCAGGGAGTGGCGGATTGTCAGCAAGACCAGGTATGATAAGAGGAAGGCTGTTAAGAAATGTAGCCTACAAGAATGTGATTTGGTAAGAATTAAGCTGCCTGTTTCTTTGAAGATAAGGGCATTTTAAGTGGTCTGCTCCCTGCAAAGTCAAAAAGTCTTTCCAGACTTCTTTTATGACATAAGAAGGTAGGACATGGAACTTGAATAGATTTATGAAGGTGAAAGGTTTAGGGGAAGACCATGGAGTGCTCACAAACTCGGGAGGAGCGATGAACAGTGGTCACGGAGAGTTTGTTAGAGGTTTGGTCAGATTAGTGAGGTGACCAGTGATGTTTAAGGACTATGCAGTAGGTCTTTGTGAGAATGGGTTGTATGTAATATCATTGGTTGTAAGTAGTGTGTGGTTAGTTATAAAAAGAGATTGTGTGTTACCTCTTTGTTTCCTGCGTTTATGTCTGTGTTTTTTATGAGGAAGGGGTTGCATGTAGTGTGCTTGGAATGTAGTGATTTTTTTCATGGCACAATGTATAGATTCCAGAGGTATTCTAGAATAGGTGGTTGAAGAGTGAGAGAGTGGAAGCAGAGAAGCACTGTCTGTGACTGCGCTGGTGGTCTTTATGAAGGCCTTTATTTCAAATAAACCTACCTGTGTAATTATTTGCATTGTTTGCTGCATACTTCAGAAATCCATTTTGGCAAGTTGATACTCAGTGGTGAGGATGACATCTTGGGCCCAGTGCAGTTCACGGGAGTGATACTATAATCCTGATTACACAGAACATTGAAATTTTAAGGTAATATGCTCTAAAGTGTTACCTACCTGTATCACATAACAGAAATATTCACTATGACTACTGTTGCTGCTCTCAATATGTATAACTTTAAAATGTTGTGTACAGAGAAGGGGTTGCCCTCCTCTGACTCCTCTGAAGAAATAGCTGATTAAATACAGAGATTAATGGATCAGCAAAAGTTGAGAATGATTCCTTTACCTATGGATAGTGATTTAGTTCACAATTGGTTAGGGCCTAGAAGTAGCAATGGTCTTGAGGTAACTGAGTCTAGTGGAAAGACTAATGAGGCAGATGAAAGGGTTTCAGAAGCCTATCTTTCCTCTTCTGAAGCTGAGGCTATCTTTGAATTGAAAAAGATAAAACTGAAGCTCAAAGAAAAAGAACTTGAGCTTAACATGGCCAAGTCGGAACTTGGTAGAAATCAGAAACAGAAGGCCAGATAATTCCAGTTGGAGTTAGCCAGACTACAAAGGTCACAAAACTCCTCTAGAGGGTCTGCAAGTGGCTCTGGGCCCCCCTCATCCAAGAAGTCCAAAGGAAGTGTTGAGTATGATGTAAAGAAGGACATCATAGATTTGTTAACTGCTTTTGAGTATGTAGGTGAGGTGAAAGAAGTAGGTGAGTCTGAAAAGATTACATGGTTGCATAGCAGACTTTGCCAGACTGGCTGCAGTGTCATTATGGAGTTGCCAAAGCCTGAGCAAACAATTTAAACATGATCTTCTCTTAAAGTTTGGAGAATCTCCTGCACAATACTTAAAGAGATTTAGAGATTACCAAAAGAAAGAAGATAATACTTGGGTTACATTTGTGAATGACTCTTTTAACAACATGAGTGGCTGGGTCGAATGCTATAAAGTAAACATGTATTCTTGTTTCCCTGAGCTGAAGCACCATTTGACAATTCAAAGGAGTTAGATCCTAAGAAGCTGGCCATTGCTGCTGAACTGTGCTTATCTCACCGTGTGTACCATAAGGACAAACATACTTCTAGAAAGCACACAATGGAGAAAAAACAGAAAGAGAAAGAGGGTGGGCTTTCTGATAAATGTTGTTCCCATAAGGCCCACAAAAAGTAGAATAAGGGTGCTAAGTCACATGATCATGTTAAGGGTAGTAGGACTCACCATACCAAGCAAGAAGGTGGTCACTATAAGCCTCCCTACACTCACAGGTTCAATGGATCTTGTGTAACCTTTGGAGCAAGTGGTCATGTGAAGGGGACCCCAGATGTAAGGGTGAGAACTTCAGGGTCCATTCTGTGAATGTGGAACTTACTTATGAACAGGAAGATATTCTCACAAAGGCATCATTCTCTTCAGGCTCTTTTCCCATTTGCACTGGATCTGAAGTAGTCTTAGTTTCGCTGGCATGTTGGGAACCAAGATTGTACGAAACATATGCTTGCATCGCTGATAACACCACGTATTATTGTGGGGATAGTGTGCTAGTAGATGGTTTAGACACTTCTGCTATTAGGGACACTGGGACCAGTCGAACTGTGGTGGATTCTACATTTTTAAATTCTGGGGCTTTGGCCAAAGCTCCCCTGATGTTAACCAAGTCAGCTAATGATCCCCCTCTCAACTTCCCAGTTATGCCTGTCACTCTAGCTGTCAATGGATGGGTGGTCATGATACATGTCAGAGTGTGCAGAGTCAGGTTCCTGGGAAAGTTCTGTTAGAGAACGACCAGTGAGACATAGGTCTTGTCCAAAGAAGGATGAAGAAATGTTCTCCGATTGCCATATCTACAACTGAGGTTGAGGTAGTTGACCAAGCCCTTGAACCTGACGAGGACGAAGATTTGCCAGACATTATCAATCCCCATGAGCACACTGAACTGCAAAGTTTACTTGAAGAAGCGGGCCCTCTAGGGATGAGTTCAGTAAGGGTCAATGTGAGTGCCCATCTCTTGAAGAATTTAGCAGACAGGCCAGCTCCCACTCACAGGGTGAACCCCCTGGAAAACACATAATCTTTTGGGAAGGTGTGTTGCTCTACAGTGAACCTGCAGAGTCCACTGGAGGAGACACTAGTAGGTTGTTTGTTCCTAAGCAAGTGAAGCCCTTCCTCCTACAGTTGGCACATGAAGTACCCCTTACAGGTCATCTTGGCATTAAGAACGCCAAGGAGAGGTTAAGCATCCATTTCTACTGGCCTAAGGTTGGAGCACAGGTAGAAAGCTACTGCAGGAGTTGCACTACTTTTCATTTGTCTTGCAATAGTGGAACACACATTCAGGCTCCACTGGTACCACTTACTGTAGTCGAGGTACCATTTGAAAGGGTAGGGATTGATTTTGTTAGTCTCCTTGATCCTCCAAATTCTTCAGGTAGCAGGCTTCTCATAGTAGTTGTTGATCTGGGATGGTTGCTAGAGTATTACTAGATATTTTTACTAGAATTGACTTCAATAAAATGTTGTATCTGCCTGATGCAGTAAATTTATGACTAAGTATATGTAGGTAATGTGGAAGGACTGAGGGGTGTATCACAAATGTTAATCTGTGTACCATTCACAAACAAATTCAACTGATTCAACAGAACTCTCAAAAGCATGAGTGGAGCCCTTGAGGATCCCCAAAGAAGGAAATGGGACCTTCTGATACCATGCTTGCAATTTACATACAGAGAGGTCAGGGGACCTCTTGCTATAGTTAAGGCAGGATGAAGAACCCCAATTCCTCCTGTCACCACCAATGTAGTGGACTATGTGCTTGGATTGAGGATGCCCCTTCTGATGGTTCAAGCTAATTACAAGTTGAAGGCTGGAAAAGCAATGGTGAATCATTGGTATGACCAGAAGCTTCACATGTTCATTTTTCCAAAGGCCAAGAATACTGATCATGAATCCTATAAGGCCTAGGGCTTTACATCAAAGCACACTCATGGAGTATAGGTGGGTACTGGACCTGGCGATATCCCCTATCTATTTTTCACACATACGACAGGTCAATGATTCGGTTTATTCGTCTTTTTAAAGTTACCCTGTGAGTAACTTAAAACAACTTTCCCTCTAACCATTCTATCTGTTCACTCCTGTGATGTCCGAACCTAGATTGCACTGGTGTGCCGCTTATCTAGGGTTAGGGACAGAGAAGAGGCTTTCTCTAACTACTTCATATAATTAAATATTTAATCAAAGCCTTCAAGGGTGGGACATAAGGTGGGCTTCGAGGTCATACAGCTGAATCAATGTCTATTTAAACCCGCCGTCACTGTTAATTCCGGACTGCCCAATCCCGACCCATACCAGGTCTGACCTGGCGGGTTGGACACCTCCCACCTGCAGGCGGACGTGGAAACACCGGCACCATCACGAGATGGTGCCGGTGTTTCCACTTCCCCATTCCCATTGAGTCCTATCCGTGACTCCCGGGACACCGGGGCTGTAATGCCCTGGTAATTCCGGGAGTCACGGAGGCGGAATGGTAATACGAGTCCGGCGGTACCAGGCGGTTTACCGCCGGACCCGTAATGAGGCCCATTGTATTCTCTAAGTGGTTCTCTTTCAAGTTGTACTATTCCACTTGTTTTTCCTCCGGGCGTTGGTCTAGAACCCTTTGTAACATGATGTCTACCGGGCCTACTGGATCCAGTGGTTTAGCCATTGTACCACTTTTCCTCAGGGCCTCTGCACCCCATTTGGATGTGCTTTGCCTTGCCAATTCCAAAGACAGCAGGGACGTTTGATCCATTGTTCGATGGTACAAAACCCATATGTAATTATGAGGCCTAATCCAATTTGCCTCATCAACCTCCACCTCCTCTTAGATGTCAATTCCCCTGTGGCTTCTGCTCTGGACTCCTTACATATACAACATTCCTGCATGATGCTGGATGTTGTTTGGCTGGTAGAGGAAGGACAATCCAATTAATGCAATTAATTATATGAACATTGGTCAACATTCAGTGAAATCGGATTTTAACAATCCAGGCGGCTATAGTACCCTACCCACGATGGGCATTATTTCATCTGTGACTGCCTTGTGGGAGAATAAAGAGCAGCCAGAAATGTCCTAGTGATGCTGTTATCCCACAAACCATCCGGAATTCAGGTTTGCAGCAACAGAAAAGGGTAAGAGGTGTTTTGAGAAAATTTTAGTCATCAAGTGGGAGCTGTTTTTAATGTGACTTGTGGCATATCTGTGCTTGCTCAAATGTGTCTATAACACAGACCTAACACATTGGGGATCACGGCATCACAGGGATACTTTGGGAAGACACTGTGGCCCTAAGAAGTGACACAACTGCAGGATATCTGGGCTAATTGTGCAAACTGGATGTGGTATGCTACTTTTCTAATGCCATTTGGAGTAATCCACTTCAGCTTCACTTCAGCTCCACTTTACCTTTTACAGTTCCCATGTCTGTGCATAGTGCCATCAAGATGTGGTACCCAGGTCAGACCATGCCTTTCCTCTGCACACTTTTTTAAGTAGATAGATACATTTGCTGTTGATTTTTATGTGAAGTTCCACCACACCTTTTATTTTAGTTGCAGGCTAAAAGCACAAATGCTGGGATGGTGTGGGCAATTGTGGTGGCATTTTAGCTGCTACATGACGATTGCAATGCACATTCTTCCCCAACTCAAATGTATCATAAGCTTTATCTTGATCATCATCCATGTCATCATCATAATCTTTATCATTCTCTGACATATGAGAGGATGGTGGTGTCCTAGAATTTTCAATACCTCCTACTGTTCAACTACACAGTGTGCTGTTGTTCCCTGTTCCTAAGTATATAAGATCTAAACATCTCCCCCTTCTAATCATGAAATAGTGGATCAACTGAAAGGCCAACATCGTGGATGTCATGCAATGTGTTATACCTGTGCATGGGCATGCACTCTGTAAGAGTTTTGATGGGGTGTTGAACATTAAAGTAATGATACCTTCTATATTGAACATGCAATTCTTGAAACCCCAATGCACACAACTCTTGCTGCTTCTTACATGGAAGTACTATGATCAATTCATCACCCGCTGTGTATGACTCTTTTAGGTGCACCAGACATTTAGTCCACATTCATCATCTCTCACTGCATCTCCTTCCTTTGCTTCCTTTCCTCCCCAAATCATCTCACACAGATACTGCTCAAGTGTGTGTCTCACACAATTTGGAAACAAGAATTTCTTGCTCATTCTCTTCCAACCAAATGCCACATGTGTCTAGTATGTACTTCAAGAGATGGAACCTGAATGCCATCTCCCTTTATTCCTACCACTTTCTCCCACAAAGATTGCATGACCTGAGGCTGAGCACAGTGATTGCCTCCTGCTTCTGCTCCTCCATACAGGCATCACCCCTGTGTCACCCAATGGCGCACATGTTGTGTATTCACTTGAGTAGGTGGACATTGATGGCACAACATATGTGCCATCAGTGTCACGCACAAGTGAACGATGTGCATGGTCTCCCATAGTCACTGAATCTGTTTTCACTCTCATGCATTTAGATCCTAGCCAACGCTCAACTGATGGAGATTGTGCTGTTCACAAACTTCACATTTCTGATTGTGTCAAGCATCCTAGACTCGAATAATAAATTCATATCTAAAATAAGACATAAAATCTGCTACTATGAGGACTCCCTGCCCTTTTTCTGCACAGCTACTTTAAAATCAGTTGATAAAACTGTTCCTATATTTGTAAAGCCTTCTTTTAGCTACAACCTTTTTTCTCTCGGAAATTTGCCTACGACTGTAAACAGAATTCCACCATGTATGCACTGTGACGATTCCTTAGATGTCGTCACTTCTCCCTGATGGACACCCCCTTCTCATGAGTCTAGGGAGGAGAGGCTACTACCTGATAGTCCCCATGGGGGTGCTACTCAGCAGGACATTCTCATGGAGAGTGATTTCCCGCTCTAAGGACAAGAACATCCATATAAGGGAAATGAGGTATAATACCACTCACCCAGCACATGACACACCTCCTCACTCTGCAAACCCCAATCACATACCTAATCAACCCATATACCTATGTAGGACCATAGACTTGACTTCTACTGAGACAAGGGAGAGCTTGGACTAATCATGGGAGGTTGATTTTAGCAGTACCAGGACAAGGATGAGATTCAGAGGAGTAAAGATTGAAAGATAAACAACATTGATGATGGACTGGAGTCCTTATGGAAACCATTGCCAACCAACCGTTACAAAAAATAAACAAAGGAATCCAAGAAGAGAGCCAGCCAACCACCACAAGATGCAGTCCAGCTCAGGAAGTTCAAGGAGAGGATGCCAAGGATCAATGCGCAGCTCGATCCCCAGGTCCAGAAGGTGGAAAGAGGAATCCTTGACCCAGTGGCATGGAACAGGTCTGAGGAAGAGTTCTACGCTGGAGTGCAGTGGCGTGACACCAATCAAGTGGAGCGAATGATCACAGAACAAAGCAGTGACCACCAGAAACAACCTTCAGCATAGCCGTGCAGGAGCGTACCCAGCAGGAAGAGACAGTTCAAACCAAGATTCACAAATGTATAAAAGAACCGGCAAAGAGCTACCAGGAAACAGGTAATGGTCAAATGAGAACGTCAGGTGGGTACCGGGTGTGACAGAAGTTAACCATATTAAAGAGTTCCTCAGGAGTCATCTTCCTCGGCATAGTGGTTGGTCAGAAATCACTGATGAAGCTAACAATAATAAACAGTGCCTCAGTATTCATCTTCCTCGGCACAGTGGTTGGTCGCATACCACTACTGAAGCTAGCAATGAGAGCAAGTGACTCTGGAGTCATCTTCCTTGGCAGAGTGGTTGGTTGCAAACCACTTTTGAAGCATACAGTAAAATGAAGTACCATGATAGTCAATTAATGGCAGTACCTGGAAGGAGAGTGAACCAGGGCTTCCAAAACCAAAACACAGAAAAGTACGGTCTGGGACATGCACCAACAAGAAAGGGAGATTACAAAGCCTCCCCACATCATAGTACTTGGCAGGAGAGTACACCAAGAACTCCTGGGGGAAAAAGAAAAAAAACAGGGTCTGGGAGCCTCTTCACAATTGGATCTTAGCTTTGTAAGAAAGTCCAGGAGGAGGGAGTCATTCCCCCTAGTGTCATGAACAGTGAAATAAAGCCTGGGAAAGGCCATGGGAAGGGAGCGATTCCACCTGGTGTTGTGAACTGTGAAATGAAGCCGGGAAAAAGCTCACAGGATGGGAGTCATTCCTCCTGGTGTTGTGCACCGTGACATAAATCCAGAGAAAGGCCAGGGTAAGTGAGTCATTACCCCTGGTGTTGTGGACTGTGAAACTAAGCCTGAGAAAGGCCAGGGGATTGGAATCTTTCCCCCCTGGTGTTGTGAACTGTGAAATGAAGCCCGAGAAAACCCAGGGGAAGGGAGTCATTCCGCCGATGTTGTAAACTTTGAAATAAAGTCTAAGAAAGGCCAGATGAAGAGCGTCATTCCCCCTGGTGTTGTGAACTGTGAAATAAAGCCTAAGAAAGGCCAGGGGAAGGGAGTGATTCCTATTGGTGTCTTGAACTGTGAAACAACGCCTGAGAAAGGTCAGGCTTCGTAGAAATGCCCTCTGGTGTTGTGAACTGGGAAAGCAAAGCTAAATAAGGCCAGGAGAAGGGAGTCATTCTCCTGGCAATCGAACATGCAAGGAGAATCAAACCAGTGATCCAGGGTGGGGGGTCCTTCCCCTGGGCTACAAAGTACTGAACAGTCTGACACAGAGTGTTAGAGGATCTGCAGCCCTGTTGTTTGTGAAGTACTAAAATCAGGGGAGTCATTCTCCCTGGTGGATAACTTTCAAGCAGAACTGTGCCGCCCAGTCCAGGAGGATGGAGTCATTCTCCTGGACCAAGAACTTTGGTACAACTATTTAGCTTAGTCACACATGTAAAGGACAGAAATAGGGATATTTTGACACAGTATGGTGGACTCATTAAGTTACTAAAACATCCTGACAGACCCATCAGCAATTTAGTTGAGACAGGAAACCCCTCATAGATATAGGGAGAGATCGATGTTCTCTTTATTTTCATCTCAAATATGTCTATAGCAATCACTATGCCACCTGTGTGTCAGCCTCTTCCATTTGCACCCTTACAGCACCTTTATAGCTAATGAGGTCAAGCTTGAAAGTTCTCCAAAACCTTGTCTGAAAGTTCAGAGAGCCCTACTGAAATTCAATGTTTAGGAGTCTGCTCCAGAAGGATTCACCCAAGACTACTCTGTCCTCTGAATTAGCATAGAGAAGACCATGAACTACATCATCAGGAAAGGGGAAGGAGACAATCGGAAAAGGTGTGAAATACAAAAGGTAGTTGGAATGAATCATTTTGGAGGCACTTATATTTAGCTTAAAATTCCACCCCAGTAAATCATAACAAGCACTGTGTTACCCTGATATGCTACATATTTTTTTTATCATAGATTAAACCATACTCTGCTTTCTTTGTCAAACAATGAATATGTAAACCAAGAAACAGGTTAGAGGATGGCTAAAAAATAACACTAAGAAGAGCCATTGGAGATGTGAGGAAGTCACATTAGCTGCCCTTCCTTTTCACATAATAGGGCCCATGGTGACTAAGGATGCTTACAGCCTGTGTGAAGAGCTACCTAGATGTGGTAGATTGGGGATTCCCAGTAGTCTCTGTGTGTCTTGGGCCCGCCAGCTATGTATATTCAGGAGTAAATGAAAAGTAACAACTTATAAATCAGTAGCAGTCAAAGCGGTAAATTAAGCCTTTCTTACCTATTATACTCATAACTGCTCTACCTAAATACTGTGCACCTCAACCTGACCTTCTTGTGTCATGTTATGAAAGGTATATGCTACACAGTCACTTCAAGATGTCACTTCTATAGACTAAGCCAGTCTACCTCATCCGTTCTAATATTGTACTAATCTTTATGTAGATGTTATACATCTCATTCCTCCCTAGAGAAATCTAAGGCCACTGGCTCCTCATTTTCATTTGCACTACATAAGCTGTACACTTCTCAAACAACTCACAGATCAACACTGAAGTTGCTAAACCCGCTTCTGTGCCACAGAAGTGAGCTGACATGAAGGTGCAGCTCTGTACTGCAGAGATAGTCAGACATTTTGGAACTTCTCCATTGCTTCAGAATGATGGTTCAGCCTCTAAATCCCTCAGTTGCCAACACACAAATCCTAAATAAAAGCAACACTCATTAAGGGTATACTCTTCGGCTAAACATGAGAACCTTTAGAAAAAGACATAACACATTTCATAAGGAACATTCGAAATAACTAATAACATTCAGGAAAAGGGGCAGTACCTCTATTTTCTGATCTGAAAACATGTTCAATATTCAGGGCAACTGTATAAAGGTGACAATTTGTTTCAGGGGAAGAAGGAGGAAGCAGTGAAGGTGTAAGAGTCTCTTCCTAATCCTTCTATGGTGGAGGTGAAAACCTATGCCCAAGAGACCCCTGAAGAGCAGTGACCTCAACATCTCCCCATACATAGCCCACAGAAACCTCTGGATGCAACATTTCTGCCCTGCCACGAGGAAAGATTGTTGGGGGATGAACCTGACATCTTTTGCATGGTGGAGTGTTGTGGCAACTAGGTCAAGTGAATGCAGAAGTGAAGGGGCAAGGGAAATGCCCTAAGGATGACTGCCATGTGGCAGATGGTGCCTGAGGCATACATCAAGATCACATGCCCTGTGAGGTGCCTAGCTATTATGCAACCACCACCAATGACTCGAGCAATACCAAGGAGAAGGATGGGTGTTCCAACACATCAAAAGGCTGGGGTGCAACATGGTTGTGATGGTAGGCATGCCATGGTCAAACTGCTGCAGCTCTTCAGTCTGTCAAATGTGTGGCAGTATTACTGGCAAATGAGGCCAGGTGTTTGCCCCTGATGCAAGCAGCATCCCAACAAGTCATTGGCCCTCATTACGACCCTGGCGGAGTGGGTTTCCGCCAGCGTTATTCGCGGCGGACCCGTCCGCCCTACTACGAGTTCCCGTAGCGCCATGGAGCCTTTCTCCGCCTGGTTTTTCCGGGCGGAGAAATCCATGGCGCTACGGGACCTTGTTGTTAATTACGCCACCGTATTTTACGGTGGCGTAATTAACGCCTTCCCCACTCCCATTATACCCTATGGGGCAAGAATGGGAATGGGGAAGGGCAAAATGGGGATTGGGGATTTACCGCTCCGCCAAGGTCGGCATGGGGTGGAAAATCCGCCAACCCCCATGGCGCTATCGGCGGCTTTCCGCCGTGCTCCGCGGTGCATTTAGCACCGCGAATTCCGCCAGGGTCGTAATGAGGGCCATTGTCATGTTCTCCACTGACAGTGTACATCATTAGGCAGAAACCCTGCAACAACATCATGTGGCATTTAAGGACCTACTGCCTTGTTTGTAAGTACTCTTTTAGCTGGGGAAGCTAGGACATGTTGTAATAATGGACTACATGAGAAGACATATGGAGCTACATCACCCCTCCCTCCTGGAGGTTGTTGTCCAGTGGGGAAGGAAAGAAGCCACCATGCGAAGAAACTGACCTAACAGGGTGACTCCAAATCCCTCAAGAGTAGTCAAAGTGGATGGGATTGCCATGTAAAAGGGTCAGAGAACCTTGGTGCAAAGCACCAAAGAACATTAGTGTGCACTTGGGCCATGGGAAAAATCCCAAGAACTTTAAGGGGAAGTCTGCGACCTCTTGGTGAACCTGAAAGCCTTAGTGAGTGGATGGGCCCTATGAAAATAAACTGAGAACGCACAGAGTGGGAGATCCTGAGAACCAAAAGGGGTGTTTCTGCCTTGTGAAAGAACCTTAGAACCTTAGTGGGTGGTTGTGCTCTGAGACAAAACAGACAGAGACCCTTATGGTGTGGCTGTGCCCAGTGGGAAAACTCTAGAACCTTAGTGAGCTCTGTATAAGAGCACAAGAACCTTAAGTAGTGTGATATGTCCCATGGGTGCACAGTGGGATAACCTGAGAACCATAGTGGTACCTGAGTCCTGTGGTAGATACTGAGTACCATATGAGATGGCTATGCCCTGAGCGAACCAGAGAATCTTAGTTAGTGGCAGTGCCTTCTAAAACAAATGAGTACCAAATGTGCTGGTTGTAAAATGCTGGAGAACAGGTGCAATGCCCTGTGGAAACAAATCAATAAAAAAGAACATTAGACGTTGGCTTCACCATGTGGGAAAGCATGAACACCTTTATGCGATCAGCATTCAAAAACATTACTTGGGTTATATTCAATGCAAAGGCCCAACTAAGACAGCAACGATCAAGGGCCTTTCAGTCCCAGTTACTACTAGAGCTCTTTCTTTCCCAGCCACATGCACAATGAAACAACCACACTCCACTTCCCAGTGTCCTACAGGTTTTGGGAGGCAAAATCATCGCCATCACCATCCAAGCTGGTATTTTGTCTGTGGGTAGATATTGTTCTATTGCTTTCTTCAATAAAGCGGTCATTCATTTTTCATAAATGCCAATCGTTTAACATGGAGCTCTATGGGGCTACTCCTGTGGTAAGAGACAACAGACCGAGCTGCACTAAAAAACACTGTTGAACTGCAAGCTAATTGGAGGAGCAACATAGCTATTGTACAGCATCTCGTACAAGTGACTTTGGCTAAATGGACCACTTGATGTACCAATGCTAGAAAGGGTGTTGATCCACTCCAAAGGGAGATATGTCAAATAGACAGGCATCTGTGTGGCTGGTCGTGTGCTGCCTGCTCCTATTGATGACTGTCTTTATAGAAGATGATTCCTCCCTTTAGGCTGTGCCTGTGTTCTTTCTCATGTTGATCATGCATGCACTATGCCAATGCATACTTGCAAATGTGCAGAGAGATTCTTTTTTCAGATGATTGCTGAATTCATGTCCTCCTCACTCTGCAGATGAAAGGACACTTTGAAACATGGGCTCGCCAAGGAATCCAGCAAGTACTTAATGTTAGCTATGAATCCACATTACTGAGCATTTTAAGCAAGGTTGGGATCAGGTCCCTCAATTGTCGATTGTCATCTGCATCACCTGCCAAGGCATGGGCCCTCAAAGTGTTAGTGAGGCTGACCTTGATTAGCTACACCAGAGGAGAAACCTATCAACGGGATCTGCTGTGATGACTAACCTACTTTGTGACAACCTCAAGAGACGTAGCACAAACATCCATTAGACAGTGGCTGCCATTAACACAGTTTTAAAAAATACCCCAGAGGTCTGGTGTTGGCGTTGCAGAAATATGTGATGGTATTGCACTGCTCATATACTCTTTCAAGCATGTGCAAAGTAGAATTTCAATGTTTGGGAAATTAGGTTTACAGGTTGTGGAGTGGCAACTTGCGGTGTAGTTGCAGCTGTCAGACTAAGCCAACCCAATGTGAGGTGATCTTCGGGGTACAACGGTCATTATTTCAAGTTCCACTCCTTGATAGAGTTGTGAACGTTAGCCTGCGCCACATCCTGACGGAATTGTGAATGTTAGCAAGTGCCGCACTTGGGTAGAGTTGTGAATGATAGCAAAGCCACACTCTGATAGATTTGTGAACATGAGCCTGCGTTACATCTAGACAGAAATATGAATGATAACAACATATGGTTCAAATTGTAAACATTGGCCTGCATCGCATCTAGACAGAATTGTCAAAGACAGCAAATGCCACAATTTGATGAAATTGTGAATGCTAGCCTGCACCACACTTGTGATGGAATTGTGAACATTGGCCTGCGTCGCATCTGGTCTGAATAGTGAATGCTAGCCTTGCCACCTCAGATAGAACTATCAACACAGGCTCACATCAACCCACATGACTCCAACCTAGAAAATGCCCACTGTGATAGTACTGTGTATTTACTAGTCTACGTCGCGCACTTTGAAACTTGATAATTTGGTCTTGTTACATTGATTCAAATCTAGAGGATGCACACTGTGATGATACTGTGATATTAACACGCTTAGGAATTGTTCCTGTTAGATTTATTCACTTCTAGAAAAGTACCTTAGCTCACATCCCTAAGTACCCCATGGGGTAATACTGTGACTCACTCACATGTGCTACATAATTAGAATTGCTCTGACTCGCTCGACTCAACTAGAAAGGGCTGCCTGAGATAGTTCTGTAAGTTACTTATCTATGTCTTAGATCATAACTCAACCTAAACTCTCACCTCCATATCACTATTTTGACTCTCTACACCATCACTCCTTTAGAGTACAGCTATACCCCTCGATCAAATTCGGCCTAGCTGCTCACATACGAACATTACCCCATAAACACCTCATCATTCTAATAAAACGCAGCTGTATCCCATGACAAACCAACCTAGCTGCACACATAGGCGTCCTACAGGCCTAATGCAGCCAACTCAGACTGCACACATTCAACCAATATCAATAACACCACACCCAAATGCTAGGATTCAGCTACCATCATGCAGTTACACCAGCTGCACACATAACTGGTGCACCCAAGCACCTTACGACACCTTAACCTCTCAACTGATCTGGACTATGGTCCCCAAGGGCGTTCAACCTACCAGCGCTTAGAGGTCATACCAATGATAGCGCTATATAAATGCCAAATAACATAACGTAACATAGCAGACTCACCCTTGATGATAAAGTGTGTGACTATAACGTGAAGTACATGTGCAAATCAGGGAACATGTTTTTCTAGCCAGTTCTAAAGCAAATACATTGGATACCTTGCCTGCTGCAAAATATTATCTGTTGAGGGGCTCCCACATGTCTGCATATGTTTTTTAGAACTTTATTGACATACTTGGCATTTGAAACATGCACTGAAGAAACTGTGCACAGCAGTACATTACACATTGTCGTATGTCAACGATTAAAAGATAAATATGGATATATGTGTGGATCTGGCTCACGAATTGTCGCAACATTGACATTCATATTCATGTTTAATGCGACAGTGTGCTTTCAGAGAACAAGTGTGTTTTGAGGTCTGCCATATGTCCCTTGGATGGTTGGCGGCAGTGTCATCAGTAGTTCCTCATTTTCATTTTTTCCCAACTATATCCCTCATCCATTGGTCTTTTTTTGGAATATTCTGTTGAGTGCAATTTCAGAGTGTACATCTTTTAGCCAAGAGGAAGCACACCACTCGGGAATGTATATTTCCACTTGGTGTATTTGCCAAAACAAAAAGAAAATGCAATTAACTGACAGAGGTTGCAGAGGAACTCCTGTAATTGCCTCAGATGTGGAGCCCCCAGGTGAGGCTATGGCCATATCATGTTTTCGGGAAGGGGAGCTTGGGCAGATGTTCACTCTGCAGCATCTGTGAGGAGACAACAATACATTTTTTAATTTTTCTGCTCTCAAACAAGGGGTCTGAGAGCGCTTTATCTCTTTACACCTTTTCTGATCTTTGCAGGAATAGTAGCACCGCCGATGCAATGGAACTATGCAGATGTAGATATAGTTTACAGAGCAGCCACGGTCATTTATTCATTGTCATTTATCGTGCTTGGATGACCAGGACACACATGAACAAGGGCAATTCGCCTACAACATAACCGGAGAAACCGATTTGATAGTGGAAAACCTAGATGTGGGGGCTGCGAGTTTCTTTCTCCCTCGTGTAGTGTTTGCCCCGCAGTTGGGGTTGTGGTGTTTTTAATCAAGGCCTACATTGTAAATTACGATTCAAATGCCATAGGGGAACCTGGTTACAATCTGAGTAGGGCAACATGTATGACAACAGAATGTCTGGATGTGTGGGCTGCTAGCATCCCCCCCCCCTCCCCCCCCCCCCCGCCGCTTGAATGTGTGACCTTTTTGCATTTGGAGTTGAGACATCAAGATTGATGTTGAAGACACACCTATGTGGGGAGGAATTGAATCCTTGATTAATCATTTAGTCCTGAAGATGGCCCTAACACTAAATAGACCGACAGCACAGGATATTGTGCAGTATGTGTTTGAGTGGCTGAAACATATGTCGACTTGAAAGGAAAACACATATCTACCTGTTCTTCTCTATCTTTATCTGCAACTCTGAGTTACAGGTTGCGATAAATTAACTGTATTGTTGACCATAACTATTGACTAGATCAGAAAGCTAAGGGAATACAAAATAACATCAAACATTAATTACAAAAAACTCCCTTGCACTACATGTATATATAAATAAGTGCTAGACTGTATGATCTATTGGTCCAAATCCCCAATTTCTTACAATTCTATGTATAGGTTTCAAAATAACGCTTTGAAAATGATTGTTAAAAAATAGGATTGCAAAAAAACAAAATTATCTGTTATTATGTGATAACCCACTATCTTTTTTAGTGGAAAGTGTGTCTTTTTTGATTGATGGCTTCTGATATAAGCGACTACATGTTTTTTTTAACAGTTTTTTAACTGTTTTTTTTTTATCAAAATGAAATAAAAATACATGTTTTTTGGATACTGAGAAATGGTCTATCCCTACAATGTGCTGATTGATCTGTTTGACATATAAACAGATAATTATGATTTAATGCCAGGTTTTCACTGAAGGTACAAAAGAGAGGGGTAGCCGGTCTGTTGTTCTTGATTGTGCCACCAAGGGAGATGCCACGTTATTAGTTCTAATGCAGGATCTGTGCTCTATGACTCTAGTTTGTACTGGTATTGCAGTTTACCAATGTACACTTTTTTGCATGGACATTCTATAACATAGATTACATTGCTGCTGTTGCAAATTGTGTGCCCCCCAGGGTCCAGACCCGATTGTTGATATACAAGGAAGTACAGAATGACATAAATATACAGGTACTATAGCTGCCACAGGGGAACTGTCCCGCAACGGGTTCCATACCACACAAAACAACGTCTTGGGCTTGGATTTGGAAATTCTGTCTTTGCAAGAGAGCCATTCTTAAAGGTTTTTTTCAATTGTTATGAGTAAACAGGGGCCGTGGTAGTGCTGGTTGCTCAATTTGTAGAATGAACATGTATTCTCTACACTCTGGGATTATATAGAGTAACTTATATAGCGTAACTCTGAAATACGTCTGACTTATTCTTGCATTTCCAGGAGTAAGTTGTCTAGACTAGTTGTACTACTGGTAACTTCTTTCTGAATTCAAGCGTAACTCAGATTATGAGTGGTTACTTTGTTGGTAATCAGCCCCTATGAGTTTAATTGCCCATACAGATTTTCACTGGGATCATTATCACATACAAATCATGGCCCTTGTTTTGAACTTTGGCAATACATTGGTGGTAGTCAATTGCCCTGTGGCAATGACTGCTCCCAATGTATATGTGTTTTAAATATATGTTTTTTCTTGTGCTTCTTTCAAGTAAATCTGTTACGTCCTCTGCACATTTCTCCAAATATGAAACACAGGCAAAGTCATGGGTCTCCTTTGTTTGGAGGGCAGGTTCTTGGTGGGTTTGGTCGAGTGGGAGTACATAGAGGTAAAGGGACAAAAAGGCATGGGGAATCAAAGGATATCCCATGACAATACTTAAACACAAGTTTTACTTGGTGTTTTTTTAAAACATGTCAAATTAAACATCCACATTAATATGCAGTATTTGAGAGGATTTCAGCTGTATATGAACATTGTGAATTTAAAATATTGTATACACCTTAGGAAGTATGTTTAATTTACCAAACGAAATAAAAAATGTATAGTAGCTACGATATGCCCTAGCCATCCTCTCATTGGCCATCCCGGAGTCCTTACTTCCTGGTAATATCCACTTTGAAGGTATGTTGTGGTTGCATGAGAGCATCTTTCAACACTTGCTCAGTCATGCCACTATTTGACCACCTGCACTGTGGGCTGCATATTATTTACTGCCCCACCTCAGCAAAGCCTTCTCAAAACACGTGTGATAATTACCAAGCCACAGCACTGCATATTCAAGTTAAGTGTTTTACAAATAGGGCCTAATTTACAAAAAAGTACTAAAACCAATCAAAGTAGTTAGTGCGAGTAAGAACATTGCACGGACCAAATGTACAGCGCTGGGGGCTGATTAATAGAATTAAATGCGCACAGAGACATGCTGCACAAAGAAAAACAAGTAGTGCCCGGGCCACACACAATACACTGCCATGGCATACAGAACATATCGCTGTTGAACAACCTTTGCACCGGACCCATGAAATAAAAGCAATCAAGAATTACTTATCAGCAATCACCATTACTTCCACTCCTCTCCTGCGACCGACAAATCCTTGTGCCAGTAGCCTCACTAATTTGCACCCCAGCCACCTATATTAAGGCAGCACACACGTCTGCCTTCATCCCAGTACCCTCACTACCCTGTGCCACAGCCACCTACATTAAGGCAGCACCCACAGGTTAACCCCCATCACAGTACCCCCATTAACCTGTGCCCCAGCTGCCCACAGTAATGCAGCACCAAGAAGTACACCCTCAGCCCAGTACTCCCTATACCTCCCCCAACAAGGTGCTACATCACAATAATGCACACCAAATACACATCACCCCAATGCCCACGCTTAATCTAACAGTGCACAGTACTGACACCAGGAGTTGGATAGCGACATGTCTGACTAAATATCCAATGAACCATCTTGCTTTCAGAGGTTCATGATGAATATGTATTTATTTATTGGGCATTCATAATGTTCCTATACATCACATGGTGTTTCAAGGTGCATCAAGACAAAAGGGAAGGTTGTAGAGAGCGGATACAAACAACACAAACGTTTTCCTAATAGGTCTTGAGACATTCAGAGAGTGCAAGGACTATCACAAGAGGTGGAAGGGGGTTAGGAAGTGGGTGCAGGTAAGAGAAGTTGTGGGAATATAAACATACAAAAACGATTCATATTAGGCAAAAAGACATTTGGAATGTGCAAGTGCTGTAGGCTGGGTAGATGGGGGGCGGAGAGGGTGCAGGAAGGGAGGTACAGGATAATAAACATAACAAAACGATTCATATTAGGCAAAAGATATTGGAAATGTGCAAGTGGTGTAACATGAATGGGGCTAGGGGAGAGTTTAGGAAGGGGAGAAGGACCTGTGTAGGGAGGGTGTGAGGAAAGAGCTAAAAACGGGAAGTAGTGGGACCAAGCAGGCATAAGCTGAGACAAGGGTACAATTGGAGTGCGTGAACACTAGGGGCAGCTTCACATATTGGAGAAGGTCTAAATGAAAAAATGCAAAAACAAGTGTATAAGAAGCAGAATTGGCCTGCCACACAAAATAGTGAGGGGGAAACAAACAGGAAACGTGGCGCAATGACACAAGGAAAAGGAGAGGATACAATAGGTGGTACATGTAAGTATGTAAACATACTGGCACAGCCTTACAACATTTGCACAGGGGCTGGCACATGCATGCAAACAGTGCACAGACCAGCAAAGTAATTGGCTGATGGTGCAGGGGGCTGCTAAATAATCAGAATTGTACACAAAGGATAGGCGAAGATCTGTGGAAGAATGGCGTGGATAGCAAGGTGGGTAAAGAGCAGAAAACACGGGCAAGTAAAGAACAAGGTGCAGGAGCCAGTCATAGATGCAGACAGTGTGGGGCTGCAGGATAGGGATCTGAGGCAAAACCAGATTTTGTAGGCAAATTAAATGAATAGTGCATTATCCAAAGGTGTGGAGATGGCGTGTGGGGCAGGAGGGCATCAAACAGGAGCAGGAAGGCCATTTCACTGGCAAGCGTTCGAGGGTTACTATAGTTAAAAAGCAAAGTATTGCAAACAATGAGGATGCAAACGGTAGTCTTACCTTTGGTAGCAGATCATGTGGCGCAGAGAAGAGAAGAAATGATCCAAGTAGATATGGGTTGTACAGTTCGACACAGTCAGGAGATGGTCAACGATCCAAGACTGGCTGCCAGACCTGGACAGGGCCAGACAGGAGTGGTAGAGAAGATCTTAAATGCAGGCCTTTGTTAGGGCCGGTGTCGCCTGATGGCTGTGGTGAGGAAGAGAAAGAAGATCAGAGTCCGGCCAATTGCTGGACCCCTTAGGCGGGTCATGGAGTTACTGCGGGCCGCAGTGTTAGCCACCTCGAGTTCAGCGGAAATGTTGTTAGGGCAAAAGATGTATTAAATGCTGAACCCAACAGGGCTTACAAGAGGGGGCAGGCAACATGGAGAGGCATCTGGGGCACTCAGGTGCTACGAGGAAGATGTTTGCAGGGCCAGACTGGAGTCGCCTAAGTAGATCACAAACATTCCCACACTATTTGGCCACACCACTTGCCTGACAGCAGCTCATTGGGTGTCCCCCAATATCCTTTGCACATAGGGACAGAACAATCGGAATCCCCCATAGATATACATCCTGTTGCCTGCTGAACAGGCAATACATTATGCTGGCATACACTTATGATCTGTTGGGAAAAGGGTACAGTCACATTGCCAACAGTAATGGATATCCACGGCCATTCACTGTCCCTGTAAACCGACGAACAGGCTTGCAGGCCTTGTTCTGTATGACAATTGTGTTAGACTTCCAATCATTGTAATTACAGCAACATTTGTCAGCTATGTAGCCTGAACAACCATGGACTAATTCACTCTGGAGCACTAACCTACCTTAATAACTCTCGCATGTGTCTCCCATGAAAGTATGGCTGGCTGTTGTTGTGCAGCTGTTTGTGCGCCAAGGGGAAGCCGTGGAAGAGGTTACTGTCCTGGATTCTCCAGCACTGCTTCCAAGTGATCATGTTGGAGGAGGATGTCTTCCATCTGTTCTTCATGGAGTCATTGCATCCACATGTGGTGATCCACCTCCAGTAGCCTGGGCAGAGGCCACATTGCTGCAGAGCATCTCCTTGGTCCGTCGGATGAGGTCCCCCATCCTCTTGTGAACCTCTGATACAGTGTGCTCCTGCAGCCCAAAGGCATTGGTGTGTTTTGTGACCTTCTGCCACATTTTCCAACTGTTGGTAACAGGAGGGCTACTGCCAGCCCAAGGGTACAGGTTGACCTGGTGTTCGTCGAAGTAATCCGAGAGGATTGACAGCTCAAAATCTATGAAGTGCTTCTTCCTTGTTGGCCCCTTCTCCTTGACCTGTGCCTCTTCGTGGGATTCTGCCTGTTCCTGCTCTGCAGGCTGGCCATTCTTTGCCCTAGTGGGCCTTGGTGGTACAGAGGCACCTGTAGGCTCACCAGCATGTTTAGTTGGTGGACCCTTCTTTTGTCTTTTTCCCTATCCTCATACTCTCCCTCCATGGAACCTCCCAATCATGGTGCAAGCAGCGTTCATGGCAAGGTGCTCAGAAATTTCAGCACAAAATCTGCATTGTATCCCCTCAATATCACTACCTCTGTGAACACCAGGTAATCCATGTTGTACCCCCTAAATATTGCTGTCTCCATGTTCACAGGGGATGGCACGTTATTTACAGCATTACACATGTAAGCATGAGGACTGTGGTGTAGATATTACGTACATAGGTCCCTTCCTATGATTTTTTCACTGCTGCCTCATGCGTGGAGTGTAGACATCTGTGCATTGCTGTAGCTTCTGCCTTGTGCCATATCTTACCTCCTCCCACCTTCTATTGGCTCCATAACTTTACATCTCCTGATGCCTGGTAGTGTGTAACTGCCTGCTGACCACTGGCACTTCCTTGGAGTTCCTGGTATTCCTCCCTAGCCTGTTCTTCTGTGGCCCTCTAATCAGGTTCTGTGACCACCTCAGCAGCGATATAAGGACTTCCACACCTCAATAACACCACCACAGCTCCGCAGCATGCATAGTTAGGGCCCAATATTTCCCACCATCATCAGGTGCACCATGCCCAGCACATCGACCAGCTACCCCAAGAAAAGACTGAGGGCTGTCAACTTCTCAGCTGAAGTAGTTGTCATCCTGGGTGATCAGGTCCTGGCTAATTATGATGCCCTCTTTGTTCCACGAAGCAACTTGGAATGTGTGGTCGTTAACAGATCTGGGTGGACATCACAGCTGCCATCAACATGGAGGGGGTGGCAGTCCATACAGTGGGCCAATGTGAAGAAGTGCTGGGATGATCTCAGGATCCGGAGCTAGGCAAACACAAAGGTGGCCTCTGAGGCAGGTACCACCAGGGAGGTGCACCATTCAGGCTGCCTTTGGGTGTCACCCCTTAACCTCCAGATCCTGGAGAGGATCAACCCAGCAGTCCATGCCCAGGTCCTTGACCTGCAAACACAAATCCAGGCTGCCTGTGAGTACTCATGGGGTGTACATTTCCACAGATTTGGAATGTCCTGTATGGGTATGCCTGAATTGATCAGGTCAGTACTTTCCATGGCATGTGTGTTGCACAATCCTTAAATGGTATGCAACCTTATGCTGACACAGGAAGTATGTAATGGCACAGATCTGTGCAGTGGACAGGTGTAGGTATTAGCTCAGTCAGCCTCTGGTGACAAACTGTAGTTGTGTGCATGCAATGTGAGATGCTGACCGCAAAGCTTCTGACTGGAACATTTGTCAGATTGAGTTGTTGGGGGAATGCAAGGTACATTCATGCATGCTCCTCTATGGGTTTTTCCACTGGGCATGACGATTGCATCATCTCCACTCAGCAGCTGAGACTGACAAATGTGTATGGATGTGTATTTATGGCAATTATTTGCATTTGACTACCTTGATATACACTGGGATGGATCAGGCCACTGAATGAGGGGGAATACAGGGTATGTCATCATGATATTTGTTTGTGTTGGACATTGCTGCTTGATCCTCAGCAACAAGGGCATGTACATCTTGCTTGCTTTCATGTTGGACTGTCAGGCGATGCTTGTTGCTGGATGTGGTTGGGTGGAGATTTGTCTATGCACTATGGACACATCTGGCTAAGCAGCCTTTCCATGGCCATGTCTGCCGGATGCACTTTTGTCTCTGTTGCATTGTGATTGTCATGTGTATGTGGCCAGACATAAATGTGCTATTATCAAATGTGCATGTCTCATCATTGTGACTTGTCCTTTTGCCTTCCGTTGTGAGATTGGAATCTGTCACATTTATGAGAATGGGCCTGTCTGTGTGTGGCAGTTGTTTGTTGACTGATGCTGTGATCCCTATGCCCCTTGCTCTCTTTCCCACATCGGCTACTGAAGAAGATACAAGCTGTGCTGTGGAGCTGCATCCCAGGGGCAACACATCCAGACGCTGGAGCACACCCCAGGTAGGCCCAGTTGCATCCACCTCCTCTGATGGTGATGTGCCTTGCGGAGCATCCCATTCCGATGGCAAGGCTGCTGAGGCCCAGGATGCCATCAGTGTGGTGGGCACCTCAGCAGCAGAGGGACAGGGTGGTGCTGATGATTTTACCACACAGGGGCCCCAAGCCATGCAGACCTCATTTAAGGTGTATTGGTTGATGGAGGAGAAGGAGGAGGGGACTATTGCAAGCCGGCCCATGGTGTCAGGTGGGGATGTGCAGGCTGCACACTTGGCCCTGAGCCAGAATGCTGTTCAGTCCACTGTGGAGGGGACAGCACAACCTCATGTCCCAGGACCATCTGCTGCAGGCCTGCTGACCTTCCCAATGCCTTCACCCAGACAACCGATGTGGCTATTCAGGTGGCAGTGCTACCACTGCTGATGGGTGGCTTGAGGTGGCAGGCTAATAAGCGTGATGCTGTGCAAACAACTCATAAGCTGCTTGTGGAGCATCACAGGCAGATGGCCTGCCTCTTGACCCAACTGGCACCAGCACTGCATTTGAGTGGACACTTTGGACAGGCCATTGCCATGGCCCCCTCTACATCATCTGTTCCCCAGTCATCCTCAATTGAGGCCTCCATGCCAGCTACCACAATTGCGGCAGATGCGGGATGCAATCCTGGAGGATTCTTCATGGGCAACGGAAGAGGTTGAGTCTCAGATGATGGAGGTCCTGCAAGCCCTCCGGGAAACAACAGAGGCCCATCTGCAAGAGGCGGATGTGGAGGGAGAATCGGCCTTGACTGAGACATTGTCTGTGATAGGTATGGGCTAGCTCACTGACTCACGTATATAATTAACTAGTTGCAGGTTTCCTTTTCGTTTTATTTATTTATTCACAGACAATATTTCTGTTACCCTCATTGTACATAGTTTTACACAAATACGTTTATATTTGAATGTGCAACAGCAATGTTTGCTGTCTCTTTGTGCCATGTGCAGCATGTCTTGGCTTGCTGGTGTAGACATGATCTTGTGCTTCTTTCTCCATATGTTCATTTTGTTTGAACATGATCTCCAACTAAGTATATTCTATGGCTGTCATGTGTGTTTGGCCACACTCTGTGGATCATACTAATCCTAGTCTATGTTCTGTGAGACATGTGTGCGTGCTTCATGTGAGTGTGATGATGCCTTAATTGGCAATGTATGTATGTGGACAATGGTAGATGTTGGGAGATGACATGTTTGGAGTTGTACATGTTTCACGCCTTTGTCATACACATCAGTTGCTTGACTACTTCCATTCTTTGCAGTACAGGCATGTTGGTCATTCATGGACATGGTGTGCGTGGGTGTATCAACAATGTATGCTGTGGTTTGCATTGCACTTCGAATGTGAATATAGTTGATAGGTGTTGAGTCATGTTGGGGGTTGTTTGAGGTAGGCATGGTGACATTTCTTAGATTGACTTGCCATATGGCCATGTGTTACATAAGTAGGGAAGGGACCATTGCAAGGGGGGGGAGTGGTGGCTGCAAGGGACGGTTGTCGGATGCCATTCCTTGTATTGGGGCATTGCATGTTTGCAGTCGATGTATCAGTGTTGGTTGAGTATGTTTTGGATTCCTGTTTTAAGGTATTTTAAAGAAAACATTCGGGCGTGTTTTTGCAGTGGTTTCAAAAACTTGTTCAGAATCTGTGTTTATCAGTGTTTTCCTGTGTGCCCCTTCAAAAAATAGTAATAACCCACACATATTATTTTATTGTTTCATTTTGTGCATATGTAGGCTATTATATCTCTCATGACCGGTTGCAAGAGTAACATATGCTGGGGTTTTAGAGGTTAATGTTGAAATACACACTATTGCAACCATCGCTCAAAGACGCGCATCAATCCCAAAATGAGTTTGACCTGTTTTGACAGTCATATGGTTATGTGTAAAAGATGCCATGCTTGGGGAACTCACAATTTGTTTAGGTAATGCACATTGAGATTTCAATATTTTCAAGAAAGACAATGCAGATCAACAGCATGTCCAGTCCCGCTCCTGCACTTAGACGATGGCGCAAGGGTGATTCATTCATTAAAATAACAGCATGCCTTTGAGAGGTCAGCATGTACAGTATATAATATGACCAGAGGTAGACTGGCCTGTACGGGCATCAGGGGGTTTCAAGTCAAGCTGGTGCCTGGGTGTGGCCAGTGGGCCTAGTATGGGATTTGGGCTGAACCTTTCTATATTGCTATTGGATTTGTTTGCGGGACAGGCCAGGGCCCATGAGAAGCCATTAAGCCTGCTATGTGACCCCGGCAGGCTTGTCAATACAAACACCTGCAGTGTTCCAGACAGGCAGGTGCACATGAGAGGCCAGTAAGTCTTGTAGGTGACCAGAGTTGGACTGGCCATTATGGATTTTGGGAGTGCTCCAGACATGCCTGCGTGATTGGGCCTGGGATGTGACTGACACTGCCCATGCTACTACCTTTTTTAGATATGTCTATCTGCAAGTATAGATGACAGGCCAGTAGGTCTTGTGTAATGCCTACAGAACCCAAACCTAAGTTCCATATATTAGTATATTGTACTGTGCCACAAGCAAACACTTCTTCATCATTCCTGAAAACTCTATCCAGTTTATAGGAAAGCGCTCAGAATTGAGTGTCTATAGTCTTTTGGGAGCAGACGTCTTTCTTCTCTGCTGGCCCTGAAAAAACAACCATGCGGAAGTATGATAATAGTATTCTAATGGGCATGGACAAGCACACAGGAACATAGAGTGATTTTTCTTGCATCAAAGTGGCCTCTTATAACTAAGAGACCACAAGTACAGACATAGCCAATAGTTGCTTTGCTGTAGGCATTACATAAGCAATTCCAACCAAAGTCCTCTTGTGCCAACTGCTGGATACTGGGGAAGTGCAAGTTCTAAATTTGTGAATTTATGTGAATGCAATGTTAAAACTTGAGGGCAGTAAAGCCACAATTACCCTCAAATCCTGGCTTAAGGTTGTGATGGGAATTCCAAAGATGTACGGCACCCTTTGCTTGATTCAGGATGCTCTCACAGCATTCCACACATCCCCTATCGTTTTGCAATGCGCTACATTGCATGCAGTCTACACGGAGCATGGAATGTTTGACATGCAGTATTTACTCCACACAATAACTCCGCCTCCTCCATGTGTATACCAGAGATGGCCACTCACTGACTCTCCTTTTACATGACTCTCCCTATAGTGTTGCGCCTGATGCGTCCACCAACACGGACTACTTGGATTTCTTAACTCTAGTGATCGCATGGGGTCTTTATTTTATGTTTTTGATGCCGGGGAACCACAAAATACCCTTTTCATTCAAAATGTGGTTTCTTGTGGTATGGGGCAGCTATGTTTAAAGGTAAGCCTTTGTGAATTAAGCCGCATTACGCAGCGGTTCAGCCAATGTGAGGGGTTAGAAACGTTGCTCTTGTGCCTTGTCATAGAAGATGTCCCAGCTTTAAAATGGTAGCACCCGTGCACCAGTACCCAGCCCATTAAAGTCTAATGCCTCTTCAGCTCAGCCTCGAAGCCTCCGGACAGAATGTGGTGATAGTGTTCGCAGGGACTGTCGATAAAAAAAAAAGAAAACAATCCCCTTGCCGTTGGCTTCAGATATTCTAGGAGCATCTCCAAGTGGAATAATTTCAGGGAGAGTTTAAACCTCAATTTACACCGTCCTCATTTAAAGCTTAATTTCCAACTTGTGTGTAAGCATATAAAATAAGGACCATTAGCGCCATGACTAGCACCATTACCGGTACCGTGTCCGCCCTCGTTCAATGGGGATTTACCGGCCTAGTCCGACCTTTGCGGGACCGGTAAGTCCCCATTGAAAATGTCAATCCCCATTCCCATTTGAGCCCCCGTAGGGCTCAATGGGAATGGGGAGGGTGCTAATAACGGTACCATAACTTACGGTATCATTATTAGCTCTGAAGTCCCTTTGCGGATCCCGTCCATAATGTCTGGTAAAAGCAGGCGTTAAGGACGGGGCCGCAAAGAGACCTCGTAGTAGGGCGCAAAGGGTTTACCTGCAACGATGTCCTTAACGGTGCCCGGTATCCCTTTGCGCCCTACTCGGAATGACCCCCATTGATTTTGTTTAAGTCATAACGTCTTGGCAAAGCCATTCGTTTTGTAATTGTATTGTATTTACAACATTTGATGTGTTACTCAATTTAAATGTACATGTTCATATGCTAAATGTCACATGGCCACTATTCATTTATATATCTTTGTGAATTCTGAACCACTACATGATGTTACATTAAACGCGTTACTTTGCTTACCAAATTTGCTTACACCTTTGAACTCACACACACTAGGGAGGTCTGAGTAAAATATTCATCTGGACCACTTCAAACAGCCCTTACACCATTGAAAAAAAAAATTTCAGGCATTGTTTTGCCCAAACTGTGCCCTAATTTCGTCCCACAAACTCTGAGGGACCTCACATTCGTATGTCACATGATCTTGAAGCCAAGATCCAAATTGGGAACAGCTAAATTGTGAAGAAATCTTGTTTAATATTATTCCTACAATTTCCCCCCTTCCGTACTACAGTAATGCATCCATGGTCACTTCCATTACATGTTATACATCCTAAAAGGTGAATGCTTCAATGCTTGTACTACATCTGTGGTTGACATCGATCTTACAGCACAGATTACTATATGCAGACTTTATGCAGACTTTTGCAACGCCAATACAACTATTTGTGGCAATGGCCTGCAAGACACATGTCATTGGACACACAGTGTCATGCATGAAGAACACTTGTTTTGACTCACATGGAATAACACCAAGCAGTGGATGATGCCAGTTATACATTCACTGACCCTGGCGGCCAGTGGACATGGATGCACAACAATGTCTGTGAGAAGTCGCATGATGGTGTGTTGCAGACAGAAGTTTGCAGTGGTTGGCAAAAAGATGTTTGAGTGATGTTCATGCAAGTGCAGCCTGGTCATACCCATGTAACACTCTCATTGCTGAGATGCATGTAAGCGTGGGTAACCACATGTCTGTCCTTGGCCAATGTGGCAAAGGCAGTGATGGAGATTCTCCCTGCACAAATGCCTGCATGCAGGTTTGGTCGGCAGAACTAAACTTGATACTTCAACATGTTGCAAGTAGGCATGGTTGAAGTTGAGGAGGGAATCGGTAATGAAGCACAAACCTCCATCCGTCTACTGTTAGTTCTTTCACTCTCATGTATGTATGTATGCAGGGTCCCCAAACACCTCCAATCTGTAGTTTGATGCAGGGCCTAATATGCACTGACCTGATTGCACCGAGCACTGAATGTTAGTCACCTGTGCCTCTCACATTTCAGAATACCCGATTTCAATGTATGGTGTACATGTGGCTGGCCCTATTGTGTCTCTGTGCATTTGAATTCAAACATGCATGTTCAGGCAGGTAGGTAAGCTTCTGAATATTGTCAACCAGCTTTTTGCAGGTGAGAGGCCAGCAGCTGATAAGGAGGAAGAGTGGGAGAAAGTGGTGGAGGAGGATGAGGTACAACCATCCAACAGTGCAGCTGGGGTGCTGTGCCTGGTGAGAATCCCTTTGTGTTGCAGGCCATCATAAGCAGGCCTGCTGACCCTTCGGATGATGCTGCCGAATCTGATGTGAGGGCATACTGAGGGATATGTTGGAGGGTACACTACTAAGTACTCTTGATGCCATGGAGCTCCGTGAGTTGGAGAAGGAGAGGCAGGATACCTTACACCTGGCAGTTTGATGCCCAGTGTCAAATGAGGATTTAGTGTCTGCAAGATTGCCTTCACCCATCATGTAGGTAGAAGCAGAGGCTGGAGTCAGTCAGAGGGTTGTAGACCACCAGCCAATGACGGGATCCTGGCTTGGTAGGCCCACATATGTGGTGGCCATGTGTCTGCTGGACATTCAGCGTGAGTGGAGGAGTTGCTGCATGCACGTGCCCAACGAGGCGAGGTCCTGCAGGAGATGGGCAGAGACATTGATCGCCTGCAGAAAATGTAATCTCGTCAAATGCTGCACACACTGCCAAACTCAGCCAGTTGCAGCAAGAGAGAAGAGAGGACATGCAACAGCTGAGCCAGGCAATTACCAATGATGGTTCAGCTTTAAGACAATCCCGCATGATGAATTGTTTGCCTCAAGGGGCTACCAGAGGCAGGAGAAAGACACCTTGAGTGAAAACCTGAATGCGAAGCTGCGTACCTTAAGGAAATCACACCGTCAAGACACAGATTCCTGGATGCAATCTGTGCCTGAAGAAATGTTTTCCACAAGTGACATCCACCGCCAAGAGAAAATCTCTCAACGTGCAGTTGAAAATGTCAAGGTTCAGCATGTGTGAATGAATCTTTGGCCACTCGCAACATCCATCATCAGGAACTTGCAGAAATTTGTGCCTTCATTTGTTTTTTTAATGTGTTTATTTATTTTATTGTTTTTTTATAACGCGCTTAATACCTGTGTTTGGTTTCTAAGTGCGGATACATGATTCGAATCTCTGTTGCTCTGCGTGGTCTTGCTTCCAAAACCAGCACATTGCCCCTGTGATATCCTCTGTTCACTCTCATGAGTGGCCATGGCCAATGAGGACCAGGCTTTGGCATCAAGTTGTCAAAGTGCACCATCCCAGGAGTTCCACTTGAACCACACAGGTGATGCCATTGGACATGTCCCCATACACCCCTAGCCCCTTGCCACCACCACCTCTTCTTCATGTACCCTGGTGTCCTTGAGACCATGCAGGGGGCTGTTATCTGCTACTTTAATTAACCCCTCTCCCTTCCAGGGTGAAGCAATTTTTAATATTTTTTTGTCCTCTTATTGGGTGGGCTTTATTATTTTTTGTAACCCCTGTCCAAGTTCACTGTATTCTTTTTGTAACCCCTTCCAAGGTGGTCTGTATTTCTTTGTAATAGCGTCCAAGGTGGACTGCATTTCTTTTTGTAACCCTGTCCAAAGTGGACTATATTCTTTTTTTGTCCTCATCCAGGGTGGACTGTATCCTTTGGTCCCCATGTCAGGGCCATTGGGATTTCGAGGGCAGTGAGTCAACTGCTAATGGTACTGGGAACATTTTCAAGCTGGGGCTCTGGACATGCAGCCATGCTCAGTGGAGTCAACTGACATGGTCTTGTGTACTGCTGCAGCCTCCCACATGCAGGTGAACATTCCTTTCAACATTGATGTATATATGTGCAGTCTGTCAGACAGACTTCTTTAGCTGGTCCAAACAATTTGTCCAATGTCCTTTCAGGAATCTTGGCCTCATCCATTGCCCATACTCCCCGAGAAGAACCCTCAGCACCCTATTTCCACCCATGTCTCCATTCCCTCTGCTGTACACTGAACCTCCTCGCAGAAATGTAGAAGTGCAGTGTAAGGTGGAGGTGGTGAGGGATCACCAGCATACCAGCAGTACCACCAGGTAAGGTTGTTCACTGTTATTCATGTTCATGGTTTGTTACATATGCATCGAATAGTGGCATTATGTGGCACACGTAGGGTTGCATGAATAATGTAACATGGTGATGATTGGCTAATGGTCATGGTCACTGCAATGTGCGTTGTCCTACATAATTGTGTGTGTCTATGTGTATGTCTCCTTAATATATGCATTTGCTTCGTTTTACTGGTTACACCTTCACAACTTGCTGCTTGGAATCAGTCGTCTCAGGATGTTCCCGTGAACAGGTTTTTGGTGAGGGCTGATGAATAGCTTTTTTTGTGTGACATTACATTTGCATTCCTCTCATGTCAGTCTTTCATGCTGTCACCTGACATGTGTCTTGTAAAGTAACAGACCCATGATCAGGGGTGGACAGGCCTATAGGGGAGTCTGGTAATGTACCCCTACTCTGCAACCTGGGCCTATTGTGTGATGTATTTCCACATTTTCTCATAGGAAAAGGGATGGGATTGTTATAGAAGTGTGATATGGGGTCACTTTGAGAATTATTTCTGGGGCCTCTTTTGGTTTCAGGTCCACCCTTGTCAATGTTGATGCTGTGTTCCCATTTACAAGATCAAGGACTATTGATTGGGAGAGCATCATTTATTTATGTTGGTGTATCCTGTCAGATGATGCGGCATTGAGCAAATGAAAAATGGAAAAAACACAATGGCCGCCTTGGACCGGATACGTAAGTAAACAAAGAAGATGGCCACCATGGAACAGGGAGAAGGGACCACGTAGTCCTTTCTTCAATTCCTTGGCGGCCATTCGAACATTGAATGCGCCCCGGTGAAGGGCTTTGTCAGGCTGATAATGACTCAGCGAGGGCCAATTAGCTTGCTTGTTAAAATCGCATTGTCCCTCACGGGTATCAATTTTAAATCCAGAATGTACAAGAGATGTGTTTAGCCATGATGAGTATTCTTTCAAACAAATGCTGCTATACTGAAATTGGAAGAGTACATATTATATATAAAGTGTCTTTCAGTTTAAGGTGATTGCGTGGATGAGCTAAGAAAGCAAACAAAATTATATACAATTTTGTATTTGTATTTGTATATATTGTGTTTTATATAGCGCCTTTGTCTAAAGCGCTTTACATAGGACAGCCAACAATATAAAGAATCAGAGTGCATATCAGCGTTCAAACAGTAACATTCAAACTGTGTTCCTAAACAGTAACATTCAATTAGCATTCCTTGGAGTAATCAGTCAATCAGTGTTCATAAACAGTACCAATAAATTAACGTTCATAAGAGTAAGAGTGCCGTGAACTTTGCCTACTACAGCATACCTCATATTGTCTAATCGGTTGCCTGTGAAGTATCATCACTGTAAGTACACACAGACCACATGTACTATGCTAATTATATATTTGTAATTATCTGCTCTAGTCACACTTAATTACTCACTGAAGTATTATTTTATACTTGTACCTATAATTTGAATTGCCTCGATATATTGCCCATTTGTGAAAATGTATTTGTGTGCTGCCTGTTATCAGCCAAACTAGCCCAGTTGAGTAGAGTGATTTGTATGCTGCCCCGTATTAGTTGCACTAGCCTAATTGTGCAGAGTGATTTGTATACTGCCCCTTATTAGTTTAACTAGCCTAATTGTGCAGAGTGATTTGTATGCCACCCTTCATTAGCTGAATTGGCCCTTCTGCAAAAATGTAATCTGTATGCCACCAGTTACTAGTTAAACTCAATGACCATAGCATTATTCGATTACTAAAGCTCACAGGGCTGCACAGCCTAGCTACCTTTAGCTGCTCCATCATCTCATCTGTGCCACATAGCAACTTTACTTATTAACTAAATTTGCCCTAATATAGCTTGCCTTCTTAACCACTACAATGTTCCCATTCTGCATAATGCCCCATTCCGTACCTTGTACAGGAGGTTGCTTCATTAAGGTCCACAAAGGACTAGCCAAACTAGGATGCCAGCGTCATTACCCAGTGACCTGCCCCACACCTTACCTTCCATCCACTCCTCCATTCCCCTTCCCTATTGCACACAAGAATATCACTCAAACCAAGCCACCACTATAGAAGCACCAACCATCACTAGTCTGAGGAATAACATAGCAAAATCCCCCTTTTCTTTCGTGACCAAGATTAAAACTACTCCCATTTTGGGTCTCACCAGATTAAATAGACTTAGAACTAGAACCAAAACCCTCCACCAAGCTACCAAGCTTACCATTACCATAGACACGTGCACCAAACCTGTTATTATCCCTAATAATCTCCAACTCACAGACCTCACTAAAAACCCTACCAAACCACCAACAAAGTCCAAAACCACCACCCACTCACCCAATCCTAGGAACTCACCATACCAAGTCACCACCCTCATGGTCAAAGGTGCACTTATAAACGCACGCTCTCTCGGAACACACGCCATAGAAATCCATGACCTCATCTTGGGCCAACAATTGAACATCTTGTTAGTCACCGAAACCTGGCTACACCCATGCAGCAGGCCCACTCTTAGCCCTTGCCATCCCCCCAGGATACAGTATCCTTAGGACAGACAGGACCTACACCCAAGGAGGCCAAGTCATCCTAATAGCCAGAACCTCTCTGCAAATCGAAGTATGTCCATTAGAGCAAATACATGGTTACAAACTCCTATTAGTTAAATTCACCCCCAACCCCAAAACCACCACCAATTACCTGGTAGTGTACAGGACAACCAATAAAAATGCACACCCCAACCTAGACACCCCCCTACTGCTAACGCCATTCATCAAGCCTAACACTAAATGTATCATTCTCTGAGACATCAATTTAGGATACAGTGACCCTCTAGATCGGGACGCATCAGCTTTCGACACAGCTATGTTAGACATGAATTTCAAACAGTTGATTAATAAATCCACCCATTCCAAAGGAAGAACACTGGACTGGATCCTCACCCTTAACTCCACGTAGACTGGTCAGACCATTTCATCATCAGCTTTACACTGAAATATAACACTACTGACCACACCACCCATAAACCTCCCGACTCCTTTGAAACCAGAAATATCAATATACTCTCTGCTGATAATCTCTCCCCATCCTGAACTCAGCCCTAGCCAACATAAAACCTAATACTAACAACCATGCCTACCTAGCAGAATGTTACCAACAAAGCCTGACCCATACCATTGATTTATTCGCCCCTGTCATTAACAAAAGACGCAAAAACAGACAAACGTTCTTTCTTCTGGTTCAATGAGGAACTAGTCTCCCTCAGATGTATAAAAAGATCATTAGAACACCTCCACGGAAAAAAAGAAAAACACCCTCGAATCAGCAAACGTGTTTGAAATGGCTAATAAAAATGACAAATCAGCCATAACTGCAAACAAAGGAAATGCTTTCAACCATCACATCACCAATGCCAACTTGGATAGCAAAGAGCTGTTCTCCATCCTTAGAGAACTAGAGAACCCTTGTCAAGTCACAGCACCCAACAATACCAGCAAAGCCTGGTGCACTACAATACAAGACGCCCTAGCCTCAAAAATATCGATGTTACAAAAAAAATTGAGAGTAAAAAATCTCTCCTAGCAGAAATAATACTTCCCACCATAACCTCAAATCCATCCAACACTATTCTGTTCACTCCTTTCTACTTCACCCCAGTCTCGAACAAAGAAGTGGTAGACATAATAGCCAAACCCAAAGTATTTAACTGTAAAGAAGACCAATTTCCATCCCACCTAGTCAAACTCTGCGCCCCCACCCTATCACCCATCATTACCGATTTGTCAACGCCTCCTTCAATTCCAACACAGTCCCTACCAGCATCAAAAAAGCATGGGTAATACCCCTCCTAATAAAAACGACCCTTGATCCTTCAATACCCACCAACTACCAACCAATTACCACAGTCCCCTTTCTCCAAAAAAAATCGACAAAATAGCATACTCCCAAATACAAAATCACCTAGAACACCGCCACCTATTGGGGGCAGACAGTCAGGATTCCGCCCCAACCACAGTACAGAGACCGCCCTTCTCAATTTAAAAATCCAAATGGATGCCACCAGAGAAGCAGGTAAACTAGATCTATCGGCAGCCTTTGACCTGGTTTGACCATGACAAACTCTGTGCCACACTAGCCAATAACTTTAACCTGTCCAATGATGCCACTAAATGGATCAAATCTTTCCTAGCGGATAGGACCTCAAACATGTCCATCGGCAAAGAATCAGCACACCTCATACCAGTTCCTTTAGGCGTCCCGCAAGGCTCATGTCTTTCTCCCACTCTATATAACACCTACACAAAGCTGTTCTTTGCAGCCCTGGATGCCATGGGTGTCATTTACACTAATTCTGCAGATGACACCCAGATCCTCATCCCACTAACAGGCAACCACGACTTACTGCTCATCAACAATATATACTCATTAATCCAAAACTGGATGGCCAATTATGGGTTATGTCTCTATGATGACAAAACATGGCTACTTATATTAGGTTCATCCTCAAAAATTGTCTCTCTACAACCTACCTACACATCTTTCATCATAGATGGCACCACTATCCCAGTGCTCAAACAAGTCAAGACACTTGGGGTCTGCCTTGATGCCACTCTAACAGTGTCTAAACAAATCAACACCCTAGCCTCCTCCACATCCTATAGATCTAAACTCATCTCCCTTACCCCCAAATTCCTCACAGCTGATAACTGCATTACTTTAGCCAGAACGCTTATACTTTCCAAACTCGATTGCCGCAATATCCTATTCCTTGGCACCTCCAATACTAACATAACCAAACTCCAACTTATGCAAAATAAAGCCCTCTGAGCTTCATTAGGCATAGACAAATTTGAACACGTCCAACATCAGGAGAGACAACCACTGGCTCCCTATCAAAGCTAGGATACTCTTCAAAATCCTAAGCATCACTCATAAATGCATCACCAATAAAGCTCCCAAATACCTCATTAATACATGAAGAAAAACCACACCAGACTCATCAGATGCAACAATAACGCAAATCTCAAAATCCCACAATACAAAAGAGAAAAAGCAGTGGGAAACAGCTTTAAAGTCCTCGCACCCAGACATTGGAACACCCTACCTACTAATATCAAGAATGAAACGTCCTTCCCCCAATTAAAAAAAATAATTGAAAACTTGGCTTTTTAATCAATACTAATGCTAACCATGACCCCCACTTGACTAGTCCCCCTTACCAATTGCATATATAATGTATGATTTTTCATTTGTATTTTACTGTTTTCTTTTAAACAAATTAAGATTGTTTCTCACACTGTCTGTAACTACGCCGTGATACCCCCGGGTCTGGGCGTATAACAAATGTAATAAATAGTAATAATAATAATAATAAATAAGTAATAATAAATAATAAGTGAACCAGTGTTCATAAGCAGATTAAATCAATTAGAGGACTGTAGCAGGTGGGTTTTTGGAGAGGAACGGAACAGAGGATAGGAAGTAATGGAGCGAAGAGACAGGGGATGCATGTTCCATTGAAGAGGGTCTAGGAGCTGGAATGAGCAAAACGGGATTAGGAACAAGGGGAACATGGGACATAGAGTCTAAAAACATTATTAGAATGAGGGAGCGAGATGGAGAGTAAAAAGAAAGGAGAGATGCAAGGTAGTCAGGAGCAAGGCCATAGAGACATTTAAACACAAGACAGAGAAAGCTGTATTTAAATTGAGAATAGAAGGGAAACCAGCCAAGAGAAGCCAGAGAAAGGAGTAATTGGGTCATGGTAGGAGAGAAGACAGAGTGAGTAATTGAAAAATGATAGATAGATGTAAGAGGAGCAAGGCGTGAGTGGGGAAGACCAAAAGACAGAACAGAACAATAGAATAGTCGGGAGAAGACTAGTGAAGAGATGAGGAGTATTGTAAGCTGGAAAGTGCGAAAAGGCCGGACTTTGAGAATGTTGTAGAGATAAAATCGGCACGCGCAGGATGTAAGGGAGATGTGGTGGTCAAAGGAGAGATTAGAATGCCAAGATTGCGAACGGAGGGAGAGATTGAGATTGAGAGACAGGTGGGAGGAAAAGAGATGGGAGAGGGAGGAGATTGCAAGATGAGGGTGTTAGCGGGAAAGAATAGGACCTCTGTTTTTTCAGCATTGAGAGTGAGGAAGTGGGAGGTCATCTAAGACTTGATGGCGGTGAGGCATGATGAGAGAGTCTGATGAATGTCTGAGGAGAAGAACGAGAAGGATAGAAAGAGCTGGGTGTTGTCAGCATAGAAGTGTTGTGACACTCCAAAGGATGAGATAATGGGGGTAAGAAAGGAAGTATATAAGCAAAATAGAAAGAGGCCAAGGACTGAACCTTGAGGAATGCCATGGACCAGAGGAACGTGAGGAGAAGTGTTGCTGCCCCAAGAGACAGCAAAGTTACGGTTGGATAGGTAAGATGAAAACCATGATAGAACAGACCCGTACAGACCAAGGGAGAAGAGAGAATCCAGGTGCAAAGAATGATCTACAGTGTGAAGGCAGCGGACAGATCAAGTAAAATAAGAATAGATGAGTGTTTGGAGTAGCGAGCAGTGAGAAGAGAATGTAGTACATAGGTAAGGGCTGTTTCAGTTGAATAGTAGGAGTGGAAACCAGACTGAGTCGGAGGAAGGAGAGATAGGCTAGACATGAATGATGAAGATCCATGAATAAACAAGGCCCTCAAGGAGTGTGGATAGGAAAGGTAAGAGGGATATATTACAAAAATTAGAAGCAAGAAGGGGGATAGCTTGTAAGTGTTTTCAATCCGGCACTTCACACAAGTCAACGCCTAGCGTGTAATGCACAACTGAAATCCTTATTTATTTGGGTCTAAAAGTTCTTTTATTCTGAACAATGTACCACTCATATCACGCCCCCCTCCTGGAACCCCCCCGGTCACACTGAACCAGGAACCAGGCTGGTTTGCAAAGTTAAAATATTTATTCATGTAGTTACAAATTAATCACACCATGTTTAATGGTCACACAATAATCACCAATGGGGTGATGTAACACTAAGAAATCTCTTTAATCACAAGGAGTAATAGTGAGCCAAACAATTCAGCACAGAAATAATACTTTTGTGTGTGTTCAAATCAAAAATCAGTGTGGGTATTATTTCCCCCTGCATACCCCTCAACCCCCCAATAGACAATGTAAAGAAATAGGAGGAGAGAACAGGTTTCAGGAATGGCAAAATTCAAACAATATATCAATCCCAATTTCCCCCCAGCAACATATGAGAAAAACGGAATTGATTGGCAAGCTGTCAAAATGGTGTTAAAGTTATCTGAGTATGGAATGTGCAAAAAACAAAAACGAAATATGGTTTAAATTGCTGAAATTGTTTAAATTCTTATGAGAGGCACTTTAGATAGTTACACACAAACACTAGCAATGATTTGATAATAAGAAACAATTTGAAATCTTAAAATTAAGGTCAAAGCAATCAAAAGCTGTTTAACACGTGTCAGAATTTCCATAAACTAAAATTTGCGGCAAACTTTGTTTCTAGCATAAAAACGGAAGAAGTTATGGGCATTTTAGTGGAGGTCGTTTTTCTAAAACAGGCGCAACAATGGGAAACAGCAATGCAGTTTTAAAATGACAAAAAGGATTTCTTACACTATGTTAAAGCCTATCAAAAAGTATAATGCCACACTGGAAGGTCATTCACGGCCGCTCATGACAGTTCAGGTGTGATACTCTACTTTCAGTTTGGGTTGGGAATTATTTTCTTAATCGATCAATAGGAAGTTAGTGTTTAGGAATACATATGAGAGAAAAGTCCACGCAAAGATAGTCTAACAATACTGGCTCAGAAAGAAAGAGAGGATGGGTTTAAGAAAGGGATTGACTAAGCAAGGTACATAGGCTAGTGACACAGTTCTATCTATAGATACTCACTAAATGTGTTTCAAATGGACCCGTCAGGATTCTGGTCAGGGATTCTGGTCAGGACAGACTGGCAGCGTCACAGCGATCTGGACACCGCACGGCACAACTAGGCCTAGCTGAAAATGGTTCAGCTAATGGAATGGGCCTTTCTGCTTTGCCAAGTTTCTGGAATCTGGAGCAAGTAAGATGGATATTTGTGCTACAGGGTGCTTCGCCAGCAATTGGTTAGTGGGTGAATCTATCTGTATTTTTTCAGTGCTGAGCTGTATCTATTTATCCTTACGATAAAGGGGTGTGTGTGCTGGTTTATCCTAAGTGCGCCCCTTGGACAGGGATTGGTCAGAGCCTTCTCTCTTCCTTGATAGGAGGAGAAAAACAGGGTGTCACCATGATGATGTGGGTTTACGAGGCTTAGATTCCACCCCTAGCCTCTTGACCACAAAATCTACTTTTGGTACAATACATATTTCCATGTGTGCAACCTCTATAACAATCATATATATATATATAGATTACATATTTTGTGTAGCAGATACTCCTCCAAACCCTGCCGCTGTAAGATCTTGTGCCTGCTTTTTACAGAATTGTGCCCTTTTTGTCCCGAACACAATGTCCAATTTCAGAGCAAATTTCTACAAATGTGCACATTCAACATGGGCATAAGTGTATGAAGTTTCATGCTTCTATCAAAAATAAATTTTGTGTAATATCACATTTTCCACCGTTTCTTCCTAGAACATGTCACAGAGTTCTGCCGCCTTTTAAAATGTGCAGTCAATATTTACATTAACAATGCTGTTATTTTTGTGTTTTTAACAATTTTACACAGTAAGTTATCAGTCTTTTTAAAATGTGTCTTTGGTCCTTGTTAAACAACACATGGTTGTTTGTCTCCGCCTCCTTCTATCTCCCTGCAGTTCAGAAGCAGTCTTCTCCCAGGTCCTCCTGGGCCCAGGACATTTATGACTCTTCACACTTCACATTTCCTTTTAGCTGGAGGATGTCCATTGTCTACTTCCCCCTGCAGCCCAAATTCTCCTCCCACCTTCTAATCATCACTTAGGTGTGATTTCCTGGTGAAATGAAGCAGAAGGGAGAGGCAGATTGAGCAGCCATCTTTTTGTGTTGCAAAGCGCGATCTTCATAGGTTTTGGCACGCACAAGGGTTTTGCTGCCATTTTGATATTTCTGGCACCATCAGAACACAGGGATGCTGCATGGCAGAGCAAAAGCGGTTCAAGACATCCCACAAGCTGTAGGTTGCTTTAGGAAAGGTATAATTGGATAATGAAAGGCAATAGGGAAGGTAGAGGTGGTGAGACAAATGTTAAAGAAGGAGGTGAGAAAGGTTAGCAGAGATGGGAAGACTTTGGAGATAAGCGAAGAGGGAATGGGGTCAGTGGGGGCTGCTTAAATTCAATGTCATAGGATGCCATCTCAGATTCCGTTACGGGAGGAAAGGTAGAAATAGTTCTGGAGGGAGCAGGGAAGGATAAGGAGGAGAAGTTATAGGAAGGTGAAGATAGTATGTCTATCCATAGGAAGTGCACTTTGGAAGAGAAGACATTGGCTAGGTCAGATGCTGATAGGGATGAGTTGATGGATGGATCGGTTGTAGGAGGAGAGAGAAGTTGGGTTAGGTTTTGAAAGAAACGTTGAGGATGAGTGGATTGACTGTGAAGCAGGTCTGAGAAGTAGGTATGTTTGGCAGACTTAATACAGTTGTTGTATAGGACGTGATAAGAGAAATAGGTTGCATGGTTAGTAGGAGAACAATGTCTTAGGAGGAGGTGCATAGAAGAGAGATGAGGAGAGAGCCAGGGTTGGGCAGGTTTGTGAGTGGACTGAAAGCAATAAAGAGTGTAAAGTTGATCAAGGCTAGATGTGAGACATGAAGAGAGCATGGATGCAGCCTCATCTGCAAAGAGAGAGGAGAAGTGTGTGAGAGATGACAGAAAGTGTATGCAGGTATCACGGAAGAGCGACACGTTAAAATTGCATTGTTCACGCCTGTAGAAAGTCTTAGTGGAGGAGAGGGAGAGGGTGCTAGAGGGAGTAGGCGGGAGCAAGGAAGCTGAGATTAGGGTGTCATCTGAAAGGTAGACAGGGAGAGTAGATATGGATGTGGCAGTAAACAATGAGGTGAAGATAAAGTAGAGGGTAGAACCAGAGGTACGAGTGGGAGGAGTGGGAAGTGGGGAAGTAGGTGAGAGTCAAGTATTGATAGGAAGGGGAATGATATATGAGTATAGGAAAGATGAAGATTAAAGTCTCTGAGCAAGACAGGAGGTGTAGGACTAGATAACATGTGACCAAGAAGGTGGTCAATGTCTTCACAGAATGAGCCAAGTGGTCCAGGTGGCCGGTAGATAATGAGAAGAGAAATTGCATGAGGAGCAGTGAAGATTTTATATAAAAATTCAAATGAGGAATATTCTGGTAAGGGTACAGGTAAGGGTAAAGGTGATGGAATAGAAGAACATTTAGGACTGTCGAGTAAGCCAACGCTGCCACCACATCTATTGGCACGAGGGACAAGTACAAAGGAGGATCGCAAAGTAGTAAGAGAAGCAGAAACAGTTGTGTTATGTGGGAGAATCCAAGTTTCAGTTATGCAGAGAAAATGAACATGTAGGCGTAGAAAAAGGTCCAGAACTGCCATGGTCTTATTGAAGAGAGATTGTGCATTCCATAGTCCAAGGTTGATGGTGGTGGAAGTGTCAGTAAGTTGTGGGTAGATGAGATTTGGATTTCTGAGTGGAGTAGTGGAGCGGTGGATGGTATGAGGGATGGTGGGAGGGGGTAGTTATGGAGATAGTCATAAAGATGATAAGCAGTACCTTGAGGCTGGACCAGAGCACGGTAGGTGGAACAAGTTATGATGGGAACAGGCGGGCATGGTGTATCATTCTCAGAGGGCAGACAGCTATGATTCACTTTGCTGCGGCTTTGCTTGGAGGCAGATTTTTCAGCCGTTGATGATAGTGAAAGTCCGACTCTTAATATGGTGCTAGCCCGGCTCTTAATGCAGTCTCTAGCTTCCCCTGATACAAGTATAATCACCAATCCTCTACGCCCTTCCCCATCAGCCTCTGCTTATTGCCATTGACAGGGGGGGGTGCTTGAGTGGGGGGATGTGCAGCTACCTTGGTGCGTGTTTACAGGAGCGTGTTGCAGTCTCTGGGCAAGGGGAGCTCAAAGGTACATCACTGGACATTCATCACTGGACTCACCGGAGTGCTGGCGCCTCTCAGGTCTCCGCCCGGATCAGTGCGGTGCCCCAGTGAAATATGCAATAGCGTCCTTTTGAAGCATATCAATAATGTTGTATGTTTGTATTGTGACATTGTATATTGCACTGCCTAACTCACAGATAGAGCACTTTACAATAAAACAAATTAAATATTTTCCATCAGCCAAAACATTTATATAATGAGAATACAATAAGCAGTAAACAATAAATATCATGCTTGATGAGTTCCTTTGCAATTCTTTCTACAATTGGAAAGACATATGTACAATAGAAAAATACAGAAGGAGGACAAAACAGAGAAAAAATCAAAAGGAATGCACTATTTTGTGTCTGTTGTTAACAGAACATATTTTGTTGACATGCCATTGTGCAAGCGAGTACCACGAGTACTGTTTGTTGTGAGGACCGGCTGTTTGTTTTCCCTCTGCACATCGTGTCAAAGCTGCCTGAATTTCGCCGGGAGGACGTCTTTTGCGGCAACACTTTGCCTGCCTGACCTTTCACAGGAAGTTTAAAGGGTGCCTGCCCCTTGCCTGGCCGCGCCTCTTCCTGTATCATTCATAAACAGCTGCTCCTGCGCACCCGCGCTGCGCACCTAGCGAGTACCACGAGTATTGTTTGCTGTGAGGACCGGCTGTTTGTTTTCACTCTGCACATCGTGTCAAAGCTGCCTGAATTTCGCCGGGAGGACGTCTTTTGCGGCAACACTTTGCCTGCCTGACCTTTCACAGGAAGTTTAAAGGTGACTCTAAAGACTTGTGTTTCCCACATTGGGCTTGCCCGTGATGCTGCACTTATTTAATTGGTGCCTTCTCCGCACTATGCCCAAAGGGGCGTTTAGCTATAAGAACGTTCTAAGAACGTTATGACGTATACTTAGTGCCTTCTCTACGCCGCGCCTGAACGGCGCTTTGACTATTTGTGTTGTTTTGTTTATTCTGACTATTTACTTCCTTCCTTTGTTTGTGTTTACATATTTTAGAGTGCCTGCCCCTTGCCTGGCCACGCCTCTTCCTGTATCATTCATAAACAGCTGCTCCTGCGCACCCGCGCTGCGCACCTAGCGAGTACCACAAGTACTGTTTGCTGTTCGCTGTGCTCTCCTACTGGCTCTCTCCTTTATCCAGTAGTGAACTTGTGGTAGGAAATTGATTTTTCTTCTTGTTTAAGCCACGTGGTTAATTATTCTTGTTCTGTGTGATTTATAAGAACTTCTAGAGTTCGTTGTGCCAATTACCGTTGCATTATGGATTTGGCTTTAAGAAATGTGAAAAAGAGGAGGGAGTGTTCCTATCAAACCCTTCCCTCCGCCGACTCTCCAAAAAATGGAAAAATAAAAAGAAAAAATTTAACCCTGTAACCTCACTTAATGGTAAACAATCGTTTCTTTCTATGTCAAATCAAGACGATGTGTTGAAACCATTTGATGAAGTAGACTCTATGTCTGAAAAACAAATTGTACCCGTTGGGTCTGATGAAGTATGTTCGTTAAAAAAAGCAAACGATAACATAACCAATGATCCCTTTGATACAGAGGAACACACCTGTAACATACAAAATATAATTGCTGACATCCATTACAATAGATATTTACCGATTTCTGATATTTCTATGCTTGCACCTGTAATTATGTCAGACTTAGACAAAAGAGTGCGCTTATCACTCGGCCCCTCCACTCCAGTGTCTACTCAAGGCATGCGGATGGAGCACGTACACTTTCACAAATCCAACATTAAAGAGTCCAATTACAGTGTACAGATTCAGGAAACATCACAGAGAAGATTGATGTACAATTTCCGTCCACCAGTTCGCCTTCAAAGAGATCCGTGTCTAATCCACTCATACAAAGCCCACTATTTGAGCAGAAGACTACTTTGGTTCCTGTGTTTAACCTTTCCAATGTGCCCGACATGCCACAGACTCAAGAAACTATTGAGGAGGACTGCTTTGAACAAAAAATCAATGATCTACCTATCTTCATGAAAATTTTAAACTTGTTGGATCCTGGTCATGAATACTCGCATCTTCTATTGCAAGAGTTACAAAGGGAAATGCTAAACAACACTTCCCACGTCACCAAAGTTGAAGGTTACATCATGGCGCAAGAAGCATGGCAGGGATATAACATGAACTGCAAAGTGAAGGATGCTGCAGAAATCAACATCCCGCAGGTTGAAAAAAAACAAATGGGTACACAAACCTCTGATGAACCAATGCTATTAAACGGTGTACCAGTGACTTTTGCACAAATATTGCAGTGCAAGGTTGAAAAAGTAGAAAAAGAAGAGGACAAGGAGTCATCGTCGGAATCTGATAAAATTGATTATCTGGAAGTTGCTAAACTGCAACATGAAAGACTGAAAGGAATCTCCCTCAAAGCTGAGAAAAAAATGCATGATTTGTCTAAAAAACTCTCTTGTGGAAATAAAGAATCCATAAGCACTAATTTAGGTGCAATTTTGGTGAGCTCTCCAGAACAAAAATTAAACTTAAATGAGTTAAATGAGGAGAGCAAAAATGCCATGCAACTGAAACCATCTCCTACTCATGAGATTGCTCTGAATCAACTGGTTTCTCAAAAAAACAAAATACAGAAGCAGCTCGTGAAACGTTCTAATATGGAAGTGGCTGACATGAAAGAAAAAACTCATAAGGAAATCGAATCTAAGGTGCAGCCTGAGCTGATGGTTCAACCCCATTTAACTTCATTTTTTACCGATATTTCATCAAAAAAATCGGATGGGTTCACTAGAAACACTACATTCAAAAGTAAAGAGAATAGTTTTGGAGAGACTGCGACCACTGTGATTGAAGAAGAAAACATTCAAAAACAATGCATAGCAAAGAAGTATTAGAAAAAATTGCCATACTACGAGAATCAATCCCCAAAGATGAAAGCTCTTGCATAGATATTCACTTTAAGCAAGGTCAATTGATTGAAAAGGTTCTGCAGACGAAGGGTCCTAGTCAATCCATATCTGATTCTACAGTATCTACCCTCGCTAAAAACACCCTTCCAGAAGCAATCATACAACAAGATCAAGATGGTCAAACAAGGACTGAACCTAGAATAACAAATTTCCATGCAGGGGGTGACTTGCCCGAAGAATGGAAAGAAAGCGCTGACGAGGCTTTCCAACAAGAGTGCCCTAATGAGGTAGAAGAGAATCAAACCATCCACCAATTCCAGAATATCCCCTCGGAAATGAAAAATACCATTGGATGGATCAGTGACGTCAAAATCAATGGGACAGCTCGCATTAACAGATCGTTCCTCATGAACGCCCTATATAAAATTCCTCCACTCAGAAATTTGGTCACAAATGACATAGAGTGGATTAGATTGCCTAATACGAATAACAACAGGATGCTGTCTAAAGTGTCTTCTCCCATAAATGCTAAGCTAATGTGGGATTACCAAAGTGATCTTTCGATCCTTGGTCTGGTTATGGTTGGTTTTCCACAAATAAAAATTGCTATGTACTTTCTGGAATACCAACCACCTCCTCCGAAACTAAACAGTGACTCTACAGATTCTCCATCTGTAGATAATGCATCGAACAAAAACATGTCGGAACAACTTTCTGCCTTGACTAATGCCCTAAATGGGCTTAAATGGCTGGAGCCTCTCATAAAGTCTGCTGTCAACATAAGGAACAAGTTACTTACCTGTAACTGTTGTTCTCCAGCATGGGTCTGGCATGGATTCACATGCTCATGAATATTCCCCGTCGTCAGGCTGGGAATCCTCGGTAAAGAAAAAAACAGTATCAGTTTCTTTTCTGATCTGTCTTTCGTAGTAGTAACCAATCACTGGTCTCTGCGTCATACTGACCACGGCCAATGACTGCCCTCTACCTAAGCCCCGCCTCTGGCAGCCATCTTCAGATTTGGAAGCACGTGAAGTGGCAGTATGACCAAGTGAAGAGCCGCAGAGGGGTAGGCGGGAGGGTTCGCATGTGAATCCATGCCAGACCCATGCTGGAGAACAACAGTTACAGGTAAGTAACTTGTTCCTTCTCCAGCATGGGGTCTGGCATGGATTCACATGCTCATGAATAAAGAATACATAGCAGTACACACATGCACAACCATGGGAGGTGGCAAAGGCTCAACATTAAGCATTACATCAAACTCAACATCAAGCAATCTTACCTCCTCACCAGGCTCACCTCAGGCGAACAGGTTGCGCAGCACTGCTTGGCCGACCCTGGACTCCTCCCTGGAATCCCGATCGTGCAGTAGAATTTCGTGAAGGTGTGCGTCGACCTCCACGTAGCAGCCCTGCATATATCCAGCAGGGGTACACCAGAAAGGAACGCGTGGTAGCTGCGATCGCTCTGGTGGAATGGGCTCTCGGACGGCCAGGCAGCGGTCGGTTTGCCAACCGATGACAGTACATGATACAGCTGGAGAGCCATCTGGAAATGGAAGCCTTCGAGAGAGCCTTCCCCTGATTGACAGGTCCAAAGTTCACAAAGAGTTGTGATGTCTTCCGAAAACACTTTGTGCGGTCCACGTAGAACTTCAGCGCTCTAGCCACATCCAGCGAGTGCAAAGTCCTCTCAGCCGGCAACGAAGGCGATGGGAAAAACACAGGCAAACCAAGGGTTCGTTGAGGTGGAAGTCTGACGGCACCTTGGGCATGAAGGAGGGGTGCGTCCTGAGCACCACCCTCGTGTCGTGAAAAGTCAAGTATGGTGGCTTGCAAGATAGGGCCTGGATCTCTTCCACTCGTCGTGCGGAGGTGATGGCCACAAGAAACGCTGTTTTCCACGACAGAAACTTCAACGGGGCCGAGTGCAGAGGCTCGAACGGAGGTCCCATGAGCTTGGTCAGCACCACGTTGAGCTCCCACGCCGGGGCCGGAGCCTTCACCGGCGGGAACGATCTGAACAGTCCCTTCATGAACTCTTTCACCAGACGATGAGACCACAAGGACGTCCGCCCCGTGGTTCTGGTGTATCGGGAGATCGCAGCAAGATGAATCTTGATGGACGCGTGTGCCAGTCCAGCCTTGGCCAGCGTCAACAGGTACGGCAGCACTTGGGGAGCCGTAATCCTTAGAGGGTTAATCTTCTGTGCGTGGCACCAGACAGAGAACCTCTTCCATTTGTGTCCGTAGCATTTAAGAGTCGAGGACGCCCTGGCCTTTGCAAGAACCTCTCTGCAGTCGGCCGGTATGTCGTATCCTCCAAACTCTAGCGCTGCAGGAGCCAGGCCTGCAAGTTCAGCGACTTCGGGTCGTGGTGGAGGATGGCGCCTGCTTCCCTGGAGAGCAGATCCGCGTCCACTGGCAGCTTGATTGACGGGGACGCTGACAAGTCCAGAAGGTCCGGGAACCATATCTGCCTCGGCAGGTGCGACGAGGATCATCCTGCACCGTGACCTCTTGAGCTGGTTGATGAGCCGGATCAGCAGTGGCAGAGGAGGGAACGCGTATAGGAACAGGCCTTCCCAGGGGAACGAGAAAGCATCGCCCATGCTCCTCGGCTGGGGAAACCTGCTGGCGAACCTCCGGCACTTGGAGCTCGTCGCCGTCACGAACAGGTCGATCTGGGGTGTGCCCCACCGTCGGAAGAGGCGATTCACTAGATCCTGCCGTAGTTTCCACTTGTGGCACGAGCGCAGCTCCCTGCTGAGTGAGTCGGCGATGGTGTTTTTTATCCCTGCCAGATGAAACGGCACCAGAAACATCATTTGGGCAACTGCTCAATGCCACAGGTCCTGCGCCTCCTTGGACAGTGCTGGGGACCTGGTTCCGCCCTGTTTCCTGATGTAAAACATGGTGGTGGTGTTGTCGGTGAAGATCCTCACCACCTTGCCCTTGAGGGACGGAAGGAAGGACCTGAGGGCCCAAAACACTGCACGGATATGGAGGGACTTCTCCGTCGGGGGCCAAAGGCCTCTCGCGTGCAGATTTCCGGTGTGCGCTCCCCACCCTTTTAGGGAGGCATCCGTGGTCACTGTCTCCTGGTGGCCTGGGGTCTGGAAGTCCATGCCCGCCGTCAGATGCGCGCGGGTGCCCCACCACCGGATCGCTCGTCGGAAACTCTCGTCGAGTGTGATCCTCTCCTCGAAGTTGCCCGTCGTTTGGATCCAGCGCGCGTCCAGGAACTCCTGCAACGGGCGCATCCGGAGCCTGCACATGGGAATGAGGTAGATGCAAGAAGACATCATTACGAGGAGGGACTTGATGGACCTCACCTTGGCCGCGTCGGCAACCAACATCCGCTGTACCTTGCCCAGGATGGCCCTGGTCCTTTCCTCCGACGGGGAGGCCAGAAGGGACACTCTGTTGAGCTTCGCTCCAAGAAACAGTGCGTCTTGCGCGGGTACCAGGTGGGACTTGGCATAGTTCACGGAGAATCCCAGGTCCGTGAGAAGTTGGACGGTCCTTGCCGTGTGCTCCACGGCGAGCTCCCTCGTCTTGGCTTTGATGAGCCAGTCGTCCAGGTAGGGGTAGACGTGGATCCCCTCTCGGCGCAGCTGTGCCGCCACTGGTGCAAGGCACTTGGTGAATACCCTGGGCGCCGACCGCAGACCGAAGGGAAGGGCTCTGAACTGATAGTGACACCCTTGGACCACGAACCTGAGAAATTTTCGGTGCCCCTTTAGGATGGGAATATGGAAGTAGGCATCCTCCAAATCCAACGACGACAGGAAGTCGCCCTCCTCCAGCTGACCCAGGACGTGCTGGAGGGTGACCATCCAGAACTTCTGCGCCTTGATGAACTTGTTCAGCCGTCGTAGGTCTAGGATGGGGCGCCATCCTCCCGTCTTCTTCTTCACGAGGAAGTACCTTGAGTAAACTCCGGAGCCCCGAAGCCTCTTTGGGACGAGTTTGATGGCGCCCTTCCTGAGCATCGCCTTTACCTCCCGGAGAAGCTGAGGGACGTGAAGCTCTTTCCTGGCCACAGGGGGGACGCGCGGGCACCTTCTTTGAAACTCGAGCGCGTGGCCCTGGGCCAGGGCGTCCAGCACCCAACGGTCAGTGGAGATGGACTCCCACACGCTGACGAAGCTCGCCAGCCGGCCTCCCACCGGGGTGCTTCGGTGGGGGCCCGACCCCACGGCCGGTTCAATCCTGCTTAGATGAGGCTTTGCCGCCTTGACCTCCTTGGCAACGACGGCGGGGTCCGCCTGACTTGCCTCGTCCCCTGTAAGCTTCTTGAGACGACGAACGGGCCGCTTGACGGTAGGTGGAAAATCCGCCGCCGGAACCTTTGGAGGCACCCTTGCCTCCGCCGCTCCGAAAGGGCGGCAGCCGTTGCTGGGGAACCCCGAGAGCCGGGGCCGTCTCCGTGTCCGCTTTAATGGCTTGAAGGGAATCGTCCACTGTTTTCCCAAACAGGTTGTTCCCATCGAACGGCATGTCCAGGAATCTGGTCTGTACGTCTTGACGGAAGTCAGTAGCCCTGAGCCATCCACGCCCCCTAAGGCACACGCCGTTGCCCAACTGGCGAAATCCAGTGTCGGCGATGTCCGTCGCAATCGTGATGGCGTGGTCCGACGCCACCTCACCTTCCTGCAAGATCTCCAGGGCATCCGCCCTCTTGTCGTCCGGTAGGAAGACCAGCAGGGGAGCCAGTTTCTACCACAGCTCCCTGTCGTAGCGGGCTACGATAGCCAAGGCATTGGCCGCCTTAATCGTCGTCGCTGCAGACGAGATGACCCTGCGCCCCATCGTGTCCAATTTCTTTCCCTCGCCGTCCGGCGGGGAAGTCGACGTGGAGGCCACAACCCCCCCCGCTTTCTTCCTGGCCGCCGCGGAGACGGAGTCCGGGGTAGGCTGTGCCCAGAGGCACAAGGGGGCCGCGTACGGGACCTGGTACTTCTTCTCGTACCGGTCTCTTCTAGCCGGCGTCGTGGATGGGTTCTTGAGGAGGGCAAGGCCCTCATCCCAAATATCGTCCAGCAGAGGTACCGAGAGGACCGTCTTCCTCTTGGCCTTGCGCCGCTGATAAAGGAAACCTTCCTTCTTCTTCTCCTCAGGGCAGAGCTGGAAGAGCTCGGACGCCCTGGCGATCATGGAGTGAAAAGATCCAATCTCGTCGGGCGGGGAAGCCCGGGTGGGAGGCGACGACGGCAGATCCTCGTCGTACACCTCGTCGTCCGTACCGGTCGCGGCCGTGTCAGTCCCCGTGTCATCCCCTCGAGTCGTGGACGGGGAGGAGGGCTGAACGGGGCGCGACGGTTGAAAAGGAGGTGGAGGGTGAATCCTTCTTTTCTTAGGAGGGGGGCTGCCCGAAGGGCCTGGTTCCGGGTCCCCCAACGGGATCTCCACTGGCAACGGCAGTCTCGTCCTTATCTCTGAGCATAAGGACTGTATAGCCAACAAAATGGCCGCCGAGTTGTCTTGCGGCACTGGTAGAGGGGAGTCCGACGTGCGGTCAGGGGCCCCGTCGGGACCCTCGACGATGTCGTCGTCTCCTGCGTCGGGATCCCTCCCGACGGGCTGGTCTTCTTCCACGCCAACGCCGTGGCTTAAGACCTCGACCAGTTCTTCCTCAGAGGTTGAGGCCGAATCCACGACGACCTCCTGCCCCCCCTTTTTCTTCTCTGTCGGAGGTTTCATGGGGGTCCTGTCGATGGGCATAAAAGAGGACTCCCTCCGCGGTGGCAGGGAGACTCTGAGCCCCGAGGTCGCCACCACTGGTGTAGCCTCCACAGGCTGAGCCAGGGCCGCCGCGACTGTCTCGATAGAGGCCTTGGCCGGATGGATTAAGGCTTTCACCACCTTAGGTGCCCTCAGCGCCTTCTCCTTGAGGGGGGGACACTGCCTCGCTCCCCCTCCGCCTTCGAGCTCGACCGGGGCCTCTCCAGGAGCTTCGCCGGGTGCTCGTCCTTCCTCTTACCCGACCCAGAGCGTTGGCTCGTGGTTGATGGTGCCGGGGAGGGTGCGCCCTGCCTGGCGCCCGTAGAGGCCGACCGTTCAGCGCTCCCGGTGCCAGCGGACTCGCGGTGCTTGGCCTTGTGTTGGACCCCCGTCGCCGGGGAGTCCTCAAAGGTCTTAGAAGACCGCTTCGGATTTCTTCCTCCTTTTCTCGCCGGACGGGCTCTTCCCTTCCAGCCAGTTGGCGAGACGTTGATGGCGGTCTTTCATGGTCCGCTCCGACATGTTGCCGCAAAACGCACAGTCCTTCTCCACGTGCGTCTTGTCCTCATGTAGGCAGTGAAGACAAAAGGAGTGTTCGTCTTCCTTAAAGACATTCTGTAGCTGGCATCCAGGGCAGACCCTGAACAGCTTTCCGGGCGTCGAGCTTCCCTTCTCCTGGGCCATGACCGAGATGGGCCTGAGAAACTTCTGGAATCCTCCAAAAGCGTAGCTCGACGAATCTTCACCCTTGAGGGGCGTAGACGAATCCGACACGGGTCCCCGTTGATCGGATGGAGAGTCGGTGGAGCTCGAGGCTCTTTTGACCGAAAAAAACAAAGTTTTTTGAGAAAAAACGTGAATAAATAGCACTAACGCTCGAGAGCAATAGCACGAGGATCCCAACACATGAACGTGCGGTAAAAATCTGAAGATGGCTGCCAGAGGCGGGGCTTAGGAAGAGGGCAGTCATTGGCCGTGGTCAGTATGACGCAGAGACCAGTGATTGGTTACTACTACGAAAGACAGATTAGAAACGAAACTGATACTGGTTTTTTCTTTACCGAGGATTCCCAGCCTGACGACGGGGAATATTCATGAGCATGTGAATCCATGCCAGACCCCATGCTGGAAAAGTACATCTACAGCCTCTTCATAAAGTCATGACCTTACCATTGTGTCGTGGAACTGCTGTGGGCTACTTAATTTAATAAATGGAGAAGAGCGGCAGAACATAAAATCTTACCTAACATTCTATTTATTCAGGAGTCTATGGCCACGAAAGACATCCAATTTGACGGCTATAAAACCTATTCCCACCATGCTAAAAAAGGGATGAAAGGGAGACCTACTGGTGGCATTGCGATCTTGATTGACACCCGTTTAAATTTTACTATCAATAATATATATGAATCGGATATGTTCATCATGTTGGATATTTCCTTCTTGGTTAAAACGAATGAAAATCTATTGTTGCTCTCCCTTTATTGGAATCCCGCTCAACTCCTAATTGAAAAAGCGGTTGAGATCTTAGGTGATGCTCTTAATCGTGCACTCTGCAAAGCTCCACATGCAGAAATCCTTATCGGGGGAGATTTTAATTCCCATATGGGATACCATGGCATCTCTAAGAGTTCCTACTCACACCATCACCATGCCTCTAGTCTAAAAGGAAAGATTTGGTGTAAATTCCTCAAAACCTGAAATATACACTTAATTGACCACACAGATACTCATTGTAATGTCACTTGGAAAAGGGGTAATGCAAGTTCATGGATCGATCACATGTTTGCCTCAAATGGACTTTCTCGTTCTATGACTAAAACAAATACCCTTAGGACTGATATGGGCGATCATGTGATGATCACTACCTCAAATCGGAACTATTTTACCTTGTGTCCTCCATTAGCTCAGTTAGCACTAATTCAAAGTCACAGACCAGGTGCCTCAATCAACTGGTCTCCTGCTACATGCAGAGATTTCACATTCATTGTCAATAGAGACCTCTGGAAAGACAAAGCACAAAATGGTATGTTTAACTCTGCAATCCAAAAATGGAATTGTGAAATGATTGCCACACATTTGGCGAAGGGTGTTTTTCATAAGTCTGAGCAACTCTCTTGTGAATATAACAGAGATGACTTTTGTGCTAAGATAGCAGTTTTAAAAAGTAAGAAACATGCTCGCATACGGATGTTAAAGAAGTCTACGTTGTGCTTCAATGCCGAGTATTTTGTGCTAAAAAAAATGTTCTATTTTCATATAAAAAAGCAGTAAAGGAGATTCATGATGCTAACAAACTGCTTCAAAATCAAAAAATAGTAACTCTTCTTTGCAATCGCAAGACTAAAGACATATGGAATACGATAAGATCTCTAGACAAAGAACCATAGCGTGAGTTTGTCTCTGGCATTGATAGTGCAACCTGGACTTCTTTTTTTCTCGCCAAATATGCTCTCCCAGAAAATTTCAGTGTGCTTGATACTCCACCTGATTGCCATCTACTTCCTAATGTCTGTCCTTGGGGAAAGAATGACATACTTGAGGCTATCCAGAAATTAAAAAGCTCTAAATGCGCAGGTGCTGATGGACTCCCTCCTTGCTTAATAAAGTATGATCCTTTATTCTGGGCCCCTATTTTTCTTAAGATTTTCCAAGAGATATTCAAATACAAAAGGATACCGGAGTCTTGGCTTACTTCAATTATCATCCCCTTACATAGAAAAGGCTCAATTGAAGACCCAAATAATTATCGTCCTATAGCGATCATTGATGTTGCTGCGAAAATATTTGCTTCTCTAATTCTACAAGAAATTGAAGTTTTCGCACGCTATCACGATTCTTTATGTTCTTCGCAAGTGGGTTTTCGCAAACGGATGGGAACCCCCCTTAATGCATGCTTGATGGCTCATATTATATCTCATGCCACATGCCCGTCTCATGGCCCCGTCTTTGTTGCCTCCTTAGATCTGAAAGCTGCGTTTGACGGGGTTATTAGAAGCAAATTATCGGAAAAATTGCGGAAAGCAAAATTCCCCCAATATCTTATTATTCTTATTCAAATGTTGCACTTTAGAACTAATTTCAAAGTTAGAATCAACAGGGAAGGGTCTCTAACCCAAGCTATTCCATCTTTTACAGGTTTTAAACAAGGCTGTAACTTAGCAGCAATACTATTCAATCTCTACCTACTAGATATAGAAGATCTATGGAATGCTAAGAAGTCGTTTGCAATTCCCATTGGCGCCTTTAACTTGTCTTGGTTAGCGTACGCTGACGACATCTTATTTTTCGATCGGACTCAGTCAGGTCTTCAAGCTAAACTTGATTGTTTTATGTAATATTGTAGCTCTAATAATTTGGTAGTCAATCCTCAAAAATCTAACATTATTATTTTCTCAAAAGGGAAAAAAAGTATGTAAATTTGTATGGAAAATTGGTGTTTCTCCAATTACAATCAGCCCCACTTTACCGTACTTAGGATTGATTCTCTCAAATAATACCTCCTATAAATTCATGAAGGAACAATTGAATGCGAAAATTTCTCCATTAAAATGCCAAATGAAAATCCTACTAAAGAAAATATGCAAATTTTCTCTAGTGCCACTTTTGGAATTTTATTCAAAAAAAGGTGAAGCCATTTTATTATATGGAGCTGAACTTACCTTACATGATTTAGGGCCAATATTGGACCAACTTCAAGGGCATATTTGGAAAGATGTATTAGGCTTACCTTTATCAATGCCTAATGTTGTGATAAGACACGAGTTGGGATTAACTCCCTCTCCTCCAGATACAATTGGCGCATGCTAAATAATTTTGCTAAAATATTATTTCCTATTAGAAACTCGCTCTACATAGGGCTAAACAGAATGCTAGCTGATAACAACCCTCCCTCTATGGTGCAATTTAAAGAACGCATGCTAACTTTACTGGATAAGATCAATCTCCCAATGGAAGACTTGGAACTTTTTCAAGAGAAAATCAAGAAAAAGCTATTGTTACAGGATTGGGGCGATACCTGTTCGAAAATGGAAATCTACCCTTCTTGTGCTGAATATCGCAAATTTATTCACAAGCAGAAACCACTTATGTCTTACTTGATACTTTGTCCCTGCTCTAAGGTTCGTCGCACATTTATGCGCTTCAGGCTAGATTTAATTCACACTCGATCTAGAACAAAATACTGGTCTAAAAATACATTGGCTCACACTAACGAGGTATGTCGTTTTTGTAATCAAGCTACGGATACCTTAAAACATCTGTTTTTATATTGCTGTTATTTTGAAAATATACGATGCATTCTTATAAAGTCCTTTGTGCAAGCTAATACGATTCTAGCTAGAGAGTGGATTTGGACTAAATGTATGTGGGGATCAACGGACACTTCTGTAGTAAAAACAACGAACTTTGTAAATATTATCGAGAAAGAATTGGAAAATGCGTCTCAACTTTAGAGAACTAATGAATGTTGAGAATTGATGGTGCTCAAATCTAATGTACTCTTGTACAGATTTTAATTTATGAATTTGACATTTTATGTTCAACATGTTACATTGATTGTGTTTATATCACAATATCTTATGTTGTTTGATTTTAACAATTTTGTATTGTCTGAAAGAATCTCAAATTATTTGTAAGGTCTACATTTTTGACTAAAAACAAATAAAGTTAAAAAAAGAAAAAAAAAAATCTCTGACATGGACAAGCATGGTCTTTTCCAGTACAAAGCCTGAAAGGTCAAACACAGACCTTTATCCTTCTGAGGGCATGGACCACAATATTCGTTTCAGTGACCCCATTCCTCTCCACTGTAAAAACGCAACAAAATTTACACAAATATTACATTTTCATTTTGATGTAAATGCTGTGGATTACTATGAAATATCCCTGCTTTTCACAACAGCAAAAAGTAGGCACATTACTCCAGATTACAGCTGGAATCCATTATACCTATTAAGGTGGTGTGCTCACTATGTACTTCATGGAAGGCGTGACATGCCTGCATGTGCCCATGTGATTGAGAGTATCCAAATTAGGAAAACGTTGCAGGCACATGGGGAGAGGAGCTTGAGCTGTCGAGTGTGACATTTGAGCGGCTAGCACATGCTACCAGTAGTGCTAGAGCCGGTGCCTGAAATCACAGAAAAAAAGGACCTCTAGACATGATGTACATGCACTAGGAAGTGTGCAACAACAATAGCCACCTGTGTGAATGTGTGTCCATTTTGGGATGTTACAATCTTTATGTGATTGTTATTTAGCTATCCTCTTCTTTGTGTGAATACTACTACAAAAACGTGTTTTCTTTTTTGTGTTTTTCTTTTTCGTTGTGTGACTGCAATCTTCTTCGGGTCAGTATCATTGTAGTAATTCATTCTTATAATTTCAACATGCAAGGGGTCACTATCCATCTGCCACAGTCGTTTTTGATGGTACCAGGTGAACCTCCCATTCCATGGATGGAATGGAAGGAGTATTGGGCAAACTATATTGGGACAAATGAGAATGAGATCTGAACGCCGGTGAAGAAGTAATTATTGGTACATTCCTTGGGCCTAGAAGGGCACAGAGTATTTAGAGAATTAAGCCCTATGCGGTCAGAGGAAGGTAAAGCAATGAATAAAATCTAGCTTGCAGATGCCTGGATGTATATTATTATTCCAAAATGAATGTAGCTGTGAACAGATATTAGTTTTATTGAAGGAAGCAAGTAATGGATGAGTCTGTGGATGACTATCTGAGTGCCCTCAAGAAGTTGGCTTTGAAGTGCAATTTTGGCATGGGATTAACAAAGGATGACCTCATAATGGAATAGATTATAATACATATGAGTAGTAGCTTTATACAAGAGAGGTTATGATGTGAGGTGACCCTTCATTGAAGGAGACTATATTGCGATTACCAAGAGAGTGGAATATCCTATGTTTTGTCCTAAGTTCATTAAGGCAAAAGGTAAGGACTAGCAGGAACCTGAAAAGGTTACAGTAGTCAATCCTAAAGGGGGAAAGGACACATCAGTCGGAACGGATCAGGAAAATAAAGCAAGGAAGCTTTGAAAAATACACAGTCCGAGGATGCCGGATGGGAGAAAATGAAACTATGGGTTGGATAAATGTTAATGCTGTGGAAAAAAGGCCACTATGCAAATTCTAAAAATGTTCCTGCTTTGAACCATAAATGTTCCAATTGTGAAAAGGATTGCCATTCTGGAATTGTTGTGTATATATAAAAAACAAGGCAAAATTGGTACAGGAAGGTGAGGAGGAAGAAGAAGTTGGCGTTGTTACGATAGTTCAGGGCAATAAAAAAGGGGCTCCAAAAAGCATATTTAAAATTGATGGTCTGATATCTTAACTAATGGTGGATTCAGGGTCACTGTACACCATTGTTACAAAGGACAAATGGGAAGAGCTATATAAAAGTTAATAACCCAAAAATGGAAGAATTCAAACATAAGAGATACTGGATCTTTTGAAGGTTCAGTGATCAAAATGATTGGATACAGAATAGCGTTGGTTGAGTTTAAAGGTAGATTGACTGAAGTGAAGGTGTATGTGGCGAATAAGGGGGTAATTATTTTAGGCTGGGAGGATCAGGTCAAACTTAAAATTAAACTACATCCAGGTACTGAAGATCCTGTTTTGATTGTAACAACAAATGAAAACGAGTTTGGAGAATACTCTAATACTCTAAAGGGAAGATGAAATAATTGTTTCCTGGGGTATGTAAGGAGGGAATTGGAAATCTCAAAGGATATAGCAACAAAATTGAGCTCAAGTCGATATCACATGCAGTGAGGCACATACCTATTGCCCTGAGAGGTGATGTTAAGGCAGAGCTTAACAGGCTCAAGAGTGAAAGAGTGATAGAAGAAGTACGGGCCTCTGATGGGATTTTCCAGTTGTAAGGGCAAGAAAACCCATTACTAAGATGAGAATTTGTATGGATTTGAGGGAGCTGAAGAAGGTGATAGTCGCGCCTGTGATATCTGAGATGTTAAATTTGATAGGAAAGGAAGATGTATTTTCCAAAATTTACCTGCCAGCAGCTTGTCATCAAATACAATTACACCAGGAATCACAATGATATACCACGTTTATTACACAATTTGGCATGTATAGATATGTGTGAAAATCTTTTGGACTGCAGCATTTGTTCAAAGAGTAATGACACACACATGTTTGGGGAGATGGTAGGTGTGCAGGTATTCTGGGATGACATTGTGGTGTGTGGACATGGAGAAAAGGAACATAATGATAGATTATGTAAAGTCCAGAAAGAACTGGAAGAGACATGTATAGCAAGTCTACATTTGGCATGGCAGAAGTAGACTACTTGGGCCATACCCTATCAAAAAGTGGATATAAATGCAAAGAGAAGGCTATGAAAGCAGAAGAGCAAGCCCTTGACCCAGTAATAAGGTAGAATTGCATTCCTTCCTGGGCTTAGTGGAGCATCCTAATACATTCATTGCAAATTTGCAGAAATTACTCAGCCATTGTGGTACATTTATGGGGAGGGGGAAATAATATTTGAATGCAAGGAATGTCATGAGTGTGCTGTGAGAGAAATTAAAAGAGGTGTTACAGAAGCACCATTATTGGGGGGGCTTTGCACCAGGAAAGAAATGCATAATTACTGTCAATATGGGCTGTAAGGGTTTGGGTGCAGTATTGTCTCAGAAGGATGGGGATTATGAAAGAATAATAAGGCTTGCGTCTAGACTAGTTACAGATACAGAAACACTTTCTTCTGTAATTGAGAGAGAGTTATTGGTGTGTTGTTGGGGAGCTGAGCACTTTCAGCAGTATGTTTGAGTTAAAGAGTTCTTGCGAACTGATCATAAATGTCTTGTGGAGGTTTTGACAGTAAAAGGGATGTCAAAAGCAATGCAGAGAATTTCCCGTTTAGGGTTAAGATTTATGGAGTACAATTGTGTAGTAGAATACTTGCCAGGATAAAAAGACTTTGTGGCAGATATATTCTGTCCCATATGCTGTTACCGGTAAATTAAAAGGTTTCTGAGGAGGTAGTGGAGGAAAAAGTGTGTGGGGTTGTGGAAGAATTCAAAATAGATGAGTGGGAGAAATGTAACAAAGAAGATGAGTTATTTGGTGAAGTAAGAGAGTGGATAAGTAGAGGATGGACATAAAAAGATAAGTTGGAAGAAAGGGCACTGTATGGTCAGGGAGGTGTTGTTCATTGAGAATTGTTGGATTATGAGAGGATCCAAAGTGATTCCACCTGTAAAATTAAGAGGGCAAATAATACAATTAGCACATGAAGGTCATCCTGGGGTCACCATAACTAAGAGGAAAGTGAGGGAAAAATATGGTGGCCGGCAAAGAAGGTTCAAATAGAGAGAATACTCTATATGAGTGCACTTTGTACAAATTATGACACAAATATGGTAACTCAGACTCTGCCATTGACTCCAATTCTGCCATTGACTCCTATTCCTATGCCAAAATTACCATGTTTGGAGTTAGGAATTTACATGTTGGGTCCCTATGAAGGATTAGGTCAAGGAAATAGATATGTGTTGGTATTAGTGGACAGGTATTTACAGTGGCCAGAGTGGCAGTTGTGGATAAGGTTATAACAAGGAAAGTCATTGTGTTCTTGGAAAAAATATTTAGGAGATGGGCAGTGCTTATTGATAATGGTCTTCAATTTAAAGCAAAGGGGATTAAGGGATTTTGCGACAAACTGGGTTTTGAATGGGTGTTTTTGTCCGTATATCACCCGGAAATGAATGCCATGGTGTAGAGACTGAATAGAGTTGTTAGGGAATGTGTGCATGTAGGCTTAGCCAAATATATTGACTTTATGTGATTTTTGCTATGGAGCATTAGGGCATTGCCCAAAGTGCTACTGGGGTTTACCCTTTCTCTTTGATGAGGGGTAGAGAGCCTAAGAGTATGTTTTCCGCAGCGTGGATGAATGAGAGGATAGGGGTCAAAAATGTAAGTGTAGGTTTTGTTGCTAATAGGATGTTTGAAACCGAGGAGAAGAATAAGGAATACCATGACAAGAAGTTCATGGGAAGTACAAAAAAAGGGAATTGAAAAGATTGGAGTAGGAGTAGTTGTGAAGGTGAAATGGGGAAAAAAATAAGAATGGAATGTAAACATTCTCTCGCCGTATGAAGGTGCTAGGGTGGTTTAAGAATGTGGTGAGCAGTGGTCTCCTCTCATTCTTTTGATTAAGTGTTAAGTGTTACTGTTCCTATACTTTTATTTTAAAAAGAAACCATTCCTGGAATGTTTGGATTTGAAATAGCAGTATAGGAAGAAGTTGAATCTTGCACTTCAGTGCACTGCACTGAACATTCCCTTAAATAATAGGCACATTTGTTTTGGGGTTTACATTGCACGTCAAAGGGGGTGTGGTGATATGGTTTGTGGGGAGCAACGACAGGCCAACAGGGAACATAGTTCCACTACTTTGACCACTGCAGGTGCGAGTGCAAGATGGAAGTCGTGAAATGTAAACAGAGTTGTGAAATGTGTGTCTGAAAATATGGGAAATACTGAGAAGAAAATTTTGGATCATTGGGATTATTCTATGTTGGAAGATGTGAGACACGGTAATGCTGGAGGGAGAAGAGATGCTATTTGTGCTGTTGTGAACTTGAGGAGAGAGAGATATTGATATTTTATTTCTATCGCGCTCGTACACAAGTGTTTCAGAGCACGATTGCCAAGGGAAGGGAACAGGGGAGAACAAAACAACGATCTTACTAGGCCCAGAGACATTGAGAACACAAAGTGCATGGGAGAGGGGGAGGGGAAAAGTGCATGGAAGGGGAGAGAAACAGATAAATTATAATAAATACATAAATAAATAAATAAATAAATAAATGGTAAAGGCAACAAACAGGTGTAGTGCAGCCAGCAAGTGGCAAGTGCTGGGTTTAAGGCAGCAGACAGGGTAGGTCTGAAAAGAGCAGGGAGAAAGGGGGACTGTATGGGTACAGATACAGACCCCAGTGCAAGGGGTGGACCGGAGGCAGTGCGGGAGGGTGGCAGGTTGAGCAGGTGCCTGGGCCCGGAGGACAGAGGGTGGCCAGGTGCACAGTGCCAAGAGAGAACAGATCAGCAGGGATGAGGGGGGGTGCAGACAGAAGCAAAGAGGAATGTCTTGAGGTGCTTGCGAACTGGAGATGGTTCTCCTCAAGTTTTAGAGTGGCAGGGAGGCTGGATGTGAATGTGGAAGAGAGCGAGGTGAATGTGGAAGATCGGAAGAGGGTGTGACAAGAGGTATAAGATTGCTGAACAAGTTAAAGGAATATGTTTCAGGAATAAGTTGTTTATAATAAGTGATTTTATTAGGAAAATCTAGGATGCTTATTTTTGTTGTCTTTATTAATTATGTGTGGGGATGTGTAGTGTTGCAATAGAGTGGAATTAGAACTATGGAAGTATTGGGGGAGATGCGGTGCATCCAGCCCCCCTGCACCATTCCCACACCAGGTAAATATTGTGTGAGCTAAGGGGGGAGACATCTCCACCCCTCCTATACTTTTTTGCATCTCTCATTTGTGACAGAGGCGCATAAACACCATGTTAAGGCCTGCAGTCTGCACTCCATTTTGTGTCTCTTCAAATGCCATCTTTGTCTAGGCCCTCTGCCCCTCACCCGAGTTGTCCACTCTCTCTCTCCCAGTGCTGCGCACAACCAGCCCCCACCACCTCTGCCAACTAAGCACGAAACCTTGTTCTCACGGAAACACTGCCATTCATTGCTGCCATTAGCAAGTATCGAGCATTGACAAAATGCGCTCATCCTCGAACATGAGACCAAAACCTGCTCCTGTCCCAGCACCCCATCCATCTCTGTTGACCGACTCATGCCCTCTCCACCCCCTCCATGTCAAGCCACGTCCCATTGAACCCATGCCCTCTATTCCCTTTCAATGCATCTGGTCACCAGACCCTTCCCTTGGATCCTACCACATACCTAATCTTGAGTGGTCAAATTCTGTGGTAACGCAAACATCTATCCCCAATGTGGTTTAAGAACGCAAGACACCAGAGACCACAGATCAGAGATTAAGATCAGAGCAGGCTTCTGTGCCTGATCCCATCCATCTCCACTACACCACCTGTGCCCCTCGACCCCCACCCAATCGACCACTGCCCCCTAGCTCTGACCCCTCAAATCCTTTCATACCTATCTGACCTGGCCTCACCCTGACCACACCAGAACCCCCTTTGAGTCCTAATCCTGTGTAACAATATATTTTCCAGAACCTACACATATTCTCGAATACCAGAAACACTGATGGTAAATCCAATCTTTGGGTGGGCACTTGAGTGCGGGACATGAAGTCATCAAAAGTATTGTGGATGGTAAGGGTTAGAATGCCAATAAATGAGCTCATTTGTCCTAAATCCCCCCATTCATATGAGATTTTATGTAGACCATTATTCTCAGGTTATCAGTTCCTGTTGTTTAGCTTAGTTAGATAGATGTGTGTCTTGGTATTCCCTGCCCTTCACCACAAAGATGATCCCTGCTGACCCACAGGCTACGAGAATGAAACCAGAGAAGCAGTCAGTCAATTTTGGCCATCCTGTATGGAATTGACTATATAATTCTGTTTCTCCAATTATTATCCAGATTTGTATACCTATAGCCCCTCATCACCAGTGATGTATTTTTTCCTTATAATGTGCTGGCTGTGTATTTTTTGGCAGAGCGCTCTCAGGCAGCAGAGTACTTGCATTTATATCACCTATATACATTTTGGTTCCCTTGCAATTACTCTCCTGGTCCCATTCCCTAGTGGGGTGTATACTTATTCTGTCTCTTGGGATATGTGCATGATAAGGTGCCAGCCTTCAGAAGGTAAAATAGTAAGGGCTCAGAGCTCTTAGAAGAATGGTTGGGGAGTGAGAAGCAGTTGCACTACTGTAGGTGGAAGGCAGAGTGGTTTACGTGGGTCATTAAGAGATTTACCTCTTAATAAAGAAGGTGATGAAATTAATTACTGTGTGTACCCCATACATTAAGTTTCATGGTCAATGTCATGTCTGTTATGAATAATCTACATTGCAATAATATAATTCTTAGTAATACTCAAATATATCAACTCATGAATGCTGAAAAGCAGACCATGTTGTGTCTGATATGTTACTGACTAGACTAGCCTGACATGTTATCTTACAATTCATTAATTTGCTGTTACTGATTTGATCAATTTCAGAAGGATGAAAGGCTGAGTTCTTGCCCAGATTCAAATCTGGGTTGTGAAGGTTACTCATAGATCTATGCAGTAGGTGCAATAATTTTCTGATATGTTTTACTGCAGAGATGTTACGCTCACCTGGTATCCACGGGGGCGCCACACGATACTGGATGGAGGTCTAAGCGCTATCCCAGACCCCTCTCTCCTTGGTTATGCCAGACGTTGGGTAGCGCCTATAACAGGAGAATGGAGGGTTAAGATACTGGTTCTGTGATGGGTGGACTCCCACCTCCCTCTGGTCCAAATCCCCTCCCTTGTGGTTATTGCTCACCTTAGGTGTTTGTGCATTGAACTCTCTGTCCTGCATCTCTGTGCAGGGGCACATGGTTGGTGCGGGCATTCTGTGTACCTAGTTGCTTCACTGGTCCATGTGCCCTTATGTCAGATCCAGACCGGCTGTGACTCTGACTCTGCTTGCTGTCTTCCAGGTGAGTTATAATGTTGTTTCCGTCTTTATTCTGTCTCTTTCTTTCCCTCCGTTTTCTCTGTCTTCTCGGTGTCTTGCTCCACTATGCTGTTCTCTAACAGTGTCTCATTTTGTTTTCACAGGCATGGTTACGATCTCGGAGTTGCTGCGCGGATGGCGAAGACCACAGTGAGTTATTGATGCATGGAGTGCTGCGCTGTTTCTTGGTGTTAATTTCTAACTTGTTCTCTTCTCTTCTTTGTACAGGTTGCGGTGAAGTTCCGGATTAATGAGCGATTGAGGCGCTGCTTGCCCAGGTAAGTGCCTTGTTAATGCTGACCTTGTTCCTTCTCCCTTGCAGGTTGCAGTGAAACCTGGAGATGGGGGAGGTAAGAGAAGCGCAAGGTGCTTCCAGGAGTCGCTGCTTGCCCAGGAAAGAATTGTTATTAATGCTGTCCTTTTTTCTTTACCTTTGCAGGTTGCGGCGAACTCCGGAGATGGGCGAGGTAAGCAAAGCGCAGGATGGATTCAAGGCCGGTTACTTCACAGGTAAGTGTTCTTGCTCGCTAATGCTGTTCTTGTTCTTCCAGGTTATTAATGAAATCCGGATGTAGGGTTTTAGGATCAGGCCGCCGGAGAAGCAGATGAGCAGGAGCTGGACACGGTGAGCGTTACGTTGCAGGAGTGCCGAATAACGCGAAACATGTTCTGCTGTTTGGGTGTGGTTTAAATAGCCCAGGTAAAGTAGTTCCAGGCCAAGTAGTTCCAGGCTCAGCTACACCCAAAACACTAAACCACATGGCTTGGTTCTAAAGAACTCAGCTGTGTAGTAGGCCTCCATGGTGGATTAAGGTCCAAAACTGGTATTGCTTTATTCCTGATAATGAGCCTGGCGCCAACGGTGCCAGGAATGACTCCATGTATGTTTCTGATGGAGTTTTAAGGCCCTTGGGGCCAGTGTGAAGGGCTTTAGCCCCACTGCTGCAAGGGGGCTGTTATAACTGAGGGGGTCAGGGGCATGTATCGTGAAAAGAGATTAATGTGCTGTCCTATTTGGATAACATTCTCAGATGCACAGGACTTCATTTCCTCTTGCTAATACCCCACCCAGCCTCACTCAACTCCTCCCTTACACCTAACCCTTCCCGGCCTTCCCAAAGTTATTTGGTGTACATTCGTTTTTCCAGATCCTGTCTTAACATATACCTAACTTCCCTTTAAATGCTGAGCTCTATGCAAGTTTATGCAAATAGGACAAGCATACTCGTCCATAGCACATCTCTTTGCTAATTGAATTTTTTCAATAAATATGTGTGTATAGTCTTACTGACCGTTTTTTTTAAAAGCACAACTATCAGTCTGTGATGTTCGTAACCAAAATGGAGGTACCCCCGGACACCATGCCTGTCCAGACATGTCCGCTTTCATGTGGCACACTTATCATTAGTTCGGGGGCTCTGCCTCTGTCCTGCGGACACTATCATACCCCTGGACAGTTTAAAACTGCATTTTTGGCCAATCTAGGGTATTTCAAGCTGACACGTTACCATCGCAGAATTCTTAGACTGTGGGCCTCATTACACGGTAGGCGGTAAGGGTTAACGGTCACCGGTAATGGTACCGGTGACCGTTAACCCTTACCGCCTTACTACGAGGTCCCTTAGCGGGTTGGTACTTTAACGCCTGCTTTTAGCAGGCGTTAAAAAACAACCCGCTAAGGGGCCTTGGTGCTAATTACGGCACCGCAAATTTGCGGTACCATAATTAGCACCTTCCCCATTCCCATTATGCCCTATGGGGCAAAAATGGGAATGGGGAAGGGCAATGGTGGAAGGGAGAATTACCGCCCCGCCAAACTTGGAATAGGGCGGTAATTCCCCTTTCCACCAAGGCGGTGCCGGTATTTTACCGGCATGTACCAAGGTGCTATTACCACCTTGGTCCACCGCCTACCGTGTGATGAGGCCCTGTGTCTTAGTTGATCTGGCAACTTTATATGCCCATTTGTGGCTGTATAGTCCACGGACAGTCCTTGACACATGCATGTAAACAGAGTTTCTGCCACTTACCGTGCATTAAGCTACTCAATAATCATATTCTCGTTTGTCCCATCTCTTGATATCAAGTGTCAGTTACTTACATTGCTGTCTGGTTACAAAGTTTTCTTTTAATGAGCATTTTAAAAATACATATTTGCAATTCCAGCTGCACTGTCTGTGTCTGTTTTGTGAAAGAAAAGAAAACCACATTTAAAACATTTCTACAGCATGTTTAAATGGCAGATCCAATGTGAAAGTTCAATATATTGGCAGTACATGCATACTAGCCAATATGACCCATCATAATCAAGCAAGTGTTATTTTTTCATTAATTCTGTCACTTTTAATACCATTTCTCCCTCTAACAAAGTTACACTAAAACACTCACAATCCAAAGTCAAAACGAAAACTGCATGTATGTAACTAATGCATGCCATCTACATGGAATGAAAAATGGCAAAATGCAATGTATTTAAAAATATTTATTTCCTCACCATTCCAGGTAGAACTAATAAATGCATGTATACATTTACAACAGTACATTTTTAAAACATAAATGAAAGAAAATGGAAACGATGTGCGCAACATTTTGAAATAACACTCAGTGTGTGCAATTGTATTAACTTTTATGCACATGCATACTTGCTATCATTCCCCTTTATAATCTGGATGTGCTTATTGGCTCTTATATTTTGCACCTTTTTTTAATGCAAAAAGTGCAACCACAACTCTCACAATACAAAAAAAGACCCATCATTTAATAAGCAACTACACATTGAAATGCATCACATTGACAAGTATGCATGTACTGACCAATATAGTAAACTTTCCCATACGTGCCACTTAAACGTGTTCTACAGATATTTTTCATCTCCACTTCATTTTTATGAAAACATTTCACAATGCTGCTATAAATCCACAAAACCATTTTTCAACTTTCATGTACAGTCTCCTAAAAAGGACATCTTTTTAAATACTCAGCATTTTCCATGTTGCATTGTTTAAAAATGTCACACTTTCTTGCTGCTGCACCGTTAGGCATACTTCTCACAGGGCCAACCAACCCATTAGCAACAGAGCCAGTGCTCCTGTGTCCCCATTCCTGTAGGGTCCAATGGAGTGCCACAGGAATAGGGACTAACATTTTCTGGCACCTGACTTTCCATGCCAACCCATTTGCAGCACTGGCAGGGTTACCACCATTCTCATAATGAGGCTCAATATTATTAACACATCTTGTTAACAACTCCTCCTACATTCATAAATAATGTCTTTTTGTACTAAAATGTCTTCCCCATTGCCATATATACACACTAATTTTCTTCTTTCGCAATTGAAGTGAACACCAACCTCCAGGAAGACAACAACCTGTAGAATACTAATTCGTCCGTCCAGTCTACAAATGCCCATTCTGCTCAATGTGTAATGTACGCCAACAATCCTTCAAATCTTTACGGCAATTCCTCTATCACTATGTGAAAGTAAATGACAAAATTAGAATACAATCTTTAAAAACCATGGACTCCTGTCCAGTGCACAAATACAATGGAATGCGAGGACAATCATTAGCCTGCATTTCGGGAACTGCTTGCAAAAGCACCTTCCACCACATCAACATGTTAGGAACACACCATTCCGCTATATAGAATCTTCTGCAGAGACTATATTATGCAAAACGTCCTGCTTTACAACTGCAACATTTTAATATTCTCCTACATGGAACAGCTAAAGAACTCCTTCAACAAATTAAACACATCCAAAGTAAATATTTTGAAAATGTAGATGACTTAGAAAATTCAGTAACTTTAGAAAACATTAGCGAAAACCTTACAAACACCAATCTTATAACAAACTCATACAAAAAAGAAATAGCAAAGTTTCAAAGCACATCTGCTGAAGTACGAAACCAAGTCTGTGTCTGCTGTCTCAGAACCTTTTATAAAAAAAGCACAAAAATTGCAGAAATGACTTACAAAATAGAGGACAGTGAGGAATCCCAATGGTTCCAATAAGCTTTATAGCTTATAACAGAAACAAATACAAAATAAAGCCCCCCTCATTATTTTGCACATGCAATACAAAGTTTGAAAATTACCAAATGCCATCAAGTGCTGTCACTAATAACTTGTAAATATTCCCACTTCCAAAAGCTCCCCAACAGCTTAATTTGTATGAGTACATTATAATCCAAATAGTACTCACATTTTAAGCTATAATACACCTTCAACATAAAACAGCCAATTTGCCTCCTTCTGAATTATTAAAATGCATGTGTGGCAAAGTAGCATATTTTCCATTAGATCTTAACAAAAATGTAGAAACGCTAAGAGTGCAACAGCCAATAGATCAATCTTTGATTATCCTAGATAATGGTGTACCAACAAAAGACAAAAACATTAGGCAACACCTAGTAGATTTAAATGAAGTTAGAAATGCCTGACAATATCTAAATGGAAACAATTAATACTACAAAGATATAAACATAGAAGAGAATGTAGATGAGGAGCCAAATACCCCTACTAAAAGATCTGCCCACATATTGCCTATATTTTGGGAACCGGAAATTGCAACATGTGCAGTACCAGTCAGGGTGCCTATCCCGCGAAGAATTCTTGAGATAAGGTATGCATTGAGAAAATCCTATATGCATTCACAAAGAAGTAATAGTCTTCTGGAAAGAGTCCCTGAAGAAGTATGAAAATGGACGTGAAAGGAGACTGGTGATATCATATGAAGCAGAACTGACACACCCAGGAAAGACACAAATGAACATAAACATTCTATAAGATATGAAGAGAAGGTGTTGAAGTGAAGCAACATTTCGGGATTGAAATGGTGATGCTCGTTCAAAGAAATACTGAGGAAAAAATGCAAACTCTTTTTACACTTGTACAGATGCTGTAACACAAGTAGACAAAGTAATCCTGAGGCTGGCTACGTAGTGAATATATTTGGCCAATGCACCAATGTATATACATAGGAATGTATAGAATCTGGTTGTTCCACAATGCACTTTAGCAAACTTTAACCCAGTGAATGGAAAGGGCTTCAGGGCAGCACAGTTGGAAAATATCTGATGATGGAAAATTCAAGAAAGGCTGGCTGGCCCAGCACCAAGAGTTGAGGCCACCATGAGCCTGGTTCTGTCAAGAAGCTACATGAACATGAGAAAGAAACACACTTCTGTTTGAGGTGGAATTAAAAAACACTGAAGGCATCAATAGTTCATCATTTAATAGTATTATATGCAACAATGAGCTTGTAAACATGGTCTCCAGTCACATGGTCAGATCAAAATAGACTGTGGGTTGAGCTACAACGAAACCAGAAGATAAGACCATGCCACACTCCCTTTTATTCTCAAGCACAGAGAGCTTCTGCAAGGCCAAGTTCAAAGCCTAATTGAATGTCCGACCGCAGGAGTGATGATAGATGTTGGGCTAATTGAGTGGGGAGGCAAGACCAGGCCAATCCCCTCCAGCACCTGGGGTAACCAGCTTGTGTGCTGGTAGCAAGTGGAATATTCCAGAAGTCTATGAGAGTGCCAACCAATTATAGAGCCCTATCGTTTGTATAACCAATATATTGTCATGTATTTTGTGACAATGAAGATGACTTGCACTAGAGGAAGCCTTAGTTGTCCACCTGATCTTAGCGACTCAATCACAACCCCTGTCAGTATGGAACGTATACCTAGATGTTTCTTTTAAGTGTATCACATCCCCAAGTTGGTCTTTGTAGTTTGCCACGTAGTGTGACACCAATGATGATGAATTTATACTATATAACAATGTTTTTTCATGTAACAGTTTGAGAGACTTGAACGCACGTCCGTTGATGTCTGTTGTACTCTGTGGTTTAGATAATTGTTAATAAAACAGTATTAAGTTTTGCCAACTTCCTGAGTCGGTTTGTTTATTGATGTATGGGTGAACTCTGTATCCCAACCCATCTCTAAGTATTGCTACCTCATCTAAAAGGGCTCCAGGTCCCAGGGTACAAGAACTTAAGAGAAACCACCCAAATAATTCAGGAATTATCTCCAACCAACCAATTTGAACATGTAGATCCTATTACTGCAGCCAAAAGTTTGGACCAGTATACAATTCACCCATTGCACTCCAAAGACATCATAGACGATGCATTAGAAACATAACAAATGCATCAAGCCAAAGGATCTCCATTCAGCATATGTGCGAAAGGTGTAGAAGCATGTTCCTTTCCTCTACTCCTTTCTACAGTAAAATGAGGAAGAAATGATGAAAGATCCACACAAATAATAGCATCAGAATATCGCTCTTTATGAATGTATTCTGAAGACCCCAGATTCAGACCAAATATAGAATACATATTCCACCTTATGTTTGAAATGAACTAGCAACTCTATTTTACGAGTTGCACACACATTGAAAAAAAGCTCTAATGTTTTTAACATGTCTGCTACCCAACTTTTTCAAAAGATAAAAGACAAAGATGAAGTTATGCTGTCAAGTATAACAAATCTCTTGGCAAACTTACATGGTACAAAATAATATTGGTTCCAATGTCACACAGATGTACATTGCATGCTAAGGAACCTCATCCACCCACATGGTTTGTTACTTTAAGTTGTGTAGAATATGCATGGGATAACCTGCACAACTTCTTACACATAGGAATCCAAATTAAAGAAGGAATAGACATAAAACACCTTGAGAACTCTGTTGTCTTGACCCTGTAAATGTATCAAGATACTTTCACCACCGCTTTATTGCCATGCTGCACTTCATCTGCAATAAAAGTACTCCTCCTCTCGGAGAAATGAAACACTTCTTTTGGAGAAAAGAACATCAATTCAGAGGAGCACCACACTTCCACCTGCTTTTGTGGATAAAAGATTCTCCTAAATTTGGTCATGACAGTGATGCCTCTGTTTTGCAGTTTATTCACAAATACATATCCAGCGACATCTCTTCAGAAACCACAGATACTGAGCTACGTACACATTTTATGCTTCCAAAAACATATTTGTGAAAATACTGCTGATACGGATATAAAATCAAAGGTAAATACTACACCAAATGCCGCTTTGTTTTCCTTAGACCAGTTTCAGCAAAAGGACACGTAAACAGCTCGATGTCTTCTGTTAGACACAGTGTGAAAATCAAATTGCCTAAAAACACATACAACATTAAAAGAAACAAAGATTCAAAGTACAACAATGATTACAATGCAATCATTGCCCTCTTATGGAATGCAAACATAGATAATAAATATATTGCGGGCAATTCCAATGTTGTTGCAGGATATGTCACAGCCACCAAAGCTGAGAAAACAGAGCTAAAAGACCTCTGGGATGACATTTCATCTGACCAAGCACTGTCAAAAAAATTCTACTGCTTCGGCATAGACATGCTCTCCCATAGATATTATTATTATTATTAGATATTACCGTTTAACCGGTAAAGCCTTATATGGCAAATGTGAAAACATAGTTTGGCTAAGGCTTGGTCCAGCTGCATCCAGAAAAAGAGTGATGAAATCCTACCAAGACAATAGCCAGAAATGACCCCAACAGCCCCCATTTTTAGACACACACTACCCATACAGAAGTACTGCTTTGGAAAACATGTGCCTATAGCACATAGCCCAAAACTACTCCTACAAAAGTAATGTTCAAGCAAATGAAAAAACTAGAATATTTGTGGTCTCAGCTTGGGAAGGAAGCCTCGTCAAACTTAGCAAATCCAGCCTAATTGATCATATAACATTATCATTTAAAACTCCTCAACATAGAGAACTTTATTACATGGGCTTAGTGCAGATTTTTAAACCATGGAGAAAAGAAGAGGATGTATTAGGTAACCATAACTCATTTGAAGCTGCATTAATGCAAATGAAAGCAGTATAACAAATGTAAACTTCAAGCAATACAAAACAATGTTGGACAATGAACTCCAACAAGAGGAAGGGGTGTAAGGACAACTTGATGAAGACACTCTTGATGGCAGTCAACCTTCTCTTACAGGAAGCCAAGAACCACTTGGAGAGTCACTCATTCTAAGTGAAACAGAAATAGCCATGACTGAAATAGAAAATACCATGTATCCATATGAACAATCAGAAGAAAACTTGTCAGTGCTGAAATCACAGCTAATGATGAGCAACTTAGCATTTACCTAGAAGTGATTGAACATGGTTTGAAGCATGACATTAAAACTTGTAGCTATCAAAATTATAAACATCTGCTCCTCTATGTAAGTGGTGAAGTTGGTTCTGGAAAACCATTCTTAATTAAAATCATCAGCAAATTCCTCCGAAACTTGATAAACAACAACCTTTCAGCTGTTGTAACAGACCCCACAGGTTTAGCTGCCTATTACATAGAGGTGATACTTTACACCGACTACTGCTCCTTCCAGTAGAACACCAAAATAAATTAGAATACTACAAACTATCAGCAGAAGCTGCTACTGAAGTACGCAGATGTCTAAAATAAATGAAAATGCTCGAAATAGATGAGGTAAGCATAGTTTCCAATATAATGTTGGCTTTAATTTACCTCGGATTGCAAAAACGAACTACAAACAACTCTTTGGAGGATAACATGTTATTGTTTTTGGACATCTCCTACAGTTAACACCAGTCAAAGGTGAACCTATTTTTAAAACCTTAGGACACAAACAATGCTGCAACACACTTGGCAGCATAGGCAATGTAAATATCTGGCAACATTTCAAATACAGAGAACTAACTCAAAACATGCATCAGTCTGTAGACTTCACCTATGCTAACATTTTAAAAAGCATTAGAATTGGTCTTCTTTCTAAACATGCACAATCCATCTTAAATAGTAGATTAACACATGAGCTATATGGGCATAAACATTTGCTCCTGATGTCATGATACAATTAGAAAAAGAACATGTAAAATGCATGTCCTTAATGCCAACACTAGCAATCTGTAGTCAATTCAACGAGACAATGTTAAAAAAAGAAATGCCACCAATATTACATATTAGCTCCACAGACAGACGGGAAGTGCATGGCATGACACTCCCTATGTGTCAATAATCAACGACACAATGAAATAGCTTAGAAAAATGTATCTCCAACACAGCTGGATTGGATTTTTTTTTTAATGTTGTCTTTAAACTGCAGAGTGGCTCTGAAACATAACCTTGACATAGAGTAATGTTTAGTCAATGGAGCAATTGGTGCAGTTGTTGGCTTCCAGACATATCCACATGAAAACAACATTCAGTTTGTCAACATCCACTCAGAGAAACTTTCTGAAGTTAAAAGGATAGGGCGCTCAACAGCACAATTCCTTCTTTTCAAAGACATGTATGTACGCGGAGAACAATTCTCTCAAGGTCTTACCCTAGATCAGGCATTGATTGACATTGGCAGCAGCGTCTTTAAAAAAATTTGAGTTATTAGCACTTTGACATCTCCATCACTCGAAGGACTATTCCAAGTCAATTTTGATGCAAACAAAGTCAAGACTTAATTCCTTCCATCCTAGAGTACAATCCATCCTTGTGTGCACTCTACACAACCCATCTAGATATGTATCAATTTTGATGCAAACAAAGTCAAGACTTAATTCCTTCCATCCTAGAGTACAATCCATCCTTGTGTGCACTCTACACAACCCATCTAGATATGTATCCTGTTCCTCAAAAAGGTAAGAAATGTTAAAGAAAATTAATCAAAACTGATTTTATAAGAGATCTTCCAACAATACTACCAAAGAAACAAAAGACAACTGCTATTCCATCAAGCAGTCCAACCACGAAACTAACTGCCCATCCATCAACAGATATAAAGAGAAATATTTCTTCTAAAAAACAAGTGGAGGTCCAGCAAATGACACAGAGACAGAACTCTCTGGTCCATTTACATTTTCAAAAACAAACAGTGTAAATTGCCATACAAATGCAGCAATCAATCATCTGTTCCATTTGCCACCAGTTGTTCAAAACATTTACTTGAACTGTTCAGACCAGTTGTGTTTGCAAATGCTGGTCCTTTATAGAAATGCCACAAATAATCCTGATAACACTTACAGTGTGTCAGGAATAAGGCATGAATTGAATTACTGTGCAGGAATGGTAAAATCCACCATAAAAACTCAGGAAGATCCACAAGAATGTCTAATATACTTACTGCAAGTACTGGAAACCAAAAAGATACCTATAAATGAAATATCCAGATTCCGTACACGTGGAAGCATACATGCAGTCTCTGTATCCAAGTTTCACAAGAGCACATTCCTAATGAACGATTTGTGCATGTATCTATACCAAATTGTGAATACATTCAATTTCATCAGCTGGTGCAAAATGCATATCATGCCATATTATGCACTTTTTGCAATTCCGACAATCGTTCCACCTTGCACATAAACTCACATAGCCAATATCTGATAATAATGCTTTTGAGGTACAACAGGTATGACACCAAAAACAACTGCAAGCTTACTAGCTTCACACATGGGCAAGTATCTCTTGGCAAGAAAACCTTCACAACAGTAGGCATAATCTGCCACACTGGTGCCACAACCACTGCAGGTCACTATACTGCATACATTAAAAGCAGATGTGGTTGGTTTGAATGCAACAACACTTCCGTTACTCTAAAACATAGATTACCAGCAAATCAATAAATTCCTACCTAATATTCCTTAAACATAAATGTAGTCACTGAAACTATCAGCAGTTAGTGCACTTTAAACATTCCCTTAAGTACTGCATACTTCAAACAAATAGATTGGCCCTCATTAGGACTCTGGCGCTAAACCATGGTGCTATTAGCACCATGGTCCATGCCGGAGTCCGCCATGGAGAAAGGGGGAATTACCACCCCATTCCAAGGTTGGCGGGGCAGTAATTCCCCCTTTCTCCATGGCCCTTCCCCATTCCCATTTTTGCCCCATAGGGCTCAATGGGAATGGGGAAGACGGCAATTACGGTACCGCAAATTGCGGTACCGTAATTGCCATCAAGGTCCCTTTGTGGGTCCCTACTTTAACGGCTGGTCCAGACCAGCCGTTAAGGTCGGGAGCTGCAAAGGCACCTCATAGTACGGCGTTAAGGGGTTAACAGTGCCGCAGCCTTTTACAGCGCCGTTAACCCCTTAACGCCGTGGTCGTAATGACCCCCATTGTGAAAGTTAAACTCACTTAAATGTAGTCGTTTTTTTATGCTGTATACATCGTTTTTCCCAATGACCCAATGATTATGCAAACAGAAACAATGACTGTGCAGAACATACAGTAATGTTGTTTCAAACATAGTACTTAGAATGTACTGATTATGAGGGTCTACAATGTTTAGTCACTGACCTGCAGAACTATCAACAGTTCGAATTCATCAACTGGTATCTAACTGCATCCATAATACTGTGTAAGTGGTTTCAACCCAGCACTCCACCTAAGTTAATGCCTAACGTGAGATGCCCGGTTGGAACCCTTAATTATATATTTTTATGTCTAAAGTTTGTTTATTTCTGAATGATGTACCCTTATATCACGCCCCTCTCTTTGAATCCCCCCCGCCCCGGTCTCAATGAACCAAGAAGTAGGTTGTTTTGCAAAGTTAAAAGATGTATTTGATGGATTTGAACAAGATATATATCACACTTTTATGAATTTGAGCAATATCTAGATATCACACTATTAATATTTATACAATGATCAGTGTTGGGTGATATTACAATCAACAATCTTTTTAATCAATAGGAGTATAGATGAGAAGAATAATGTAGCATAGAATAAAACTTTGTGTGGGTTCAATGAAATGCAATGATAGGAAATTAATGCAGCACAGAAATAATACTTTTGTCTGTTCAATCAAATGCAATGTAATCACTCTTTCCCCCTGATACTACTCAATACCCCCTAATATGCAATGTAGAGATGGAAGGAGATAAAACAGGTTTCAGGAATATACAATCTCAACTAATGCAGTTTCAATCCCAATTCCCCCCGGCAAACTTAGAGAGAAACAGGAATGATTTCAAAACAGGTCAATTGCTTTTGAATGTGATTTTAAATGAATGGGAAAATGCTAAAACATGATCTAATTCTCTAAATGGGCTTCAAAACTAGTGGGAGGCGCTTTAAATAGCTTCAGGTAAATACTAGCAACGAGGATTGAATGACTGGCAGATAGGAAACTGAATTCAGAGTTTGAGTGCAAGAAATAGCTATTCTACATGTGATGAAATTGAGCCAAATGCAGATTCACAGTAAACTTTTCAGCGTGAGAGAAACGCAATTACAGAAAAATTATACTCATCTAGCATGTATGGTTCAGAAGTTATGAAGGTTTTAGTAGAGGTTGATTTTTTTCAGAAAGAGTCAAGGTTTTCAAATGAAAGATGCGCTTTTGAATATTACAAACAATAATTTTCTTGACACTAAGGAGACTATGAAGATGCAAGATACCCACAGTACAGCCACCAGAACAGGGCGCCTCCGCTCTGACCTTTGCCCACCGAGACACTTGTCTTTCTTCAGTAATATATTAGCGCAAAGATGAATTTATCACTACAATGAACAAAGGACTATATGGATAAGGGAAAGATTCATGAAAAACAAAAGAGATTCGACAATGCAGTTCTGGATATGTTGGAATGGGTTGGATAGGATTACTTAAGGATAAGAGATTGGCTATGAACAATTCTATGCTAGATACTCACAACTATGGTTTTGGAATAGGCCCGTCAGGATCTGGTCAAAGGTTTTGGACTGGAATTCGGCTAGCCCATCAGACAGGATTCAGGCACCCGGTTCTGTACTCAGCACGGCACTCTGGTCTCTGCACGGCACTCTGGATTGGATCTGACGGGTTGGTTCTTCATTACAGCTCTGATCTACTGGTTTGGATCTCTGGGTTCTGGCAAGAGTTCTTGGCTAGAAGCAGAAAACAGCACAGCCAGGCTGTTCAATTTTGATGTGCCCGTTGGAAGTCTGGGGTTTAAAATCAGGCTGCAAGATTTTAAAAACCAAGCTGAGAAAGGTTCAGCTTTAGAATTGGGCCTTCTGCTTTCAGAGTTCTGCAGTCTTGGATTTAGGTTCTCCTGCAGAGCGCTTCACCAGTAAATCAGGTGATGGGTGAATGTGTGTGTTTCTAGGCCCTAAACAGTCCCTATTTATCTATTTCCCAAAGGGGTGGATAGGCTGATTATACGAAGCCCACCCTCTAGGAATCTGATTGGTCAGAGTATTCCCCCTCATCCTGATTTGAGAAGGAAACCTAGTGTCATAGTGATGCTGAAATTTACAATCCTGGGAAAATCCTCCCTTTTGTTTCTACACAGAAAATCTATTTTTCATAGAAAGCATATCTAAAATATCACCAACTTGCTAATAATACATATTCACATCATATTTTAAATAAAGCACGTATGTGTCCGAGTCCCATCTTCTTGAGAGTTTTGGTTCAAAACGGACAGTTTTTCGCGCTTTTGGTTGGTTACCCAGTGTCAGATCTGTACACATTTTTCCACATACATGCGCATGCCATCTGGACATAATCCTGTAAATTTTAATATTCCTAGCATTATCACAATTGCTACAATATCAACATTTTGATAGTCCAGTCTCTGAATATCGCACATGGTTCAGAGTAGTTTCAAATTGTGAGCAGCATTTTTATATTAACAACCTATACAACACAGATTTTTCCAAATTGTTCACAGTTTTCTATGAGTCTTTTTCCAAAAAGATATTTCCTTGAAGATTCAGATACACATATCAGTCTAGCTCGGCCTTCAAAGTTTGGCTGGGCCAGGGCAACCTGAGCCTCTCTTCCTTAGCAGCTGGTTTCTGTTGACGCCCAAATTTGCATTTCCTTTCAGTCATGGGAGCCTTTTGTGCCTACTCAGAGCAACAGGCCAAAATCTCCTCCCACTTCCCTTAACAACTCAATGCCAGTTCCTGAGCAGAGAGCAGGGGGAAGATTCCTTTGTTTGGGGAGTTTGGGGAGAAGCTGTGGAATGTCTTTGTCCAGTGTAGCTGACATTAGTTCACTTTAAAACACTGTTTAAAAATGGGCTTTTCTAAAAATACAATTTACATTTTCTACAAATATACACACAAATCTCTTCAGTCCAGTCTTTTTAAAACATAGAAATTGAATTGTAGAAACCCATATTTCTTTTTATGGCAAGTCTCTTCTTTTCTACAATTTGATTTTAAGACACAAGTTTTAAACTGACAGTATAACTAATGACAGCTAGGACGCAGGCGAGCGACGGTACTACGCCCATTTCTGACATATTTTTCCAAGCAAGCACCTTTTGAATGTGGATTTTTTTTATGATGAAAGGTGTTTCTCCTGACATTGTGCTTATGGGGATTCGTTAAATAAGGGGATGGTGAACACCCCACAGGGATGTTGGATATTCGCTGCTGTTTGGGAGCCATGATTTTGCACTTTTAACAGCCAAGGAAAAACAGATTTTAAAACACTTCTGGGTTTTCCTTGGAATGTAGCACTGCCTTTTCAAGCAGTTTTATATTACTCGGCGGGCAGCCCAAAGATAGGTTTTGGCAGTGTGGTCTCCTGTTTTACGACTGACATAGGCAAAATGGATTTGCAGCCTATTTTTCAGGTTTCCCTACGCACTTGTCGAGCTTTTTAGCGTGCTTTTTGGTGGCCCTTCTGTTGTTTTTTATGAAAGCATCACACAGTGATGTTGCAGGGCAGAGCCGGTGGGTCAGAAGATCCCACAACTGCAATGCTACATTTAAATAACAAAGTAGTTAGAATACGCCAACAGGTATTGACTGCTTCAAAAAATAACCTTCAGAACTATAACAATGTTACCAGTTAGCATACGCCAACTGGTATCTAACCACTTCTATAGTACTGCAATGCTGCTTTTGAAATGCAAAACAGTTTCAATACGCTAACAGATATCTAAATACTTCAAAAATACCATTAAAACAAAGTACAGCAGGACTTTCGAAAAGCTAAACAGAAACAGTTAGAAAACACCAACAGGTATCTAACTACTTCGAAAATACCTTTCATTACACTTCATTTCAAATATACCATTACGATTCTTCCTACTCCAACAGTGCTTGTAAAAACAAATACACTTATTTGTGCATTTTAAACATTCCCTTTAGTACTGCACACTTCAAACAAACATACTGTGAAACTTAAATTCACATAAATGTAGTAGGTTTTCTAAAATCCAGTATGGTTTTCTGTTCACAATGACCCAATGACTATGCAAACAGAAACAGCAACTATGCAGAACACACAGTAATGTTGTTTCAAACATAGTGCTTGGAATGTACTGATTACGAGGGTCTAAAAAGTACATGAATATGTGAGACTGTATGCAATGACACAATTTAAACTATCCTGCCTAACATATTATACTGTCTTATTTCAAAGAGAAAGAAGCAAAGATGTCTCCTTCATTACCATGTACAACAAAATCAACCTGTACCCCCAATGGTACAGCAATCATAAGTACCTCAATTGTATTTTGTCACCATGTTACAATGCCCCTACACTATGTATAATTACTATACACGTTATTATAATGGTTGTGGCCAGTGGCCAGATTCTTGGGTGCATGGCCTTATTATACTGTGGTGGTTGTGGCCAGTGGACAGATTCTTGGGTGCATTGCTCTATTATGCTGTGGTGGTTGTGGTCAGAGGCCAGATTCTTGGGCGCATGGCACAGCCAAGAATCTGTCCACTGGCTGCAACCACCACAGCATCATAAGGCCATGCAACCATAAATCTGCCAACTGACCACAACCCACCCTAAACCTCTGAATTCAAATGTCGTCTGCAGACATCGAAATGGACTGCCAGCCCTATTTTTCACCTTTGACAACATCCCCATATCATCTATATTCCACTCTCCTACCCTGACCCTCTTTCAGACACCACTAACCCCAAATGTGTTTCTCAAGCTGTAGCCACTGGCCACAACCACCACAGCATAATAGGGGCATGCATACAAGAATCTGGCACTCGCCACAATCACCACACCACAACTCGCCATGAACCTCCCAATTCAAATGACGTCTGCAGAGATCGAAATGAACTACCAACCCTATTGTTCACCCATGAAAACATCCCCATATGATCTATATTACACTCCCCTACCCTGGCCAAGCCCTCTTCAAGTCACCAAATAACCCCAAATGTGTTTCTCAAGCTGTCCGCTGAAGACTCTTTCTGCGGACTATAGTGGTGTCCACGGACTGCCAAACCACCCATATGCTCTTTTTCCATCAGCCCTATACCATCTTTTTTTCACTCTACCACCCTCCCCAGCCCCTCTTTCCAACACCAAATGACCCAAAAAGTGTTTTCCAGACTTTTTCCCCACCAATCTGGTTGTGGCTGCCTGCGGATCCAACATGGTGGGCATTTTGGAAAATATGACGCACCTCACATTTTTTATTGACCAATCGGCAGGCTTGCCCATTGCCCGCAGACCTCACATCGCCTTCTGAATCAATTGGAGGCCCGTCCATGGAGTGAACAGGGAAGTGAGTCCGTGGATAGAACCCAGATATCCCTTTTCTTTTACCTATTTTTGTCCCATTTAAAAAAAAACAACTACTGTATGGATTTACACAATATTTACAAAAGCCTGCTTTTGGGACCAAGCCTCCGCTCCTGCCTCAAATTTGGTGAAAATCCGTCTAGCGGTTTGTGCTGTAAACGTGAGCAAAAGTTTATTTCCATTGCGTCTTTGGAAACAACAGACATTTTGGGATCCCCCTATAACTTTGCCCCCCATTGAGGAAACCTCACCAGAATCCAGAGAATCAATCTGATGGGGCCATATACAGTTTTTGCAAAGTTTGGTAAGGATTCATCAAGGGGGTCGCAAAGTTTTAAGTCGCTCAAAAAGTGCTCTTCCTATCAGTTGAGCAACTTAACCATAACTACACGCCCGCTACTGCAGGCCCTGTAATGTGAATTTATTAATAAAGTATTTTCCAAAAACAATAGAATTGGCTTATACTATGGCATGTTATTTCTCACTAGTAAATGTTGATCTAGCGGCTTGCGAAAAAGAAATATAAAGACAAGATTAACTTCATCCAAATGTAATTACATGAAGTGCCTAATATGGTGCTAATTCATCTTATGCTGAGTGAGAAGCAGATGGCACACACTGTGGCGCGGTGATTTGTGAGCTTACATTTTGCTGAATCTCCATCCGTTATGAGAACAAGACCACCCCCTTGCTGCATGCAGGTTTTCTAAAAGCACAGCTCAGGGCCTGCCTGTGCTTCATAAACGCCTACATTGACAGCTGACTATATTTTTCAGCAACATTTCTTTGGATTAAAGTATCCCAAACTACTTAAAATCATGCTGTCAGATGCAGGTCTTTTATTCGGCTTATTAGTTTGAAAGTTTTGATTTGCTTTCAAAGGGTTAGAGGATTGGTTTCCAATCTCCAGTCCCCCAGATCAGTCTCAGCCTCATTTAGAAGCACGAGGCTCCGGCCACCTTGCACGCTGAGAGTAAGTAGCTTTTGTTGAGTGATACGTTAATTAAATGTGCTGAGCGTGTTGGAAATTATGCAGTCAGCAGTCTTCAAATGGCATACGATAGAAGGCTTCACAAGATTAATATATTTTAGTGAGAAAAGCATGCATGGAAAATAATGTAATGACGCAGTAGTTAATGGAAGCTAAACTACTTACCTTTCCATGCCAGTGGAGGCTATCCAGGAGAAAGACACCGATTTTTCAATGTTCATGTTTTTCTTAATTTTATTCTGAAGTAGTTCACACTAGCTTAGCCCATTTTTCTAATTGTTTGTCCAGACACGTTTTCCGATAAGAGACATCTGGTCAAATTGCATTAATGGAAAAGTGTACAAAATGCACAACAATATAAAACAATAGTGTGTTGCACATCATAACCAGGCAAAAATGCATCTAGAACACAAAACTACAATTTTCTTATAATGTAAGTAAGTAAGCAGCTGAGGCGGCACCCCAGGGCTCTTCCTGGATTAAACAGTATAGGGAAACCTGTTTTCCCTTTGATACTTTGGGTACTGCAGCGTGCATCGTTAATTAGCCATGCAAGGCCAAGGTCGTTTTGCATGGTCCAATGGGGATACATGCTGGGGGACTACACAGGTCTGAATGTGTGTAGGGGAGCTCCAGCTCTTCCCCACACTTTTAGATGGCCTGCAGCATTCATTGGGGAGAGCTGCAACTCTACCATGCATGTGCAGGAACCAGGATGCAATCCCTCCTTCCAGGGTCTGTTTCATGCTGTGCTGGAGCTGGAGGGCCTTCATGGCAGGCGGTGTCTAGTTGAGCAAAGTTACCACATGGAATGCAGATCTGATTGAGAATATGAAGGGGGGGCTCATTTGCCAGCCTCTTGACACATAGGGCATAATTACGAGCTTGCCGGTCCGGATACAATGGTACCGGGGAGCTTGCCCGTACCGTTCTATCAGGCCCGGCAAACTCTGAGTTGTGCAGGCAAGGCTACCGCCAGGGTTGTAACGAGGCCCATATTCATGTTGTGGCATGGTATTTTTCACTGGACACTAATGGTAAATCAAACATGATATGTTTTATTATGTTAAATCAAACGAGAATTTTCCTAACAAAATGTTTATTGAGAAAAGTTAATCATATAATATACACTCAAGTACAAGTGTCAAGTACAAGAAAAACAACACATCTCAATCAATCAGTCATAATCTTAATACAAGTCATAAAATACATTGGCATTGTGAATGTTTTAGGAGAAGAATTAGACATATCATAGAGTCCCAAAATAGATTAACAACATCAAGAATCAATCCATCAATAACTCATTCCTATCAGAGGCATACACCTAACATCCATACACGCACGATTACTGAGGACAATCAAACAACTGTCATTGTGCTCTTTTATAATCTGACGGTAGCCTAAAGTTGCCAGTCAGTTTATGTTATTGTTGTAACCCTTATTGGCCACTATACATTGGCATCCAGTGTGTATGCTTCCATTATCCAGAGACAAAAAAGACATGAGCATATGTATGATCCAAACTGATTTGTATTCTATACAAACACACGTGCGCACAATTATCCAGCCAATAAGTGTTTCACAGATGAACCCGTTTTCTAAAGACTAAAATAACAAGAAACAAGTAAAAAGTGATTGTTGCACCATTTTAACTGAAAAATAAACATGGAAGTTGAGACTCAATCTCACACTATGGAAACCAGGTTATTGCTTCATATGTTAATATTAATAACAGTTCTTAAACTGAAGCACACATAGGGCAGTAAAAGTTTCCAAGAAACCTATCACTAACCTCTGACTAAATAGTTATGATGTCTAGAATAGCAGTAGTTCACAACCAATGTGAAATGAGTTCTTTCAGATTGTAGTTGTTGCAGGCAGCTATTCTCAACCACGGTTTTTAAGAGTCAGGAGAGTATGCTTTTTAAAGGTTGGCCTGATCCTGTATGAGAATGTCTTCTAATGTCTTCTAGACTTTGCGTGACAGCAGTTTCTTTTTTTCTATGTATCTATCTTACCTTGATGTCCATGTCAGAAGCTAATCTTGATTACCTATTGAATTAATAACAATTATTTAACGTTCCTTATGGTTTCTCTAAGCTTAAGGAACAAATGAGCCGATTCAGTTGTCTAACCAGAAACTGGCAAGAAATAAAGCTTTACATGTATTTATATTTTGGAGTTGTGTTCTGCTCTTAAATTCAATTGTTTTGGATGTTTAACGTACCAATGGATATATGTTATGGCTACCTTTGAAAATAAGGCATGGCATTTATGCCAGGTTTCTAACGTGTACATCTAAGCACACTGTTAAAGTTAAGATTGAAGAACACAGAGCTACTTTACTTATAATGCACAATAGTTGGTAGAAGTTAGTCACGTTGGTTCTGCTTTGTTTTGCAGATGCAGTAGTAGTACACAGCATCGTGCTGAGCATTAGTTGTATGCTCTTGCCCTGCCCTACATAATTAGGGTACTGAGAACAAGTGTTGGGGAGATTGTTGCCACATCTATTGGAAATTATTGGCACTAATTGTATGTGTTGTTTGTGTTGCAGATGGGAACATGATTATTCTATACTGCACAAGAGAGTAGCATTGCAAAGTGTTTGGGCCTTTGTATGCTAAATTGAAAACGTCGGTCCAGTCCCTGATGAATTTTCTTCATTTAGAGTACCAGGAACAGAAACATGACATGTTCTGTCAAGCGATGATGCAAATCATTCTTGTGTTTTTTAAACATATGTTACTAATGAACAGGATGTGTGCCTGTTTATATTCATGTTCTTACTAACATGTAACATACTATGTATATAGCACAACCATTATGGGACATTTTAACATTTCTAATTTCATTGATTTATATTTGAGTGTGAGTTTGGAAAGTTTGAAGCAGTGAATATGGTCAGATGTTTTGCTTTTTGAGTTTCCACCACAGCTTTTAGAGATTGTCGTAGAGGTTTTAAATGATTAAATACAGATATTTTATGCTGAGAGTTGAGGGTTGAGAAGAAGTGTTTCCACCGCACTCTTTAACACGGACCCAAGTTCTGTTTTTGTTTTTGCAGCGTTTTTTGAGTCCACGGCCGACTGAATCCACAACACTTCATTTGAAGTGTTGGTTTTCCCGGTTGTCTCACTTTTCTGGTTGACAATAGCAGCAAGAAGAATATAAGGTGTACACCACTCATATAAACATATGTTCATCACCTGGAAGATCAGGGAGAGTGTACTTGACTAGAAACTCAAATAATCACATTTTGCTCAGGTGAATAAAACTTGAAAACTCTACTTTTCTGATTGACATATGTGTGCTCCACTTGTGAGGTGTGGGAAATAACTACAGCAAGTACTGACTTTTAGACGTTTTAACAAGTAGGAACAGTAAAAGACATTTACATGTCCCCTTGGTACAGTCTTCTGTGGTTAAAAAAAATATGTGACAGATATCTATTATGCTGAAATAATTGTGTTCTCCATACCCTTTTAAAGTAAAACTGTGATAGACATGTATACATATAGTTAGAGCTGTCTCTTTCAGTTTTGTACAAATGTGACAGACATCTATAAATGCAATTACAGGTGTCTCTTTAAGTTTCTTACAATGTAAGAACAATTTAAGAACATTTCATACTGAGAGTCGCATGGACGGCAATGATTCTATTTCATTTGAACAGCAGCTGAGACAAATAGCAAATGAGATACAAGGGGGACAGTGCTAGTCCAACGTTTAGGGGAGAGGTTGATGTCCTAATTGTTGGACTATTTTAAAGGAAAGGGTATCAAAAGTATACCACAGGGCCCTGATATGGGGTTAGCGGTCCCATAGGTTGATGAACCAGTTTCTGGAATGATAATGTAAACTACCACTTTTTTTAGGTTCACGGGATTGTTTGGGAGATGACCACTTGCTTAGATAAGTATTTTTTTTTCTTGACTATCAAAAGGTTTCAGTGACAATCAAAGTGCTGATTAGAAAATGCTATTTACAGCTAAAGTGACAACATTGTTACGTGGAGTAAAAATGATGATTTATAACACATTGTTGCCCATGTTTGACTCTCTGGAGGTTGTTTATATTTGAAGAGTTAGTAATGACAACCAGTTTGACTACCTATGTAATAATATAATGCATTGAAAGTACATGTGATTATGTAGTTGGAGAGTGGGTGTACCAAAGGGGATCATCATTGTGGCAGAATTTAAAACCACACTTCGACCACGCGGACCACATTAGGTGAGGTTGGTTTAGCTAAGCAATGTGTTTGATTTAGTGAGGTAATAATTATTATTAGCACCCTGCGTGGGGTGGGGACTAATCCTCCCAGCCAATGAGGCGGCTTGAGCAGGGGCAGTACCATCGGGTAATCCCATCACACCAATCTAAACGCTGAAGCCATTTCACAACTGAAAAAAGACACTATTAGTATCCCGGTCTAACCGTACTAATATCAATTAGCCCCTTGCTGCGAGGGGCATTACTGCTTCAGGTAATGCTTCAGGGCCTGCGTTCAGGCCCTCGCTTCACTCAGGCCTGTAACTATGGGCCCCAGGGCATTACCTGAAGCATTAATGCCCCCCCCAGTGTGGGGCTTATTGCTAAAGTAAAGGGAGATCTCACCCGTGTATTATTTCCATTTGAAACTAGGATACTCTGTGTATTGGGATCTAGGAAAGAAGTGAGTTTCGAAAGGCACCAGGGAAAGAGGGTTTGATTAGGAAGTTTGTTTTCAGAAAGTTTGTGTTGCACCTTGCATGTTGAATCAACTGATCCCAAGTAAACCCTAATGGAAGGAAGTGCACGCATTTATAACTCTGCATAACAATGCCATGCATCCTCATCCGTCAATTATGTGTGCATCAGCCAAGTGAAAATTTAGAGCATTTGGTTCAGGTGTGTAAAAGAGACATTTTTAACTTGTGGTTAGTCAACATTTTTTGGGGCATAGATTGTTATCTCCCCCATGTGGATATTGTGTTATTGTTTCATCATCGAATTCAGTGGAGAACCGAAAGGATGATCGACATTTTAATTCAAAGTTGGTGTTCAAAGAAAGTGTCACTGTTCTTGGTCGCCGTTAAGGTCTGTGGTGGTTGAATCAAAATGATAGGCCCATAATGTTTGACATTGCCTGAAAGTGTATAGTCTGTCCCCTTTGCACAAGTCCCGGAAGGATAGCTCAGGGGTAACGTGCCCGCCTTGGAAGCAAGACGACAAGGAACACCAAAGGTTCGCTCCCGGATCCGTGCTTAGAAACCTCTAGGTATTAAGCACGTTATAAATAACCTATCATATCATCATGTCATATGCATGCAGGTATGTATCAGATTCTTACAAATTGTAGATTGTTCATATCTTCTTCAATATGTTGAGTATACCAATGAGTGCCAAAGGCTGACCTTCATCATTATTGATTATTTCATACAGGCTATGCCTGTTTTTACTGGTTGTGAAGTGCTGCCTGCCTATTGCCAAGGTTCATGAAGCTCCAGATTCAGTATTCATGTGTGGTTTTTCTGGTGTACTTAGATTTACAGAGTGCAAAATGGCTCATGTTGCAGCTTCTAAATGTATGGCATCCTTGAAGATTGGAAGGCAGCCATATAGGGTTGCATTCTTTTTGGGGTGCCATGAAGCGTGACCATGACTGATGTTGAGTCTGCCTGCTCTTCTGAATAATATTTTGCATCCCTCACCTATCTATGTGCTCAGTTCCTTGCACAGTTCAAGGAGGGCCAGTTTTTTATGTTTGTATTCAAATATATGGCTCTGGCCTGAGTTGCATGATGGGATGTGTGGAATCAAGTGTTGAGTTCTTGGAAGAGATTGTGGTTTAATCTTTTGGAGCATGGTCAAGATATAGGTTCTTTAAATGCGAATAACTATAATATTTGCATGAACGAATCGAACAATTCAAAAATAATTTGAGAGAACTGTCATTCACAAGGGCTAGTAGACTAGTCATTCGCTATGTCATAATTACTTTCAACCTTCAAAAAACATACTATCTTGACTCGTTTAAACTTAGGTCATTGTCCAACTTTGACAGGAACAATGAAAATTCCAAATAATTCTTCTTCATCTTGTTTGTGAACAACTGTCTGCAACAATTACAATGTTAAGGAACTGCTATTCCTAATGGTTAAGAGCCACTAGTATTTCAGACATAAAACTTTAGCCACACACTACTGATGTTTCTCGCTAACGTTTACTTTCCTATGTGCGCTTTAGTTTATTCGCCACTCAAAGGATTTCTTATAAACAATGAAGCAATAATTTCGAGAGATTTTAAATGTTGGTTTCATTCTTCCCTTATTTTAAGTCTGATATCTCAAGTTTAATTTTAATGTTGCTAACCACTCAGTTTGACTGATGCCACAAACCATGATACCATTTTTTTTGTTAAGAATGCATGACTTATTGCCAGGTAAAAAAAAGGGTTTGAACACACAGAATGGTAATCTATGTGGATCATGAGATAGTTGCCATGTGCTTTGCTTGTGTATGAAGTGTAAGGTGCGAGAACAAAGAGACCAAATGCGCTGGGGATCTCTCTGGTATTCCTAATCATTCTAGCAGCATCAGCAGATCCTGCCTTTCCCCCCGGCTGCAGGATACGTGCGGCTTCACACAGCTACACAATGCCCATCTGAGTCACAGGGCTTGATTTACAAAGCGTGTTTCAATGGGATTTGCCCATTAAAAACGATTTTGTAAATCAGGCCCTAAGACATTGTTGTTTTGCTCAGTTGCCACTCTTTCGCTTCTCCTATACATGATTCTTTCCAGCAGTTTCTTTGAACATTGGTTTTCAGTTTTTATATAACAGTGAACATGGTCTAACATTTACACTCACTCTGCCTTCACATTAAAGAACTATATGAACAGAGCACCTGTACCCAATTTGTTATTATTTCCAACTGTGCACACACCCTCCAATTAATTCTTGCCAACATGGTCTGATGATATCAACACCATCGAACCATTTATGTTTGGAAAGTTACTCCAGGTGGTCTAGCAAACAAAACAAAACACCACAAACAGGGCGTTGGCACAACACAGAGGGTCTCAGAGCGCATTGGGTAGTCATATTTGAAATATCTTCCCCAATTAAGCATGTATGTGTAAATCATCCACTACTATGAACATGACAAACTGAGTATTAGAGTGAGTTTAGATTTCAAAGTATTGTAGAAAACAATCCTTTCCCCTGTATTGGTCTCAAAGCAAATTCAGTGTGATCAAGAATATCAGCCCTAAGCATGAGCATGCTGATGTCCACACAGTAATGCAATCTCCACTCTTTGTGACTGGTAATATGCTTGCTCTTCATTAATATAATCCACAGTAGTAAAATGTATAACATTAAAATACCTATCAAGATATGCTGGACTCCTCCTCTCCTAAGTGCTGTAGTGATAGTTATTCGGCCGCATCCGGCAACAACTGAATATTGAGCATTTCTGTGGAATAGACCTTCTCAAAAATTGTCATTGGCCCAGGCAATATGTCCAGATGGTTGAGTATAAAATAGCATACACTTTAAAAGAATAGGGCATACATGCTCAATGTCATTCTGTTAGGTAGGGAGAGATGCACGAGATTACAAGAGCAGTTTAGGGACTAGACTTTGCCTGAAGACAAGTTTGACAATTTTTCTTTTTAAATATATTTTGCATTTTTAGCTTATTACAAACTTTTTTGCAAAAGAAAAAATGTAATCCATCATCAATCCATGATAATCCTAAAACCAGTTAGATTAGATTCAGAAGTAAAGCACAATAAGGTCTTTATGTTTCCCTTACACTGGCATATACTAACTCATGTATTCATGAAATCATTGTCCAGTGTTCAAGGTCGGAAACAAGAGGTCCAGCCACTACCATCACAAAGACCCGCTGTAGTCTTTCCTGAGTACGACTTCTAAGAACTGTACTGCGGCCAATTCCAGTGGGGGGCGGTTCACAGACAGCAACTAGGTCTGCCATTCCTCAGGTGTCACAGCTGGAAACTGACCCAAGTGGCTTAGAAAAAGTGTTGTCCTTAGACTGGTAAATGCTGTGAAAAATAAAAAGCAAGTGTCTTAGGTCTTCTCTGATGTCTGACTGGTTGCAAAATATACAGTGAACATCTCTAGTTCCAAGACCAACCCTTACAGAAAGTACCTGTTGAGTAGGTAATACATTTAACCTGAATCTCATAAATTGTGTTCTGAAGTGGCTATTCAGGAATTTGTCCAGGTAATTTGGGATCCAGCCATAGGCCCCGACCAGGGGCGTTGCTAGGGGGGGGCTAAGGGGGCTATAGCCCCTGATCTTTTGGTTGTAGCCCCGGATAGAATCTCAGGAGCTACAGCCAAAAGACTAGCTAGCCCCCAGTCCCAACAGTTCCGACATCAGCGTAGCCCTGGGTCTTTTCCAGACCTAGCAACTCCCCTGGCCCCGACGTTGTGCTTCAGGTGGCGATATGATTTATACCTGTCTGATTCGTCTATAGTAACTATCCAGTCCACTCTCCACAAATGTGTCTTGACCTTGTTTGCATTTATACAAAAGTGTTTCTTGGATACCGTCTCAACAATAGTTTACACTCGAGTTCCCATTTCCTAAACTTGTGGTTGTGTCCAGGGTTCAATACCTTTTTTAGCAGTGCTAAAAGTGGAGAAGGAATCTCCTGGATCAGATTCCTGTAGAAAGACAATGTTTTCCATTCTATAATGGCTTTCAAGGAAGTCACAAAGTTTATGTTGGAACACTTCTATTGGAATGGATCTTGGTAATCCCAATACTTTTTTCCATAATACTCCCTCTTCTGAGGGCCATAGGGAATATTGAACAAAGAACGTTGCCTCCATTCCATAAGATAAGGCAGTTGTAGCTTTCATATTGAAGAAGTCCAGCAATGGTAACAGGGAAAAGACAATATTTCTTTTTGAGCAGCCTTGCTTGATCTGCGAGTGTTGTCACTTTGCTTTTGATGACTGCTTCAGTATTTATTACGATCTTGCTCATATAAAACCGGACTCCCAGATATCTAACAGTCGACTAGCTCCATCTGTGAGTGACCCAAGTACCAGTTGGGCTGTGAATGTTGTTTTCGGTTAGGTATAAAAAGCATGATTTTAGTTTAAAATCTATTGAAAGCAAATTTATTTTCCTCCACTTATTCCTCCAACTCTGTGAATTGATGTTGAAGCCCGATCATAGTTTGGTTCATTAGGACTAGATCGTCAGCATATAATAGGTGGCCTGTTGGCGTACCTCTGATCTTGGTAGGGAAGGATCTTGCCTGTGCTAGAGTCTCTGCTATATCTGAAATGTACAGATTGAAGAGAGCCGGGGCTGGCGGTCAGCCTTGTTTAAGCAACCTGGAAGTGTATATTTCCTCTGAGTGCTCCATTCAGCCTTACCCACAGACTTGTCCTGGTATCATGTTCTTTTAAACGTTGTAACAGTTCCGTCGGACAGCCCCACCTTGACAGCTCCTCGTACAGCCTTGGTCGGCTTACACTCTCAAATGCCTGGACCAAATCAACGAATGCCACAAATGTTTGAAATTATCCATCCAAGGCTCTACTCTTCAGCAGTTTAGGTAAGGGGATGTTCAGACTGGTTTCCAGTCGTTTGACGAAACCAGACTGCAGGCGATCCATATGACTCTCAGTTTTGGCCAATATATTCAGTCGTTTCAATATAGATGATCTGAATATTTTCCCCATGACATCCAGAAGGGCAAAAGGGCGATATTTTTTCAGATCATCCCTATTGCCCTTCTTAAATATCGGGACAATGATTGTCCATCTCCGAGATCCAGGTATACGTCGGTCCGACTCAATCCTTTCAAACATCATGGAGATAATGCCTGACCACATCTCTGGTTCCTGTTTTAGGATGGCATTAGTTATTCCATCTGGGACAGGGGCACACAAAGCTCTGGCGTTCTTAATTAGGCCCAAGTTCATTTCTACCAGCCATTCACTTCCCCACCTGTTTTCTTTATTACCCTATACATCACCATCTGACGAGTACAGTGACCTGAAGTGGGTCACGCGGGTTAGTTTGGGGACCCTGTTTACTTGGTAGGAAGTTTGAGACTTGGCCATACTCTTTATAATGACCCAGACCTCCCCCGGTCTCTTATTACAGATGGCCCACAGCCTTAAATCCCCTCAGCCAATATCTATAGTCATTAGTAGGTGCTTTGCTGGCCAGCATGAATGCTTCTACAGCCATACCCTTCAACCATGTAAAGCTTTCCTCAAAATCCTTCTTTTAGCTACCAACTCACTGTTATATGTATGCCAATGTTTCCCCGTGCCATGCTTTAGGATTTCTTAGAAACAATAAATGACTGCAAGATTGGGGTGTAGTCCAATGGGCTGACTTGTTTATTTGACTCTTTTAGGTTTATATTTTCTGAATATTGGTCTACCAAACTATATTTTTTTGGGTCATCTTTAGTCTACAGTCTTCGTTGGTGACTTCTACATCCATGTTCATTCCAACTTGCTCCTTTTTATTCGTACATCCCATTTTCACTCTAAACGGGTTATGATCACTTGCGGTAGTCCTTACATCCTCAAATGATTTTATATTCTGAACTAGGTCACTAGAGACAAAGATGTAATCAAGTATTGCTGCTTGAGTGCCTCTTGATCAAGTAGGTTGCAAGGGGTGTCGTTCTTAAAACAACCATTCAGGATATGGAGGTCCCATTGATCCATTGCTGCAATCGAATCCAGTCATTTTATTTCTGATGATGTCAAGGTCATGCTTTCAGTTCGGTTTATAGATCCATCTTTTGAGAATTAGTTGATATTTAAATCCCCACAGAGTATTAGGCATGACAAGTTATCATTCACATAAGTGTTGTCAATAAGGTCACAGGCCTTATCTATAAAGTCTGCCTCGCCCATCTCTGCTGGATTCCAGTAAAGGTTTATTATTAGTACTGTTTTCCTTGGATATTCTTTCGCCACTTCCCAGATGGCAACATAAGGAAAGTATTTGCATGAACAGAATGGGGATTTCAGCTTTTGTCAATTCCCAATATGTGCCGTTCTGTAGTGCAAACAATAGGACCATCAATGTTCTTCCCTTAACAGCCTGTTTAGCTGAGTTAATATAGATAGAATATCCATCCAGGCTAGGTTTATCTCTCATCCAGGTTTCTTGTAAACAGATGAGGTCAAAATCTCCAATCTTCACTTCTCCCCTTTTAAGCAAGACAGAGAAGCCCTTGGTGTTCCATGATGCCAGAGTTAATCTCCTGGGGCGATGGTATTAACCTATCTGACCGCGGCAAACTGGTCCAATGACCAATTTGACCAAATATTATATGGGTGATTTGGCCTTCCGGCCAATTTGACCTCATCTATTGCTGCATGCCAACCCTGAAGAACGGGTGTTGCGGGGGTGTCCCATGCTATTCAGGGATGGCATGTAGCAATATTGGGGGTGCAGGGGTGTCCCCTGCTTCCTTATAATTGGAAGCGGGGACAAAAAAACAAAACAAAAAGCAAACCTGCATATGCGTTTAAATTGGGCACCGACAGAATTGATTTACGGTCAGTTTGCCACAGTCAGTTTGACTTTGGTCAAACATACCCAAACCAGGTTGATCACTTCCAGATGCTACTTCATATGTGGGCGTGTTAGTGTGCACAGCAGCAAGGACCACACGACTTTTGTTAGTGCACCACATGCTGATTTTTTGGGGATTTCCACCTTCCTTTCTGAGTCCGGGCCTTTGTACATTGTGATCAACATCTTCCGTGACTCCTTTCCAGGGTATGAGGGCTCCCTCTATGATCTAATCAGGCCGGTGGATTCCTTGATTGTGTCACATCTTTGGCCTTGTCCTTTTCCAAGGGTTCCTCTATTGGATCTTTACTACTCCAAGAGTATTTGGTTTCAGGGCAATAATGCTTACTTGATCTGGAATTTAATTTAGTTATATCAGTCTCTAGTTCCATCACAGGTGTTAAATCAAACCCTAGTAATCACAAACTCCCACTTGCTTCCAACAAAGTGTTATTTAATATGGGCAAGTGGATGTGGAGGAATATGGCGCCCATGTGTCTCTTTCGTCTATGAATTCTATCACTGACAAGTCCTCCGTAGATATCTGTCTGAGGTTTGGGACAGAGTGGAACAAGGATAGGACATTGTGTCTCGTGAGAATTAAGGACTCATCTCTATCTAGCATTCTTTCCAGATGAAAACTTCATGATAGGACTCCTTTTTTGCATTTCTTGGTCTGCGGACATCAAGTTTGTTTGCTGAGTTGCCATGCTTGGGGTGTCCTTTAGCATTTGATTGTGTTCGTTTGTGAGGTTTGTCAAGGTCTGTTCTTGTTTGCTCCAAGGTAAGGAACGGGTCAGTAGTGAGGCTCAATGGGTTAAGCACTTTGGTAGCTAGGTTGCAAAATTCCACCCGGGGGTCCCATAACCCCTGCCGATTGTGGACTTCCAGGGCTGATTTCTGACTTTGTCTATATTTGACATCTGCCGCCATATGTTTTTATGCAAGATTTGAGAAAGGAATTCTATGCTTGCCAACTATCAGTTGCACACTTGTCAGTTGAGTAATGTCATTGATGATGGAATTTACAAGGGTGGGTGGCACAGCCTCAATTTTCACAGAATGAACCGACCAATCTCTCTCAGAGAGGGATACCGATCCTACCTCACCAGATCATTCCATTCTCTCCTTCTATCCAACCCAGGTTTGTAGAAGTCTTTTTGATTTTCCTCTAGGCCTTTGTTTTTGTGACCTGCTGAAATCTATGGGCCTTCGGTCTCACAGCCTAGTCAGGTCATAATGTTGCTGAGTGAAGAGACCTGTATATCAGACGACTTACAGGGAGGTATTCTGAAGGGACGTTGATCAAAGGTTCGCTGGCTGTCATGTTATTTTTGTTAGGCAGTGAATGCCTGACTTCAACTGCTGGCTCTTCATGTGTCAGGGGTTCCTGTCAATACTGCATCTCCGGAACCACATGCTGGTAGTTTTTCTACTTTCATAGGTAAATCCCTTGAAAGGACCAACTGTTTGTCCATGAGGTAGAGGTGCCGGTCACCCTTCTGTGTATTAGATGGTACAAAGTATTTATTTTTGCTAGTTGTTCTTGTCATTCTGACTTCTTTATCTTTAGCCATGGTAATATAGCCCTCTATAAAGAGTACTTTAGAATTAAGCATGGCAACGAAGGTTGCCTGGTCCTTGATGTTAGCTCTGATTGATTTGTATAGTTTTAAGAAGGGGGCAAGGCAATTGTCAGCATCGACATGCTATTGCATAGATTTTGGAAGCTTTGCACCTCCCCGTGACTTCGGTTGTGTCCCGGACTACAGGGCGTGAACCCTCCTGGATTGATCAGGATGACTATGATGATTCTAAAAGAGAGGAATGATTTAAAAAAGTGATATCTCCAAGTCCTTTGTTCACCCCAACTTGAATACCTGTGGGGTCATATGTAGTTCCTCACAAAGGTCACCCAGTGTTTTCACTAGTGACTTTAGTGTTACATCAGGACAACCTGCCATGTTTTTCGTTAGATGGGGTGCTGAGGACTTGACCGAGGCAAGAGACATTCTGATGTCAATGGTATTAATCATATCCTGAATTCTGCCAATATCCTGTCGCAATGAGGTCTCCATCGCCCAGCCCCCCAATATTTCCTCAACAAATGCTAGATGGCAAGGTGTACTAGTCTAACCAGGGATTGACAGAAAGTTCTATGTCATGGGAGTAGACGGGTCTTGTGTTACTACTGATGTTGATACCTTTGAGTTAACCGACAAAGGGTTGTCCAAGAATTTGGGGGCTGGGCCCTTATAGACCCAATAACTAGTTATTTTTTCTGCTGTGAATGACGTTTTACATTTATCAGGTCAGAGATTACACCTGCTCCTTCCAGCATTTCCTCATCAGAGACTTTGACTAGGTGTTCAGTTCAGTTTTGAGGCAAATTACGTTTCTTAAGAAAAAATATGTCCTTAGCTTGTTTCTTAATCCCCATATTTAGTTGTGTTATAGTTTTTGGAGAGCTTCATGTATTCATGGAAAATGGCTTTGGTTGTTAACAAGGAGCCCGGACTGCCCCCCGTCTAAAGCCTCGACCTGTGGAGTTCTCCCCCCATCAAGAGTCACAAGGGGGTTCTGAGACGTGGGATGTTTGTCGGCCTGCCACAGGTCGTCTTATTCTCAAGGTTTCACAAAGGCACTCCTGCCTCGGTAGGCTTAAGGAGGATGGTGGCATTATGTTCTGTATATTCGGTGTCTGCTGTGTGTTCTGAATGGTCTGTGCAGGTATTGGGGAATGGTTAATTTGTGGAACCCAAGGAGCGACCATGTCTTTCCCCTTAGCTTTTGCATCTATTAGATCCTTGTTTAAGGTTGCTGGGGTGAATAAAGCTAATTGCACTATAATCTTGGATTCCTCACTTTCGTCCCCCAACTCCAAGTTGGAATTGCGGTTTAGGTTAAAGGTTTAGGTTAGAGGCGAGGAGAGCGCTGTCGGTGCAGTTTTCAAAGGGGTGACCAACAATGCCGACCCCCACCGCAGTACCCGGATTATTTAAAATACTGGGGTCGTAGAGGTGACATTAGATCACCCTGTCAATGGCCCAGTCTCCACCCACTCTATCCGTGCCTGTGGGGAATTCTACATATAAACATATGAGATGGTGTTTTTTTTCCGGAACAAGAGGAACATAATCAAGACTCTGTGGGCGGTGCGGGCAGGTGGGCAGAGTCTTCTCACATTCAAATCCCAACACCCCCGCAAGCACAGGCAGAGGGATGCAGGGGATGCAGGCTTACCTCCACAACTTTGTGCTTGAGTAGCAGATACGTTAAGCTCCTGCTCATTACTGCTTGGCCTACATCCTGCGTCTCCTTTGCTGTAAGCTGAAGCCCCACGCCCACTCTGCTGGCTCCTTGTCACCGCCATAGGCTGACCCACAGCAGACGCAATGATGCACCTCGCTTGATTTCGCTTGGTCTCGGACAGAACTCTCAGACAGGACACGGGTCATGGCAGCATCCCTCTGGCGGCTAACTGGTGAGTAACTGGACTTGCCAGGGGACACCAATGCCGGTGCTCCACGCCTCTTTCTGGTATTTATAGAATCCTTAAAGAAACAGCCACAAAGTAATTGCCAGCAGAACAGCGTTTCCTCTTCCAAACAAATGCAGAGTGTGAAAGCAGAGGGGGGCTTTAAGGTGAGTAACTGGTCTCACCACCATATTCTGCGACTCTTTCTTGTATCTATAGAATCCTAAAGAAACAGCCACGACACAATTTCCAGCATACCAGTGTTTCCACCTCCAAACAAATGCAGAGAGTGAGAAAAGAGGGGGGCTTTAAGGTGAGTAACTGGACTGACCAGCAGGCTCCACGCCGGTGCTCTGCCCCTTTTCTGGTATATGTATAATCCTTAAAGCAACAGCCATGCTGTAACTGCCAGCGAACAGCGTTTCCTCCTCCAAACAAATGTTAGACAATTAATAGGATTGAGTTGAGGGGTATGCATATTTGTAAGAGGATTATATTAAGGTAGAGGAAGAACACTGAAATATGATAAATCATGTTTTTGTTTTTACCGGCTAAATCGGTTTTGTTATGTGAATAATGCACAACTGTTTGGATTCAGGGAAGGGATTGTGTTCAGTGGCTGCAATGTATCATGCCAGCCACAAGGGAAAATAATAGCTGTAGAGAAGTAAGCTAAATATTGAAAGCTGGCATTCCCCACAAATATAATAAAATAACCAAATACAAGACACTACTGGACACACCCCAGTAGGAAATGAGACCAGGACCAAGAGCAGGTGAGGTAAAAGACAAGTAGTAGAGAAAAATGTAAAATGGGGAACGCAGAGGACTCTGCTTACTTCGAGAGTGCTCTTCCCAAACATCAGAGAATATACGTTATATTACAGAAACACATCATCTATTACGTGTGCTATAGGGGATACATAAAGTTGCAGTCATTGGATGAAGGGGACAGGACCATATCCAAACTTTAGGGGTGGTGCTCCCGATTGGCTGGTGTTGAGATGGTTACTTCGTGGAGCGTGCAGGTCAGCTGGGCACATCTGGGAGGGGTGCAGGGTCAGGCGATGTCCACGTTGTGATGATGTAGACTATCTGACACATGCTTTGAACATTATTTATATACATTCTTACATATAAGAATGATATTATTAGACATTTGACCTGGACAATAATAGTGAGAATACATGGGTCCAGGTGCCTAATCTATTCACAACATGTCATTGACACATTCATCAAGTGTTCCTATAGATCTCGCGAGAAAATGGTTTATCGTTTGTTAGCACGAGAAGAATATATGGCCACACATAGGATTAGTGCTGCGGGGTGAGCTGGGGTAGCACACAGACAAAGGGTATACAACTGTCACATCAAAAATACTTTGGGGTGAGGGGGCTTGTAGTCTATATTTCTTTGAATGGGGTCTGTGGGTGAGAGGCAGGTTTGTGGAGACAAATGGGTTTTTCCAAGACCAGGCTCCGGCCCGGTCATTCACGGGGCAGTGATGTAAAAGGGAAGGCGAGAGATACAGTGTTTAACTTCTCGTGCCCAGCCTTCTGTGAGAACAGGACAGACAGCTACGGAAACGGCACAGGGGAGGAGGTGGGGGGTTGGCTTGCTGACTGTACACGGACACTGAAGGGGAGAGATGCAGGCTGGCTTTTAGCGTTTACGTGTGGCCTAATGTAAAATGGAGTCTGTGACTAAACAAAATGGACTCTCGTGGCGTACATGCCATGCACTGTTATGTGTCATTCAATGGGTACCGCACACCTTCGCAAGAGGCACGTGGTCAGCCGCGGAATGAGCATATCATGTACACTCTAATAGGATTGAAGGGGGGCCTGGGAGACCCTTCCTCCCTTACAATATTTTTAGGAGTCTGCCATCGTTTTGTGACAAGATTCCATACTAGTTATGGAGTCTTAGGATTCTTTGGTGCAAGATGTAAATGTATTTGTAGTGGCTGTAACTGAGTGCTTCACATTTTTGTGATGAGAGAAAATACTGGTATAAAAAAGACTTACAAATTCCCGGAGGAACAATTATATGCAGAAGCTCTTATTTCACTTGCATATACCACACGTCTGCATCCTCTCACCCCTCCTGTTTAACAGCTACATGGTGCTGTTAATGGAAACTCTCCAAGATCACAATGCCACATTCTAGGACTGTGTAGATGCCACCAAAGTAAATTTTGGGCTCAAAGGGGACAATCGGAGAGCACATAATGAACTATGCCAAAGCATCACGCAAGTGGACTACGGGATGATGTGAAAAAGTCTACAATTTAGCCCCAACAAAACTCAACTAATAATTACCTTCATCAAGGCACCTTCCTCGCAACCATCCCATAGCCACAGCACTGAAATGACTGAAGAATCTGGGAAATGATGTGTGCTGACCTTACAATGAATCCACAAGTTAACACTCAATAAAAAATAAGCTCTAATTCCATTGATTCAGGTGTGCACACACTCATCATTGAGTCCCTGGTTCTCTCAACAGTGGACTACACAGTTATCCTCTACATATGACTAGTAGAGTATTTGTTGCAAGGGATTTAGAGAGTACAACATGCTGCTGCAAAACCATTCATTTGACTCGTACAAAGATTACCCAAAACACCAGCACAACAAATATTATTTAGGACCACAATTAGACAGGGGAGCCATTTCAGGTAATATGTACCAGTGCACCAAAAGTGGAAGCAACTTACATCCAACACTGCCTTACTCCAGGTATCCAAAAGATCACAGAAAATGTAAAGGAGGCTCCTCTTTTACTGTTATGGTACTTTACTGTAGAACACACATCCCTTAGAACCCAGTCACAACAAGGCCACTGTACCTTACAGAATTGCCTTTAAAACCTGAATACTTACAAAAATATCCATAGGCCTGAATCCCACATAACCCTCAGGGCAAATGAAAAGGCCTCACAATGACAAAGCAATAAATACAAAGCAAAGACAAACAAATGGGCATAGAAAGGTGGTCTGAAAAACCTGATAAATTAAAAGCATAAAAGAAAAAGAGGGACACAACTGAAAGAACTGAGGGCCCGATTCTCATCATGGCGCAGTGAACGTTCTAAATAGCACGATTCACTGCGCCATTTATGACGCCCAGGCACCACTGCTATCCTGAAGTGGGCCTGGGCGTCATCGCAAAGCACGACAGTGCTTTCGCTGTAATCCGCCTGGTTCTAATGGAAAAAGGCGGATTGCAGAATCTCGGCAGCATTTTCGTTAAATACTGAGGGAATCGTTTGGAATCGTTATTTAACGAAAGGGCTGCTGATACACCAAAGTGAGCAGCTTCAACATTGCAGGATGTTGAAGCTGCTGGCTTTGGTGTACATGAAAGTGTTCATATACACTGCATGGGTGTATAGGAACACCTTTATTTAAACCAATGCGAGCAGCTTCACCGATACATTCTGCAACGTTGAAGCTGCTGGCTTTGGTGTAAATGAAAGTGTTCATATACACTCGTGCGCATGAACAGTTGTCATAATTGTAATTGATTATTTATGATGCACTTAATACCCAGAGGTTTCTAAGCGCGGACCGGGTATTGTACCTGTGTTGCTCTACATCATGCTTGTCCAACCTTTCTGAATGTGGGGCTGAAGCATTAACATTTTGTCACCAAGTGGGCCGGCGAGCCAAAAGTCAACAACCTCACCCAAAGCAGTATATTAAAAAGCGATATTGTGTGACCTTTGACACAATAGCATCACAGGCAGTGATAGCCATGCAGTCCCAAAGATAGCTTTTGGTGTCATGGGCAGTGATCAAAGGTTAGTTGCTTGTGATTTCTTTCAGTGTCTATGTGTTAATATTTTTCTGAAATAGTGGGGGCGACCGAGAATAGCGAGGGATCTATAAGGTTCTAGGGAGGGTTTGGGGGGGTTCCCCCCAAGAATTTTTTTTCAAATATGAGGTTGAAATGGTGCATTTTACAGCAGAAAAGGTGATCAAAAAGCCATAAGTTTACAATCAGTTCTAAAGGGGAACATGAACATTCCATGTCACCAACAGCAGAAAAGAACATTTTACAACACAACACATTTTAATGATCAATGTGTCTGTCCACTGTCACTGATGTAACACATTGTCATGCTGGTTGTACCCAAAATATGCCTCTGTAGCAACATGTCTATCCTGACTGTTCCCAATTTAGCCAGCATTGTCCTGTACAAAGCATGAGTGATGCTGCCTGAGCATGTGCAGTGTGCCCAATACATATGGTAGTTTATCTCTGTAATACACATTACTTCTGTGGTGATGAAAGAAGCATAATTCAATTCAACAGATAAAATGTGGAAAAGTGATAACCCAAAGGTGAACCTAATTGAAGAAACACAATCTGAGCACAATCTTAAAGTATGCAACCTAGCAGGCCTAGTGCACACTTTACCTTTTCGTTCACCAATAAATCGTGGGGAGAGCACAAACGCAGTCCCCCACTACCAGAAATAATGCAGTTGTGTATCCCGCATTTGGGAACATAGCAGGGGTCAGCAAATCCGATGTGCAATGGGTAAGCCTCACCCTGGGAGATCTGCCCTTGAGATCAGATTCTCCCCTGCCAGCTAAGTATGAGTTGCATGCAAGAGGGCAGGGGTTGGGTCAGTTCTGGGAAGCCCCACTAAGCGAGGCTGAGAAGGCAGGCCCTGACCCAGCCGCAACCCCCCACCCCCTGGAAGCTCTGAGCGTCTGCAGAGCTGCCTGTCCCGCGTGTAGGGGGAAGCTCCAGCAGGCAGAGCCCAGCAGAAGAGCAAATTGTAGCGCAGTTCCTTTCTCCCATCAGGCCCTGCTCGGCCCGAGATTTGTATAAATAGCAGGATGGCTCGAGCAGGCCTGTTGCAGTCTGCCCACTGGCCTGTCGGCCCCACATGGGCCCATGGCCCTCCTGAGTGGAGCTGCTCAGCGCTGGTCCCATTGACACCATCATAATCATCCTGGACCTCGACGCTCCACCACCCCTGAATCTCAGAGTTCTGCTCAATGACAATGCTGAAGCTTTGACATCTTTGCCGTAACCATATGCCGTGTTGTGTCAGCTGAGCCTGCACAGCGCCAAAGGCAAGTATTCCCTTGTCCGGGCCCAGAGGTCACTGATTCTTTCAGTGCCATCCACTTGGCACGGCCTACTGTTCCCAGCGTTTTCTACCCACAAATCAGCACCACTGCCAAACAGAACTGCATCATTGGGGCCCATCGCTGCTGCTCTCCGACTTGACCCCAGCCCAGCGCAAAGGCACCCATGCTTCTGGTCTGATGCTGAAAAGCCTGGCTCTGCTGAGATCTGAAAGACAAGAACTAAGGTATTTTGGGAACATAGTACTATTGTTTTTTGTGTTGCCAGTGTATCAGCTCACACCTCTCCTGAAGGGTATAGGGTGCCCTCAGACTGCGCTACCAAAAGAGTGAAAATAAGTTATACCTTTTGAGCTTACCTGTTTCACTTGTACGATTGGGATCACTGCTGCATGGGTATTAAGCGTGTTATAAATAACCTATCATATCAGATCATATCATAGATCATAGATCCAGATCATAAGCAACTTCCAGAAACCTTGGCAGGTGGTCCACTGAGGCCCGTTTGCAGGTTGCAGTGTGTTATTGGGGCACTATAGGGTAACGTATTGTGCTGTACATGTGGTATTCGCCATGCTTTGATACCCCACTGGCCACATCTATAATGTCCAATGTACTTGGTATAATGCATGGCCATTTTCATCAATCCTCACTGTGCTTAGAGGTAAATGTAACTGAGCTCCCGCTGTTCATCTTTGACTCGAGACGAGGAAAAAAAACACTGCAAAGGTTAAGTTTCTCAGCTGATAAAGGTTCATCTTCGGTGACATTCGCAATTCAAAAGAACAATTTTTGGGGCAGACAGTCTGTCGCCGCAACCCCTGCTAAACATATGTCCAGAGATGACAAACCTTGAAAGTAACTCCGCACAATGGCCCTCTGAGCAGCGGCCCACGGCTAATCAGGGGTTCAGGAATCCACTGTGCTGCCCACGCCGAGAGGAACTTCTGCACAGCACCTGTCCACATAATCCTTCGCCCGGGCCAGCACTCTCTTATCCTCACTTCGCCACCTCCTCCCTTCAACTCGGCTCGCCTTTTGCCCCTCGGAGCACCATGCAAGAGAGGAACGGGCATGTCTGGGCCGGATCCCGTTCCTCTCTTGCATGGTGGGTCCTACTTGCCTTAAATGGGATATTTAAATGCAAAGTAATTGCTACTATATTAATCCCATTGTTCATAGTTTGTGGGAGTACTGGGCAATTGTATGGACCCGCGCTCACTGAAAATGAATGGTATTCCCGAGGTAACCCTCACTCTGCCGTGATACAAATTAGTCTCTCCTTCCTCCATCATCAAGTCCCAAGATCTTCTTGACGAATTTATTTATTTCTGCAATGTTTGTCGGATATCCGACAAACATTCCATAAATAAATAAATGAACGCTTCGTGGCTGAGGACTGTAACTACCTCTGTTGATCCCATGGGGTCACCAGAGGAAGTTAGTTTTGCGCACAGGCACATTTAAAAAAAAAAAGTTTTCTTTTTTTTTCTTCTCAAGAGTTGTCCAACATACGGCCTCGCGGGCCACATAAAATGGCTTGGCGGGCCCCATTGTGGCCCGCGGGCTGTATGTTGGACAACCTTGCTCTACATTGTCTTGCTTCCAAGGTGAGTACGTTGCCCCTGAGCTATCCTCCCCCAATAGGGGTGGAGGATCAAAAGCTACTATTAAATAACAATGTTACTCCAGAATGTTTAATTTGAGCTTTACTATTGATTTGAGAGCCTTCACAAAAGAACACCTAAATCAACAGCAAGGGCCCAAATCATAGAAAAAGTGCTAAGTCTATGCAAATTACTTTGCGCCATAAATAACATTGGGGCTCAATTACAAGTATGGCGTGTACGAATAAAATGGTGGTAACAGAATTAACACCACTTTTCCCGGCCCGCCATACGACAAGTATGACCCTGGAGTAGGGGATTTACCTCCATCATGCTGGAGGGAAATCCTCCTGCTTGGCTTCAATACAAGTTGGCCGGTAAACGGCACACGGTAAAGGTGCAGGTAATAACATTTCTGATATTGTTTTCGAACTGGCCAACTACAACTTTTTTGGTAAGGGTTAAGGATTTACTTCTAGCTAAGAGCTGGGGGTAAATCTGACCCCAATCAGCAAAAAAAGTCCTCCATTATAGGAGCAAAATCCCCCATGCAGCCCTGTGGCAATGGAGTTTTACAGTGTATAACGGCACTTGTAATCTGCAGTTAATTATGGCAGACAAGTTAACAGTAATTCTGTTTGCCGGTATTCTGGTGGATTTACAGCAAGAATACTGACAAACTTCTAGTGAGGCCAACTGTCTAGTAAAAGATTGCCAAAATTGGCGGAATAAAAGCAGCAATAATTGTGCCGAAAATGCCCAGTAGAGTCCAATGAACTGTGAGAAAATGGGGATTTACTCTACTACCACCACTTGTAATCTGTCAGTAATTCCTCTTGATCAAGTGGTGGTAACGGTAATTCTACTGAGCATTGTTCTGGTGGATTTACCACTGGAATACCGCCCAACTCGCAATGAGGCCCATTGTGCCTACTTGCGTGTGTGAAAAATGTAGCTCTGTTCACTGATTCATGGATTCTAAAGCGTAACCAGCAGCACAAACAAAAATGAGTTGCACCCAGAATGCCCATAACACGCCCACGCAAACAAAAACTAACACCAACAAACAACATTTGTTACAGCTTTTGCACCAGCATCCTAGCAAAACTGCAGCCAGTCGCTGTAACGAAAGCAGCAGCCTAGTGAAACTGCAGACCATCACAAATAGCGCAAGGCAGCACCCCAGCGAAACTGTGGACCGGCGTCCGTAATGCAAGACAGCACTCTGCAAAACTGCAAACCATCCCCCGTAACTCAAGTCAGCACCCTGGAAAAATTGCGGTCTGTCACCCCTAAGTTCATGCGTCACCCAAACTGTGGCACTGCATCCTTAAGTCATAGCAGCCCCCTCAAGTCTGGACACCTCTCACGACCACACTGACCTTCCCCCAATACCCAAGGCAACCCACTCAAGTCCTCCCAACTCCCACCACCCCACTGACCTCCACCCACTGCCCCAGGCAGCCTCCTCACATCCTCCCACCAACCTCACTGGCATCTGCCCACTTCCCAGGTAGCCCCCTCAGGTTTTCTCACCTCCCACCACCTGCACTCACCTCTGCCCGCTATCCCAGGCAATCAACTTAAGTTCTCACACCTCACACCACCCCCACTGACTTCCGCCCACTACCCAGGGCAGCCCCTGCTAGTTTGCCCTCTTCCCACCCCCCCACTTACCCCTGCCCACTACCCCAGCTAGCCCCATCAAGACCTTGCACCTCCACCACTCCTGCTGACCTCCAACCCCTACCCCAGGCCATTCCCTGAAGTCTCACACCTCTGACCCACACCCACAGACCTACACCCACTATCCCAGTCAGCTCCATCAAGTCCTTGCACCTCCCACCTATTTTTGTGGCATTCTTGTGAGCCTGTTGGGGTATTTTGTGGTATTTTGGTGAGCCCTAAATATACAGGACTGCTTGAAATTATTCTTATACAGGGATCATAAACGGTAAGCCAACAATGGACCTTGTGTGCCCTAAATCACGATTTTATTATCATGTGGTATTCTATCTGCAATACCACTTTGATGGTAACCCAGAATACACTTACCAGAGTACCTGAAAAAGTTATCAACATAGCCAGCTCATTTGATTGTCCCAGTTCACAGTGAACAGTTGGGTTTTGACATTTCTTGTAATTCAGAAATGAAGATTAAATATCCACAAATACAGTTCATTTGCAGTTGTTGTCCCCGCTGTTATTCTTTTTTCTCTTTCCTTTGCAGATTACCTGAAATAAAATGTTGTATTATGCAAATAAATGTACCATATAAATAACAGTCAAGGATACCGTTTCTGGACCAGCAAATAATACATGTGGTGATTACAAAAGATACACTATGACACATTGTTTCACTGTTGGTTGAAATAAAATGCAGGTTAGCATCAATGAAGCATTTGCAGTCAAAATACAAGAGACAAAATGATCACTGCCTATGGGCAATTGCCCATGTTTTTCTACTCACACTTCGACCAGGGATACTTAGCAATCAAAATAAATGTCACCTGGAAACCTGCCTATATCTTTTCTTTGTTGTATTACCTTGCACTCAAATTCCTGTTTATGTACTCACCTGTTTCATCCCCGCTTTTTCCCACTGATTTTAAAATGTAATGACAGTTGTACCTCTCCGTTCACCGCATCATTTACACTTTAACTTGATATTTTCTATATTATTTACATACTTGCCTACTATGGTGAACCTTTTTGAGATGCAATCGCTTCATTTTCAAGATACAATTATACTTTTCACTCCCTATTTGTCATGCTCACCTGGGTCTCTGCAGGAGCGATGAAGTCCTCTGATGCCCCTCTCTGCTACTGCATGAGTTCTTCCTGCATGAGATTCTGATCCCAGTTTAACTGGGAGACCAACCTGCCAATGAAAAGAAGATTTAGTGGTTGTTTGTGGAGAACTACCCAGGGCCTCCCTCCTCCCTGATACCCAGTGTTGATTGTTTAAAGCTAGGGGCTTGGTTCACCTTTTTGTCTAGTTTGGCAAGCTCTCCATCTTGCGAGACCCAGGGGCGCTACAACTTGGTGTCCTGAAGACCAGTTAATTCACTGGGTCTCAGATGCTGTTTGCAGTAGTTCTGCTGTTGTGATTCCGCAAGGTAAGTTTGGATGGTGCGATGCTGCAAGTAAGTTCTGCTGATGTGACGCTGCTGCGGGTAAGTTCTGCTGTCTGGGTGTTGCAGGTAAGTTCTACTGTAGGAAGCTGCAGGAAAGTTCAGCTGTCTATTGTGCTGTAATGTCACAGGGTTGTCCCGTCGCTATGACAGTGAGTTCATGTGCTACCTGGAATCTCATAGAGCTAGCTTGCGATGTGCGGGGCACAGAAATGAATCTCTTCTGTTCTTACTTTGATCACTTTTGTCTGAGCAGGAGTTCCGGATGCTGCCGCTGATCCTGAGGAACAAATTCTGATTGCGAACGTTGGAAGTGTTTAGCAGTGATCCGTTGTCGGATTGGTCCTTGCTGGCAACCTGGGTGCACACGCGAGGCAGGGTAAGTGAGCTGCCGAGTCTGTGTGTGCTGCGCTTGTGAGTCTGGCCAGGTGAGATGCGCTGCGTTGAAACCTGTTGTTTGTCCTTTTCTTTTCTTTTGCAGGTGCCAGGGTGCTGGAGAATGTTCGGTCCAGATCACCTTGAATGGGCTGCAGGTAATTGCTGGAGTTTCCACTAACAATAAACTCTGTCTCCTTCTTTGCTGGTCGTCGGAACTACGGTGAGCGTGTAGCTTTAGAGCAAACAGAAGCCACACAAAGCACGGGCTGATCTCTGGGCATAGCTTATAAAGGCAGCCACGCTCAGAGACTGGACTGCTTTACACAGCTCAGACATGGACATTAGGAGTCCATGTTGCTAGAACAGGAAGTGAAGCCTTTTCTATGGATACCTGCCTAGTGCCTATAAATAAAGGTACTGCTGCATAGAGTTCTTTCATTGAGTAAGAGAGTGGGTGCTTAACAAGTGTCTTGCTCTCCAGGCCCTAATCCACAGTGCTCCTGCCTGCTTGCCCCACATACCCCCATGGGCTAAGGGGAAAATGTGCTTAACTGGAAACCCAAGCCCAGTACCCATGACACTATTAGTTTCTCCAATGTATTCTAACCTCCTCACCCGATGCTTCTGCTAGAACGGTTTAATTTGGTTAACATATACAAATTGTTCCACAGTTAACTCTCCCTCATTTATGGCTATTATGTATACTGCAGGTGAAACTGTATGTACGATTCTAAATGGCCTGCGCCATTATGCAAGGAAATTTGCATTTTTATGTTTACCTTTTTCAACTTCAAACTTATATACCTGGTCGCCCCATAGTATAATTCTGCACTATCACTGACTTTTTCCAACTTCCATTGAGCAAACACAAAAGCATGTTGCAAGCGCTTTATCAGCTCTAACGCATATTTGTGGATTGTGCTGCATTTACCAGAGCCTACGTATTGGTCCTGTAAAGCAAGAGTTGTGTTATAACCGTTTTTCTACCTATCAAAATTTCACGTGGGCTGAGATTTTTTGATTTAGATGGGGTTGACCTAATAGCCATTAACAACAGAGGGAGTCGCAGATGCCACCTAGATCCTGCCACTACAGCTACAAATCTTTTCAATATTTCAACTATTGATCTATTGCAACATTCCAAACCTCCAGAAGAAGAGGAGCAGTATGAAATGTGATACTTTCTTTTCACACCCACGATTTGGCACATGTTTGTCATTACTGTAGTAGTAAAATGGCTTCCATGGTCCAATGTTATTCTCTGAGGTAATCCAAATCAGGAAAAAATGTGATTGACCAGCAAAGTGGCTGCCGTTTGCGCACTGCAATATGGGGCTGGTATACATTCCACCCTTTTGGACATCAAACAAATGACTGTCAACAAATACCCGTTTCCCCATGCTGACCTTTGCACGGACCCAATGAAGTTTATTTGTAGGTCTGACCATGGGAGTGTCACACCTCATTTCAAGAATGGCACCATATGTGTTGGCGAAGTAGGCTGGAATTGTGCACACAGCAGAAATCCCCATGTATAGGGTTGTACATGCTGTGACATGTGTGGCCAATATGCATAATGCTTTAACATTTCTAATGTTTTCTGAGAATCTCTGTGGCCTGCAGTTATGGCATCATGGTCATTATGTAGCATCAATCCCTGAAATGACAAAGGTACTACCCATTGAATTTGGGCTGACATGGATTCCTGAATCATCAGTCCATCTTGCAAATACATTTCCTAGTTCTTCTTTCCCTTTAAAGTCCTCCTCAGTCAAAGGATCTTGCACTGCATCTATCAAGTGGTTATAACATGGGCCTGAAATAAAATCTTCCTTCTGTGCCTTAATCAGGAGTTTCAAAACTCCACTGTGCCACAGGCTGATCAACTGTTTTTGAGCGTGTCATCGTACCCACCTGGATTTCACCCAGCAGGTGCTCAATAGAAAAACATTTCCACATCACAGCTCCAATGTTTGCTAATTGATCTGCATTGTCATTTCCTTCCTTGTCTTCCCCAGGTGTTTTCAATTGACCACAAATCTTCCTCCAATGGATGATCGGGTTATTTTCTGAAACAAGTTTGTCTATGGCTTTAATCATTTTGCCCTGTTTACATGGTTTCTTGTTATATGTGACCATTCCTCTCAATATCCAGCAGGGTAAATATTAGACAAAACTATTTTTTTAATTAAGTTTTTAGTTAAGTTTATTTTATACTGCTATAGATATTGCCTTATAAATGGTGGCCAATTCTGCAGCTTGACTGCTTTTAGAACCCAACTGCCTGCTTACCCTTGGAATACCATTACATTTAACCCACCAATTTCTCATTCCTGACACTAGTTCTTTTTCACAATCACCTTCCACATGGTAAGCACATCCATCTACATACACGGTTGGAAGACCCTACACATTTCTTCATTGAAAGCTTTCTGTGGGGATTGCTCAAATTCATTTACATTTGCCTTTAATTATGTTTCTTCAGGTGCACAGATAGCTGCACAATCATGTAATTCTGCTAGCCCTTGAGCAATTGGGCTCTTTTTGTTCTGTCCATATCTCAATTCCACTGGAAATCCCTATAATGCTAGTTTCCATGAAATAATTCTTGACTGAGACAAATTTCCTGATCTGATCTATTTACTCTGTAAATTGTAAAGGCTGATGATGTGTTTCAACAATCACAAGATTCCCTTAAATAATGGGGCATAAATGTTGCAATGCCCAGACAGTGGTCAAAAGAGCCTTTTCACATTCACTAAACTTGGTCTCTACCTCTGACAATGCCTTGCTGGCATATGCTATGGTTTTGTTATCTGCATCCTGTTTTTGGTATAGTACTGCTGACATACATTGACCTGTGAATCCTATTTCCACAAATAAGTCTTGATTTTTCATCTAATATCCTAAACATGGCTCTTTTATCAAACAATGTTTTAACTTGGCTACTGCCTCACCTTGTTTTTCTTCCCATTTCCAGGGTACACCCTGCTTCAGTAATTTAGTCAAAGGCTGCGTAATCTCTGCATAATTTTCAACACATTTCCTATTGTAACTTGTCATTTCAAGCAAATTCTTTCGAATGTTCAGGTTGGTGGAATATTTTAATGTTTTAATTATTTCCACTTTTTTTCTTTTGCAAATTTAACCCATGTTCTGTCACTTCATGGCCTAGAAAATGTACCCTTTGTCTACACCACTGTGCTTTCTGTAAATAAACCTTTGCCACAGCCGTTTGTAATTGACCGAGCACATGCCTAATTTCATTGAATTGACTTTTTAAGTCATCATTTAGGATCAGCACATCATCCACATAAACTATGGTTCCTCTCTCAGCCGCATCTGGGAGGGCCCGGCTCAGGAATATACCAAATTCACTCCTGCTATTTACATACACAAATGGGGGCCGGGACCATGCATATTGAAATTTGTCAAAGGAAAATGGAAATACGTTTTGTATGTCTTCAGCTAGTGGTACCCACCAGTGTACTGCTGTGAGATCTAACGTGGTAAACACCTTTGACCCTTGAACCTGTGCAAGTCCTTGATCAACAAACAGAAGGGGCCGCCTTGAAATAGGGACCCTCTTGATCAATTATTTTAAGTCTGACACAAGCACCATTGGCCATCGGGCTTTAGCACACCTAAAATGGGATTATTTGTTGTACTCTGAATAGGTCTAATAATGGCTCTAGATTCCAGATTTTTAATGATTTCTGCCATGGACTCCAGGCAGACCAGGTGTAATCTATAGTGTTGCACAAATACTATCTCCCTACCATATGCTGGCAGGGTGGCAACATGTAAATCAGTCAGCCCACAATCATAGGCATCTTTTTGAATTACATACATATTTTCCTCAATTGATCTTTCTCTTCTTCAGGTGTGCAAGCATCTGCATCTTGAATCTGCTTCTCTACCATTTTAGACATTCTGGGAAACCCATCAAAGGAGGAACCTCTGCACTTTCCTCTAATTGTGTGGCAGTGTCTACTTGGAGAGCTGCTACCCTCTAATATTTTGTAATATTGAATTCCATCTCAATGGCTGTGTTTTACCTTGCTGCTTTTCTCTTTCAGATTCACCCACTTCAAATAGAACACAATTATCTTGATAACAGCATGTCACTTCTTCAGTTTCATACGGATATTCAGACTGGATTCTAAAGATTCCCTTTGGATTAGAATCTAATGATTCAGGTAATTCACCTAGTGATGTCACATAGTTTCCAGGGATATTCCCAATCACTGTGTTGATTAGCTCAGCAGTGTAGTAAGATTTCTGCACTGTCATCCCTAACGCTGTGCTTCCTTTAAATGAACGTCCTGACACACTTTGTTATCTACCATTATACATATGGACCATCCCCAATCTCTCACAATAGTGTATATTTGCATTCTAATCTTTGCTGTCTCATGGATTCATTTAGGCAGACAAATGTATCAGGCCCTTTCATCTATTGTCCCTTTCTGTATTTTAATGCTACAGTAATTCTACTGTAAATTGTCTGGTTAATGCGGGAATCGTGATCTCCTTCTGGACTTGAAGCTCAGTCGCATATGGCATCATGTGGGCACAATGGTAAGCTATTCTTTCATTTTCAAATGCAGGTGCAGATCCACCCAATCTAGGCCAGGCCTTTTGATTTAAGAAATTGAATACCATTCACATTATGTGACTACTGTTTTTAGCGCCCTTTGTAATCTTTAGCGTTTTCCCACAATTCTTTGCCTCAATTCAGGGTGACCCAGCCCAAAAATGTGTTGATTTTTAATAAAATAATTTGCAATGTCCTCTCTGTCAAGTATTTGTTTAAACACCTTTTCGTTAATGAAATTCTTTCCTGGTCTAGCACCAAAGTGGCTTCAATTGTTTCAGGATGTCCATTCACATGCATAGGGATCCATACTGTCCTTCGAAGGGATTGTGTCCTCCGACGTATTCCTTATCTTAGATATCTCTTTCCAGCTTTGCTGGCCTCGGAAATTCTTTCTCTAGAGGGCGCTGCGCATCGACGTCCGCCGAGTCGATGTCCCTCGAAAGCCGCCGTATCGACGCCGACATCATCCTGCCTATAAAGGCCGCGCGCAGCGTCCGTTGCTCAGTTCCATTTTTCCGCGCTTACTCAGTGCCTCGGAATATCGTTGCTCAGTTTCGTAGAGAATTATTCCAATTTCCTCGAGATATTCGATCCATACTCGATGGCTTCCTCGTCTGAACCGACGACCCCTCGGTCCGGCTTTAAAAAATGCCGAGACTGTGGAAAAAAGATGTCGCTGACTGACCCTCACAGGGTCTGTCTGTGGTGTTTGGGAGCTGAACACCATTGTTCAGAGTGCGAGGACTGTATGTCCATGACAGCTAAGGCCCTGAAGGAGTGTAGGGGGAAGCTGGAAAAAGGTAAGACTTCTAAAGCTTCTTCTTCCTCGACGAAGTCGAGACATTCGTCTCCTCGTCACCATTCGCGCTCCAGGTCTCGAAGCGGGTCCCATCACTCCTCGAGATCGAAGCACTCGAAAAGGAGACGCCGAAGATCCCCTTCTTAGTCCTCCTCTTCCTCTGTTTCACCTAAGAGAATCCCTTGCCCCACGAAACATAGTTCCCGGGCTGAATGGGAGGAATTCCGAAAAAATATGATGAGCGTCTTCGAGAAAGCGGCCTCGACCCCCTCGAAGACTGCCGAGAGCGATGCTCTGGCCGAAAGACCCGAAGGTCCAAAACGCCGCGAGTCGCAGCACCCGGAGAAGGAAGCTTCTCGAGCGCGTCACAAACCCTCGAGTAAAGCAAAGACCTTGAATCCTTCTTCGAAGATTCCGTCGACGCCATCGACGAAGATTCCGTCGACGCCGAGGTCGGTGTCTTCGACGCCGTTGTCGAAGGGACCTTCGACACACGGGTCTGTCGACTCGACGCCATCCTCAACACCGGCGTCGACGCCAAGGAAAGTCACGGTTGCGGCGCACCCAGTGGCTATTCCCAGGTCTTTGATGACGATGTCGTCGAGATTGTCGACATCCTCAAGCAGAATTCCAATTCTATCGAGGACCTCGAGGCCTCCACCTTTGTTTTCGACGCCACGTTCGAAGCCTTTGACGTCGGCGTCAACGACATTGACGTTTTCGAGGCCGATTACAACAAGTTTGGCACCCTCTGCCTTGCAGATGGGTTTCACACCCTTTGTGAGTTCAGACCAATTGAGAACAATGTCCTCCATTATGGAAGAGGGAGAACTATCTGACCAAGAAGAGACATTTGAGTTGCAGGGATCTGCAACCCCAGTTCAAGAGGAGTTATCCTCAGAGGAACACAGATTAAAGGAACTCCATGATTCCTTACATTGAGGCAAGTGGTTTAGACACTTCCCCAGAGGTGGAGTTCGCTAGGCCAGACCCGGGGGAGCATGCTGAAACCCCTTATAGAGCCTAAATGGCCAGGATCACAGAATTTTTGGGGTGGTCAACACCTTCACAGGCTTTCCAACAGGATGACCTCACGGATATTCTTGATAAAGGTCCACAGGAGGATCCTGTAGTACCTTTTCATAAAGCTCTTCAAAGAAAAATCATGACGAACTGGGAAACCCCAGATGTCGTCCCGGCAGTAAATAAAAAACTGTCTACTAAATACAGGGTATCTTCTGCAGACCCAGAGTTTTTGTCCAAACACCCATCCCCAGAAAGTCTGGTGGTGCAGGCAGCATCTTCTACTGACATCAAGACTGCTTACCCTACCGTCCCACAGGACAGGGACGATAAAAAATATGATGCTATGGCTAAGAAAGTCTTTTCGGCATATAGCATGGCGTTAAAATCTATTAATGCTACTTGCACCCTTGCTAGATTTAGCCATACACTTTGGGAGTGTGCTTCTACAGCGGCTGACTGCATCCCGGAGGGAGAAGAAAGGGAGGCATTCCTAAATATCATAAAGGACGGTAAAGACGCTATGTGCGAATCCCTCCAGACGGGCATTGATTCGGCTGACAGTATTAGCAGAGCAATGGCGGCAAGTACAACAACCAGGAGATTTGCTTGGTTGAGAAAGTCTGGTTTTGCCCCAGATATGCAAGCCAGGCTCTTGAACATGCCATTTGATGGCTCTTCTTTGTTTAGAAAAACTGAAAACCTCCAAGGAAGCAGCAAAATCCCTAGGCGCTGCAATCCGTCAGACACCTTTTTGTCCCACAGGAACCTCTGCGAGAGGCAAGTTCTTTCGCTTCTACTCCGCATTCGGAAGAGGTAGAGGACGACCGGCTCAAAGGGGACAAAGAAGAGCTACCCGAGGTGGAAGGGGTAGATATTCAAAAGCCGCAGCAACAGCAGGTGCCTCTTTACCATCGGCATCTGCATCAGCCACCCCCAAACAACTCTGAGGACTTCCCTCACAGGACACCTGTAGGAGGCAGGTTAACTCAACATCTGGCGGAATGGCAGGCTATCACGTCAGATGCTTGGGCATTGGAGACAGTTGCACAAGGTTACTGCCTGCCTCTTCTACCTATACCTCAGAGTCATCCACCGGGGATCAGCTCTCAAAAAGCTCCAGATCCGCTCCTCTTGCAAGAAATTTTAGACCTGCTAGAGAAAGGTGCCATAGAACCGTACCTGTAGCGGAGAGGAACAAGGGCTGGTACTCCCCTTACTTTCTCATACCAAAGAAAGACGGAGGACTGAGACCCATCTTGGACTTGCGAGAATTGAACAAATTCCTCAGGAAAGACAAATTCAAGATGGTAACTCTTTCTCAGATCCTTCAGGCCTTTCAGTTCCAGGACTGGTTGGTATCTCTGGACCTTCAGGACGCTTATTTCCATGTGCCAATCCATCTCAAACACAGGAAATAGCTGAGGTTCGCAATTGGCAACTCTCATTATCAATTTCGAGTGCTGCCATTTGGGCTGACCTCCGCCCCGAGGGTCTTCACCAAGTTAATGTCGGTAGTGGCTGCAAGTCTAAGGAGGGAAGGGATTCACGTCTACCCCTACCTGGACGATTGGTTGATCAGAGCTGTATCTTCGGAACAAGCTCAGATCCAGCTAGATCATGTTTGCCACTCCCTTCACAGACTGGGCTTCTCCCTCAATTTAAAGAAGTCACAAATGATACCATCGCAGAGACTCCAGTTCATCGGAGCGATCCTGGACACTTCCCTGGGAAAAGCCTCGCCACCAGAGGTGAGGGCTCAAGATATTCTACAGATGGTCACCAAGTTTCAAAATGCCCAGCGTCTCCCAGCCTTCGACTTTTTGAGGTTGCTAGGCATCATGGCATCCTGCATTTTCCTAGTGCCAGAGGCTCGCCTGAGAATGAGATCCCTCCAGTGGGCACTGAGAACTCAGTGGTCACAATTCTCAGGGAGAATGACAGATCTTCTTCAGGTTCCCGACAGGGTGGCTCGAGACCTTCAGTGGTGGGCCTGTCAGGAGAACATTCTGAAAGGTGAGCAGTTTTGGCAACCCTGGCCAGAGATAACAGTAGTCACGGATGCCTCACTTACGGGGTGGGGAGCCCACACCAACGACTTGACCATCAGCGGTCGTTGGTCTCCATCGGACTCGAGATTACATATCAACCTGTTAGAGCTGAGGGCCATCAAACTTGCGCTGAAGGCTTTTCTGCCATCTGTACAAGGAAAGAATGTCCTGATAATGACGGACACCACAGTGGCCATGCATTACCTCAACAAAAGAGGAGGCGTAGGATCACTACCTCTGTGCAGAGAGGCGATGCAGCTCTGGTTTTGGGCAATCCAAGAAGGAATCTCTCTATCGGCAGTTCACCTAGCCGGAGAGAAGAACTTGACAGTGGATGCTCTTAGCAGGCAGAGCACAGTCTCCCACGAGTGGGAACTAGCTCAGGAAGTCCTTCAAGAGATCTTCACCCTTTGGGGAACCCCTCAGGTGGATCTGTTCGCCACCACTGTCAACAGGAAATGCGATCTGTTCTGTTCAAGGGAATTTCCCCCGAGAGGAGCTCTGGGAGACGCGTTCATAGTGGACTGGGAGTTTCCGCTCCTGTACGCGTTTCCACCAGTCCCTGTCATTCCTCAAATGATGAGGAGGTTGAGAAGATTCCGGAAAACCATGATCCTAATTGCCCCGGATTGGGCCAGGAGAATGTGGTACCCGGACCTTCTAGACTTGTCCATCTGCCCTCCAATTCGACTTCCACTCAGAGAGAATCTGCTCCTTCGCTTCTGAAAGGCTGAGGTACAAGGATTGGGACCTCCCTGATGATGTTATGGAGGTGTTGCTTTCGGCAAGAAGGCCAGCAACAAAATCTTTATACCGCTGCCGTTGGAACAGATTTTGCAGCTGGTGTAGGGAAAAGAATATCGATCCCTTTTCATGTGGTACACCAATGGTTTTGTCCTTCCTACTTTATTTAGCAAATTCAGGCCTTCAAGTTGGCACCATCAAGGGCTATCTCGCAGCGCTATCCATCTTTAAGCGCACTGCGGAAGAACCATCCTATTTCAAGTTACCCTTGGTAATACAGTTTCTAAAGGGGTTAACTAACGTTTATCCCCCAAGACCATTCCAGGTTCCCCTATGGGATTTAAATTTAGTCCTAACTTTCCTGATGGGCACACCTTTCGAACCACTCCACTCGTGTTTGTTAATATTTCTTACCCTTAAGACTGTTTTATTAGTAGCACTTACATCTGCTAGAAGGGTGAGCGAGTTACAAGCTCTTTCTTGTAAACCCCCTCATACAATCTTTCACAAAGACAAAGTTGTTCTGCAAGTGAAGCCTAATTTCCTCCCAAAGGTGGTTTCTGAATTTCATATCACACAGAAGATTACCCTTCCATCTTTCTATCCTCCTCCCCATCCGGGGAAAGAGGAAGAGCGGTTACACAGGCTGGACCCAAGAAGGGCTTTAAGTTTTTACATTAGTAGACTGGCTAGGATAAAACAAGCAGACCAGCTGTTTGTAGGCTACGCAGGTCACAAGCTGGGGTTACCGATAACTAAGCAGACCATTTCCAGATGGATCATTTTAGCCATTTTGGAATGTTATAAACTGGCAGGAAAAGAGCCCCCTCAAAATCTTAGGGCTCATTCGACCAGAGGTATCGCAGCTTCATCGGCCCTCAAAAGAGGAGTGCCGGTTAGAGACATATGTGCTGCTGCCACATGGTCGTCCGTCCATACCTTCACACGGTTTTACAACTTGGATTCCTCCTCCAGTCAGGAAACTAGATTTGGAAGGGCAGTATTGCACTCTATTCATCAATGAGAGGAAGCATGAAGTCAGTACTCCCACCTCCAATAACAGAATACTGCTAATCTAAGATAAGGAATACGTCGGAGGACACAATCCCTTTGAAGAACAAGTTACTTCTTACCTTGTAACGTTCTTTCGATGGGATGTTCCTCCGACGTATTCCTTATCGACCCTCCCATCCATCCCCACAGTACTACTTCCCTTGTTGTTGCAGCTTACGCTCCTTCAGGGTGATTAGTCTAGTCCAGAAAGAATTATTGTGGGCTACAAAACGGAACTGAGCAACGGACGCTGCACGCGGCCTTTATAGGCAGGATGACGTCGGCGTCGATACGGAGGCTGTCGAGGGACATCGACTCTGCGGACGTCGACGCGCAGCACCCTCTAGAGAAAACATTTCCGAGGCCAGCAAAGCTGGAAAGAGATATCTAAGATAAGGAATACGTCGGAGGAACATCTCATCGAAAGAACGTTACAAGGTAAGAAGTAACTTGTTCTTATATGTGTGTATTTCTGCAATTGTTGAAATGTATTTTTCCCGATCTGATTCTGCATCAATATTTGGTTTGTAATTTTCCTCATCTATATAGAAACGGAATGGGCCTCATTACGGGTCCAGCGGGAACCCTGCCGGTGCTACTGGCGGGTTGCTGCCAGACCTGTAATAATTGTCTGGTGCCTGATATCCTGGAACTACCGGGCTATTACAAGTCCAGCAGCCGGGGAGTCAGGCACCTGTACATTTGTTAATCCCATGGGAGTGGGGACACGGGAGCACCGGTACCGTTAGCAATGGTGCCTGTGCTCCCATGACAGGTCTGCCTACCTTGGCCGCTGTGCCCTGCAGGGTCAGACCTGTCCAGCATAGCGATCCCGGTAGGCAGACTTGTAGTTTGCTGGTCTGGAAACAAGGCTGTCGATGAGCTTACCGGCACCCTTATTTCCAAACCGGCAAACTTGTAATGAAGCCCTATGTGTTTTTATCTATCTCTGTTTGCCAGTTTTTCTTAGGATTCAAATACATCTCTGAAGATTGCTTCTCTTGTTCTCCTCGCATTTCATCTTGACACATGAGAATTACAGTGATGCTAGGCACACAGCCATTCTGAAGATAGACTTCCACTGCACTCTCTGATTTAGCAATGGTGTGGCATTCTTTTGCACTTTTGCATGGGTGTGAGCATTCTATGCTATCCTATCTTTATGTCAACCTCAATGACACCTTCCACTAGTATTTCTTACCCATTGATGTTTTGCACAGGGCCTTAATTCTACCTCAACTATATACAGTTTTGTGGGGATCTCCCCTCATTGATGTTTTGCATTAGTTCCCGAGATATTATTGTTGCTTGGCCACCTGTGTCAATCATTGCAAATGCACATTTCTTTTCACTAGTGATAGAAGCATAATATCTGTCCTCACATTTGTCTAGGTTGCATACAAAGTGTGATCTGCTACTGATTTTAGGGCTTACTTGTCTTTTGCTAGACAAAGAGGAATACAAAATTACATTTTAACCCCCCTTTTTGGCCATTTTTATTTTGTATTGCTTTGTCAAGATGCCAAGAGTTCTGCTAAAACAGACCTTGAAATTTGTTACTAATCTTGGCACCTCATAAACCTTCTATTACATCTGAAGATTGTCAAATAAGTGGTCAAAAACACTTGAAAAATAGCTGTCTACATTTATGATGTCAATGCCCTTTTCTAGGTTGCAACTCTTTGTAAAATGTTGCTATCAAAAAACCCTTGAAATATAGAAAATTGCTCAGCGCAGCACCTGAAATCAACTACCCATATTTGTTAACTTATGACAACTTTCGCCAGCATACAACTGCCTGTAAAATATTTTTGTAAAGTCAGGAGCCCCTCCTCCTGGACTGTTGGCAATTTCTTTTTTTTTTTCATATTCCTCGACAGACCCCACACTGGAGAATGCCTTTATATGTTTTTTCATCTCGTCATCAATGAACTCAGCAAAGCCTTCCAAGCCAGCCTGCCTGCCAGCGAATGCAGCACACCCCGACCGAGAGCCAGCCAACGAGCAAGAGCCAGAGTACCTGAAAGAGTCCCTCCTCCTTCTGAGAGCCCTTTATAAATTCTCTGTCTGACCTGCGCATGAATACATCCCTGCTTAAAGGAAGTATAAGGAATGACTGACTCTCACAGCAATGTCATGTGGCAATCAAAACCTCCTCCCTTTAACAAAAGAAACTCACTAGAATGTTGTAGAGAACAGGTGATCAGCCTGGCTTTTAGAAGGCAGCAAATGTATGAAAAGCGTTATATTGCTTGTGTGGTTTCCTGCAGAACGAACAAGAACAATGAGGCTCCTTCGGGCAACATGGCTCTCCCCATTCCACATCTTCAACTTGTCACATATTCACCGCAAAATGAATCTAATTCTTCATGCTTATTTTCTTGAAAGAAAACAGCTTTCATTCTCCATGCTTTATTCTCTTTTAAAACAGGCCACTTTGTACCATATTTCTTGCGTCAATATTTTGCAACACAGGGATATGGACTGACCTGCCTTGTATATTAGTAAAGGGAAAGGTTTCTGGGTTTTGAGGTTATTAATAGGATTAGTACATTTTATGCTTCATTGCTCTCAATCCATATTACTGTGGCGCGGTGTGTCTTGATAACATCAGCTGTTATATAATGCCAAATTCAAACCCCATTTTAACCTTGTATGTCTGTATGCACTCTCAATACTGACTCACACCAGATGCTGTCCAAGGTCTCACACCTGAGTCTCACACTCTTGTTGACAAATGGGATCAGTTTTCATTTGTGTTGAAATTCAAAGCCTTAGTTAAAGTTCAGAGCCTTTGCTAAAATTCGGAGCCCTCTTTTCCTATTCCCCCACTCACCACCAAACACTACCCCATGCAGCCCCCTCAAGTCCCTGCACCTCCAAACCACCCTCAGTGACCTCAGCCCTCTACCCCAGGCAGCGCCCGCAAGTCCTTGCACCACCCACCCCTCACTGGCCTCTGCTCACTATTACAGGCAGCCCCCTCAAGTCCTCATGACTCCCACCCACCTCACTCACCTGTACCCACTAACCCCCACCAGGTCCTGCTAATCCGCACCCCATCTAGTCTCATGTGGATAAACAACCTACCTAGACTCCACTGGCCTGGCTCCACCATGAAGGACACCCGCCACATATCCTCCCCCAACGTGAACAACTGGGAGTGCTGCTGTTGAATCCAGGACTGTAGCTTCCACCGTGACTTGGACGTAGACCACATGCAGCTGCATGTCAACTGGACACCATACTGTTGCACAAGATACATTTTGACAACTCCATATACATGTGAGATACCAATGCAATGTAATGCAATGTGGTATTTGTGCCTTTGTGCCATTGCAATGGCCTCAAAGCACTAAAGTCAAATGTCCTTGGATGACCAAAGTATGAGGAATCATAGATTCGTCCAACTGATTTACAATATCTGTGTGCATTTTATCCTGCACATAGGTAGGTTTGGGTTGCAAAGTATGTGCTAGTGACCCAAGAAAAACGGGTTGTGGTTGGGTGATGTGAAGGTTCTCAGAGAGTGTTTGAGTGATGGAGACTGCTAATGTGTTCAGCAAGGCTGAAGAATGACTCAAGGAACTCAGCTGCATTCCAGTGACAGAGGTGATGGACGATCAGGAAGTGTCTGATTGCAGATGTATGTGGGTAGCCGCACCTTGGGTGGGGCACAGCAATCCACCATTGAGTGAACAACTGATAAGTGTTGCTCACTCACTCACTCACTCACTCACTCACTCACAGTGAGCCACATCCCACCTCAAACCCCACGATGCCAAATACCCACAAAAGTGAATGACGTATGGGCACATACACATTTACAGGAAGTACCAAAGGAACACCTAATCATCAGTGGACTAGAAAGGAACTCAATGTACAATACACTCCACCTCCAGTAGAGAATTTGCAGAGGCTGACACCAGATACAACACACAACAAAACATAATGGAACATGTGGCAATACACATGAACAAGTCAGTATCCATCTCCAATGTGAGACCCCAAACATCATCATGAGACATCTCACACATCAGCACAACCATACCCATAAGTAAAACATCACACACACAAAATACTTCCTTTCAACACCACCAACACACTGACGTCAAACACGCAGTCTCACTGCACACAGAATGGAATCTGATAATCAGCTAGGGCCCCCTCCTGCTGTCTGAAAGCCCCACTCCTACATGTCAAAAACATGGCTCACGTCCCCCAGCGAACATCCCAGTAACAACATGACACACACAGTGAGGCCCCAATCCACATGACTGACAAAGAACATATGCACTCAGAGAACCTGAAAAATGTAAATGTCCATACAAAGAGACTGCAAGAAGCATGGAATGAACTGAATGAAAACTGATATTAAACAATAATTATTTAAAAGAAAATGATGGGAAGGGTAAAACTTTCCAGGGATAAACACAAAATAAAAGTCCAAAATGAAACCTAATGCTATGTAACTATATACAATGGCAATGGGCTACACATCTCAAATGTCTGACAACACTTCGACCAGGGCCGAGTCACATTATACATCCTCTGCTTGTAGGCGGGCCTCCATTCTTGACTGGATGGCTTGCAGGGTGGCCATCATCTGCCTCTCTGTCTCCTCTGATGACCTTCAAGCATCCTACAGGATGTCAGCCCACCTTATTGCCTGTCCTGTGCCACCTCAGCCCTGGCCACCAATTCTGTTGCCTCCCTTGCCCGCTGCCTCTCTGCCACCAGCTGCCTCCGGTATGACCCAAACACCTAAATGTCCTAAAGAAGCCCTCATTAGATCCCTGCTTGGCTGGCAATTACCAACCAATTACTCTCTCTTTCTCCTGAAATTGCTGTATAAAGTAGGACATCAACAGATTCAGGCTTTTCCGACTGAACACTGAATTCTAGGCTATAAACAATCAGGTTTTCGGAGTGTACATAACACTGAGTCCACCTTGCTGGACTTGAAAACCAACATCTTACAATGTATGTATGTTAAGATGGATTTCTGAACTCTGTTCTGGAGGGGCAGAGGTTCAGAAGGCCAGCCTAGTTTCTTGGAACAGGGTAACCTCTGGACAAGCCAGATCAATCAGGGTAGCGATGGCAGCGGTTAAGACTAGGTCTCAAGAGGGGTGAGGGTGACTGAAAGCCTGCAATGAGCACACAAAGCAAGGACGCTTACAAATTACTCCAGACAGGTGCTATATTAAAAATATAGACACATTTATTACAAAGCCTTTGTAACATCGACCATAGTAAAGAATCACAGCAAAACTCCAGTAAACCAACACATCACAATCATTACAATATATATACAAGACCGAGGGGTGAAAAGAGTTAGAAGCACGAAATATGCAGACCACCTAGATGGGGAGGAAAACAGGCAGTGCAAGTAATCGTTTAGATCCAGTTTGACATCAGAGGCCACCTAACTAGAAGGAAGTCCGAGCCCTACGAAGAGTGGAGCCTTGTGCTCAAAAGTACCTGCACACGCGGGTGCCAACGGGCAAAGGAGAGTCTCTTTAGGGAAATCAGGCAGTTCTGAAAGGTGGACGAAAAGATGGTGAACAAATCCCCGTAACTCAGGCAAGGCCTCCACTTGGGGGCAGAAGCAGGGCGTGAGTACGGGAAAGGGTTTGCTGTTTACAACAGAGATGGAAAGCCACAGGCTTCTGCGGGAGGGCGACCGGTTAGGGTATTGACTACTCACCGGTCCTCGATGCAGGCAGACCCAGGCTTCTCAGGTTCAGTTTCGGTACTGGCAGGTTCAGATACGATCAGAGGAACGTCTCAATGCCGTGTAGATTCGGCGACAGCAGGAGTCAGGGTCGAAGGTGTCCCAGATGCAGCGAACACGCACAGGTTTGTTACCACAGCAGGGCAACTCGGCAACCGCGTGTATTCCGGTCCCAAAGCACACGTCTTACTTCAGACCTGGGAACGCCAAGTGTACAAATTGTGTGAGAGTGCCGAGGACACAGGATTAGCAGTAAGCCAGACGGCGGTGACAGAGCAAGATTCCTGGGTAGGCTGGTCAGTCCACTGGATGGCCCAGGGATGCTTCCGAAGGCTTACATACAGGATTTGGTGAAGATGCTGAGAATAGTTGTTCCCACTATTCTAAATGGTCGAAGCGCCTTTGCGGACCTTCTCGTTCGATCAGAGGCCAAGTGGTCTTGGAGGACTACAGCAGTTCAGGGTGCCAAACCTTCAGCGGGTCACCAGCGATTCCTCGACGCAGCTTCTTAGTTGCAGTATATTTGGCTCCTTATACTTCGTTCGTGAGAACTCAGGAGATCGACCTGGTAGTGGTGTTTTCAGCCTCCTCTTATCCAAAGTTCCCTTCGCGCCAAAACCGAGAGGGCCCAATGGGAGATCTGCTCACAAACACTCACACCATATGTGGACCTATCATGGACCACAGTGGTCCCAGGCATTCAGGACACTCTAGACTCTCTGGCACCCAGGATGTGTATTGGGAACAGACATCCCAAGCGCACATCCTGGAGGCACACACATGGCATGCAGAAGCCCGCAAAAGCGTTGTGTTTCGCGGGAAAGTGCATGACCAAATAAGGACTTCACTGGGTCGGGCCGACCTGGGTGAAAGTGAAGGGGCAAGACAGTCAGCAGACAGGACAAAGAACCTAGTGGCATGCCCATTTTGGAGGCCAGGCCACCCATTTGGGCCAAACACGGGAAGCGCGGTTAACATGGCAAAAAAGGGTTCAAAACACAAAGAACCGATAGCTGCCACCAGTTTCGTCCGTGACACACTTGCGCATTTCATAATAAGTCCAGCGAGAGTTTCTAGGGCCTTTGGAATGACTAGAGACCCACGAGCACGGTAATGTAAGTTACAGTGCACTCTTGTTTCATGTTGCTCAAAAGCTGCAACATGAGGAAAGGACTAAGGGAAACAAAGTCTCTTAAGGGCATGTCAGACTCGCCAGAAGAAAGCCCAGAGGAGTGCGGCGGAAGGCTTCGCTTCTCTGGCAAAGTCTAGATCAAGGTGTAAAACAACAGCAAAAGGTTTGGGGGTTGCCACATGGAAGGAAAATTACCTACAATTATGAAATCTTTCCTAACAATGGACAAGGGTAAAACCTCACTGCTGATGTTGTTAGATCTAACATGCGCGTTTCACTTGGTCGTTTATTCCATCTTTGCTAGCAGGCTGCTTGAACGTGCCGCATTCTCTAAGGAAGCAGTAAACTGGGTACTTTCTTTTTGGCAGAACGGACAGCCAAGATCTTCCATGGAGACACCATGTCAGAGGGTCTTATTCTGCAATGCGGTGGGCCGCAGGGCTCTTGTCTATCCCCTACCTTGTTTAATTTATTTATGCTTACTCTGTTTGATCATCTGGATGCAGAGGGCACCTGTTACGCCAATAATGATGATGATACTCAGTGTATTTTTCCACTTTCTGGTGCCTACCCTAAGGACAATGAAGTCATCAATGCTACCTACAACCAAATTCATCATTGAGGTGGCACTTACCGGATGAACCTTGAACAACTCCAAAAATTAAACTATAATCTAGGCATAGGCCTTAAATTGCACCTTCTAGATCAGGCCTACGCACATGTCCAAATTGTAGACTGTCTTCTCCCCACCCCGAAAAAAGTAAAAACTTTAGGAGTTACTATCAACCAAGGGCTCTCAATGAAACACCACATTAGCTGTCTGGTGCCTAGTGTTACTTACTACATCAAACTTCTGACACAAATCAGGCCTTACTTCGATGTATCCAGCTGTGCTACGGTAGCAACCACCTGCATGTATTATAGTGAGGGCTGCAATGGGACTGCGCAAAATGGATCATGTGTCAACTGCTTGGCAACCGCTGCACTGACTTACCATTGCAAAGAGAAACCTGCATCGCACATTCTTGCATGCATGGCAAGAGTCCATCCTACCTGGCTACTCAGCTGAAAAGGCTTCCAGACAGACGTAGCCCGGAGATGAAACAACTCAGGGCTCATTCTGGTGCCAAAGGCCAAACTGGTGCTGATACTTCCCATTTTAAACTCCTTATCTGTGGAATGCCCACCCACCTGACCTCAGGCTTTGCCCTAGCCTCCCATCTTTTAAATGAAACCTGAAAACCTTTCTTTTTTAATAAAATCTGTCTTTCATGAATATCTTTCCCTGGTTTTCTTGCCCCAGTCCTACTGATTTTTGTTTTTTGTTGTATGTTATGTTAGCGCGCTTTGCTTCAGGGCTATCTGTCTCTAGTGCTTTAGAAATAATAATAATAATAATAATAATAATAATAATAATAATAATAATAATAATAATAATAATAATAATAACAGAGGCCATAGCCTGTAGGGATCCCCTGTGTTCCTCCTGTCTCACAGTTGGCAATTGTCTCCTCTAGGTGGAATGGCCTGTTAAGAATTTCCTCCTCACTGTCACCATCTGCTGCTGCCGGTCAGTGTGCACACTGTGCAGGTACGCCCTCCGACCGGACAACATTTGTTGGGGTGTACGGCACCTGCACTGCGCTAAAGTGCCTGTTGTCCCTCAACTGCCTGCTCATGTGTTGGTGCCTTGGCAGCACAGTCACCACCTCATGTGGCGTTCTTGGGACATCCACCTTGGGCAGGGAAGTAGGCAAAACCAGACTGGGTGGTGGTGATGGGACTGTTGCACAGAGGGCTGAGGTGGTATGAGGCACAGAAGGCTCACTGGAGGACAACTGGAGTACAGTGGAGGAAGTGGAGGAGGGGGCAATTGAATGGTACGCCACAGACACCACCCAAGAGCAGTGCAGTTGCCAGCTGGTAAAGGAAGCGGCTCATTTTATGATGCTGAACAAGCTCCCCACGAGAAGCTTTAATAACATCATGAATAGATGAAGTCTGCCTCACAATACCAGCAAGCAGGTGCTGAACCACATTTCCCAGTGACAGCCTGAAGTAAATGGATAGCAGCTGCGCTAGTGCACAGATGCCTTTATGGCAAAGCCCTAAACTATTTGAAGGCCAGGTTGATCATCTATGAACCCAAGAGAACCTTACACTCAGGAATTTGAGCACTCGTTTGCTGCCCCAGATTAAAGCAGACAAACGGTTTAGGCAGGTATTTTCCAGTCACAGCAGCTTGTACCTGGAGTTCCCTACCTCTGTAACTATGACTGTTAACAAACATGCCCTTATTCACAAATCCATGATAACCGCGTTGTTCAGCTGATGCGTGTTGAAATAGGTCCCTCTTAGATATTTTTCTCTGTCCTGTCATGAATGTTCGTATTGTTATGTTTTTGTGTGCCGTGATGCCTGCAGGTTTTCAGCACGATACAAATAAATTAATAAATACATAAATAAGATGGCCAGCTCAATCAGGGCCTCAATCTGGTTGGTGGGGTCCAGGAAGTTGGTCACTGCTGTAGCAGATGGCCCAGGGACAGGAGGCTGTGCTGAGCCCTCCACGATGGACTGCACATCCTCATTTCTCCTCCTCCACCTCCATCAACTTAGATGACTCCATAGTGTCCTCAGTCCTTGATGGTCCCTGTGTGGCAGCACCCTGGACCATGGCTGCTGAGCTGTCCTCCACCACAATCCCTTCCTGGGACTTACCCTCAGCAGCCTTGTCTGATGGTACTACAGTTTCCCTATCCACTGCGCTCTCAGAATAGGAGGCGTCAACAGTGAGGGGCTTGGTTCTGTGCCTGGGTCTGGATGCCATGACCCTGCTTCTCTGCTAAACAGCACTGTTGCCTCCCTCTCACCAGTTGTGGCAACTGTGGAAAAGTAGACAAAGAACATTGACATCAGTCAACAGTGACAATGCAAGTGTGACATACGCAACATAAACATTACCATTAAGTCAATACGATTCAACCAGCAACTAACACACACACATGCCCATAAAATAAGTGTGAATACTGACACAATACTGACACACAAGTGTAGGGACAACAATGAGTTACAGGTATGGCACACGCACATGTCAACCCAGCAGATTGATGTGTGGCCACAAATGCATTTAAAGAAATAATGACATGGCACAAGACCAATGCCAAAGTGGTTCAAGTGTAACCCGCAGTCAGGGCTATGTCTCACCAACATCATTGCATGTCTTGCATAATAACTTTGTACACTCGAATAGACATGCAGTGTAGAAAAGGCTACAAACAGGACAGCCACAAGGAGTAATGTATGGGGCAGGGAAACATGACAGTCATGTCCTATACAGTGGCACAGAAGTGTGGTGCCACAATGTGCACAACTGGTTCCATGCCATTGATGCACTAGAGCACTACACATACCTGCTTTGGTGCCCCGGTACCAGCATGGAGGAGCCCATCAAACTACCATGCCACATGTCCATCACAGAGGGAAACAACATACTCAGACTACAATGCATGCACAAAGTGGGGTCCATCGAGCATAGCTGCAACTCAGGACATCTGTGTGGCCATGAGGCAGTGCTAGCCACAAGGCCATTATCCAGGGTCTGGCCTTCAACCACCGGCACTATGCTGGGGTCTGATAGTGGCATAACACCGTCTGTGGGTTGAGCCCCACCAAAATAACTTGTGAGCAGTGCTGGGAAGATGGCCACTCAATGTCACATGACCTGTGTCTGCTGTCGGATGACGAAATGACACTGCGCACTGCGGACTTCCCACAACACATGTGAATGAGTGAATCCTGGACATGTAACAATGATCCACTCAAGTAACATGTGAAGGCACGCCTCTAAACGCTCACACCAGAAAAGAATACAACCCACTAGGGAAGAAAGGTCCTAGTTGATCTTGTAAGGATAACAAGTTTTAATCTCAAACGCAGAAGAGAGCAACAGCAACAGACTCTTCTGATAAGAACGTTCTGCCGAAAAGTAGTACACGCAGCATTTTATAAAGGAAAACATTGTCATAGATGACACAATGCATATAGTAAAAACCTGTACGGCTGGTTGGTGTGTGCCTATACATGATCCGCCTGCTCCATAAGAGATACCAGGTCATTGGTTCCAGTCCAGTCCGTCTGTCTTCCATCACGTGGGTGCTGCAGTGATCATCTTCTTCTCATGTCGATTGACAAAGAACAAATTAACTATACTTCTAACATAGAGCTACTTTATCACTATCCTCTGCACCTGGCAGGCCTTAAGATGAGCCCAGAGGAGGTTCTGGGGCACTCTAACCTTCACACACACATTTCACCCACTCCCTTCCATGCCATCCGGCTCCAAGCTCTACATCCTCGTTTTGAACTATAATTTATCAATACAAATCACACGATTGTCGCTCAACAATGTGCGCTGTCCGTCCTCTTTGAAAATGTCAGGACTTTTTACTTTGGGGTTGGTGGTCAAAGAGCACCCGGTGCCATGGAATTGAGGGGTTTTAAGGTTTAGTCAGTTATAGGGGCTATAACTCCTAGTCGCCTGGGGATGGGCCAAGTCATGCTTTGGCCAGTGTAAGATAACATGCACACCAGGTGCCGGTCTGTCATCTTGGCCTTGTAGGGCTTGAGTAAAAAACACATCTTTACAACACTGATAGAACAATAAATAGGTGTTGTGGTGGTTGGGGTGTGGGCTGTCCTTATGGGAGTTCGGGGTTTGCTTGGAGATCTCCCTTGTCTCGCAATTTGGACTTAGTGCATACAATGCCGCATTCTCTGTTCAGGCCTTCCCTTCTACCTATAGTTACTAGTATCTACGCTGCACTATGTAGGTTAAATATATCTGATTATATTGAAGTGCGGTAATTTGTGTTGGGAGGTGGTCCTTTCGCCATCTCTCCTCGCCCATGGCCCATCATAGTGCTTCGCATGCATCTCGCCTCAATCGCTTAGGGGGGTGGGATGGTGCTGCCCCCTGCCTAACATTTTCCCATTTTGTTACTTCTACAGTAATTAACTCTGTTCTACCTCCGCACTCCCGCTCCCTCCTCTCTGCTTCCATATATGGCTGAGTTACTTTTATTGGAGCCAAGGCCCTACACACTGACCGCAAACTCTCCTCCCAGCGTGGGTACTCTTCAGGTGAGCAAGTCATATAGATTCATCCCCACTCCCCTGCCAGGTCCACCCAAACCTCTGTGTAATTTTCTAAATCAGGGGGTGGCATAATGATAGTGTGGTATAGATGGTCAACTTCATCTCCATACGGAAGGGGAGCATTTCACACTTAGGGCCAATTTGTGGGATATCAGTCTGTACTTTAATGTTTTTTGTGTCACAAGGTGCTTTTGAAACACCAATTGATACCATCATTCTTGCGCTATTAGTTGCCACATTTTCACAACATCGAAGGCCCAGTTGACAGGTGCAGAAAATAACAAGGATGAACACAATGACGGACATCAACATCTTCATGATCGCTCCGAGCCATGGACAGCTGCGATGATGTGGGATAATGATGCTTTCTCTGCATACTCTGGAGGCACAAATGTGCATCAGGAATTTCCCATTTGTTGCAAACCCCTACTTCTGTGCTTTTAACAAGTCCAACACATATTGGTTTTGCATCATCATAAGGCACACAACTCAACCTTGATCACATTTAACCCGTTCTCTGTATCGTTCACAAGCTGGACCAGCTCCCACCTCACGATCTACAACCATTTGGCATTTGTCGCAGCTTGCACTCCCAGCAAAAGTAAAGATGCAAAAATGGATTCTGCTGAGCTGAAGAACCTGTATTCTTCTGGTGTTTTGACAAGCAATACAGAAGAGTCTTTGGATATGTAATTCAAACTTTTCGTCCCCTTTAATTGTTGGAACTGTCCTTTTCCTGGCAGGACGTGGAGCTCTTGTGTGGGCAACAAACCTGTATCTTCATTTCTGAATGCAGGGAGACTAGTTGGCTAATCAGCAGGCAGTGCTCCCCCTTCAGGTGTTCTTCTGGGATTACTAAGCGCAGTGCAGTGCAATGTGGCCTGCAAACAACAGCCCCTCAATGATGGTGCGAGGTGGAAGTAAGCTTGTTGGCAAGGCAACAGACCCAGTAGTAATCCATTATCACTGCTGTTCCTTAATTCATGTCTGTGATCAAGAGAGTCTGATTGCATTATTCGTACAAGCCAACAACCTCTGTACTCTTGCTGCAGAAACAGAGTCTATACTCTTCTACCTTGTGCACTTGCACCGGCTTTTCTACTGTTGCAAACCAAGTCAGCTTTATGATATGCTCTGTCTAGATGTGTGCACATAAATTGTCCACCCATTCTATGCTTTTCTTGTTGTATGTTACAGTCCTTCTGCCAAGCAAGGTAATGTGCTGCCCTGCCAGTTGTTATTGACATGTTTACGCCCTTTCGTCATCAAATATGGTAGCTTTACACATTTGATGTTTTTTGAGTCGCGGCTGCACTGTACACAATCTGGACCCACCATTTGCAGTTGCACACTATGTGCCTGGAATGTTCTTTGTAAGATGAACTAGGCATTGTGCCTCTATAATTGGGACTGCTTGCAGTACTAACACCTTGGAAGCCCCTGACGTGTGCAGAATGAGTGAACATACATAATAGCTTCCATTCACAGCATGTCTTCCCACACAACTCATGACAGAATACCATGAGTTGGTAAACTCTGGATGAGGGATATCCTCAATCACATCCAAACCCATCCCTTGATACATGTCATACTATCTCTGTACTTTTCTTTTCATTATTCTATACATGTTCTAAGGAATGGCAGCTTTAACAGTGCTAGAGACAATAACATGGTATTGTTTCAAATTGGTAGACAATCTCCTACTTGCTGAGAACAACCTTTTCACTTTTTCCGCCCACTGTCATGTTGTACTTGTTATAGTCATCACTAACACTTGTATCAGCACTATTCCTATATTCATTCCATTATTATTATTATTATTAGTATTCAGACTATTTCTAATATATGTATATTAACATGTACATGCACTGTCCCATTTGGATAATATACAATTCCGTTCCCCCCTTTTATATGACCTCCCCCTGTAACATCCTCCCTCCAATACAGCTCCAAAAGTACAATCAGTGTCACACAGAATAAAAAACATTGTTCCATATTTTCTCATTTGTGCATCTACAACTCGGGTCCCTATTTAACAAATTATTTACATTAGTCACATCCATCTATTTCTAGCGGGTTGGTTTTACAAACACACTGCTCACACACACAATTTAGATTAGAGTTGGTGTATATTTAATTCCCACGGAGGTAGCCTGACACGTGTTTCGAGCGACTTGCTCTTCTACTGAGGCTACAGGTTTATGTACAAGCAAATTAGGCCAGTGCATGAAAATACAGCATAATGTATAATCCATAAGAATGACCCAAGCAACGAAACAAAAACAAAGTTGGAGGTCAACACACAATAACACGTTAAACATATGAGGTTAAAATATATATATCAACCACACAAAAACAATGGTATCGAAATAATCCAAATGCAAAGACAATTTGTACCAATGCATATGGCAAGGTAAAATGAAATGCAAATCAAGGTATAACGCAATGAATTGTCACATGGAAAAAGAGATGGGGTGGGGAAAGACAAAAAGGGCAAAAGAATGAGTTAGCATGATTGATCAAGGTTGGCCATCCAGTTAGTTGGTATATTTCCAAGAATTAAAACAAACTACCTTTGCAGGGGTAATCTTGTGATTCTGACACTATAGCAGGGAATTGGCAGGGAAGAAGATAGTGTAAAGATAATTTGCCCAGAAGAAAGCCTGGTAGATGATTGGAAAAATGGAATTGCACTTACCAAGAGGTGTGGTAAGCGAAAAAAACACAAAATGAATCGTGGGCTCCACTCTAATAATAACAGGCAATGTATTAGTGGTGACATTAAATAAGTAAGCAGCTTAATTGGAAATGAAAGAGTCTGGAGGCAAGAGCCATCATACCTTATTGTGCAGTTGCAATGTCAATTGAAAGCGTGTTCGCATAGAAACTGCGCGCGCGGAAGAAATTGTAGTCAAGCACGAAGCAGCGAGCCCAACAGGGGATGGGAAGAGAGAGAAACAGAGAGTACTATTAATTAACAATTAGACGGTAGTGCGCGTCTGGCCACAGATTAGGAGTGAGCATAGCCCCTCTGTCATGCTAGAGGTCTGCAAGAAGTTGCTGTTCTTACCAGCGTCTCAGCTGTAACTGAGAGCAGGAGCCAGGCGTGCGCGGCTCCAGCTTGCAAAATAACACATTGCCCGAGCACCGGATGAACGTGTGGGTGGCGTGAGAGGGATGCCATTTTGGGTGAGGACTCTGTGCTGAGCAACAATGCATAGGGATAATATAATAAGTGGGTCCAGTGCCCAAAACCGAAATGCAGGTTAAAAACAACCGCTATATTTGGCAATCTACAGTTATGTGATGTGCTAAGAGAATGTTGAGCTGAAAATAGACGGCGAATGAAAACAATCATTGCAAAAGGTGTGGGGAAGCTCAAAAAGCTCATGGAAAGAATTGAGATGAGCTGGAAAAAGGCTAAGCTTGAGAACCGAAGTACGTTGGGGCATGTTATCATCACTATACTGTGCACCTGGCAGGGCTTAAGACGAGCACAACAGAGGTTCTGGGGCACTCTAACCTTCACACACACATTTCATTCACTCCTGCGCCATCTGGTTCCAAGGTCTCCACTCCCATTTTGAACTATAATGTATCCATCCCAGCACTTCGCAATACACATTACATGATTGTCGCTCAACGATGTGCCCTGTCCATCCTCTTTGAACTTTTCAGGACTTGTTACTTTGGGGTTGGTGGTCAAAGGGCACCTGGTACCATGGATTTCAGGGATTTTATGGTTTAGTCAGTTATAGGGGATGGCCCAGGTCATGCTTTGGCCAGTGTGAGATAACATGCACACCAGGTGCCAGTCTGTGATCACTGCCTTTTAGAGCACATTCCTCTTGAGCAAAAAACACATATTTGCAACACTGTAAGAACAATGAATAGGTGTTGTGGTGGTTGGAGGTGTTGCTGTCCTCATGGGAGCTTGGCCATGGCTGGAGATTTCCCTCGTTTCACAATTTTGACCTAGTGCATACAATGCTGTATTCGCTGTGCAGGCCTTCCCTTCTACCTATGTTTTCTACTAGATATGCAAATAGCAATACTGGTTATATTTGATTATATTGAAGTGGGGTCCTTTGTGTTGAGAAGTAGACCTTTCACCACCTCTCCTCCCCCTGGCCCATCATCTGCATCTAACCTCACTCAAAGCACTTAGGTGGGTTGGTCAGGGCTGCCCCCTTCCCAACACATGCCCAAATGTAGCAGCCTGCCAACGTTGATATGAGCCAGGTGACAAGAGCATAGATGGCTGGCATCAGATAAGCATCACAACTTCGGGCTTGTCCATGTGCCCTCAATGTCAGTGGATGGCCCAATGCTGCAGGCCCTATTTGTCATGCATGCACCAACTGCCCAGCTGGATGGGTGCAAGGACAAGCTTGGGCACATGACTACACTTTTGAGAAGGAGTCGGCTGCAGCACATGCACACACCACTAGTGTTGGTAAGGGTAGGCTGGACCTGTTGAACTTCTGTTGCCCTGGACTGCAGTTGGTTGCAATACAAGGTTAGTTGAGAAGTGCTTGGGCATGATTCATGTTGGCCCACACCTGATAGGTATTGGACAGTCCCTGTGGCCAGCCCACCATCCTTATATTCTCCCATGGGCACAGGTGAACTGTTGCCTGGTCTGCCTCTGCACTGCTTGGAGGGGAGAGACACCAATGTAAGGGGGCACAACCTGAGGGGACATGCCTCGACTCAACACCGTCCCAAAGCAGGTGGCATGCAAATGTCTGTCTCAGCGGCCATGGCTGGATAAGCAGTCCAACCTACCTGAGATGTTCCAAGTGTGCAAAACTAACCTGTGGCATGCAGGGAGCCAGATGGACAAGCTGCCCTGCTGTTGTGGTGCAAGTCATTGAGGGTCATTTGACAGCCAGGCTCTCTTCTGGGCGGCAAAGGTATTTGCCCACTCAGATGAGCTCCCCCAGCAAGAAAAGCTCTTTGGGCACATTGCATGGCCCTTGTCCATCCTGGGTAGAGGGCAGAGGGAGGCGACTATGCTTATTATACAATGTGTACCCTATTTTACATATAAGGAGGACAGTCCAAAAGTGTCATGTCTCCTAATGGACACAGCAGGAGTACATTCCAAATCGTGTGTCCCATCTGGATCTCTGGAGCCGGCCAGCCTTCTGAACTTAACATGTATTCCTAAGGTCCACCATCAGATGACAGTCAGTCCAAAGGATCACAATTAGCACATGCAGCCAATGGCCAGGCCTCCTGGCAAAGACCACATGCCCACACTGCGTGGTCCCAGTAGGCACAACACAGGGGTAGAAGGGTGTGCAGTGTGTCCCTTGGTAGGGTGGGCAGACACTGAATGCATGGGAACATGGCTGGACTCGGGGACCCACCCCCGCCCATCCCCCCCATGCAGACATGGTGCACGCTGGGAACACAGTATCTGTCAAGCCACTCTGTTCTGTGCAGGGCCCAATGAGCCTGTCATGATCTGATTACATAACGCATGGCCATGCAAGTGGGTGGAGAGGTCTCAAACCACCTGCTTGGGCACATGTACACACAATTACATCTAGCAACATACACCCCTGGCTCCCCATGCAGTAGGCTGACCGATCACACCCCTGTACCTGAGAGCTCAATGCATCAACATGACATTTCCTGACATCCATGCACATGTGTCAGTCTCCGCTGCTGAGTGTGAATGAGACAACCTTCACTTGCAAATGATCAACCCATAGAAATGTTGTGCATGCATGTCTCCCATATGCCCCCATCATTGTAATCTGCCATCTGTGCCTGTCAGAGCACTTGTTGTCGCCAACTCACATTGCATTTGCATGAGTGTACCAACTCCCCAAGAACTGACAGGGCATACCTATGTTTGTCCACTTCACAGATGTCTGTCATCACAGACGCCCAGCATCGGCAGGAGGATGCATGCCAGTGTAGATCAGTCCAACACATATGTTGTGTACAGAAGGGAGCACCTGCAATCATGCATACTCATGCATAACACAGATACACTGCAGAGCAGTGCACCCCATGAGTACACACCAGCAGCTTCCAGATGTTCTTGCCAGTCAAACATCTGGGTGTAGAGTGATGGATAGAACCTCTCAAGGACCCACAACAGAAGAGATGACATGCAAGGGCAGCCCACATGATTCAAATCCATGATGGCAGCTGCCTCTAGGGCTGCCTTCCCCTCTCCTGGCTCACGTGCTTGAGGTCCTCCCAGCATTTCCTCACAGTCTTCACAGAATGAACTGACACACCCTCCGCATTGATGGCAACTGAGATGTGTTCCCAAATCTGAAGGCATCTGTCCGTTACGAGCTGCATTACTGGTTTGTAGAGGGAATCATAATTTGCCATGCCCCGATCCACCAGAATGACAATTTCAGAATAGGTGAAGTTGGTCACCATCTGCCTCACTGACATAGGGGTGCCACTGGATGGAGAGGAATATTGAGCAGACATGGCAACCCCTGAGGCAGGTGTGCACTTGCTGGGTCCTGACAATGTGCTGTGGAATTGTGGTGGTGGAACAATGAGGTGTATTAGGCAGAATCATATGTAGTACCCTTTGGGAACATCACACACAATTAAGACTACAAATGACAGTACAAATTCACCTTTGGTACAAGCCTGTATTACACAGCAAAGTGGTAGCGATGGCTGAGCAGCCAGACTTATCTCAAGAGTAAAGTGAGCAGTATCAATAGTTACACAAAGGACAGCAATTACTATGGTTCAAACAAACACTGACTCTAGGTTTCTGAGAAAAAGAATATACATTTATTTACACATCAGTTATAAAACATTTAACTATTATCAAGCAGTTGAAAAATCACAATCTTAATACACTACGCCACACCCAATAGATTCTGGACAAGTTAAGCTCAAAGTGAAGTGTGAGAAAAATGGCACTCCAGTAATTTAAAAGGAAGGGAAAGACAAAGTTAGACAAAAATTAAGCAGCACCAATAAATAAGTCAGCACGGCAATCTAGAAAAAGCTACTACGGTGAGGAAATCAAATCAAGAGGCATGAGCCAAAGTCATAGGACCAGAGTCTTTTCAGAGGAACACACAGTTCAGAGTAGTTTGCGGTTAAGTCTTTCCCAAGAGTTCAGAACGAAGTTGGTCGGATGAAAAGTTACTTTAAAGAATAGAGAAGGACAAGCCCTTGGATTGCCAAAAGATTTCAAGCACTTTTACCGCGGTCGGATGGAACGAACGACCGGATTTGAACAGTACCTTAAATGGAGAAGAAGGCTGTATCTGAGGCAGAAGTTCCTGGCAGGTCCTGCAGGCTCACGGTTCCTGAAGCGACTGTCGGACTGACACAAAGTAGGAAGACTGGAGGGTCCTGCACTGCCCAGGGTAGAAACCAGCAGCAGAGCACAGCAACAAATAAAAGGTGCTCTCCTTAAAACCCAAGCAGGGTCCGATCCTCCTTGCTATCCGGTTCACTGTTGCTGTGCACAGCAAATTCGACCAGAGGAGGGAGGCCTGGCTTGCAGTTTGGCAAACTGGTTGGTCCCACCAGCTCAAGGGGAGAAGATTCCTTGCAGATCTTCCCTGTCATCGAAGTTTGGAGATTTGGACCCGCAGCAGACCTTCACTGGGAGGTTCAGTCGTGGTAGAGGTCCTCTTCTTTCAGCTTCTCTTCGGTTCTCTCGATTCACTGGCAACTCTGCCTTCTCAGTCCAGGAGACCTGCTTTATATGCAGTTTTCCCCCAGTCACACAGCCTGCCTGTCAATCACACAGCAGGGTGGCTGTCCCGGCGGGACAGTCACCACAGCCAATCACACAGAGTGCGACATAGGTCTCCAAGGAGACCCTGTGCAGGGAGTCTCAAACCCCTCCCTCACATCCTGTCCCCCTCAGACATTCAGGCACCTAACGAGCGCTTCTGTGCATAAGACCACCAAAGACCGGTGGACAAAGGAACCAAACCTGGTTTGGAAGCACAGAGTAAAACACAAGAAAGACTTTTACAAAATGAAATGTTGAATAAACCCAGCTGGAACAAAATAAAAGTAATTGTGGTCCAGCGAGTTTAAGTTTGAGGCTACTAAGATAGCCTAAAACAGTACCAAGGCTATTTAAGTAAACCGCAGTAAGCAATATATGGTAGATAGCACTGCCACCTGCCAAATCTTAATGAAAAGGGAACGAAATAATGTTCCATGAGTAACAGACAAAAAGGGATAACTATTAACCCTTTCCAGAACTCTATGTAAGATAGTTTGTACTGGGCCTGTGGATTTAAAAAGACTAATAATGTCAATGGCAACTTTACATGTTCTGGGAGACAGTAGTCAGTCCCAGAAAATGGAGTTTAAATTTGGAACCCTGTGTCACTGCATTGAATGTGCTGTGTAACACACAGTAAAAAGATGATGCCTATGGAGAAGGTGAGGCTCCACAGTCTATGAACACAAAAATGTTAAACACACACAGCAAAACACATATAAGAGAGCGAAAAAAGGTTCACACTCTTAGCAGGTGAAAAAAATAAATCCTAGAAATCCAGCAAAGCTGCTGAGGGTAAGGGAAATTAGCCATTCTGGAGAATTTTCCCTAACAAGGTGACAGTCCCATGATGGCAGAAGAGGTGGTCACAGGGCCTTACAGGTCAGACACAGGAAAAAAGGCAATGGGGGAACAGCAGGCACTCCAAGGAACTGCTAATGGGCAGCAGGCACTCACACACTACCAGGCAACAGCAGATGGTGAGGTCTGGAAGGAAGACAGGGCAGGAGGAGGCAAATACAATGACATGGTGGCAGGATTTCAGTGTTGCATCTATTCAGAGACAGCAAGGACAACTGAGTAAGGGACATTAGTGCATAAAATAAATGCTAAGCACTGCACGTAGCATGCCTACACGGCCCACAGCAGTTCCAGGGAAATTTAAGAGGTGTGATGCACATTTTGAATCGTGCGCAAGAAGGTATTGAGACAGAGGATTTACTACAGCAGACATTCATCTGGAGGTGCTTTGTGAGCCTTTGCCTCCATGTTATGCATCACGTACCACATTTTCATTTGTGGGGGTGCCTTGCAGAGCCCTCTATGCATTGCGTACTCTTTTGTGGGGTGCGTTGCAGAGCAATCTAAGCATTGCATACCCATTTATTCTGTTAGGGGTGCATTGCGTGCAACAATGTTTTGTTGTAGTGTGCCTTGCAAAGCCTTCTATGCATCGCATGCCCATTTTCACAGTTGGGGGTGACTAAATGCATTGCGTACAGCAAATGTTTTTGTGTGGTGCTTTTTGCACCATTTGCAGATCATGTACACATTTATTCAGTTGGGTGACCATACGCATCACATACCACATTTATTTTTGTGGAGTGCCTTGCGGAGCCGTCAATGCATTCCCTACCCATTATTTTGGTTGGAGTTGCCTGTAAAACCACTACTCTACATTCTGCATTACATGGCCTATTTTATAGGGGTGCATTTCAGATTGACTGCACCATGAGTGGGAAGGCTCAGCTGACATGCGTGAACGTGGACGAGGACGTAGACGACAATGGGGGTGGAGAGCCCTGGACCACCAACGACCACCAGGGGCAGCAGGGGACATCCTGCAGAGCAGAAAGACTCACCACCCCATGAACAGGCACAGGTGAGGGAGAAGGGTCCATCGAAGAGCAAGCACTTCACTGATTTGTAGCTGCAAATCCTCATGTAGCAGCATGCAGAGGAGAATTATGTGTTGCTCTACCCTTCGGCTGGCAGTACCCTTACTCCGACTCAGTGTCAGAGGAAGGAGTAGGAGGTCACTGACCTCATCAAAGCCTGTGGTGTGGAGAGGCGCCCTGCGAGACAGGTCAAAAAGAGGATGGGGCCCTCCTGTGATGGACCGAGGAGAAGCTCAGTGGGAACCTGGCCTCTGCCATGGCCACTGGTGGGGACTTGCCAGAGGATGAGGAGATGAACCCATTTGGAGAGGTCACCGCTGGACTTTTTAGCAGTGAGCAGGTGGCTGGCGTGGGAGGCCACATCAGGTGAGTGCCATGTGTGCTTTCCATATGTGTGTACATTTTTTCAACAGATGCTCACGTACATTGGGGTAGAGTTGGCAGCCAAGCATGCGGACTGCAGAAATGCTACTCGGTATGCTTCCATCACATGACCTGCATTCAGGGAGGTGGTTGTGTGCTGCCTTTGAGTGATTCACATTGATCTCACAGTACACATCACTGTATAGAGGGTTTCACTGCAATGCCAATACACCCATGTGTGGCAATGGCATGCAAGACAAATCTCATTAGACACATTCATATAGTTGTGAATGCAAATCACGACTCACAGGATATAGCAGCAAGGAGCGGATGATGTCACGGTCATCCATTCCCTGGCCCTGGCTGCCTGTTGACAGGGATTAGCGAACATTTTAGTGCAAAAATGCATGAGGCTGTCTCCCAGATAGGAGAATATGTGGATGGCCACATTTTGAGTGTCAATGTATCAGTGGCCATGCAAGCATGCACTGTTCATTTCCATGTCGCACTGTCCTCACACATGGTTGGGGTGCATGTGATCATGATGAACCATGTATCTGCTGGGGGGCAATGCTGCGTTGGTGGTTGGGAAGATCAAGGCGACACATATGCCTGCATGCAATGTTGGGTCAGCAGATGTACCGGTCGTATTTCCACATGCTGCAATAAAACATGGATAGAATAGAGTAGTGGCTCACTGATAATGCACAGACCTCCATCCTTCCACTGATGGGAATCACTCTCAATCATGTCCATGTGTATGTATGTACTCTTGATACTATAAACCATGCCATTTCACATGGACTGATAAACCCTGTCATGTTTGCACAGGTCACTGAATGCCATTCATCTGTGCTTTACAGGTCACAGTGTGCTCAGTTACAATGTCTGATGTATGTGTGGCTGTCCATTTCATGTCTTTATGCAATGAAATGCACTTTTGCATATTCTGCCAGGTGCTCATACCTTGGAATGTTGCTGTCTGTCTTTGTGCAGGTGATGGTGCAGCAGATACGAAGTTGGAGTAGGAAGAGGAGGGGGGTGCACAATAGACCACCAGTGGAGGTCGGGGTGTCGTGCCTCATGTGAATCCCCAGGTACTGCAAGCACTCCAAGATAGGGTTTCAGGCTTGTCTACTGACTCTTCAAAGTCTTCACATAGAGCTGAGGTAACGCATGTGGAGGTCATGGAGGGTTTCCCAGTGGGCAGTCTGGATGTGGCTGTTGAGTCCCAGGAGGGAGCCAGGAGACATGGGTCTGGTCAGTGAGTAGCCCTGCGGCAACAGTGGTTATGGCTGCAAGATCACCTTCCCCTGTGTCAAAATTCGCAGCAGGGTCTGTTGTCCAATGGAGGGTTGAAGGCCTGCTGCCAATGTCGGGTGCCACTGCAACTGGCCAGACCCCTGGCATCCCGCCCTCACCTGCCCCTCACATGTGGTGTACGTGTGCATGATAGACAGTCATAGTGGGAGCAGGAGATTCAGCGTGCAACCATCCAACAGGAGATGGTCAGGGACTTCTATCGCCTGGCTGAGTACATCTCCTCAGCAGCTGCACGGGATGCACCGCATCTGGCCTCTCTGGACCATTGGCAGCAGTTTATGGACACCTTGACAATGACACTGCATGCAAAGATGCAGTCCACAAGGCTCTCTCACTGGTTGGGCATGGAAGTCAACATTTGGCCCGGGAGTATAGCTCACGGGCAATGAGTTTGTCTTGGAATTAGATAGTGCATAGTAACACAGGTTTGAATTCCGATCTTGCACTTAGAAACTGGTCTCTGGTATTAAGCACATTATAAAATAACAATTAGAATTATAAATATAACATCAAAAGTCAGCAGGCTGATCTGGCATCTCTGTGGGATTTCCTGCATAGAAATGCAGTGGCCAACAGAAGAAGCCTGCAGCTGGAGATGTTGTCGTCTGAAACATCCAATTGACATAACACAAAGACCTTGGGGGATTCACTGAATGATGAGCTGTTGGCTACAAGGTTTCTCCACTGTATAGAGATGGGCATCTTGCGGAAGATGTTCTGCCGGCATTTTGATGCGTCACCAGTGAGTACAAATGTGGACTCTATGGACACTTGTACATCGGGACCTTGAAACTATTGGGGTAGTCATGCATGCATCTGTATCACAGGATGCCATTACCAATGAAGACCAGGTTTGCCACTGTGTGGACATGATGCACCACCACCAGCACCACCTGAGGATCCTCCACAGGATGGCAGTCCTAGCCCACCCAATCCACCTCAACCACCTATGCCCTGATGTTCATGAGCTCATGGAGGGGGTATTATTTATGTTTTTGTTCACTTCTGTGGACCCCAACCCCCAGGGTGGGCATGATTTGATTTGTTCACCCCCATGCAAGATGGGCGTTCCACATTTTTTGTTGTCTCCATCCAGGGTGGACTTAATCTCATTTGTAGCCCAGTCCAATATGGATTTTTTTCTATTTTGTGTGTCCTTATCCATGGTGGACTATAATTAAGTGTTACCCCAGTCTGAGATGGACTCTTCATCATTTATCTTTTTGTCACCTTGAGTGATGGGACATTGCTTCTCTAGGCTTTATGGAGTTGGGGGACTGGACATGCAGCCATGCACAATGGAGCTAACTGCCATGGTTCAGTCGACGGCAATGGCATCCCACATACAACCGCAGATAACAATCTACATTGATTTACATATGTACAGTCAGCATTAATGACTCATTTTGCTGGTCCAATCCAATGTCCTATGTTGTTACAGGTATCTTGCCTCATCGAGGGCCCACATGCCCTGAGACTTCCACCCAGCACCCTTTTCCCACCCTAGTCCCCATATATTTTGCAGGACACTGGCCCACCATGCCCCAATGCGGAGACACCGTTTTTGGTGGAAGTGGGGAGGGAATTGCAGCAGAACAGCTGTGCTGGCAGGTAAGGCTGTGCACGGTCTATCATGTTCAAGGCTGGTGATTGTTGCACCCCAATAGGTGCATACAGTGGCACATGTAGGGTTTGTATGGGTGATTGGTTAATGTTTGGGTGATGGTGAATGTCTCTAAAGATGTGGTTTGACCCACATGCCTGTGTGTTCATGTCTCCTTGATAAACCATGCATGTGCTTTGGGTTTCTGGGTGCACATGCACAAAGGGCACCCAACTCAGAAGGCTGTGCTTGAGTTATCCTCCTGAACCCATCAGCAGCCTTTTATATTGCCTAGGACAGCATCCTAATGGACATACTCTGATCTCTAGGCATCATGTACCCTGCATTGAGATGGTTTACCTCTTTCATCACTGGCAGGCCACAAATCTTCATCCTACCACCCTTCTTCCCCCTTGCCCTGACTCCAACAGGGTCCCAAGGGAGACTCCCTATCCTCCCTACACTTCAACCTGTGCAGAGTTCTTTTCCCACCCTTATCCGCTCACTTGAACTTTGCTGCTACAACAATGCAGATGACACCCAGATCATCTCCAAGATCCACAAGGCCCTGCATATCCCCATCCTGACCTCACCTCGTGCCTCACAGATTTCCAACCACTGCTTGACAACTAACCAACTCCTCCTTAATCCTGGTAAAACAATACTCCCATACAATGTCCCAGCACAGATAGCCCTGCTGAGGGCACCGTTATGGCCCATGGAAGTGTAGTACTACATGTCATGCCTGTGGTGGTTTTCATGGAGTCCAACTTTATTTTTTTTAGGGTGCCTGGCTAATAGGAATACATCAGTTGAATTGCACATTGATGGCCGGGCAGCATGCCTGTATATTTCCCTGCACTCCACAGGGCATATTTAGCACACTTGAACCATCGGGATTTGGACTGCTTGACACATGTGCACACCTGACAGTCTTTATCTGTGTTCCACATACAAGTTACTTGTACTGTTGCTTTTATGTATGTTTTCTCACCTTCAATGTATTGGATGACTTTTCATTTCCCAATTCTTGCTACAATCTTGCACTGCAAGTGGCTGCACTCTACGTGATTGTATATTGTTTGCTCATGCCTGGGAAACTTCCTCCACCCTCTAGATTGCACTGCACCCTATGATTCCTGCCCCCTTCGTGGGATCAGCTCATCTTGGAGCTGGGCTCTGAATGAGGGGCAAGCAACTGCAGGGCAGTGTTGACCTGTCCATGTACTATGGTTTCTAACAGGGGATGTAGGTGGGTAAGGCAGAATCTGGAGTGGGGTGCCACAGTCTTACATGCGTGGGGAGTGAGGATATGGATCTGTTTCTGGGTTGCCTGCATTGTTGTGTTGACTGTGTGGGTTGGGGGCTGAGAAGCTGCGGAGTCCCCTTTGGTAGGTACTCCTCATTTTCACTGTCTGCTCTATTTTTTTTAATATTTGGTTTAGTTGAAATACAACTTTTTCAAATATATATTTTTCCATAGTTTCCATTTCATGTGCAACTGTACAAACAATTCATTTGATCAGATCAGAATATTTACAGTTGTTACAGATGCATTTCAAACACACTGTTTAAACAAAGTGACACGTTCACAATTTTCACTTGCATTAACAAAGAAATTAAAATGAAGATGCAAAAACTTGCAATGTAAAAACAACAAGGTATGCAACCTAAAAACATCTATCACTTAAAATAGAGTTAAACAGCTTTGCCCTGCCTTCTCGACAGTCTATATTCACATTTTAGGCTTGTAATGAGTACAGTTGCTATTTTCACAGCTATTCTCTTCGCATTGCAGACTACTTCCCACATATTCAATTGGACAATGTCCGGTATTCACCAAAAAACCTTAAGTAATGTTCTCGTCTAACAACGGTTTAATTATCACATTCCACAACTAGATGTTTCAATCTTTCAGAATATTCTGGGATTTCTGCAAAAGCGACATGTGACATCTATAACTGTGTTAGATCTTCTAGCAATCACAGTTTTTGTGGCCCACAAATGAAATCTCATATGCATGATATCTGCTCTGTATTGATGGTCAAGGGACTTCATAAGGTACAATGGAATCAGGTTAAGTTGTTTCTCCATAAACACACCTTGAGTGAAACTTTTATATTTCCTGCATTCCATAATAGTGTTACACCAGTCTAGGATCCACACATTTTCGTTTCAGCTTCTTAGTGTTAGTTACTAACAGATCTAAGTAAATATCTGCACTGGACATAGCAGTACAACAAGCAGTCTGCTAAGCAGCAAATGAGCCAATTCTATCCATGCTCTTATCCAGGGCTGATAGTAATGATGGAGTATATGCATTCGCTGTTTTATATTTTGCATAGAGTGTCAGCCTATTCCACTCCACTACAGCAAAGAGAAGTCACACCCAGTACAAAACACACACTCTGTACTGATGTACTGGATAGGATTTTGGAATAGGTAGCATAGCCTTCCAAAATGCACCTTCCAGTATGTTCCAGTCTATTGGGGTTTCCGGAAGTTTAGTATGCCCTCCATATGTAATATCTGGGACAACCTTGCCCCTATAAAATGTTAACACTGGAGCAATAGAAAGTTTCCTGTATTTAGATTGTATAATGTTCACTTGGGATGTCAGGGCTTTGATTTTACTACTTAAACCAACCTTATACAGACTTTCATTTTTGTGTCATTTATGATTACGGCCATATATTTATGCTGCTTGGTTATATCGATATCTTTATTACCTAACACCCATTCGAATAGGCGCTCCAATCTTTTTTTGGCGTTATTCCATCTCATGATGTTAGATTTGTTAACATTGTGGCAATAACTGCTGAGCCGGTGGGCCATTACCGCCTAAAATAATGCCACCGGGGCCTGAAGTTACAGGCCCGATCGTAGCAAGGGCCTTAACGGTGGCCCCGGGGGCATTACTTTAATTTGTTGTATGTCAGTGTTGCGTATTGTTTGCCATTTTCATTTGCAATGCATTGGGTGGTAGTAAACGGAGATCCTCATGTCTGTGGCTTGAAAAATGGATTTGTATGTCAAACCATACTTTGTATTGTAAGGTTTGAGGAAAGTTTACATAAACAATGCCACATGACCATAGATTTGTAAGATGCTGGAAGTGATTGGTGCTTTGTTTTGTACTTGATCATTTCCGTTTCGCCATAGTTTTTTAATTATGGCAATGAACACATTGTTGGCAGCAGTGAATTCGGGAGATTGCATTATATTGACTTTTTGGCTGAAGGGTGGATTGTTAAGGTGGTGATTAATACCAGAACAGAGAGATATTAGGCTTTGTGATTGGAATTCAGTTGCCTGGACTGTGCGCACCTCAGCATAAAATGCACATAGGTATGAAGCTAGACTTTCAAATGATTCCATTTCAAAAGTAATGGAATATCCTGTCTGGCAAAGCCAGCCTTTCAAAGTGTCAACTGTCTATTGTGTTGCACTTTGAGTATTTTGCTCACTCCTATTCAATTCCAGTACATCAAGCTTCGCATCTGGTACTGAAAGATGGCGCTTGGCAACAGCACAGGAGGCCTTGTTGTTTATGTAATCACATTGGTTTGATGAAGTAGATGATCCTTTTTCTCTTTCCATGCTTTCCTCGTTAAGCCACTCCTCTTTGGAAATGATTCCTGTAATGGAGAAGTTTATGTTTGTCTCCAATGCGTACATTTCACTGGAGCGTGAAGGTGGATTGAGCCTGAGGGTTGTTTCCTGACGGCGTTTACGGCGGAATGAAAGAGCTGTGTTCACTGCCACATTGCGTTGCTTCCGGTTGAGGAAACGGAATGTAATGAGGGCAAAATGGCGGCGTATCAAGGTAAGTGAGGCAGTGTACCTGGCACGCGAAGCACGTACCTGCGTTGTAAGAGGATTCAATTCAACACTACAGCTAAGTCAATGCCTAGTCTGGGATACTGAATGGAAACCCTTATTGATATATCTTTACGTCCAGTTCATGCGTTCTGGATGACTACCCCTATATAACACCCCTCTCTTGGAATCCCCCTGACCCCACTGAGCCAAGAAGTAGTTCTGTTTTGCAAGTTTAAAAGGTTTATTTGATCATTTAAACAATAGATATATATATATATCACCCTTTATAATAAATTAATAATTGAATATCACACTTAATCTGAGCAGTAATCAATAATGGATAGTCCGGCACTAGCACACTTCTTTATAATCAATGATAAGTGGTTATAGGATGGATAAGATAGCAACAATACTTTTCTGGTTTCAAAACGATGCAAGGTGGAATGAAATTGCAGTACAGAAATACTCAATATGATTTCAACAAAACAATATAATCACTTTTCTCTGGCAATCCACTCCCCCCTTTATGCAATGCAAGGAAATGGAAGGAAAGCACACAGTTCTCATAAATGCAATCAAATGTAATTCAGTTCACCCCAGCAAGCTTAGCTACAGAAGTTTGAAACACAGGCCCAAAATGCTTTTATATGTGCTGGCAATGAAGTGAAAAATATGCTAAAATGCTTTTAATTCCCTCTAGAGGTTCAGGGTGAGTGGTATCTAGTAAATATTAGTCCAGGCTCACTCTAGCAATGATTCAGGGATGGTTCTTAAGAGGCAAACTAATTTTTAGCAAGGAAAGCAAGGAAGCTGCTGTTTTTACACGTGGCTGGATTTTTAACCAAATCGCAAATCGCGGTAAAATTCGCGAGTGCGAGAATCGTGATTACGGCACAAGTATGAGGAGTAGGAAGTCGGTTCTAAGCTTTCAGAGGAAAGTTAAACCAAGTTCCTAGCCCAAACGATTCCAGAGATACGAATGATTAAATAAAGGTAGTTTTTCGGATTTGAAATTTTAAAAGTTCAAAGCGAAAGGTTACAGCTTGCAGCTAGAAAATGACAGGTGACAACTAGAAGGCAGTTCTACTTATATTAAAATAGTTTGGATTATATTATTTTAACTAAGAGATTGGTTCTGCACAGTTCTGCTAGGTACTCGCAATATATTTAGAAAGAGGCCTCGCCACGGATCTGGTCAACAGGTTTTGGACTGGACTCCGGTTCAGCTCTCTGGTTCTGCGAACAGCGGTCTGGGTCAGCTCTGCTCTGCTTGTCTAGCCTCTCTGGATTCTGGATACTGCTCTGCTTTCTAAGTACTGCTACAGGTTCTGGAGATTGATGGATTTGAAGTCTGGATCTCTGGATGTTGTATGGCCCGGCAGCATGCTCCGCAGCAAATGGAATTGAATGTCCCTATCTGTCCTGACTGTCTGATTTTATGTGTTTTGAAAGTGGGTGGAGAGGCTAGCTTTCTAGGCCCTACCCCTCTCCACTTGTCATTGGCCACTTCCTCCTCTTCCCCTTGATTGGGGGAATGAAATGAAGTGTCATCATGATGAGGTCTGTTTATGATACAGAGAACCCACCCCTGTCAACTTGACATCCAAATCTATATCTGATCCAAAATACATATTTCATAGATACACAGTGGTTTGAAATTACATGCACCCATCACATATCACATGAGGTAGCCCCTGTTCCAATTCTGCTCTTCCTGGGGGCTTGCATTCAGAAATGGCAACCTTTGGTGCTTTTTAGTGGGTTTTGCAACATCGGAATTTTCTCCAGATTTATATACATTTACACGGCCTGTCAATACATACCCCAGTAAATGACCATGTCTCTAGCTTAAACACAGAGTCTGTAGTATACATAAATAGCAGGGTTTTGCCCCAGAACATCACACAAATTGGAGTTTGGGCTTGAATCGAAGGTACATTTTTTAAATGAAGGCTCTCAAAGTTATACATTCCTGTCATTTGATTACAAAGAGTTATCAGTGTTTCTGTAAAATATATATTTTGCTTTCAATTCAGTTCTCAGAGTGTTGGAGTCCGCCTCCAAGACTTGGGTGGGTCAGTGATCACATGTGTCTTCTGGCAGGCAGGCCTTTGTTGACAGGAAACAGTCAAAATCAACATATTCTATTCAAGTGCAATAGCCTATTGTGTGGTCTCCAGGAGGTTGAGGTCAGCAGACCAGGGGGTCACTTTGCATTTGGTTATTATGACCATGTGATATCCTGGGCTGTGATGTGAATCTCTTGAGGTGAGAGGGTTTCCCAGGCTTCTGGCCTCTGGGAACAGCAGGTGGCTAATTTTTAATTAAAATGCAGCCTTTGAAGTCAGCTGAGTCAAATCCCTTTGTCAGCAACTGCACTTAGTTCTCCTGTCAGAGTTTAGACCGCTAGCGCCGCCTTGAGGATTTTGTTGGTACTGCATCCATTTTTGGGATCTTTCTTGGATTAATGCATTCCAAACAGGAATGGTTCTTACATGGTAGTAAATCCTTGCTTAACATTGTTTTGATGGGGCTCCTTACAGTAAAATGGTTATGTGGAACCCCACAAAAGGGTTGAATCTTTAAAGTGGTCCGGTGAGCCACGATTTCAGCAACTTTGTGACATCAATAACAGTGGATTTTGTTAACAAAGATCTTTCTTTACACTGGTGGGTGGCAAGTGAGGTAACCATTTTGGTGTGCGCACAAACTGTGTGGTTCTCCTGGATTCTGGCGCACTTGTGGGCTTTTTGGCCATCTTGGATTTTCTAAGCCCACAACACCAAATGTTGCAGCATGATAGCTCAAACGTGGGTCAGGACACCCAACAGCGTCCACGGGATTACAGTGTGGTATGACTCGGAAATGAGCCATTCCACGTTAAGTGCATCACGTGGATTCGCAATGCTGGGTACTAATACTTGATAACATATTTTCTTTAGCATAGATTGCTAGCCTGTTCAGATGCCTTTGCAGGCCTATTGGGGTCCGATCAATAATAACCAAATCATCCACATAGAACAAGTCGGGTATTGGTTTGGCTTCTAATTTAGGTGGGAAGGATATGCTATTATGGAATAGCGGATACAAGTATTTTATGTAAAAGCAGAACAAGGTTGCAGAAAATATGCAGCCTTCATTAAGGCCTTATTTAGTGGGTATGGAATCGGATAGTAACCCACTCTGAGTATATTTGAAATGGACGGTCGTATTCATGTAAAACTGTTGTAGGGCTTGTAATATGTAGTTTGGGCAACCTGCCTGGGCTAGTTTTGTCCATAACATTTTTCTTGAAATTGAGTCAAAAGCGACTCTGAAGTCATTATAAACTAGAGAAATTTGATGTTTTTTCATCTCTGCTTGTTTTTTTTAAGTCTGATAATATTGTGAGATTGATAGATGTTCCAAGTCTGGCCATGAATCCCAATTGATGTGGATCTGACATCTTAGTCCCAACCAGCCATCTGGTTAAATCCCTTTATATCAGTAGGGCATATAATTTGCCCGGGATATCCAAGAGCGCCAGGGGCCATTCATTTTCTGGGAGCTTCCTATTGCCTGCTTTAAAGATTGGAATTGATTTCTTCCAGGTAGCTGGTATACTTCTTGTTTTACTAACCCTTATAAACAATAGATACAGTATTTCTGTCCATTCCATCAAATTAGCTTTGAGTACCATGTTGGAAAGGCAATCAGGTCCTGGTGCCCGTGAGGTACTCAGTCTTCTGTTTAATGTCATAATGTCATGGTAATCAAATTGGAGTTGTTTATTATCAAGCTGGGTGGAAGCCATTTCTGTTGTCTGGTCGGGGTGTCCATATATATCTGCATAATATCCAATCCAATCCGCTTCCGCGATTGAATTTAGTATCAATGGTTCTGTATTCTTAATAGACAACTCCTTTAACAGTTTCCATATCATAGAACTTGATTTAGTTGTTTCGCCCGTTAACATTTGTTCATTCTGTACTTGGTTAGCCTTTGCTCTATGTTGTAACACAAAGTTCTTATATTTAGTATGCAGATGTCTCAATTTCAATTTATCGTCATTATTCACACTTAATTTTAATCTGCGTGTGTCTTTGTTGAACTTCTTTTTAGCATTTTGTATGTCTTGTCAATTTTTTTTTAGCTTTGGTAAATTCGACTTTATTCTGTTTTGGCCTTGTGACACTTGGATGATTGTAATACTGGCCCTCATTACGACCCAGGCGGTAAGTTACCGCCTGGGCCGTGACTTTACCACCAAGGCGTAAACTACGTTTACGCCATGGTGGTTGGCGGACTTACCGCCCCATTCCGACCTTGGCGGGGCGGTAAGTCCCCAATCCCCATTTACCCTTCCCCATTCCCATTTTTGCCCCATAGGGCATAATGGGAGTGGGGAAGGCGTTAATTACGCCACCGTAAATTACGGTGGCACAATTAACTCCATGGTCCCTTAGCGCCATGGATTTTAACACCTGCTAAATGCAGGTGTTAAGTCCGCCATGGCGCTAAGGGACCTCGTACTCAGGCGGTAAGGGTCGGCGCTGTTTACGGCGCCGTAAACCCCTTACCGCCTGAGTTGTAATGATGTGTGTTGCTGAAATGCGTTCTACCCCAGACAATTTCAAGTATATTATATCCCGGGAGGATAGCTTAACGACACGTGCGCGCCTTGGAAGCAAGACGACACGAAGCAACACAGGTTCGATCCCTGGGTCCGCGCTTAGAAACCTCTGGGTGTTTAAGCGCGTTATAAATACGCAACTAAGATTAACAAAAACAATTATGCAACAAACAAAAAAAAAAACAATCCTGTAACAGCGCCTCGATGCTCGCGGGCTGTGTGAGCGCTTTAAAAATGTAAAATAAATTAAATAAATAAATAAATACATAAATAAATAAATTATGATCACTATCATCGTTTTTTACCACTTGAAAGTTGATAACATTATGTACCGCACACTGTGATATGAACACATAATCAATGCTACATGAGAATGAGCCTCGTTTCCATGTAGACTTCGGAGGAATGTCATCCTTAAAGGTACAATGTACCATTCAGCATAGTTAGATTGCGCATCTCCATCAATTTTAATCATCGCTAGCTTTTACGCTTGCTTGTTTCCTCCGATTATCCAAGCAAGTTATATTCATATTACCAGCAATCATTATCATATGGCTATATTTATCACATGCTATTACATTAAGCAATTGCATAACATTTGTGATAAAATCATCATCTTCTATCAGGGCCGAGTTCTAATATAAATTTAGTATAGCAATACATAGATTCTTTTCACACCTGTCTGTTTTGAAACAGAGTCTGACTAGCTGTAGAAAAGCATGAGGAGATGCCCATGGATACAGTGTCCCTTTTAGATTGTTTTTCATAGCGATAAGGAGTCCCGACCATGGCCTCCCTTTCTTTTGTTTTATGGTGGGGATACAGGCGATATCGTAGTCAGAGCATGTGGGTTGATCTACCAGCCATGTTTCTTGCAAAATAAGTAGATCATATGCCTAAAGATGCTTGAATTTGTTCTTATCTAACAAATGGGAGAACCCTCTTTTTTTCCCAATAACACATCTAAGTGGTGGGATACTAGGAGCCTGGCTCTAATTAGTACCTTCTTTTTTTGGTCCTTACTGGTATTTCTCAACCGGTCAATGATATTTTTAGATGGGTGTCTCTATCTTTAGAGTTTCCCGATTGGCCACTTGCAGTGCTGAGTTTGTGTGCTGATTTTGAATTTTTTTTTCCCTATTTGCATTATTGTGTCTGCCATCATTGAAACTTACGGTTCTAGAATTGTTGTAGGGCTCAGCTTCACAGACCGAGCTCCTATGAAATTTCCTTACTTGTGTCTTTAGCATGTGTGGCTGTTAACAGCAGTCCTTTCTTTTCAAGACTACTTCTCTCCTGCCAGATGGTATCTCTGCCTATGCAGAAAGGCACCCATGATGACACTGCATCCTTTTTTGCAGCTCTTGTATACTAAATTGCTTCAATATCTCCTGATCTTATGTTCTTTAGTTTTGGTATGTGTTTGAATATTGTTAGTAATGTAGTCCTGTTAGGATAGGGATCATCTCTTTTCCGATCTTTCATCTGAACAAATTTATGATCTTGGTCTTTGTTCAAAATCATTATTTTCTGTGCTAGTTGTGCGATCGTGAGTCTTTTTTCTAGAGGTTCTTCCATTCTCATTTACGAGCCTTTGAGGCTGGCATCAGAATCATCACTTTTTGTTGCTTTCTGAAGTTTTATACTGGTCATTATAGCTTTATCTTATTCAGTGGCAATATCTAAATTGATACAAACCGAGTCTACATGAGCCCGACTGCAACCATTGGCTTTGTGTAAGCGTCTTTGTTCTAGCCTCTCATAGCCAGCCATCTTATTGGGAACTGTATCTTTCTCAACATCTAAGGGGCTTTTATCTCATTTACTCCTATTTTGAGGTTATTTCGGAGCACGTGAGGTGACATAGTAGTGGAGTATGTCGAGCAATTTATTAGTATTTCATCAATTGAGTCCAGATTTAAATCTTCAGATAGTTGTGCAAGACTTTCTGTTGGTGCTATGCTCTTTTTGAGTGATTTCCCTTGTTTTATTCAGACAGGCATTGATAGCGCCTTAATAAAAGCTTTAGTGTGTGAATTTGTGATTTTTAGCAGATCTGATTGATTCTTTGGCTTTTTCCTTGATTTATTGATGGTGGGAGTCTGCTCTTTTCCCTCTTTGAAGCAGATATTCCTCTTTTTTTTTCCTCCTGGGCTCAGAACGAAAAACGTCATACAGTTCCTCACCACAAGCCTCTGCAGATGTTTCTCCGGCGTCATATGTGGCAATGTCGACTGCAGCAGGCGGGTTTTGACTGTTAATGAACACAATGCTCTCTTCAGTGATCACTAACGCAGGAGTATCTTCCGTCGGGAGGCCAGCCCAAGTTACATCCTTCACGGTCTCAATTATCACATTAGATTCTGTTTGATCTAGAGACTCATCAAAAGATCATTGCTTCTCACTTGCTCTTTGATTATTATCATTTTCAAACATCAGTTCTAATTTCATTTCTATCGTGTCTAAGGTTATCTGATGGCACTCAGCTTTTTTATTTAGAGATTCATATAATATAATCAATGTGTATAAACTATTATGCAATACAGTTAACATTGGTTCTTGGCTTAAGTTATACTTTTGTTTCATCCCGAATGATGTGCGTGGGGTTGGCCAGGAAAGGAAACGGTAGTATTTACATCTGAGTCAGGGGAATAATGGTATAGGATGCGAGATTGTGACAGATTAACTGTGTCCAATGGGGTTATCGCTCATAATGGGTTTCTGGTGCCATTGTATCAATCATCTGTGAAGGAACTTTAGTCAGGTCACTGCGCACAGCCAAAACTCCCTTCATTTTCAACTGGGGCGACCACTCTTAATTGCAAAACATTGTTTGCCTCTAAGCTTAAACGTTCAGGCACTGGCTTATACGATTCTGCAAGCTTATTCACTGCGCATGTTTCATCGGAGCTAACTACTTCATTTGTCGTGAAAGGTTGTTTTGTTCTCAAAGGCACTCGCATTTTTAAGGCCTGTGAGTACAAATAAGGAATCACAGTCTCATCCTGCAAATACAAATGAACTCCTTGCGTTGTGTTTTCTTACCATTAGGCAGCTGACCTTGATTTGGCTCACAGTCAAATGCCGCAGGCAGCGGCGTGAACTGATCCAGTAATTCTTCGCCTGTAATTGAATTCAGAGTAGCTGCATCGGCCTCACCACGCGGAGCAGCCACTCGCAGCACCAAGTTTGTGCCCGTGCATGGTGAGGACAAGCATGAAGCATAATACTTACGAATGTCCATTCCTAATAATTTGGAATTCTTGAGATTCTTCATTCCAGCAAACAATGTAGTGCCATCCAGAAAGCTCTGCTCTGTGTGCAAATGGTCAGAAAGAGCAGGAGCTGTAGTCTTTAACCTCACCACGGAGGGTGAAGGAATGGGCGGCATGCCTGATTTTAGTGTATACGGCTCCATGCTGGCACAGCCGTTACTCCTGTTTAAAGCTTTTTCTTTTTACACATTACAAGATCCAATTGAGCACTAAACCAGCACTGTGTCAGAAGTGAAATACAATAATAGTACAGAGCAGCTAGCCCTCCGCCAAGCTGCACAGCTGATCAGCCAATCAGCACTCCTAAAGAACCCCCACAAAGTGGGCGCGCGATGCACGTGTGCTCAAGGTATTGTAGTGCACACTGGGAGGTTGGGGAGGAGCCAACAATGGAGCTGAAAAAAGTATAAGAACAAAGTATCAGAGTAACATTCTAACGTTCTAAAGTCCTTTGCAGTTTGAATTATTTCTCAGAGTAGTATATGAATTCCAATAGTATTCCAGAGCCCAGGTCCACACAATTAGTTCAGATAGCAGCTCAGGTAGTAGATATGGATCGGTAGCAACTTCACGAGTACCCTTCAGCCAATCAGCACTCCTAAAGCACTCCCACAAAGCACCTGCTCTATTTTAACTTCAGTTGGCCTCTCGGCCTCTCTTCTCCAGCTTCCTACTTTTCCTCTCCTTCTATCACTTTCTGTCTCTATTCCGCCCTTCTCTCAGCCCTCACCCTCTCAAACAGGCCCCTTCCCCAGCCTCATCTCCCCACCAGCTAATCTCCTCCTTGCTTCTCATTCCCTCTCTATCTCGCCCCTCCTCAGCTGTCCATTCTTTACTTTCTCTCCTCTCTCCCAGTCCCTCTTACTCTCTCCCCTCCTTCCTGTCAGCCTACCCAATCAAAATGTCTCTCTCCCGCCATACACCTCCTCCCTTGATGTTCCTGTCCCTCCACTGCATCCAAGGGTAGTCCACATACCCCCTGGTCCCATGAAATTGGCTGTGCTGCTCTTGCTTGCCTGCCATCTATTTCCTGCCTTCTGGCTACGGCCCAAGCCAGACATACCCCTTTGTCCAGTGTCCCTAACGTAGTCTTCCGGCTACAAGCTCACTTTTCTGCCAGTAATTGATCAGGTCCTGAGTTCTGATTTTGCTGTCTTCCAAGGTGTTGACAGTCTTTGGTGTGACCTGCCTGTTATTGCATGTGGGGAGACCCAGTCCATCTGCACACACAATGCACCCACCCACCCCGGGTCTGTTCATCCCTGCTCCAGGACAGCGGCTCTGCCTGGGGTCTCCCACACAACCTTACCCATTTTGGCCTGCCTCCCATATCCACAGGCAGCTGTTTTCAGCAATTGGCTTCCACCCTTCTTAGTGTCATGTCAAGGGTATGCCTCCTTGGGTAGGACCTCCTATGTGGCTGGCTTCTGCTTCCAAGCAGAGCAAATGCTGTGCATTCTGGCAGCTCAACGGTGGTCAGATCAGAGTGGACAGGGATGGCGGATGTTATCCTCAGTGTTTTCCCTTTCTGGCATGCTGTTCACCCATCTCTACCGAGCATGTGCCAAACCCCCTGTCAACACACCAGTGGTGGCATGTGGAATTACCCCTGCTGCTTTCCGTTGTGCCTGAGCCCAGAATTTCACCTTCCACCACCACCCCCAGAGCCTTCTGGCCCTGCAGTGCCAGTGTGGGCAATCTGTACACTCCCCCAAGCTGTTGTATGGGTGCACACGCTGTTGCTTCTGTCCCACAGATGTTCCCATGGCTGTGATGATTTGGCCGAAGTGGGTACAAGGCTCCCCCCATTGCCACTCTCCAGCAGGTGCAACTACTGAGTAGTCCCTGCAAGTGGCATAGGTCTGTCTCGAAGATTGAGCCATAAACGTGTTTGTACACATGGCCAGTTGTGTGACACTGCACATGGCTTGTTGAGTCAATGATTTACCATTTGATGGCTGTATGTGTCACTTGGATTATTGTGGTGTATGTACAGCACATATATGCCAGCAAACGCTGAACTCCTGTGATGTGTGCATTAATCAAACTTACACCAATGTGTCCTAGCACAGATGCTTTGGTGACAGTAGCTAAGCTTGGTGAGTTTGCACCTCTCCGTGAGTGCAACCATACATTGTGATGTCTGCCCTGTCACCTTCTGATGGCACTGCCTGTGCCTCCCATGCTGTTCACAGGTGAGGGTGAATCAAGATTCAAATCCAGAGAGGGAGTCTGAGAAACAGCTACCACATTCAAGATAGGCAGGAGGCATGCAAATTACCCACTCCCAATTCAGTGAGGTAGTGACTTCAATCCTTCACTCTTTTGAGGGACTGTGATTGGATTGTGTACACTTCACATCCTTAGACGATGATTCATTGGAATGCAAGTCTGGTGCAAGCAGCAGTGGAAATTTCAGCTCCAAATGCATATGTGATGGTTGTGGCATTCCACATTACTCAAATTGAACTCGAGCTGGGTGTCTGGCATGAGGCGCTGTGGGATGTATCAACCCATTCATCCAAGCCCTGCAACATCACTGTTCATTGCTGGCAGAAGAAACATCATCATGGCAATTGGAAAGCATGCTGCTCGCTAGAAATCACCTGAAATTGCACAGTGAAAGCCTGAAAAATAGGCCACCATCTACTTTGTGCCTATGTCAGTAGTGAGCACAGGAGATCACTGCCAAAAAACACCATTGGGTTACCCACAAAGTAGCCTGAAACCACTTGGAAATAGCAATGCTGACTGAAAAAGAAACACAGAGCTGTTTGAAAATCCATTTTCTTGATTGTCAAAATGTGCTAAAATCATGGCTCACAAAACCACCAAAAAGATCCAACCATCTTGTTGGGTGTTCCACATTACTCTACTGCAAGAATCCACATCAATACAATATCAGCAGGAATCATATGCTTTCAGAGCAAAATCCCCTTTTAAAGATACTGATGGAAAGAAAGCTGTCAAAATGGGTGTAGTACCATTACTCGCCTCTGTCGGGTGCTGGCGATTTATAATTCTGATAGGAGAACTGGTGTTTCAGGAGTTAAATATGCCAAAGAAGAGAATTCCATCAAAATGCAATATAGAGTGCGACACAGTGATTTCATGTTGAAAAAGACTTGATTTAAAGATATGTTGCTTATTTTAAGTTTATAAATGTTATTTTTTTTTCACAAGGAACTATGTTACAATTGATCAGAAATTAACCTGATGCAGTTAAAACTCCAAAAGACTTGCTTCCCCTGACAACCCTTCACACCTTGGGCCTTCCCACCAAAAGGGAGGATGTTGCATGGACATGATAATCAAATGGGGAGGGGATTTTTTCTGCTGGCAGGAGAAAGGGACAATAGAGTCTTTCAAATGAATACAATATGCTAAATTCGGGTGTAACTGACAACTATATGTTTTATAAAATTGCTTATAACAAAGTGTACCAAACTGATAAAAATGTAAAACTTTCAGACGGTTAAAATGAAAAATTCACTCACAATTTAAGTCTAAGCTGGACGCAGAATTTATTAATATCGCAGCTGCAGTGTTTTTGCTATGAACATTAGAAATTACAGAGATGTGCTCAGATGGAGTGTGCATGCCTGTGTAAAATTTGGTGCAGAACCAATATTGGGAAACCCACCAAAAATGCGAATAAGTGGTCATTTCTGAACCCAAGCTTGTAGGAACATGGGACATTAACAGAGACATGCCTTAATTAATCTGTGATGTGTATATGTATTATGAACAACTTGTGTATCTGGGAAATATGTTTTTGGGAAAAATTGATTTTCTATGTAAAACCAAAGGGGAGGGATTTCAGTTAAGCCATAAACACAGCATCACTCTGACTCATTCTGACACGCTGATCCTTTCTCCAGTCAGGGGGCAGGGAATTCTCTAACCTATCAAATCCTTAGAGGGTTGGGCATAGAGAATCAGCATACCCACCCACTTTGGAAACACATAAATAAGGAATGCTAGGACAGATGAGGAACATACTCTTTTCCACTACTCAACTATTCTTGGCGAAGCACTCTGCCGGAAGACTCCAGACTCCAGATAGATCCAGAGACCAGACTCTAGAACCCAAACTCCAGAACCTTGAAGCAGAGAGGCCTAATCCAAAAGCGGAACCCTTCTCAGCAGGCTTCAGAATCTTTTGCAACCTGATTTTAACCCCTAAACTTCCCAGAGGCATCTCAAAATCCAACAGCCAGGCTGAGCTGTTTTGCTTCTAGCCTAGAACCCTGTGCTAGAACCAAGATCCAGACCCAGAACGCAGTGCTGTATCAGAACCCGTCAGATCCAGTTCAAGAGGCCGTGCAGACCGCAGTGCAGTGCTGAGAGCAGAACCCAGAGTGTCTGAGACCTGTCCGGTGGCGAGTGAAGCCAAACTCTTGACCAGATCCTGATGGGGCCCAAGCCTAGGAGTGAGTATCTAGTCTAGAACTGTGCATAGTCATCTCTTAGTCTAAAGTAATCTTATTCCAACCATTTAACCTGTCCAGAACTGCATTATAGAATCTTGTGTCCATCCTGTTGATTCCAAATCTGTAAAGCGCAATCTGTCATTTTGAAATCTTGACTTTTCTGAAAATCTACCTTCACAAAAACCTCAATAACTTTTGAACCGTACGTCCTAGAACCGAACTGTCTTTGTGAAGCCAAGATCCTAAGCTTTCCAACGAACCTAAAATGACATTCCAATTCATTATAGTTGTTCCGTAATCGCGTTTCACGCACGCAGAAAACTTGCTGCGAATTGCAATTTAGCTCCATTTCACCACTTGTAAAAATAGCTGTTTCTTGTTTTCAACTGCTGAAATTCGTTTCCAATCTGGCAATCATCCATGAACCATTGCTAGTGTTGACCTGTACCAATCCAAAGTAACTCTCACTTATCCTGAATCACATTTAGTGAATTAGTGGAATATTTTCCCATTCATTGCAATCACATTCAAAAGTATTTTTGCCTGTTTAAAATCATACCTGTTTTCTCTAAACTAGCTGGGGGAACTGGGATTGAACTGCATTATTGATTGTATTCTTGAAACCTGTGTGCCCTCATTTCCATTTCTCATATTGCATACTGGGGGGAGTGAGTAGTCACAGGGGATCATATTGTCTTTTGATTGAATTCACATCAAGTTTTATTTATGTGCTGCATTCTTTCCTATTATTGCATTTCCTTGAATCCATATCAAGTATTCTCTGCTACAGTATCCTTCCTATTCCTACTCCTAAGTGATTAAAGAGATTGTTCATTTTGTAATGTTAACAATTGTTGATTACAGTCCACATTCATAAGTGCGCTATTCAGAGATTATTTTATTCATAAAAGTGTGATATATCTATATTGTTCAATTCTTCAAATAAACCTTTTAATTTGCAAAACAAACCTACTTCTTGGCTCAGTGAGGTCAGGGGGATTCAAAGAGAGGGGCGTTATATAAGGGTTCATCATCCAGATTTAAAGAACTTTAACATAAAAAATATATAAATAAGGGCTTCCATTGGGCATCCCAGACTAGGCATTGACTTAGTTGGAGTTCTGGATTGAAGTCACTTACAGCGCACAAATGCCTGTCCCAGCCCCAGACAACATCACCATTTGATGGCCCATAACACTGCCATCGAGGAAAGCAGGCAGTATGAGTACCCATGTGTAATGTTCCACAATGGTCTGGTTGCTCTTCCAAGTGGTTTTTGAAAAGAACATGGATCTGTCTCACCATGCAGGCAGGACAGATGGTGCTGTCTCCCCCAGCCTCTCCTGCATCAGCAGGTTCAGGTCATCATCTGGATTGTTGAAACGTGTCTGTGACTCTTGTCGGCGGATCACTCAGCACACCAATCAATGAAGGACACAGCAGTAGCTGCCATTTACTTGTCCGATTTCTAGGACACTTTGATCATTGACACTTTGATCTCACCTTGCAGGCTCTGGTTCCTCCTGTTGCTATGCCTGTCTGAGAGTCACTTCAACATCAAATGTCCCAGGGCCGCCCCTGGGGTGCAACTGGTGATGTCACAGGGACCACGTCTAATTAGCTAATTTGCATATAATATTATGATCATGGACATTTAGGACACCCCCACCTCCGGTCTATTACAGTTCTTTCAATGGGGCTCTCTCACCATAAAGCTCCTGGGGGGTGAGATGTTCTTACCCCCTTCCCAACATTCCTCCTTTCATTTTTTCTACAGTAACAAATCCGCCCCCCAGACATGCGCTCATTCTCCCTTCTCACAACCACTTCATATGGTGGAGTTCCCTTTTCTGGTATCCAGGCCTACACATGGATAGTAGACTCTCCCCTGATTACCCATACACCTGAGGTGTGCATGTCATATAAATACATCCCCAATCACCTGCAAGACCACCCATACCATTATAATTTTCAGGATCAGGGGGTGGAACAATTATGGTGTGATACAATCTGTCTACTTCTTATCCATAGGGGATGGGGATCATGTGAGGGATGATGTGGTCAGTCTGTTTTACACTACAACATGATGGTCTTGGAATCAAGGCCATGCAGAGCAACATAGGGTCAAATCCCGGATCTGCACTTAGAAACCAAACTCAGGTATTAACTGTTTTATAAAAAACAAAATTAAATAAATAAATAAATCTTTTGAGGTAACTTTGAAACCGCAATTGACACCATCATTATTTTGCGCTATTGGGCACTGCATTGGCACAACACCAGAGGTCCATTTCACAGGTACACATGATGACCAAAATGACACAATGACAGGTACCAGCATCTTCATGATGATGCCAAACCAGGATGAGGCCCAATTGAACACAACATCAAACCAGTCATTTCCTTATATTCTGCCTTCTTTCTTCATGCAAATTCCTAGACCATGTACAGCTGCAATTATGTGAGACAATGACCCATTCTCCACATCTTCGGGAGGTATGAATGTACAGCCGGAATCTTCAATTTTTTTTGGAACAAACCTCCTTCCATTGCTGTCAACGTATCAAGGATGTAGCGGTTCTGCATCGTCATCAGTCTCGGGGCATGCAGCTCAACCTTTATGACAATTAACCCATGCTCAGTGTCATTTGAGCAAGCTCCCGGTGTACAACTTACAGCCATTGTGCACTGGCCTATGCCTGCACGCCGTGTAACAATAGCGTAGTGAAGAATGTTTCCGCAGAGCTGAAAAGGCTGTATTAATTGGGAATTTCAGCGAGCAATGCAAATGAGTCTTTAGATAGGTTGTTTGATCTTTTCTTCCTCCACAACATTTCATATTGCCCTCTTCTGGGTAGGATGCAAAACTCTGGCGGTGGTAACAGGTTCTGTTCTTCAAACGTGGGAGAAACAGTCAGGGCTGTGTTGGGAATTGGCCCCCCTGAAAGTGTTCTTCTGGGATTACTAATAGTGCTGAGTACAGCATTGCCAGCAAACAGTAGCCCCTCCATGGTGGCGGGAGGTGTAAGTGTGCTTGTTGGCCGCAGACCCAGTAATAATCCATCACTGCCGCTGTACTTCTCTTCTGGTCTTGAATCAAGAGGATCTTATTGCAGAATTTATTCAAGCCGATTAAAATAATTCCTTCACTGTGGAAGCAAAGTTCATATGTTTCCTCTCGGTGCACTTTCACAGTTTTTTTCATTGATGCAACCCATGTCAACTTTGTGATAATCTCTGCCCAAATTTGTGCGCACGTTCCTTCCACTCAAGCCAGGAGCTCCTCTTCATATCCCAGGAGCCCCTCCACCATGCAGCTGAGTGTGGTCTCTTGCAATCTGTTATTTATTAATTTAAGTCATTGGATCCCCAGATATGGTTGCTGCAAGCATTTAATGTCTCTTGGATTATCATTACATTGAAGAGGATCTGGATCTATGAGCTCCATTCGCACCCTGTGTGCCTGGAAGGTGCCTTTGACCATACATAGTGCAAAATGAATCAGGCACTGTTCCTCAATGATTGGTGCTTGTGTTACTAATACCTTGGTTGCCCCTGATGCATTCAGGATTAGTGAACATACATAACAGCTGCCATTTGCAGTTTCTCTCTCTACCACACTCATATCCATGTACCAACTGTTGGTCATTTTGTGGTGCCGCACATCTTCCATAGCATCAAGGCCTAGCCCATGCTAGGCATCATATTTTTCTGCTTGCCTTTTCATTCTCTTATTTAGCCCTCCGGGTTTGCTCACAACACTTCTGATGCTAATATCATCATGAACGCTTATGCTACGATAAATATTCTTAAAGACAAATGGGAAAACCTGTTCTAATATTGTACTCACACACAGACTCATTCGTACAGGTGCACTTGTTGATCGGTTATCACTGTTATTACGCTCATTACTATTGTTATACATATTTCCAGTAATCTTGGTGATGTTTGTATATGTACTCCTATCTCACCCTTCTTTTATATGAGCTCCTCATATAAAAGATGCTCCCAAATAAACCCCTAATTTAAACATCAAAATGGTGAATAGTCCTGCAGTAAAATGCATACCACACATAAATGAATATGAACATCTAGGGGAAATCTCATAGCTAACATGTTTCCATGTATAAACTGAAGCATTTGAAGCTGCTGGTTCAATCATCATCTGACCTAAAAGGGGAAGGAAGAATAATGCACAGAAAGAGAGAGAGATAATAAAAAAGAATAAAATAGAGAAGGAGAGAGGAAGGGAAAAGAGAAAGTGAGAGAGAGTGTGTGAGAGCGAGAGAGAGAGATAGAGAGTAAATGAGAAACAGGGAAAGGAGTGAGTGAAAGGAATAGAGAGAGAGAAGGGTCTTACAAAATGTACATGTTCAGGTAACTGTGCATGTGCACTAATGAAATAAGGGCTGAAAATGATTGGACAATCTGGACGTATAATTAATGCTGAAATATGTGTGAGGTGCCTCTAAGGCCATTGTGTACTGGTTGTGGGTGCCCTGCGGATATCAAAAAGGTGTATCCAATAGCAAAGCCCCTTCACTTTTACTGCAAGAGGGGTAGAAAACACCACTACATGGGGACCATGAAATTTATGAAGAAAGCTCCTTACGTAAATGAGTTCCCCAGGCAGAAGTGGTTGGGCAGGTGGGGAACCTGTTGTTATCGGGTCTCTTGTGTCTGGTGTGTCCTCTGGTTTGGGCGGTGCAATCTGTCGGAAAACACATTTAATTGCACGTGCTAGGATTGTCAAATACTCTTTAAATTCTTCACCTAAAACCGCTGCTGCCCTGTGGGCATCTGATGCCCTCCTAATAGGGGAGTTGGGTGTGTTCATGAGCCGACAAGCAACCATCTCATGGGGTGATAAGTGGTGGTATTTGCTCGGTTATGTGAGTAAACTGAAGAGGGCCAAGAGTAAGCAGTGCACCCAGTTCATCAACGTGGTGCAAGGTTTAAATAGTTTGCTCTTAAGAAGGCTGTTGATCCACTCCATAACACTGTTGGCCTGGGGGTGATACATTGAACACATCTGGTGCTTAATGCCAAGTAGTGCTGTGATCTCTTTAAAGAGCTCATTGAAGAACTGTGTTCCATTATCGGACCTTAGCACATCACACACACCCCATCTGGGGAAGACCTCATGGACAAGATATTTAGCTGCACATTTGGAATCCGGGTGTCCTCAAGGTCCAGCTTCAACCCACCATGATAAAAAGCATACTACAACAATCAAATATTGGGACCCATTGCATCTTCCCACCATGTCCTGTCATCAATGTGCAGCTCATGGAACATCCCAGTAGGGCGAGCCATGGTGCCTCTTAAAGTTTGTAGTGTCATGTCTGTCCTGAAAGTTTGACATGTGGTGCAGTGTGTCAACATTTTAGTGACGTGTTCCAGAATGTTGGGCACAAACCTGTCCTCTTGTATGTCGTGAGCAATGTGTTATGAGCTGTAGGAGGGGTGGTGGAGTTGGTTGAAAGCTATGGTCAACAGTTTGTGAGGTGTTACTGCTTTCCCAGTGCACACCAGTCTTCATAACAAGTCAGTCAGGGACTGTTTAAACCCTCATTTTACCCATAGTTCCTTCTCTTCATGTGTTGCTTTACCCTGCAACTCAATGAGTTGGGCAATACGTATTGCTGTATATGGGGTATTCTGTTGATTATTTGGAGGTGTGGCATTTCCCAGGAAAATTCTGTCTTAGTAATTGGTGTGGGTGGCGCATTTAACAACTGCACTGCAGAGGGTTGGGACAATGCAGAGGTCAATATATCTAGCAGTGCATCATGTTGTACTGGGGAGCCGTTCATTCTCCTGAATACCCTCCTTTTTCATCATGGTATAATGACAGACCAGCATACACTGCTGTTGTGATTTATGCCGAGTCGGAATAAATGGTCACTTGGCACCCCTGTGACGCCTGTAATTCTATGAGTGCTATGAGCTCCGCTGCTTGGGGTGAATAATGCATTGGTAATCTTTTCATAATCAGTGTCTCATATTGACCTCCCTCAAGACGCACCACTCTATGTCTCCAGCCCATCTCCTGCTCAATTGTTGCTGACCCATAAACAAAGAGGACCTCCCCCTCCTTCAATGGGATGTTGCTTGGTATGTGATTTTCCTTCCCTTCATATATGTGACAGTCATAGTTTGCTAAATCCTCTTCTGTACACATTTCTGTCAAAAAGGCAACAGGGTTCACTGTTTTGCATCTTACAATATGGATGTTTGAGCTTGAGAGGATAATCTGATACCCTGAGGTGCTCTGTGTGGTCAGGGCAGGATAAATTAGTTAAAATTGCTGTGGAAGCGTCAATGTCCACGCCAGTGCAGACAGAGGTAGCAGGAAACGCCCAAGAGTACTCAAAAAATAGCAAAGCTGCAGTTTGGGCAGAAGGAGGTCAAGGACAGTGGGACGGGGGTCCACAGCACCATGGCCCACAGTAGCAACAAGGTGCACAGCAGTGAGGAAGAGGTGGGTTTCAATGAGCAAGGTGAGGAGGGTATGGGGGATTGGCCCCCAGAGGAGGAGGAATGGGGCCTTCCCAATGTTGGAACTGTGGGAAGAGGGGGCATTTTTCAATGGAGTGCAGGAGCAGACAAGGGATGGGGTATAACTACAGCCCCTCACCCTAATGGCCCCTACAAGGGCCAATACCCAGAATGACTTCTATACCCTATGAAATACACCAGGCCTTCACCCAGTTACCTCTGCAGATACCTAGTGCACCAGTGCAACAGCAACAAACAGTACAATAGCACGCACCCCAGCACACCTACCTGGGAGGATAGCTCAGCGGCAAATGTTTGCCTTGGATCAAGCCTTGGATCAAGACGACACAAAGCAACACAGGTTCGATCCCCGGGTCCGCGCTTAGAAACCTCTGGGTATTTAAGCGTGTTATAAATACGTAACTAAGACAAAAACTACAATTATGCAACTAAAAAAAAAACTATTCCTGCAACAGCGCCTCGATGCCCGCGTGCTGTGTAAGCGCTTCAAAAATGTAAATAAATAAATAAATGTTCAACGGAGCACCAAATGGTATGGTTGCTTCCTTTCGGGGCACAGCAGTGGTGGGGGGAAACCCTTTTTCATTCCCCAGTGACTTATATATATCCTGACTAGGAAAGCCCACAGAAAACTCTTGCGTTTCTGGTCCTTTCAATGTCCCTCAATCCTGACGAGGAACCCTTGGTGGGGGCAGACATAGGAAACAAGCAATTCATTTTTATGGGCGATTCGGGTGCAACAAAATCATGCATCAGTGAAGTGGACTTTCCATTACCAGGCAAGCTTCTCGACACGCAGGGCTGCTCTAGGGCTATTTCCACAGTTCCATACACTGAAGATCTGAATGTAAAGGTGGGAGAAAGGGTGGTGCATCCTCTCTTATTGTATTCTGAAAGTTCTCCTGTCAACTTGTTGGGCATGGACCTGCTCAGCAAGTTGAACATGAAAATCTCATTTATGGATCAAGGCATTGTTTTTTCGCCATGCCAGGAATGTGCGCAATGAGAGCAATGGTGTTAATACATGACATGGCAGGGGAGGAAATGGTCCGAGGGATATCCATAGATCCAGATATGTTTATTTACAGAATAACAGTACTTGTGGAGGCAGTGTCACAAATTGCCAAGAGTTGTTGGAGAGTTCAGCCAGATTTCATCCTTCGTCTTGAGGGCTCCCTGAGTTGGTGCTGGACACAATACTGTCCCTAGACCGGCAGGGGTTGCTGGTGTCAGTGAAGAGAGTGGTGGTACTAGGGACAGACAGGGATGGGTGTGAGTGGTGCACAGTGCTTTGCATTGACCCTATTGTATCTCTGGAGGATTGTTTGCAAATAATGACAGTGATGGAGAAATAAAACAAGAAATGTGCATCCCCAGCTAAATGATGGTGCAGTATCGAAGAGTGCAATGCCCGTTGGTGATCGTTGTGTTCTGGGCCATTTCCTTGTCATGCTCTTTTATCCCTTTACAATGGTGTATTATTATGTTCTGTATCTTGGCCCAAACCTTTGCCTCAATGCCCATAATTGTATCATGCTTTCTGCACCTCTTTTGGCAGGCCCTTTTTAAGAATAAAGTAGAAAAAGGGTATTGACTGGTCCCAATTCCCACTCGTCTCCACTCTCCTCATCTCCTGAATCTTAAGACTCAAACTAAGAGGGTTCATATTACTATGCATTATCGATTGTAGGTCAGGTGTGTCCAGGAACGTTTGCCGCAGTGTAATCCCCATCAGCCAATAGCAAGCCTCAACAGGGGAGGCAAGGGAACAAGACTGCGGCCAACGTTGATGGTGGGAGGCAGCCATGTTGGTGTGGAGCTCCTGCTCCCAAACACCAATTAAAGTAACACTGCTTGCTCTGGTGCTGTAGATCAAAAAGGTTGAGTAAAACAATGTGATGGCCCTTCTACTGGCATTGATTTACTGATTTAGCAATTATGTAGATTAACACACACCAAAAACAAGTTTTTTAGAACTTGAATAGCATATGGTTGGTCGATTTCAGTTTCTCTTCTATGGAAATCAGTGTCTCCGAAAGTCTCTAAAATCAGAGTTTGAATAATTTAAACCGGCATGAAATTGTCCTGCAGACAAATTAAATGTCTTGCTGTGCTGTTCTGATCAACACCCGCAGCATTTAGGTAGATCTGTTTCTTATTTACTGCTTGATCACATTTCTATTTGATTGCATATCACAGCCCGTCGTGTTGTTTATTTCATTTTTGTAATTCTTGCATCCTCTGAGCCTTATACTCCTTTTCCAAGCACATGACAGCATACTAATTTAGTGCCCTTAATAATTCAGAAAGTGTACATTTTTGCTCATCTTGTTTGATAGGAGTATTTATAGTGGAGCATAGTTTAAAAGCATACACTATTTCGTTCAATGTTTACACTTCAGAAAAGGCTATGAGCCGGATTCACACATTTCTCTTCATTTGCATGTGTCGATTGCACATGTAAGTGAAGACTGATCTAGCAATTCGCCACTGTCATAATTCAGAGCAAGATGCTTTGCGCAGGAGCGCAGTGGGAATTTCAGATGAATCCCACAGCACATGCCTGATTATTAAAGGCATGCATTCAAAGATGTGCCTGCCCTGTTGGTGTTACCCCCATCAGCTGGTCACATCTGCTGGAAGCACGGCACAGATGAAAGCGCAAAGCAGAACAGGGTATGCACAGTGCTCAGCCTGCATTTCTCAATCGCCGATGAAAACACATATGCAAAGGATTAGAGTTTTAATCCATCTTTTACCTATCTGTTTCTGCAATAAAGTCATGGTAATCGTGAGGATAAAGGTGGCCCTTCCGATTCTCCTTATACCAAATGCGGGCCAGTATAGTGAACCACTTCTCAACTTTCACTACATGCAGCCCGCCATATATATACTGACAGGTTCTCCCAACTCCAACCCAGCTCCCCCACTATCTCTCACACTTTTTCCAAAACAACCCATACATGTTTTCTACAAATGTGTTAACGTACATGTATTGTATGTTTCTGTAAAATGTTCCTTAAAATCCTATTTAAAATATTTGTGTGAAAACCACAGCATACTAATCGAACCATAAGTACAGCTGATGGATATACAAAGTCGATGATCCTTGACCAGACATTTGCTGGAGAGTCCCCACCAATGTTCCCCCTAATTATTTTTCCATAAGTGCAGGAATGACTTTGTGCGCACATTATTTTCCATGTGTGCAACTGAATAACGATGTAAGCCACTTTGTGAGCATGCGTAGTTAGTGAGATACCATCTCTGAAGAGTTTGGAAGGAAATGCCCCCTCTTCAACCACCACAATTCTTTACAAATCAGTGTACGGACACATAGGCTAAAAAAATCAAATATTGTATACGTGATCATAAGGAGAGCGATTTCAAGATATGCCATAGTACCTAACAGAAGTACTCCTACACAAAGAGAAAAACGTGTATGCACAAAAAAGCTGTGCATACCAAGGATAAACAATAAACAATTGGTTTAGTTGAGGCTATTCATTTGTCAACACTGCTCAGAGAAAATGCAGAAAGTGTTTAATGCCATTGGGGAAAGAAACTCATGTTTATTACAAAAAAACAAGTATCGCTAATCACTGATGTGGATGTCAAAAAATTCAGACATTATGCAATTTTTGCAAATGGAATAATTGCAACTGAAAGGAATGTGTCAGAAAACTTGCCAATAGGAGTTGAAGGGCCAGGAGAAAATGCCATTCATAATGTATGTAAGGATGATAATTGCATCAGAATAAATGCACCAAAGAATATGATGAGCTGAATACCTGGGCCGCTGCTTACTATCCACATTATGTTGTTCTGTGAGTTGTGACATTTACTCAAAACCAGCCTTCCAGCTAGGAGGCATATATTATTTTACTAAAAAAAGGGCAATGTACCCAACAAAAACGGTAAAACATTAACATATAGGAATCTACCCCCTGCTTCTACCCACAAAGTTCTACTGATCTCTTTTCGAATCAGTGACCAGCAGAGCAGTGTCATTGGTAGGAACTCGAATAATGTTACTGCCCCATTTTAAGAGGAATTTTAAGGGGAAAGAACATATTTTAATAAGCATGAAATATCCCTCCGGGCAAAGCCAATTGCTTTCTTACTCCCTGAAAAGTCTTCGATTCCAAGTATGGAGTAAAATCCTATCGGAGCCATGATTGTAACCCTGACATAGGAAGTGAAATTACAAGCCACTTAATACAGCCTATAGTTTTGGCCACCCGTGATTGTCCCAGTCTAGACAAAAATCAACAAGGTTTCTTCTGGCGCGGGGGCATGGCGAAATGGCTGCGGGATAAGACACGATTTCCGTGAGCTCCTGTGGATCCTATATTGATCCTGGAAAGAAGAAGCACTTCAAACCCACCATACAGGCTTATTTTACACCTACGGATGCGTGAATATTACAGCTGCACACCAAGTGCTAGTGAAAAAGAATCCGCCGCTTGAGAAACGAATACCGAGGAATCGAAGATCTGTAGTGCCGGACTCGTGGCGAATTTCAAAATGGCAACTGGGGAGAACAAAGGGCAGAGGAGCTGACCAGCTAACACACTGCGGTGAGAGGACTTACGAGTGTGGAGAAGAAACGCTGCCCAGGGTGGATGTCGCGAAGCCCACAGGGGGAACACAGAGTACCATCAGAAGGCTGTGAGGCGCCAATGTGAGGAAGGACCTGGGATATTATAGTGGCGCACGGGAGGCTGAAGTGACACTGACCAGACTGCGTGAAGCAGAAATATATAGCGAACTAGGCCCCCGCTGGCGGGACGAGTTGTGGGGAGGAGAGCGCACCTCTGTGCCCGGCGGCCCGACTGTGGGAGCACAACCCCGAACCGAAGAAGAAAGGATCCGGCACACCCTCTCTGGGGAGAGGCAATCCTGTGGTCCGTGGCACCAGAGTGGAACGGACCTCCAACTGTAGCAGTGAGCCTGTTGAGGCAGAGAGACATCGGGGTGATGACTGAGCCAGGATAACAAGGGCGAATGATGCTGCTACTGTGCAAACAATAGTACACACCCGGGAGAGAAATCAGACTGTGGGCCAATACGCAGCACATGTAAATCGCCGGACGTTGCTGGGAGATAACAGCCCCAACATGGCCCTATAATCACTGTGTACTGTTCAGCATTAATACCCCAGATGGGAGGGGAGACCCACGCCCTGAGGCGTGATCATTGAAATCAGATGCAAACTGCCACACCGACCCAAAACCCCCAGCGAATCTTCACACATAGTAACAAAAGCTGGACCCGTTACATGGCATGCAGTGATGGGAGATGGGCGCAGGGGACAAGAAATGGCCATGGCGCACAGATGTGCCATGATATAATGAGGAGCGTATCCACCGCAAGCACGCCACGTTATTGCCCAGACTGCTGGATGGTGACTGACAAAGGAGCCGGACACAACGAAACATAGGGCGTAAGGGAACACAATAACACACAACACTGGTGAGAGAAAGGACAGTAGTGGCGAGTGCAAGAGGGCAGGACAGGAAATTGGATTGGCAAGGGGCTACCCCACTGTGGGCGCTCGCAGGGCGATGAAAGAAAAGAAAGGCAGCGGGCGAGCTATAAGCCAACACCAGGATACGGGCCACACCAACGGGATTTCACGGCACTGGGCATCACACTAGCCTGAGATTCAGCAGCAGCAGAGAGGGATGCGCATTTAATAGCCCCAAGAGACGAGCGAGTAAGCCACCAATCATCACAGCAGCAGAGACACAGTGTGAAGCGGCGAGCCAGACCAAGGTTGGTGCCTACAGGACCTGCATTAACACCAACACGGGCCCTCAAGCCCCAGGACGCGCAGACGGCGAGAGGCCCTGCTAAGAGCCAAAGAGAGCATATAGGAAGAAACAGCAACGGTCGAGGACGTGGGAGAACATAATCCATTTGTGTCACGACACAGATAGTGCACAAGAACGTTCACTACGGCCCCCTGAGGGCAATATCCACAAGCAGGAACTATCCCTGAGGCGCCAAAAACGACATTTCTGATCATCTGTCGAGAATCACAAAGTGACGCTCAGATCGCGAATAAACAGACCAAGGAAAAGGGCAAACAACCCACACTGGAGGAATACGCAAGAACACTGCAAATGTCAGAAGGGGCCAGAAGTAAGGAAAAGACCCCGGTCGCAGACACCGCCGCAGGAAATAAAGACCAGCAGATCATGGACGCAATAGCGGACCTGAAACTCGCATGCGAAACCAAACTGGAATCGGCCATGGTCGAACTAAAGGCTGCACTAGAACTTAAAGTGGGTGCCATACAGGTAGAGGTGAATCTCCTCAGGCAAGACGTCAGAACGCTGGTTGAAAAAATAAAAGATGGCCCCGAACACAGCCGCATGTGCATCTCACAATTCAGAGATCCACATCCTAGAACAATGCGTGAGTAATCTTGAAAATAGGGCATAAGAAGCAGAGGGACGTGCTCGTAGAAACAACGTACGCATTGTAGGACTGCCGGAAGGAGCAAAGGGACCAAACCCCATGGAATTCATCAAAACAATGCTGCTGCAGGAAATAACCGGAGGGGGGTTGACTCAAGGATTTGCAGTGGGATGGCCACATAGGGCCTTAACACGGAGGCCACCACCAGGGGCCCCTCCGAGTCTAATTATCACCAAAATCCTGAATTCTCGAGACATGGAGAGAATTCTGGAATTTTTTCCGAAAGGAGGAACGATACAAAGGGCGCTGGCGAACATCACTACTTACCCGGGTTACACACTGATGGTACAGAGACAGCGCTTGAACTATGGAGTGGTGAAAAGACGGCTGCGGGAAGCGGGGTATAAGTACATGCTGATGTACCCTGCGAAACTGAAGGTATACCATCAAAACAGAGCACTGTTATTCGACACCCCAGAGGAGGCATCAGATTGGCTGCCCATCAGAGACTGGTACCCAGAAGGAAGGCGGCGCAGATAAGTAACACAGACTCCACAGTACTTACAGTGCCACAAACTCAGACATTGGGACTTGAATATAAGATAGGGAGTCGGCAGCTGGGCCTTTGACTACATAGGCCACATTGATAAGTAAACTAAGGTATGAAGATATGAAGTAAACCGCAGGAGCCCCACGGAACCCGCTATCACACCCCCGGGAATAGATTAGTTAGGATAACGATAGATCAGTATCACCCTGCTGGGTTCCTAATCTCGGCAGCCTGAGATAGGACCAAATGCGGGAGAGCCTGAGATCCAGGGATGAGTTGGGCACCAGGCGGGAATGGGATGGGTGGGGGGAGGGAAGGGAATGTGTGCAGTGAATAAAGTTGGGGGGATCGGGACGGGGGGAGTTAGTTGGGGAGTTAACGTAGCCCATATTCTTGCCAAAATAAATTCGAAAGTTGATGAGAAAGAGGGGGAAGGGGAACAAAACACGGATGGCTACAGGGAATCTCAGAATCATAACTTAGAACGTGAGGGGTCTTAATAGCTACCTGAAGAACAACAAGGTAATGCTGTACCTGAGGAGGCAGAAAGTGAACATAGTATTATTACAGGAAACCCACCTCACTAAAGACAAACTCGAGAAGGTAAATAAAAAGTGGAGAGGGACCAGCGTGGGAGCGACATATTCAGCTTATGCCAGGGGGGTGGTCACCTGGGTAGCACCCCATGTGCCGTTTCAGATGCTCCAAGCTACGGTGGAGCCAGACAGGAGGATGGTTGTAATCCAGGGGCTGCTGGAAAATTGAGAACTGAGCATTATAAACACTTATGCCCCTAATCATGACACAGCAGCCTACTTTAGGACTTTATATGGCAAAGTTGGCCCCCTTCTGGGAGGGGCAATCATGTGGGGGGGTTTCAGCTGCACGTTATGTCCCAAAATAGATAGGTCCAATACAAAACTGGATAAGCCCACCCCCGCCGCAAAACCCCTAGAGGCTTTGTTGAATGATTTTGGGCTAGAGCACATCTGGAGACTGCAACACCTCAATGATTGGCACCACTCGCACTACGCAGCCCCCCAAAACCTATACACGAGACTGGACTATATGTTTGCAGCCTCCGAACTCATGGGCGAAATGGTGGGCTCGGAATACAAGGCCAGAACGCTATCAGACCCCTCCCCCTTGGTGGTGGAGTGGAGACACCAGTCCCCCAGAGCGAGAATTACAACATGGAGACTTAGAGCCGAAACCCTGTGGAAGGATTTAAGGGAGGAAATCATCGAGTATTTTGACTCTAATACAGGGAGCGTGAAGTTGGAAGAAACTCTATGGGAGGCGTTTAAAGTGGTGGTAAGAGGTGCGGCCATATCTAAATCTAGTGGGCTCCAAGGGGATATAGAGCGAGAACTGCATGAGACCGAGAAGAAACTAGAAGCATTGATGCAGAAAGGGGGCACCTCACCGGAGGATGCCGAACAAGTGAGCCAATTACAGCAAGCCAACAGGGAGCTCTGGGAACGATTATGCAAATTGAATTATAAGAAATATATTGAAAGACAACACGCGGGGGGGACAAAAAAGGGATGCTCCTGGCATGGCTATATAAAAATGAGACATCGAGAACGGTAATAAGAGAGATAATGGGAGAAGAAGGGCAGATCTGGAACACCCAGGAGGGAGTGAACGAGGGGTTCCTTAGATTATACAAACGCCTCTATGAAAATACAGGGGAGGAAGCAGGGCGGGAGATTCTGGAAACATTAGAGGACATAGGATTGCCTAAATTAAATGAGGAGGAAAGGGAAAACCTCGAAGCCCCAATCACAATAGAGGAACTTGAGACAGTGGTCCTGCACTTACCCACCTGTAAGGCTCTGGGGCCAGACGGGCTCCCCAGTGAATTTTATAAAACTTATAGGCAGGAAGTACTTCCCCCCCTGCTGACCATGGTAAACCAGGCATTCGAAAGGGGAAGGCTGCCGGAATCCTTGAGAGAAGTGATGATTATCCCGCTTCTGAAACTCGGTAAACCAAGCACAGACTGCGGGTCATACAGACACCTATCAATGTTAAAACAGGACAGCAAAATCCTTATGGCAGTGCTGGCATATAGGCTGAAAAGGGTAATCAGTAAACTAATACACCGCAATCAAACCGGATATGTCCCAGGAAGGAACATCACCGATAACCATAGGAGACTCCATCATATAATAGAACAGACAGAGGGCAAGCTCGGTGAAATGGCAATAGTCTCACTGGATGCAATAAAAGCCTTCGACTCCGTGAGGTGGCCTTGGATGATGGCGGCCCTAAAAGAACATGGGATAGGTCCTGGGTATCTGAGATGGGTGAAGATGAAATACAGCTCCCCAGTAGCTAGGGTCAAAATGGGCGCGATAATCTCTGACAAATGGCAACTTAGCAGAGGCACAAGGCAGGGCTGCCCCTGGTCCCCAATGCTATGTATACTGGCACTAGAACCATTAGCAATCTGCCTTAGACAACAATAATGGGAGATAGGCATCCACACAAAGGGGGGACCACATTTGATATCATTATACGCTGATGATATATTGCTATACTTGCGCTACCAGCAGAAAATTTGCAGTATGTCCTAGAAGTGATGAAACATTACGCAACCCTCTCCGGCATAGCAGTAAACCCTAAAAAATCCAGCATGTTTCCTCTGAGGAGATATAGAGGGTCCCACTGAGAGACCTACCCTTCTTGCAAACACCCTGGCAGTCCAAAACATTTAGATACTTGGGGATCAAAATATATCATAAGGCCGCAGATGAATATAAAAATAACATAGAGAAGGCTCTGGAGGGCATCAAGAATAGCATGGGGTTTTGGGAGAAATTCCCCCTGGCCATGGTGGGCAGGGCGGCCGTGCTCAAGATGGTGGTTCTGCCCAGATTGTTACACTTCTTCACGAATATTCCATACATGCTCCCCAAATGTTTTTTCACAAATCTCCAGAGCTTATGCAGGGGCTTCATATGGCATAACTCCAGAAACAGGGTAGCTCTATGGAAGCTGCAAAACCTGTATGATAGGGGGGGGGGGCATATACTTGCCAGATTTTGAGATATATCACCTGGCAGGGCAGCTTCAGTACATGGTGAGCAGAATCTAGATTGCTAAGTAAGGACTGCACCCCATACTTCCTAAGGGAGCTCATATGTTTAAGTAACCAGAGATGCAGGGACGACTGAGATTGCTGGAACTAGGCTGAAAAGTATGGCACAAAGTGTGCCAGGTGCTGGGAAACCCGACCCCATGCTCTCCGCAGGTACCCTTGGTAGCGCTTTGCAGCGAGGACACGCAAATGGTAAAAGGGATACGTAAATTCTGGGAACCGATGGGCCTGGTGACTCTCTGTGACATATGGCAGGAAGGGGAGGCACTAGATTTTCAAAAGATAATGGAAGACACCGGGGTACAGCCAGGACAACACATAACATACACCAGAATGATTAAACGAATAGGAAGGAAGTGGCCCGCGGCAGTATTAACAGAACAACCCGATGCAGTCATTGAAACGATGTACGATATTTCGGAGGGCGGGCACGAAATATCCCAAATATACGAATTATTGATGTCCAGAGTAGGCAAGGAGCTGCTCCAGTTGAGGCAGGAGTGGGAGGAGGAGGTGGGAGAACCTCTGCAGGATGGGCAATGGGAGAGAGCCCAGAGGTATCACAAGAAAGTGTCCCGGAATGCGCGGCTGCAGGAGATCCAGCTGTACATCACCCACAGGGCATATGACCCCGAGCAGAATTGCCAGGTTTGGAAACACAGGGACACAGAAATGCCCTAAGTGCGGGGAGGTGGATGCCGGGATGATTCACATGTCCTGGGGGTGCCCGGAGGTGGGTAGGTTCTGGGAGGAGGTCAAACAATGCCTGGCCCAAAAGGGGATCAAGCTGGAAGTGGAATCAGCGTGGGCATGCATGTTGGGGGGATTTGCTAGACCACATATTTCAAACACATTAGCAAACTGAAAGACCTGGCGTATATACTGGCCAAACGAAGAATAGCTATGGGCTGGAAAGCAGCCCATAGACCTATACTAGAGGTGTGGTGGAACAACCTCCTAAAGTGGGCAGAGGCGGAGACAATGGCATGGTATGAAGCAGTCAGTCGGGAGGGGAGTAGGAAACAGGGCCCCTGGTGGCATGGATGCAAATGATAAGCATGATGTCGGGACTTCCCGGGGCTGAATCATAGTGAATATGACATACCCGAAAACAATAATGACGATAAACCCTAAGCAATGAACTTTAAGGCATTGAATTATGGGCTCAAATTAAGGGGGAGGACTGCAAATCGTAAAATGTAAATGTAAGACAAGATGGGCATTAATGGGAATGACCTAAATGTTGGTTATGTTTGATGTGCTGTTTAAAACAATAAAACAAAAACAAAAAAGGTTTCTTCTGGTGCCCTGTTGAAGCCAATCACATATATTTGCCCTATCAGTCAATAGCAGCAATGCTCACAGTTACAACATATTGAGTACTTTCCTGTTTAACTAGGTACCCCTCTTCTGAAATTCACTGTTATCAGTTGAACAAGATGCATGGGGATGCTAGAAGCAATAAATGCAAACCCATGAATATATTGAAAAGTACTCGGCGGCTGAGCATAGAAAGAAATAGAAGGTGCTGTTTCCTAGGCTATTACTATAGTTTCCTATCCTTTAGCAAACTAACTTTTCATTCACTGTACTGTACTATATTGCCAAAACATCTGATTTGTGCTGATGTGTTCTTCACCACGAAGGTTCTCCTGTTCCCTTCCACCCGTTGCCCTCCAGGCTCATTTATTAGCCCCCAATATTAGTTGAGAGGGCTCTATAAAAAGTGAGGGATTGTAGAAGTAAAACTCTAACTGGGATATTTCCATACCCACAATACTTTGCAAGTGAATCCAATTTAAACCCTCATGATGATATTGTGTGAAGTTTAAGAAAATGTCATAAAGCCGCATGTGCACAATTACCATGAAGTGCATACAAGATCGTTTGCAACATACCCCAACTTTCAGTTGTTGAGTACAATTCGACAAGTGCTCAGTGAAACCATATTTGTGTAGGAGCGAGTTAACATATAATTTGTTATGGTCTATCCCCCATGGAACTCTGAACATTTTGAAAGGTTGCAGATTGTGTGATAAGCATTCTAGTTATCTGAATATTGTCACCCTTATTTTATATATGAATAATGCCAGGCAGAGTCCCTACCATTAATTCTTTACAGGCCAAATAAATTATATTGCATTGTTGCTCTCCACTCATAGGGTAATGTTAGCAATGCTAAAGTAGAAGACGCTGAGCATGACATTTGTCTACTCAAAATCCTCAGAGGGCAAATTAATATTTGAGTTCTATAATGTGTTTAACTTGCAAGGTGGGCTCTTCAAAGTGCTTTGTGACATATGTACAAAAAATAGGAAGCATGGAATGAGGTTAAATATCGTAGTAGCTGGCTTATTTACAGTCAGTACCCGATATTTGAGCTGACACCCTGGTTACATAATGCGGGTAATGCTTTTACTAAGGAACCATGAGTAGCAGCAGTTCTTGTGCTTGAACGTCATTTATATTATAACATAAACCAAGACTTGTAACTTAGTCTGGTAACCTTTTACTGAGCTAAGGTAGGCAGAGTCAAGGTTGCCTGGTAATATCTCAATGTAGCCTGGGGCGGAGGTCAAGTCATACGGTATATGAGTGGTAGAGTCAAGAATAGGATTCTGGTTGAGGAGGGAAGATCATTTAGTTAATGTGTGCATGCATATCTTAGTTATATCTTCTGTTTATGGAGCCACTTTTTCATAGTCATTTTTAACCTTGTGTGGGTGTATTCTGTTTTTAGAGTTTTAAGGTCAAGATTGCCTAGTAGGGCAATGTCAATAGGTTACACCAGAATATCAAGAATAGTTAGTATAATTTAGCTTCATTTTGAGAGAAAGCAAATATGAGGTACCTGCTGTGGCTTGTGCCTTATTAAATCTTATTTGAATAGGTGGGAATTGTTAGTGCGCGCTGCTAAAATTATTTATTCAGAGCGGCACCCAGAAGGAAGCTGGGCAAGCGCACATGCGCACAGCTTAGAGGGAACATTGGTCCCTACTCTAATCTTGCTCAGGATGTAGTCAGATTTGTATCTATGAAGCTGTAAGAAATTCCTATGTAGCTTGGCTAACAGCAAAGTACATGCTGTTGTTGAATTTCACTCAATAAGAATTGAGCAACACAGAAGAAATCAGCAACATAGAAACATGAGTATAGAGAACAATCCTAGAAAACCCAAGTTGTACAAACTCTTGTTTAACATGCAAAAATGGATTATAGTACATTGCCCAGCAACTGCTAGATGGTATTGCCATGTGAAGTATGCATGCATGAAAATATATTGTGAGTGTTTTTGTGTTTGTGTGTCTGTGGGTGTAAGAGTAGAAGAGATATGTATAGCAAACCTTCTTTGAAATCAATGGTATAAGCTTAAGTATAGGAAGGTGTTTATAGAGGAGGCGGGGGCTTGGGGATGTGGCATTATCATCAGCAGTCTCTCATCAATTGTATGAATCATGTTTCTGGAAGAGTGTCTTCCGTTATTTCTGTTCTCTTAATTCTGGCTAGGTAGACTTACTTCTACTCTCCTCATATTAATGGCACCAGCCCATATTAGCAGCATGTACTAAAGAGGTCAAAGAAGGGGGACAATCCAATGGTCCAGGAGTTGCAGCAGTCATCTTCCTTCAGCTCATCTTCGTTCCAGTGGTCGACTCTGCCTTCCAAGTCCCAGAGACCTGCTTTTAAACAGTTTGCTCCCATTCATTCAAGCCTGGCTGCCACTCACCCAGCAGGGTGGCTGTCCTCACCTGGCAGTCAGCCAGCCAATCATGCCAGAGCGCATTCAGGTCTCCTAGGAGACTAAGCACAGGGAGTTTGGGCACCTCCCTCACATCCTGTCCACCCCAGACACTCAGGCGCCAGAGGGGGCTTCTTTACTGAAGCCTTCCATAGGCAAACAACCAAAGGGACCAAACCTGGTTTGGCGCACTTAGACAACATTAGAAGGACCTTTCCAAAAAGAAATTGTGAAAAAAGTTGATTCTAACCTGTTTTTACAGAGGGGGCTCAGACACCATCTTGAAAAACATGGCTCCGGTGGATTTTAGCTACTGGAGCGTTTAAACAGGTCGCGGTCAGGAAAATCATGGTAATACCACTGCCACCAGCCATTCTGAGAGGAAAGGGTCATTTTTGAGGGCTACAACAGTTTTCTAGGCATAGGGAATACTATGTATTCCCTTCAGCATTCCGCTGTAAGGCAGTGTGTGCTGGGTCTAGCAATTTAAAAAGACTAGCAAAGTCAATTTAACTTTACATTCACTAGGAGACAGTAGTCAGTCCCAGAGAAGGTATTTAAACCTTGGGAAGTCTGAAAGACATTCCTGTGCCATTGCACTGAGGATACTGTGTGACACACAAGAAACAGATGATGCCTATGGAGTCGTCTAAAACTCCATATCCAAAGAAGACAAAAAGGAAAACACACATCAAAATACATGAAAGTTTGGGGAGAAAAGGCTCACACTCCTTCCAGGTAAAAATTAAAGTCCTAGAAATTAAGCAAAGTTGCTTGGGGTCTCAAAAGGTAAGTGAAATTAGCACATTTATGAGAATTCTCCCTAACAGTAACTACCACCATCAGCAGGATTCTGTTTTAAGCTGGGATATGCCATGCTTCCCAATACAACACTTGCACCTTGCTGAGGCACCTGTTTAACTGTATCTATATCGTGGATAGACGGAACAGTGAACAGTAATGACAGTATTTAAATGCCTGCCCTCGTTGATTGTGCTCATAATCTATCAGAGGTGCTGATGGTTGTCTTGCTTCTGAGAATGTTGTTTGTGTGGGAGGGGACAGTAGAACTGAACCTCCTGTATGTCTCACTTGAGCTACTGTACACGACTCGCAGAGTCATTTTATAGAGAATAAGACACAGCTGTGATTAATTCGGAATTGGCTGTATTGTGGTCGTCAAAATAAAAAGAGACAGGCAATGGCTACAGGACATTGTTATCACGAATATGGCCTCGTGTGAGTGTGCCATAATACAAAGTCATGGGTCACATTTACAGATATGTATCTCCTTAAATGAAGACAGTTGCAGTAGAGTACTTACACAACAAAGTACACGATCAAATACTTAGGTCACAATTCTCAAGGAATACATGATCTAAGCTATTACAATGGTAAGGTTTCAGTTACTTCCACGGCTTTTCGTAATTCAATAAAACATCATTCCGAAAGAAATAAGGTGTTGCTGCTGGAGTAGGAAAATCTGGTGTAATTGCACCTGACTCAAAAAAGCTGCCTTTGCACTCCACTGGGTGGTTTAACATTTAGTAATTTGCTCCAGCGGAAATTACTGCATGTCAGACAAGTACAACATTAACATTTTACAAACAGAAAAACATGTATAAACGTGTTTTCTATCCTTTCAAAATATTTCTCACCACGTATGGCTTGTTACTGCATCCGTCCCAGACAATTATATTCACGCTCATCTCTCACAACAAACGCAAATAAATAGCATATTCAGGTGTAATTTATAGGCGCAAATTTTCTGTACTAGATACAGAATACACTGCAACATACACAAAACATATATATCATACTTGTGTTAAGCAAGGCATTGTAACACGTCAGCAAACAATACATTACAATAGGTTATCCTTAATACCCTCAACTCATTACAACCATAGATTAGCTACACATTTTCATTAGAATCTTTTCTTAACTAAGCATAGTTTTGTAACATAGCAATAATCAGTATATTTCAACTTGTTAAAAAACAATAGGTTGGCATCAGTAACCAGTATATGACAACCTATCAATCTATCACTTCTTGGTTCTTGCTTCCCAGAATGTATTCTTAGATCTATTCCAACTATGCTGTGATCAAGACTCATGTCATTACACTTTTCATATTTTTCCTGTTTCCTATACTGCTATATTGTCTTCTGGTGGTTCGTCCACATGTGATTGTTAACAGGTCTTTCCTGTTCGCCCTCGCTTTGCACTGGCTGGGATTGATTTTTTATATATTTTTTAGTTTTTTGGTCCTCTCGACACATCTAGTTAAGATTTGAAAACCACGTCAGCAGGACACCTGAAATTCCTATCGTGGAATGCTTGTTAATGGTGTGTATAATCCTGTTAAACATGCCAAAGTATTGTCTTGCCTAAAGTCTATGAGCCTCACTAGAGGTTGGGTGGGGTGGTAAAAATGCAGCAGTAATAGCATTACCACCACATTGCTGCACTGCCCAATCCCGAGTTCGGGGGAACGTCAGAGGATTCACCTCCAGCCACATTTCGGTGCAATTACTGCTGTAAAGTTACCGTGCAAGAGAATGTCTACAACCAGGCTCACAGCAGGGCCAGAGTGTGCATTGAGTGTGTGTAACACCACCCCAATCAATAAGCACGACAATGACACAATCTGGAATGCCCTCGCATTGATGAATTTTAATGGTTTTTATGGAATTAAGAGCTGATCCCACCACCAAGATCCCATCACACTATCCCCCCTTGCACCAACAACAGCCCATCACACTATCCCTCGTCCCACCACCAAATCCCTATCACACTATTCCCCTTGGCCCCTCCCACCAACAACACCTCAGCATGGCCACTGATGGGAATCAGTGTACCAGAGACTTTCACAACCGTGGCCTCTTCCCCTCCTACCGGCCGGCCCCTGGTGACTTTTGGTGCAGAAGGCGCTGTGACTGTCATGCAGGGTGCCCTGCTGTGACCCCTCTGTGTGTGTGGATGAAGTGGATGGGATGGAGCCTATCCACAGGTTTTGCTGCACCTCTGAGCTCTGCCTGATGGCCTCTGCCAGTGTAGACGCCTTCTGTCATTTCCCTGACACGTCGAACGTATAGTATAAGGTCCCTGTTCCACGCCAAGGCACGCACAACTCAGCGGGTAGCACCCTGGATACTGTCTCTGTTAGCCTGCAGGTGTACGATGTGGCTTTAACACCCTCAATGTCTTGATATTTTGTCTTTATGAGGTACAATCAACAGTAAAGACATTACTGTACTGTCCATGGGAAAACATAAATGTGCAGTAAATTCGTGAGAGCCAACCCACTCTGCAAACAAAGAAGACACAAATCAAACTGTTTTTTTTTCTGTGCATGCTAATACATTGGGGTAGGGGTGGAGATACACCTACTGTGAAATTAAAGGAGTAATGTCTGTTGACAGTATTAGACATTTTTAAACCCCTCAAAAATGTGCAACCTGCTGGTCAGATGATGTTTCAAACTACCATTTTATTTTTACTCAACCCCATTGCATAACCATTTTGTGATGTGTGGTTTAAACCATTTATCAATCAATTGCAGAGAAAAAAGCCATCAAGTATTTGAAATGTTGCACTGTGGGAGGCAGACAGGAAAAGAAAAATGTCACATTCATGAACATTTTCAGACATTACTAAACAAATGCAAACTGGGCCGTGCAATGTTTTGTACTACCACTCTCTTCAGCCCTTCACGTTAAATAATCTGGATAAGGCTAATTGGTCTTGCAGTCCATAACATGTAGTACTGTGATGTCAAGAGTATACACTGGGTCATCAGAGTTGCAGAATCAGTGCTTCATTGAACAGACTGAGCTTGACCTCATTGCAAACCAGATGTTGATCCAATAGAGTCAACATGAATAATACGCCACCCATTGCTAGATGGAATATCATTGTTTGATAAATGCCACGAGCAGGCCTTATAATTTAGCAACATAGATACATTAGCAAAACAAAAATGCTACAGACTAAATGGCTTTTGGTTGATGGCTCGGGCCCGTATCCTCAGTCTTCAAAAGGACTGTAAAATAACAATTGGAAGGATGTCCCCTTGATGCTTTCTGTTGCACATTGATGTAATAAGTGAAAGGAGCTTGACAGCATACACCTGATCACTGAAGTGATGGCACACGTCGAACTAAAGTGATCAAGGGCCTGACTCGCAGATTTTTTTCAATGGGTTTGCACCATTATAAAAGGCTTCTGTGAATCAAACCCAAAGTGTTATTGAGCACTAGAAAGTGTGGTGCCTATGTACTGGTATGCAACACGGCTTTTTCCAAGTTTTGTCAGTGATTGGTGAATGTGATTGGTGAATGTGACTGTTATGCCTACATGGCTACATGGCCATTGCTATTGCTACTGTAAGTGACACACCGTAACTATCATGCTAAAAACAAGTGCCTGGGATGAGATCAATCTCACACTGTTATTTCAAAAACCCATTTAAACCACATTTAAACCTTAGCGTTCTTTATCCAATTACCTACAGAGTAAATCAACCCATTCAATTAAAGGTACCATGTCACATGTTACATTCACTAAATCAGACTATTGCACAAACCTTTTGAAATGTATTTAAAACATTCAACAAGAATGCATACATACGCCTGCTTTAATACGTTTAAAGTGCCAGTGCAGAGTAAGGTCTAATAAATATTTACTTTGAATTCTTCATATAATGAATCTAGCCTTTGTCTGAACCTCTACCTTCATAGCTAACTAGCATATTGCTAACACTTAGACTTCTAGTGCTAGTTTTGACCAAGGGCAACAAAACTTCCATGGACGTGTCTTCATGAGGGCAATGCAATGTCATCCATGCCCAAAAAAGAACACAACATTATAATTCATGTGACCTGTGCACAATCCCACTTCATCCTGAAGGTAATCAAGCATCTAATTGAGTTATGTCTCCATTCTATTGAAGTAACTATAAAAACTGCCTTTACTAATATAGACCAAACAGATATGTAGATATGGATTAACAAAAGGCCATGGAAGTTTCAAGGCTCATCTTCAAAATTAGCAGAAAAAGCAACATGGAGAACTTCGTGATATTGCAGAAGCTAGCGTTATGGCCAGTGAGAGGTCACACACAACTGCACCGTGCTGGTTCAAACATATATTCTGATGGATAAGACATTCACAGGTGTTTGGCAGTCTGACATAAAATAGTATGTGGCTACCAATAAATGCTCTGTGGATAGGAAGTTCATTTTATGCAACTCACTGAAGGTTTATGATGGGCATAATTATTGTGTAAGCATCCAGGAGGAAAAAAAGAGAAATTATTACCCCTTGGTAAAAGAGCGTAAAATGAAAACATTGATTGAAGCTTGGGGAAAGAATCCGAAGTGAAAGACACTTGAGGAAACTACTGTACCTGAAATGTACAATCAATGGGGATTGCACGAGGAGGGCTTATTCCTACTGTTATAATATCAACCATGTTTACTGGGAACCAGGAGAACAAGGTTCCGAGCTCCTGACTGACAGGCTGCGACAGGCACACACCAGAAACTGCATTACTGGCATCAACAATGCAGACGGCTGAATAGCAGAATGTGTTGCATTCTGAACCTAGTACCCCACACTTTATCCAGAAGAGAAAGGGGTGCAGACGAAGAGATACAGACCTTCCTAGATTTAAGAAGAAAACATGACAAAGGGGAGTGAAGCACAGACCTTGGGACTTGAAACAACCATCAGCTTGGAAGAACTGTATAAGGCTGTAAAAGCCATGCAAAACAGTACATTGCTATCTGGATGGCTTCACAATCAAATTATTCAAGTAGTTTAGAAACCCACTCCCACGTATTCTAATATAGGTATTCATGGAAACAATTTAAAGATGTGAGCTGGCGTCAACAAAGAGACAAGCACTGGTGACCGTGATTCCTAAAGTGTCACTCCCAGACGGGCCTGCGTCACACTGCCTCACTAATTCAGTCTCCCCATGCAGCCAGGGTGTCAGCAGCCAAGGACCAAAAATCAGCAAATGGCAGTTCCATCTTTGCACCTGTTAGGTCTGTAAACAGCCAAGGGTCAGAATCATTGCTCACCGTATTACCGCAGGCAGAAATTGCATCACCACGGAAAAGGGTTGCCATATGGCGGCAGCCATTTCTTTTTGTTTTGTCCTCGGGAGATTGGCTGCACCCTTGCTTTATTCAGGCCTACCATAGCTCGGGCTGAAGAGCCATTAAAGGCCATGTCCGCCCCCCACGCTCCCGCAATTGGCATGGAAGCCATAGTCTGCCAGATGCCAAGCACGCAGCCACTGATGAGGCACAGAATGACGGGTGTTGGAACGCTTATGTGCTCCCAAGAAAGCCTAAATCGCACTATCCTCTTGGCAGTTTGTTTGCGGCCAGACAGACCATGCAGTTGCATACGTTTTAACCCCCTTTGAACAAGGTAGCACCCAATAATACAATTATTTCAGCATCTCGTTTCCTGCGTGTATCACATACGGGAGAATTGTGTCAGTGAAAAGGCTGATTCTGGAGGTATAAAAGAGCCATTTTCACAGATGTTGCTCATTTCAAACGTTATGTGTTATCTACTGCATGCAGTGGGTATCTACCTCACACCACGTGGTTGAATCCTCAAATGTGTACCTGCACAGAAAAGATGGATGTGTTAACTATTAAAACTGCTGTAACTTTTTTTAAAGTTTGTCTTAATGAAATGAAGGGATGCGCTGGTGCTGTCCTTTGCTCCTGGGAACACAAGCAAGTTGCAGCAATACCAGCTCTAAAATTAGAAATGTGGACATTGACAACCAGCTCCAATGCTACTGAAAACCAAAGCTTACAAATGACGCCCAAAATCATGTACGGCACCTTCAATCACTCGTGGCATTTAACCCAACACCAAATCAGCACCATTGTCTAACGTTTAAATCTTCCAAGGTCTGCTGTGATGTTCTCACCCGAAATGATTTGAAAATATCTGTACTGCAAACTTGGCATTTACATGAGGGGTGCATGTTAATTAACCTCGTTTCCATACAAGTCTAAGAAACTGATGTGCTGTTCTGTTATAAAACTGTATAGCTTTCTTTGCTGCCCGTCCCCCTTTACTCCTTCACCCCACCTCACCGCCTCATGCATACTGCTGCTCCAACCTCCTGTAAAGTAGAAAAAAAGAAAAAAACCGCAGCAGCTGTCTTTTTTTCTTGTTTTTTTGTTTTTACCAGCAACATTACATTGCCGTCAAAATGACCTAATACGAAATGAAATACATGGAAATAAGTAAATCCTATCAGGGAAGGGAATATTTATAACGCATTTCCAATAACATCAAGTTTGTGAGCTGCAATGACAGAAAGCAGAGTTATGAAAATATGCAGCGCATATCAAATTCTAAACATCCCATCCCAGACATAAATAGGACCTGTTTATCTTCACACTGAAAAAAGTTTCCTGATTTGAATAGGTCGTCAAGTGGTGGTGTTGTAAAATTATTTATCAGTCTCACCAGCAGTATGAGAATTTTATGTTCTGCACCAAGACACTTGCAAACTGTAGGTCAGACTTAATGTGAAACTGTGAACCATGGACATATAATTCAAACACTGCCGGGAAAACAGCAGAAGACAAATGATTAATGGTTTAAGATTCTTTTCACACACCAAAAATTAATTAAAATTGCTCTGCCTTTTGGCTATTTTGTGCTTATGGATGATAACAGGAGATATGTGCAATGCTTCACAGAAAAAAAAAGTGTGTCTTTTGACGTTTATGTAACGGAATATATAATCAAAGAAAGAGGTATGTTAACTGTATACGTGTTAATGTACAAGTCAGCGTAGACAGGTCACTTTTCTGGAAAATATATCATGACAAAAAGCATACCAATGTTGTTTTGTACTACGGGCGTGAGGAATTCGACCATCCGCAGGGTGGGTGTGTGCTCACATGTGCTTATTTTGAAATTTTTAATTAAATGGAATGGTGGTAGACCGATGGGTGTGAGGAATTCGACCATCCGTAGGGTGGGTGTGTGTTCACATGGGATTTCTTTGAATTTTTTTAATCGAATGGTGGTAGACCGACCTCAAGAACATGTGTTCAGCTAAACCACACTAATTTCCCTATGCTCACACCATGACAAAAGCATAGACCCGTGTACTCCGGGTTGGACACCGCACACAGGCACAGAGGCACAATCTGCCTGGTCATGTTCATTTACAATGTGACAGCCAAGGAGGGCACAATGTCATCCGAGGAAGGGGAAGGACCAACTTTCCTCTGCCATAGGCATCCTGATTAACTGACAAAAGGTCAATGGAAACGCTCTGCTCTTTTTTTAGGCCCTGCAGCTGGTGGCAGCAGTTATAAAACCAACAGGGGGTATTTCAAACAGGCCCACACAGGCAGATAACAAAGGAGACAGGAAACCCAGAAACATAACAACCTTTCATATGTAACTGTGTCAACCTGAAACCAGGGCTCACCTCTCAGTATCGATGGCAGTGAACTGTCATGCCTGGCTATGTTGTTCCAATAGGTCACCCCACCCCTTCATAAGGTACAAGAATGCAGTTCGCAGGAGCTAAAGAGTTTGATCTCTCAGCAGCCTCATGGGAAACCTGCCACTTTCACAGGAATAGCAAGGGGAGGACCATTAACTAGAGAGACACGACAGATAGGAAGATGGGTGTGACTTAGCAGCCCAAGGGAATGAGCAATTTCTGTTGAGAGAAGGGTTCCGCCATATTAGTTCCAGGGCACACCTTGTTCCTCTTTTTAACCCTTTTCCTATCCTGTTGTAAAGTACTCTGGTTATGACCTCACACATACAGAAGATTGTTGGTAGGGATCCCAGGATTGGTTCACCAAGGTATGCTAAGCATACACCAATCACTGTTGCTCACTTGGCTTTTGGAAGATCATCTAAAGATTTCACAAGAAGTAAGAACTCAACCTTGGACCCTGGCTGAAGGGACATTCTGCCTTACATCTTTTGCCAGTGAAGGAAGACCAGGATATCCAAAGAGGGAAGCAAGATACCTCCCCTAGACTTCTCCCAGGGAACAGAGGGAGAAAATAACTCTAGCTGCTCCAGAACGGGTACCCAGCCAGCACACTGCATGCCTTGCTAGTCTCGGCAGCAGCCTTCCTGATTATGAAGTGCCAGAAGGTCTCTGGACCCGAAACGAAGGACTAGGCAGATGCATGCAGCACACTCCACAGTGTTGGGCCATCCGTCTTGAAGGACAACACAAGCCCATTGAAGAAGCTGGGAGAAGTGCCTCGACAAGCATCTACCGCTGTCTGTCTTAAAGGACATTTTCAAGTTATGGTTGCTTAGCATACTATAACAGGCAAATGTCCAGGTTTTTTTCAGTTTTACTTGTAACCCTAGTGTCCCTTTAACAAAGATTTGTCACTGAATTTCATAGGGTTTTATTAGTGCAACCTAACCATAACGTCTCTTTAACAGAGCTGTTTCAGTTAATTTCGCAGGTTTTTACTAGTGCACCCTTACTCTGCTACACATTCCTTATATTATACTCACCCCCAAAGTGGCAGATATGGAGTCCACGGAGAGTGCGATGGGTTAGCTTACATCGGATTGCATTCACAAAGCCAAAAACATAGTGGAGACCCAAAAAGTTGTACCCATCAACCAACAAACACATGTGCATAAAAGCATTACTAATGTTTATGACACGCAAAAATACCTTTTTGTACAAACACTTCAAAAAATACTTATTTTTTCATTTAGCAAACAATACAATGGAATGCACCAATCAGAAACCTTAACTGTACACTTCATATAATCCCCACAATAGAAGTCTGGATACAGATTGACGAACACCAGGACATCATTAGAAAACAAATGCTCACTAAATATCAAGTGCATTGTATTTCTTTCTTTATTGTTAGCTTTCATTATGTTATAAGGCAGAAACACTTTTTTTCACAGAAATGGCAAACACACTTGGTTAGAGGAGAACGTCCCAAAAAAAGAAATTAGTGACAATAGCATCTCTAATGGTACACAATACATATTTTAATGTAAAAAAGTATTGTAATTTCTACACACCTTACTAAAATGATAATGTTTGTTTGTCTTACAGTACATAGTTTTCATGAAGAAACCACATCTCAGTGTAATAATACACAATCCCAAGAATCACAAAGAGAAGCCCTATCCCCAACTGTACATAATACATCATGAATTTGTCTACAAAACTGGATTAACTAAATAATGATTTTAAAGAACTTTTACAATATGTGAAAAATAATGTCATTAAACATGTTCCCTATCACTGTCCTTCTTTCTCCTGCACCCCTTGTCCCCAGAACTCAACCCCATCAAATTCTGAACATTTTAATCAAAGACACTTTGACGAAACCCCAGTCCCTTTCTCCCCTCATCATCATTGTACAGAAATTCCTAATTCTCCTTTTTATGTTTCCCATTACAATACTCCATCCTTTTCATTAATACATGTATTTTTATTCTATAAATGTGTTGTACATTGTTGTGTGTTACTTCCTTATTTTTTTTAAAATCCCATTTATGAGTCTGTGGACAATACGACTGTCCTTGGTGTTCGTACTCAAAATGGAGGTGCCCCCAGTCAGGCGTTGTATCTGAAATTGTCCGTTCTCACATGACACACTTTTAAATAGTCTGGGGAAACCGTGCCTGTTCTACAGACACCCAGTGCATGCGTACTGGGAGTCCCACCCAAAGGTTGTCTGCAGATGGCGTCATGGCCGGAGATGACCGCGGCCATCATGATGTGACAGTAGCCATGTGGCATGATGGCCTGTTCGCGAACGGTGTCTGTGCTCTGCGGACAGTTTAAAAGTGCATTTGTGGCCAACATAGGGTTTTTCAAGCTGAAACTTCACCCTCCCACATCTCCCAGAATCATTCTTGATTGATCTGGCAACTTCTTACAACTTTTCAAGGCCTGTTTTCGACTTGGTTGTCCACAGACAGCACAACTGCCCACAGACAGTTCCTTTGAAGGGTCTCACCCATTACGTTTCCTCATTCTCAATCTGGCTATCCAGGGGAGAGCATCTTGCTGCACCTGCTTTGCAGAACTTTATAGAACCTTCTTCGTGGACAGCATCATGGCATCTGCTATGGCCACTTCTGCTCCACAACCACCCGCACCACCACCACCACCATCTGGAGGGCCTTGAGAGGGGAATAGGCGTGGGGATACAGAAGTCGACGATGAAGAAGATGAAGATGACATAGTGGAAGTCCCTATCTCCAGCACCCTGATTGAGTCCTGAGTGTGGCAATATTTCACCCCCGAAGGGGGTGTACCAAAGGCTTGGGCAGCCAAGGTTATAATCACTCAGTGCAAAGTTGTACTCAGTCATGGAAAACCGGGCTTGTACTCCTACAGGACCACCTCCATGTGGTGCAACACCAAGTCCAACTACACAGGGGCACTGAGGAAAGTGGTACCTTTCTAGATTGCTCTAGTCACCACAAGGGATACTGCTTTGGGGCAGAGGATCCAAACGTCAGCCTCACAGGCCATACAGAATGCTGTTAATCCTTACCTTTCGAGGATCACAGTGCTATGTTTGTACTATGAAGCACCAATATATAGGGGGGAGCAGTTTCGGAGTGCTTTCAAGGCCACGGTCAGCGAGCATGAGAAACACTACAACCTACCAGATTAATACCTGCTCAACATCTTCCTACCTCCACCTGCTCCTTCGTCCCTGTGGTTGGTGTCCCTTCCCTCACTTCCCTCCCCTACCTTACCGCTCCTGAAAAAAAAGCCCCAAAAATTAGTTAGTTAAAAAATTTAATTGAAAAAAAAAGTCACAGGCCCCTTTTGCAACCTGCATAGGACTGCTGACAGTGCAGGAGTCCATGGACATCTAAATAATTGCAGCTGTTGGGTGGGAGAATTGAAATCATTTTAATTGTTGTGTTAAAATATTGTGCTTCTTAAAAGAACCTTTTTTGTGTTTTGGGATTTTATAATTTTTCAAATTTGTGTTTTTTATAAACTGAACTAAGAAACATTTTACTGAATGTAATTATATCTTCTCAATTTCACAAAAACTGCTTCAAAGCATTTTTTTAATTTTTCCAGAAAAATCTGATTACCCACATCAATTAGATGGACTCCATCTCTCCGAAAAATGTTGACAATATCAAATGTAATGTTCTCATTATGAAAATATGCTATGCCAACATCTCGCAGAAAAGCACACATATCTTTATTGATGTTGCACATTTGTCTCTGAGAGAATCATAATAATGTCTGGATGTTTCAATTGCATAATATTTGTACAAAATGGGAGCAAGTGTGCCCACTTCATCTTTCACACTCCATACCATGAAACTTCACATTAATATAAGCTGAGGATGAGTTACAGAGTTGTGTTTGCAGCGTTCTTGAGAAGGGGAAGATTCCTGCTCCTTGAGGTTACTGTCGGTCACTCGGCCAATGGCACACGTGAGCTGTCAATGGGCAGTGTCAGGCCAGAAAATTCTAGAAGGTGCCACCCGCCTTCACAGAGGGCTTAAAATGTGGAGCACTTCCCCTTGAAAGGGGGACGCCTTGCTCCGGGCCTGTTGGCTGCCGAGGTCTCTATGCCTGGCTGATTTCAGAGCTTTTACAGCAGATTCTGCGAGATGAGGTAATTCCTCAAGGATGCAGCAACGGTGATGTATTTCCTTTAGACTTCTTTGCTTCATTTATTCTGTGTTGCATTTATTCATTTATGTATGCTTTCAACGATTAAAGGACCATAAAAGAGCCAGCTTATCATCTAGCTAAGAGTGTGTATGTGTAAATCATTGCCTCCATGCATTCAAGGTTTTTAATTCAGTGTATTGGGGAGAGAAATGCGATTTGTCCATGCACATTTTGAAGCAGCAAACAATTAGAATGTGCTGTGTTTCAAAATTGTTCTTTGAAGCATTTTGATGAAAGTTAAACAATGCATATGTGCATTTATAGCAGACTGTGTCTCTTTTCCATAAAAGAAAGAAAAATCTGATAAAATAGATTGGTAGACCATTTTTAAGTGGCACTTAGTGTGTGCCAGTTTAATATGCAGCAGTACATGTATACATCCCAACATCACCCATTCCAATGTATAGGTGATTATTAAGACCTGATGTTTTCCTTTGCATTCTGTAACTTACAATTCCACTTTTCCCATTATAAAACTCAAACTATAAGTACCAGAACTTCAAGATTCAAAACTGTTACATGTATATCAAATAAACATATAAAATGCTGTGCATTTCAAAATATTTCTTTTTGGAAGTATTTTGATAAAAAGGTACAATGTGCACATGTACATTAATAGCAGCACGGTGTCATTTTTTCATAAATGAAAGTAAAATCAGATAAAATATATGTGTAGACCATTTTTAATTGGCACTCAGCGTGTGGAAGTTTAATATTTTGACAATACATGTATACTTCCTAACATAACCCATTCCAATCTTTAGCTGCTTATGTAGTCCCAATTTGTTCTCTACAATCTGGAACTTGTTCTGCAACTTTTAAATGGGAAAAGTGGAACTACAAGTCCCAGAACGCAAACAAAAAATCTATGACTACATAAACATCTACAGATTGGAATGCATCATGTTGACAAACATACATATACTCATAACATATTAAACTTCCACACACCACCTGCCATTTAAAAGTGTACTACAAATATTTTCATTCAGCTGTTCTTCTCTTTTACAATACTTTACATACAGAGCTTCTATAAATGTGCATACACATTTCTTAACTTTCATGAAAATGCTCCTAAAAACAAACATTTTTAAACATACAGTAAACTTCATTAAAGATTTTCCAACAACTCCTCCTACCGTAATAAATAAAAAAAGCCTTGCTTCACCATTACCACATATCCCACTAACTGTCTTTTACAATTACAGGAAAGGAGCACATTACTGAAGACAACAACCAAAAAAAAGAATACCCTTCACATCCAACAAAGTAATTACATTAATGGACCATGCATATGCATGTAATTAAATCAGCACAGTTCCACTATATATTACCTCAGACTACTCTTTTCAAACCAACATTTCTTTCACTCTATCCCATTATATTCCACCATTCACACTCATACTATTCCCATCTACAGAACACCATTGCAACACCCACTCTGTTGCTCAAAACAGCACAATGTCCCTACTGACACCACCACTCCATTACTTACCAACCCAACACCATCACACGTCTACAGACTCTTACTCTCACAACCTTCACAACCACAGCTCATATGCCACCTCACAATCAAACAGCACTGTATTAAGCTCTCCAATCACATACACACACCCATTCACAATACATGCATATACAGTGCACAACTTTCAAACCCACACTTTTTCTTTTCCCAACAGACACAACAAAATGACTATTAAAAAGTGACTCCATAGAAAAGAAAGGAAAATAGAGCATATAAGAATAAAACCAAACCATATAGTCATCTCCCTCTAAATCAATTTAGAGACATTAGAACAAAAGAGCTAGTGACTTCCATCAACAAAACTAAAACAGCCACAACTAAAAAAGGTATGGCCCCTCTCGCAAAAACTAGAAGTAAAAAAAAATACAAATTACAAAGAAAAGCAGTCCTACTAACAAACCTAACACTGTATCTACCAGAGTTAACATAGTCACAGTAAAGTAATCCAAAAAAAGTTGCACTGTAGAGTTCTTCCAAATCTTATCAAAACAGCTGAAAAGTCACGATCGACCATTAAAAACTACCGCAGGAGACACATTTTCAAAGCTCTGATTGACAGCACTTTTCTACTAAAGAGAGCATTGTTTATATTGATTTTAAACAGAATGAAACCACTACCTAAATTAATCAATGCATTACAAAGCATACTTCTAAACACGCGTAGTGTCAATACAGAGTCCTTTTCAAACTTCTGTGATGGTCACACAAGCAGCACAGAACTATTAAAAAAAGTTTTAATTATTTTTAACATATAAACAAACCAACACAAAGACAGGCTTCACCATATCATTACAATCGTATAGACATGAATCAGTGCCAACTGCAAATATGCTGTTCACAGTCCTGCCTGATTCACCACCTCACCAAGCCCAACCATTCATTGTACCCTTGTCCATCTCTGATGTTGTGTCCAATGCGCTCTGCAATCAATCTCCTGAGTGTTGTTTCCTCCAAAACCCCCCATACCTATGCTTTCAACTAGGCTACTCTCCATCATGAGGAAACATAGATTGTGTCAGTGCCTTCCAAGCTTCAACTCCATCACTTCTTTCATGCATTCCTCACCGCAGCACTCTATGCCCTACTGTAGTCCCGCTGCTCACCATCTTTTCAGATCCTCCCACCAAGCCTCAAGTTTGGGGCCCTTAGCCCTTTTCCACGCCAGTATGCAGATCAGATCCTTCATTTTGGAAAGGTGTGGTTTGTGTTTTCCACCTCTTGGGTACTGACCCAGCAGACAAAACTCAGAGGGCCATGTCTGCATCTGTATACCTCTTGTCACTCTCTCGAACACCCCCCCCCTGCCAAAATGTCCCAATCACTGGTCATGCCCAAAACAGACGTGTCATGACCGCCCCCAAAGGTGCACATCTCGGGCAGGCCTGATGGTCCTCCCCACCATATAAAATAGTCTATGTGGGGTCATATATGCCCTGTGTGTAACGTTCAATTCAGTTAGCTTGAATCTGGTTGTTCCTCAAAACTTGTTTGGTATACAGCAGCACAATTCCCCATTAATCATCTATGAAAGTTCTCCCTGTGTCGGCCTCCCAGTTCACATGGCGAGGGAGTACCACCATCAGGAGGGCTGCTCTTCCAGGTACTCCAAGGGGCAGCTTTTTCTAGAATCCCATCGAGTTGCCGACTCCTTCTAGGACATTCAGCATGTTCTCCTTATGCACATCCGCTGGGACACACCATACATTGATGCCCAGATAACAAAAGTTGTCAGTTGCCCACTGGAGGCCCAAATGAGGTAATTGCTCCTCACTGAGGCCTATTCTGCCCCGGACACTGTAATGCCAGAGAGCATGCCGAATTGGTCAATAACATCCAGTAAATATGGTAGATTGTCATCTGGCCATCTTACATATAACAGCATGTCACCTGCGTACAGAGAGACCAAGTGTACCACCCAGTCTTGATCCCAGCTTCAATATGCTCCTTCCTGAGGAACACAGGCAATGGTTCCAATGCTAGAATATACAGCATCAGCGACAGTGGGCAGCCTGCTTGGTATCCCTCGGTATGTCCCATTTGGCAGAGACTTGTTTGCCTGTCCTCACCCGTGCCATTGGTGCAGTATAGATCAATTTTACCTACTTCAAAAAGGCTTTCCCAATCCCGAATCACTCTAGGGTCGCTAAGGCCTTAACTGCATCTAATGAGGCCACCCCGAAATCCTCTGCCCATTGGTTAGTACTGTCTATTACATGGTGTAATATCCACAAATTCCATGTGGTGTTATGCCCTGGGACATATCCTGCTTGGTCTGTGTGCAACAGGCTCCCTACTACCTTCTTGAGTCTATTTGCCACTACTGCTTTATGATTTTACAGTCCTGGTTCACTATTGAGAGGAGCCAATATGACCCACAACTCTGAGGGGGCTTTCCCGGCTTGAGCATGTGCACTATGACAGCCTCCCTTAAGATATTGGGTAATTAGCACAGGCCCTGTAATTTGATACAAATCCAGGGCCAGGTGCATAGAAGGATTAAGTGGGCTGATCTTGATCTACCAGTCCTCAAACCCAGTATTTATTAAACAATCCTCACCGACCTTGAATTTCTTAGATCTCTAGACACCCCAGATGCCGAAGTGCTCCTTGCACCTCATAGGTTAACTTTGGGTAGGTTAACATATGATAGGTACTCCCCTTTGTAACCAAACCGTGCAAGAAGATTAAAAAGCATGCTATCGAAGGGGCTTGTTGGTATAATGCTGGGTGCAGGACAGCCAAGCTCGATCTCTTTTGGTCTGTCTCAAGAGCGGCCTAGGTGTGGACAAGGATGAGGTGAGGTCCCGTAGAGTGCACTATAGCAAATTATAAAAACTAAAAAGGATGAGTCAATTTGGCAGGAGTGGGTAGTATTTTAGGAAGCAGCAAACAAGGAGCATTCCAAATTGCTCTGCGGAATTGTCAGTGGGAGTAAAGAGATCAATGGTAATGGTCTTGCCAATAATATTACCCTGTTTGTATTGAAGGAACATTTTCAGAAATTAAATGGAGCTGTATGCTCACTCGAGCCCCAGGGCATAGCAGGGAGGACACACATTAGAGAGGGTATTATAAGCCTCCTTCAGATAGAGATTAAGGAGGTCCATGATGCAATTACACTGCAACAATGTGGCAAGGCCCGAGGTTCTGCCTATCGACTTAGTCAAGGATGAATCAGATATATGTGCACCTGCTCTGTGGCACCTGTTTGATGCGATCCTTAGAGCCAACAAAGTGCCCTTGTCCTGGCAGGAAACCACAATAATACCAATATATAAATAAGAAGGAAGGGAGGACCCAGCACATTTTAGGGCCATATACCTTTAAGATGGGGTAGGGCAGATATTTACCAGAATAACATATATATGAACATCTTCAGGCATGGGTTTTCCAGGAGGGCCTTATTGACCACTTACAGGCAGGATTACGTCCTAAAATAAGCAACACAGATCAGGTGTTCCGCCTGAGTTTGATTACACAGAAATATGCGACTCTGAGGAACATGCACCTGTCTTCAGTGTTTGTGGACCTCAGGACCGTGTTTGACTGCGCGTTGTGGGAGAAGCTCTGGTCCAATATGATCAAAGGGGGATACTGGATTATCTCCTCCAGATCATTGCACACTGCCCTCACAGTACAAGGCCGCAGTGTTGAGTGATGCAGGTGTGCAGGAAACTTTGCCCGAATATACATGCATGCTTCGCTACATCCAAGCATCCGTGCTTATAAGAAATGAGGTACGGACCATCTGCGGCAAAACCCTTGCAGGACAAGGATACTGTGTTGAGGGACACAGGTGCGCAGGAGACCCTGCCTGACTATACATAGCATGCTTCGCTACATCCAAGCATCCATGCTATAAGAAATGAGGTACGGACCCTCTGCAGCAAAGCCCTCGCAGGACTAGACAATGGTATTTCACGACACAGGTCTGCAGGAGAAGCTGCCCGACTATATGTAGCATGCTCCGCTACGTCCATGCATCCATGCCTTTAAAAACCGAGGTACGGACCTTCTGCAGCAAAGCCCTTGCAGGACAAGGCCGCTGTGTTGAGTGACGCAGATGCAGAGGAAACGCTGCCAGACTATACGTAGCACGCTTCACTACATCCACGCATCCATGCCTATAAGAAATGATGTACAAACCCTCTGCAGCAAAGCGCTCGCAGGACTAGGCCGTGGTGCTGAGCGATGCAGGTGTTTGGCAGCGATGGCGTAGAAGCATAGACAGTGAGTTCAGACAACCTCACCCTCCTGTCTGTGGCCGTCAGGTAAGAAGGTGCACAGAGATGGCTCTTGCTACACTCCATGCATCCCCCCTCACCTGGTGCCCCTTCGTTCTCGTGCACACATGTTGTTGTCCTCTGTATCCTGTCCTCACACCACCTTCCAACCCCCGCTTACTGGTGCTCCCTCGCATCTTAGTCCATGTGTGTTCCCGCGGAACTCTAAGCCACGTGTGCCCCCTCATACTTTAGGTTGCGTTCACCCACTCACAACTTAGGCTGAATGCGATCCCTCTTACTTCAGGCTGCGTACACTCCCTCGCAACTTAAGCTGTGTGTGCTCCCACTCAACTCTCGGCTACGTGCGTCCCTTCTTACTTTAGGTTGTGTTCACTCCCGTGCAACTTAAGCTGTGTGTGCTCACACGCAATTCTAGGCCACATGCGCCCCCTCTTACTTTAGGTTGTGTTCATCCACTCCCTCCCATTGGTGCTGTGCTCCATTCATTCCATGCGGACCTTTCCCTCCCCTCTTCCTAGCTCCTTCTTCTGATCTCTTTGTGTTCTGTTCTTGACGTGTTGTCCTCCACGGTTGTTGGCTTTATTGCATTCCCTGCATTCTTGCTGTTTTCATCCTTACTTCTTGGTTCCTTTGGTGATTGCTCTGTTCCTCGTTTCTGCCTGCATTCCTGCTGTTCCATCCATACTTATAGGTTCCTTTGGTGATTGTTCTGTTCCTTGGTGTTTTCTGTGCATGCATTCCTGCTGTTTTCATCCTTACTTCTAACTTCCTTTAGTGATTGTTCTGTTCCTGTTGTTTTTGTTTTTTCCATCATTGTTTGCTTTCATTGTACTGCTTGTATTCCTGTGTGTGCATTCCTTATTTCTAGGTTCCTCTGGTGACTGACTTACTTTATGTATTGCATCAGAATGTTCTGTCTGTGTTCTGTCCTCTTGTGCCCCCCTTCCGTGTCTCCCGCCATAGTGTTTTCCACCCCCTGCCTGCCTGCTTCCCAGCGGTACAGACCTCTTCATTCCTTGGCCACTCCCCTATCTCTTCTCCCCCTCTTCCTCTCTGAACCATCTATGGTGCTCTCAGTCTCACCTATCTTCGCTAACTGCTTTTCGATAGATACTTAGTCTGGCAGGAAAAAGCTCAAAAGGGACATCCCACCCAGGCCTCCCTATCGCTGATACATACACCAGTGTTTTCCCCAGACAGACCCTCACTGACATCCTCTTTATCGTTCCCTCTGCAGGCCTATGGACCCCCACATGGTCTCTGTTCTTGCTCCTTTTTCTTCTTCGCCCATTAATGGTGGCACCGATGGGAGGCCCTTCTGGCACTTTTCAAGTCCTCCAAGATCATCATTAATGTTTACCTAAATGGCACCGTCTTGGTCCAAGGCCCTCAGGCCAACCTCCTCCTTTTTGATAGATGCTTCCTATGCCTCATCAACTTCCTTTATTCTCCTGCTGTTCTTTCTTATCCATCTTCCAGCTCCATCCTCTCCCACATCTAGGGCTGCCTTTGATGCTTCTCTGGCCACCCTGTTGCCTTCTTCTTCTTCCTCTGCCACCCCTCTGGCACCCTCCTCCTCATCCCTGGCTACCTTGCCTTCACCTCCTTCCTCCTCTGCCCATCCTCAGGCACCTGCAACAATTCCACGGGGTGTACCTCTGACCTGTACCACTCCATGCAAGTCCTTCAACTGGTACAACCTGCTCCACATTGCTATTCTTAACTCTGGTTCAGCTGTCAAACATTCCTCTGACACCTGCCGTCTCCTGGAAGAACTTGATTTGAATGTAATCGGCCTAACTGAGACTTGGTTCACGGCCAGCTCGGTCACAAGTTTTGACACTCTCTTTCCTGATGGCTACAAGATCATCTCCACACCCAGTACCGACTGTCCCGGTGGGGGTGTAGCCTTGATCTTCCTGGAGTGGATCCTTGCAAGACTACTGCTCTTTTGAATGCCTGTTCTGCAGGCTCTCTATCTCCAATGGCCTTTCTCTGACTGTGACCACTATCTACAGGCTGCCTGGCCAGATCGCTCCCTTGCTCTCTGAGAGGGCTGACCTCTCCTTCTCTCTCCTCGCCTCTACCTCTCAACCTTTTCTCCTCATCGGAGACCTTAACATCCACCTGGATGCTATTTGCCCTTCTTCAGGACTCTTTCACAACCTCTGTGACTCTCTCTCTCTATTCTTCCCTCTCGCCCAGCTCATTCTGCAGGGCACACTCTGGATTTTCTGATCTCCTCAGACCTCCCACTCTCTCCAGGAGTGATCACTTTCTCCTTTCCTCCTACCTCTCTCTACCCCTCAGGCCAAGCCGACTTCAGCACGGCCACATACCTTCTCGGTCATACGACCGATGAAGAGTGTGTCAGCTGAGGCTTTCCCTACGACCTTCTCTCCTTCTGCAGTTTTGGCTGACTCATACCCTGACACAGCCCTATCTAATCTTCATCTTGATATCTCTTACACTCTTCATATACCTGCCCTGTCATTAGGATCCACTTGAAGCCCACATCCAAGTGCAACTATTGGTATCACTCTGACCTCGTCACACTCAAATGCAAGTTCATTGTGGCTGAGAGGAAGTGGAGGGCATCAGGTGCACCCACTAACAGACTGGCCTGCCGACCTGCTCCAAAGGCAATACAGACTCTGTATCCTTGCCAAGACTAGAACCCACAACCAAGCCCGCATCTCTGAGGCAAATAACAATTGGTCTGAACTCTTCAAAATCTGCAGGGAGCTCGCCAATCCTGCGGTAGTCTCTACCTCTCCTGTTCTCTCCCAGTCCCTCGGTGTGGCCTTGTATTCTCATTTCATCACTAAAACTCAGGACATCCTGACCCCCTCTCTTCCTCTTCCTCCTCCTCCTCATCCACTCCTGGCCCACCTGTGGCCGTCTCTCCTCCTTCCGTCTCTTCCTTTCCCTTGTTCACCCCTGACAAGGTTTCTAGACAAGTCTGATCTATGTAAGTCCCATCAAAACAGGCTCTCCCCCGTTCATCCAGAACCATCAAGGACCACATTGAGACCCTTGCTCCAGACATGGCTGATTTCTGCAATCATGCCTTTGCCACTGGAACCTTCCCTTCCCCCCTTAAGCAATCCCTTGTGCACCCCCAGCTAAATGAACCCTCTGCCAATCCTTCCTCTCTAGCTAATTAACGCCTGATCTCCATCACCCCTTTCCTGGGCAAACTCTTGGAAAGCTGGCCATCTCCCAGCTTAATCTGCACACTGAATCTGTTGATTGTCACCACCTCCATCAGTCTGGCTTCAGAGCTGTCAGAAGCACGGAAACTGCTCTCCTGAATACCTCTGAAGATCTGCTCTCTAACCTTAATTCTAACCTTCCTTCTGTCCTCAGTCTGCTAGATCTTTATTATGCCTTTGATATGGTCAACCGTAACATCCTGCTCAATCGCCTCCATGATAACCTGGGTATCACTGATCAGGCCCTGGCCTGGCTCACCTCCTTTCTCACCGACCAGCCCTCCCAGGTACAACAGAGGTCTTTCTTCTTTGCTGTCTCTCTCTCCACTTTTGGTGTTAATCAGGGGTCTAGCCTCTGTCCATGGCTATTCAACGAATACCTGGCACCTCTTGCTCACTGCATTGGTTCCTTCTGCTCCAACTTTCAGTGTTATGCTGATGACACCCAGCTCTCCTTCAGGCTCCCCTCAACCACATCTCCTTCTTCATTCCAGATTGTCTGGCCGCAATTCTGGAATGGTGTGCCGTCAATAATCTATGCCTTAATGCCAGTAAGACTGAGATTCTCCTCATCAGAACACTGGCTCCCTCCTTTCCCTCCTTTCCTCTCTTTCTCTCTGGCTGCCCACTTTGGACCCTCTTCCTGCTCCTACCTGTGAGGCTATGAACCTTGGGGTCCATCTTCGACTCCACCTTCTCTGTAAGACTTCAAACTATCAGCTACACCTCCTCAGAGGTATTCTTCCTTCCTCACTTTCCCCCAGAAGCTCACTATCTCCAGGACTATGGTCCTGTCTAAGCTGGACTACTGCAACAGCCTCTTTTCAAATCTTCCCGCTCTACCCTCCGACCTCTACAACTCATCCAGAATAGGACTGCAAGACTTGTCCTTGGCCTCAAGCCCAGGGATCGTATCTCTCCAGCTCTGAAATCTCTTCATTGGCAGCAAGGATTGTTCAAGACACACAGCATTGTCCACAAGGCTTTCTGGGGCCTGAGATCACGCTACCTTCAACTTTCACTTCCTAAACATCTGCCTACTTGTGCTCTCCGCTCATTTACTTCCAACTCTCTGAAGGTCAGTCGCTTTTCCAAGTAAAGAGCTGGGGGTATATCTTTATCTTTGGCTGGGGCCTCCCACTGGAACAGCCTCCCTCAAATTTCAGCCGAACCAGCGCCGGTTCCAGAAGCAACTCAGCACCTTTCCCTTTGCTTCTGCTTTCTCTCTTCCTCTCCCCTGCTGATGTCCTGACTGATCCATGCACTGGTCACCTGGCTACCCTCTGTACTTGGGCAAAGACTCCTGCATTGCAAGTTGCACTTCACACTGCCTCCAGCTGCCCTAGCACTTGAGTATGCATCTGCAACCCTACAGTTCCTTGTCTCTGCACTTATGAGCCCCCCGTTGGCAACACTTTTTAGTTACCTGCACTTCTCCCTGCCACCTCAGCACTTCTCCCCTTCCACTTCCCCATACATGTGCGAGCTGAATGATACCGGGCCTAGTAAGATTGTTGTTTTGTTCTCCCTATGTTTGCCCCTTCTTGTCTTGTTGTGCCTAGAAACAATTGTGTACAGGTGTGTTATAAATGCCATATCATATCATACCTTGGTGTAACATTGCAGGATAGGCGTGGCTGTACTCTACAGTTAGCTAAATCATGTGAAGCCTTAGATAAATACAGTGCTGCAGTCTGGAGAATCTTTCTAGCACATTGACAGGGTGCTATTACATCTGCCCTCACTATATACACTGCCCAAGCTAAGATTGTGACACTGAATAGTGCTGAGATCTGGGGCCATGCTCCAGTAAAAATAACTTGGTGTGGTACAGAGAGGTTTCTTCAAGCGCTTTCTCAGCTTGCCACTCCCATGTCTGGGTAAACCAATTTATTTAGAACTTTGACTTAACACAATAGGTGTTGATATTGCTCTTATGTCTTTTCTGTATTGAATCAGGGTATGGACCTCACCCGAGCTCAGGGTGTACCGTGAGTCTATATCATACCTGTTGGATTTAGAGGGTGGCCTCTCCTTGCCCTGTTTCTTAATGTTAAAGGGTACTTGACAATCCATCACTTGGAATCCTATTGGGTAAACCCATCAGACATACCACTAGTCACTGCCAATATTAAAGAGCATGGTGTGGGAGGCCGCTACATCAGATATGACTAATGCCTGTGGTAATTTGGCCACGGGGGATTACTATCTGGAATGAAAACTGTGTCCAGTGCTTACAACTTATTTGGATGTGGTTACACCGCCTATGCCCGATACCTGTACACAAGGTTTAGGCTGGGCCAACTAAACCTGGCCTACTGCACATGTAAATGGATGAAGTGAGAAACGACATCAGTCAGGTCTGTGACAAAGCTAGAGAGACTGTATGCCATTTTTTGTTCTTTTGTGAGAGGTATGCTGGTGTGAGGAACATGTATTTAAAACAATTTGTAATAAATATGGTATATGTACTATTTTGCCACTCCCAGAATAGCAGCATTGTATATTTTGTGGCATCTTATCTCTCTCAGGCATGGCGTATGAGGTCAAGGGCTTTGAACAGTGATGGTGCCAGGTGAGGGACTATTGTTAACTCAGGGATGGTTTAACTGCCCCTGTAATGTTCATAGACTTGGCTTAGAGCCCATTCATACGCCCATTGTATCCTGGTGGCAACATATCTGAGTATGTTCTAAAGAGTACATAAGATATGCACTATAACTTCATGCATGCACTTTATGCTGATTTGCACAGAACCTGTTTACCTGTTTGATTTGTACTAAGGGCTGTGCCCTGTGCTAATTTGTATAGCACACAAGAGTAAACATGCTCTCCTTGCATGGCATGCATTGTTTTTAACATGCTTTGGTTTGCAAAGCGTCTGTTGATTGATTATATTCATGAATCATCCAGTCCACATTGATTTTAAATACTGTATCTGTATGGTTACCTATGAACTGCTTCTCTGTGTAATACTGTGTATCTGTTTTTTTTCATTGTGGCTAAGGATTATGTTGAATAAAAGTCTTATGTTAATTGTAAGTGATTTCAATCCGACATTTCACCCAAGTCAATGCCTAGTGTGTAATGTACAACTGAAATCCTTATTCATTGGTGTCTAAAAGGTATTTTATTCTGAACGATGTACCACTCATATCACGCCCCACTCCTGGTACCCCCCTGGTCACAATGAACCACAAATCAGGCGGGTTTGCAAAGTTAAAATATTTATTTATGTATTCACAATTCAATCACACTATGTTTTAATGGGTACACAATGAGCACCAATGGGGTGATGTAACACTAAATAATCTCTTTAATACACCAGGAGTAATAAGGGGCAAAACAATTCAGCACAGAAATAATACTTTTGTGTGTGTGTGTTCAGATCAAATAGCAGTGTGGTTACTATTTCCCCTAAACAGCCCTCAAGCCCCCAACAGGCAATGCAAAGAGATAAGAGGAGAGAGAGCAGGTATTCAGGAATGACAGAATTCAAACAAAATATCACTCCCAATTTCCCCCCAGCAAGACAAGAGAAAAACAGAATTGATTGGCAAGCGGTCAGAATGGTTTTTAAGTCATCTTGAGAATGGATTGGGAAAAAACACAAAATATGGTTTAAATTGCTAAAATTGTTAAAATCTTATTGGAGCCGCTTTGGATAAATACAGACAAACACTGTATGTGAAATCTTAAAACTGAGGTTGGGTGCATTCAAATACTGTTTTACACGTGTCAGAATTTCCCTAAAATGAAATTTGCGGCAAATTTTTCAGTGTGCGGTAATCATGATTACGGGAGAACTATATGAATTGGGAATGCGAGTTTGGATGTTATTAATTTTAGCTGTGGATGTTAGCTACAAGTAGAAGTTAAAACTTTGTTTCTAGCACAAAAATTGAAGGAGTTATAGACGTTTTAGTGGAGGTCGTTTTTCTGAAAATGGCGCAAGAATGGGAAACGGGAATGAAGTTTTAAAATGACAAAAAAGGATTTCTTACACTATGTTAAAGACTAATAAAAAAGTATAATGCCACACAGGAAGGTCATTCACGGCCGCTCAGAACAGTTCAGGTGAGATACTCTACTTTCTGTTTGCGTAGGGAATTATTTTCTTAATCGATCAATAGGAAGTTAGGGTTTAGGAATACATATGAGAGAAAAGTCCACGCAACGATAGTTCTAACAATACTGGCTCGGAAAGAACGAGAGGATGGGTTTAAGATAGGGATTGACTAAGCAAGGTACATAGGCTAGTGACACAGTTCAATCTATAGATACTCACTATATCTGTTTCAAATGGACCCGTCAGGATTCTGGTCAGGGTTTCTGGTCAGGGATTCTGGTCAGGACAGACTGGCAGCCTCAAGGCGATCTGGACACTGCACTGCATAACTGGACTGGATCTGATCTACAATGGCTCTAGTCACAGCACGGCACAACAGGATTGGATCTTTTGGTTCTGATGATAATTCTTTTAGCAGGCAAGCAGTACAGCACAGTCCGGCTGTTTCTTTTGTTCCCCTTAGATTTCTGGGGTTGGTTCTGGTTCTGGAAATTTAAGGCCTAGCTAAAAATGGTTCAGCTAATGGAATGGGCCTTTCAGCTTTGCCAAGTTTCTGGAGTCTGGAGCAAGCAAGATGAATGGTTCTGCTGCAGGGTGCTCCGCCAGCAAACAGTTAGTGGGTGAATCTGTCTGTGTCTTGAGTGCTGAGCTGTCTCTATTTATGCCTATGATAAAGGGGTGTGTGTGCTGGTGTATCCTAAGCATGCCCCCTTGCCAGGGATTGGTCAGCGTCTCCTCTCTTTCTTGATAGGAGGAGAAAAACATGGTATCACCATGATGATGTGGGTTTATGAGGCCTAGAGTCCAAACCTAGCCTCTTGAACACAAAAGCTACTGTTAGTACAATACATATGTCCATGTGTGCAACCTCTATAACAATCATATATACAGACTACATATTTTGTGTAGCAGATACTCCTCCAAACCCCATCACTGTAAGATCTTGTGTCTGCTTTTTACAGAATGTTGTCCTTTTTATCTGGAACACAATGTTTATTTCCAGAGCAACTTTCTACAAATGTGCGCATTGAACATGGGCATACGTGTATGAAGTTTCATGCTTCTATAAAAAATACATTTTGGGTAAAATCTCACTTTCTGCCGTTTCTTCCTAGAACATGTCACAGAGTTCTGGCTCTATTTATAATGTGCAGCCAATATTTACATTAACAATGCTGTTATTTTTGTGTTTTTGACAATTTTACACAGTAAGTTATCAGTCTTTTTCAAATGTGTCTTTTGTCCTTGTTAAGCAACAAATGGTTGTTTGTCTCGCCTCCTTCTATCTCCTTGCAGTTCAGAAGCAGTCTCCTCCCAGTTCCTCCTGGGCCCAGAACATTTTACGACCCTTCACACTTGGCAGTTCCTGTAGCTGGAGGATGTCCATTGTCTCCTTTCCCCTGCAGACCAACTTCTCCTCCCACCCTATAATCATCACTTAGGTGTGATTTCTTGGTGGAGGGAAGCAGAAGGGAGAGGCCTTTGCCTCTGTGGGGGAAGCTGTTATACTGGTTTGGTTGCTTTAAGTCTGGCTTAAATTCAAATGTTATTATGTTGCATCTTTCCCTTGCTTCAGACAAACTTGTAATTTCAAAACCAGCAGCTAGAACACAGCTAGAACAGCTAGAACACTTATTGCAGATTCTAAACCATGGAATTAAACAGTTACAACATTGGTTACTCTCAGTAACAGGCCACTCAGTTTTCAACCATTTGATTTCAGTTGTACAAGTTTAAATTCTATCATGCAAGCTTGTGACAGCTGTCATTAGGCGGCCGAGGTTACTGCGCCCAGATAATTGACAGATTTCACAAGCAGCCAACTTTTGCTGTGGATGTTTTTATGACAAATTCAGCTTTGCGGGACTAAGTGAATTGTAGCACCCAGCAAGAATATTGGATGTTTGAGGGTGTTTTGTACCGGCATTCTGCAGTTTCAGCAACCAAGAAAAATTATTTAAAAGCAAGATTTTGGATTTTACTTGCTGTGAAGCGCAGTGACATGTTTCAGGAGTGGGATCTCTGTTCTACCACTGACAACATGCATGGTAGATTTGGCAGCCATCTTTTTGTGTTGTAATGCGCGATTTTCAGAGGTTTTGGTGCACACAAGGGTTTTGCGGCCACTTTGATATTTGATATACTACTACTACTGCGGCCACTTTGATATTTGATATACTACTACTACTACTATACTTTGATATAGGGATGCCGCATGGCAGAGCAAAAGTGGGTCAAGACATCCCACATAATCACCTTCTTGAGTCTATTCGCCAGTACTGCTGTAATGATTTTACAATCCTGGTTCACCATTGGGAGAGGCCTGTATGGCCCATAACTTTGAGGGGGCTTTCCTGGCTTCAGGATGGGTCCTATGACAGCCTCCCTTAAGCTACTGGTTAACACAGCCAGGTCATATGCCTCTGTAAACACTTGCAACAGTCTGGGTGCTAGTACTTTTGTGTATGCTTTGTAAACTCCACCTGGAGTCTGTCCGGCCCAGGGTCTTGGCGGTCAGGAGTTCTCGTATGACTTCCGCTATTACTTCTAACATCAGCGGTGCATCGAGCATGCCTGCCTGTTCCACCACCAACCTTGGTAGGTTAATTTGGATTATAGCTTCATCAACATTCCTGTCTTCCTCGATTAGAATCTCGAAAACACCTTGTTAATCCCACACTGGATACTGACTATTTCTCCATTTTCATCAGCAATGACACCCATCATGTACCTTGGTTCCTCTTGCCTGCACAGCCATGCTAGCAGTCTCCCAGGCTAATCTCCCCATGTGCATGCAGCCTTCTAGTATATGTTGCATAATCTTCCCAACCTTTCCCATTCTCTCATGCAGTTTTTTTTAATTCCCAGCAGAATCTCTGACTCCCTAGATGGTCCTGTCTTAGTCCCCTCCACTTCCGCTATCTCACTTTCAGTGTCCCCAATACTTGCAGTATGTCTGCCCTAAGGCTTCCCATTTTCCCTAGCTCTGATCCCCACAAAACTACTTTAAGTGCATCCCATAGCATGCTTGTCTTTGCTACACTATCTGCTATGATGTCGAAAATACTCTCTATATGTACCCTCAACTAATCATGAAAAACTTTTTCTTGTAACTCTTCTGACCTTGGCCGCCGGGTGGGTATCCGGGGTCTTAAGTTAGTGTTCTGCTAGATTGCTATGAGCGGAGCATAGTCTAAAAGTACCCTGGCCGTGTACTCTATGTGCAAGAAGTCTCACTGCGTTTTCCTTCCCATGAAGATGTAATCTATCCTCGTGTATATGGCATGTGGAGCTGAAACGTGTAAATAACCTTGTCCAGCACCATGCATATACCTCCAGATATCTGCCAATCTTAAGTATCATAAAAGGGCATCAATCGCTCTATCCGGTGGTGCAGGCTTGTTACGTTTGCTGTCCAACCTATCCAATACAGGATTAAGAGTGCAATTAAAGTCCATCCAAGACCACTGCAGACTCCCTATCTGCAGATAGCCTGGAGCATAACGACTTAAAAAACACTCTGGCATTGTAATTGTTTATTTGTACAGCGCTTATACACAAGTGAAGTGCTTCAAAGCGCTTCAAGGTGGGAAATAAGCAATGGAATAGAGTGGTCATTCTTAGGCCTTGAAGTTTCTGAATGATCTAACAAAAAAGTAACTAGCGTACTATGGCTGACGATATTTCTCCTAGTGCAAGTGCATGAAGTGTAAGAGAGAGGAGTTAAAGGGGGCACATTACAGACTTACTAAGCATAGTAAATTCAGGTCATGTAGGTGTACAGGTGGCAAATGCAAGGGAAGGGGGAAGGGCAACAAGTGCACCCAATCCTGAAGGGCCCTGGGTTAAGTGCGGAGCAGTTCCCTCTCACATGGAACGAATGCTGAAAGTGCAGTAGTGCAGAGCATAGTGCAGAGGCCCGGAGGCAAGTGCAAAGACTGGCGGGGAGCCTGGGACCTGTGAGGCTCTGGAGGTGAGCCAGGCGACCAATCACTAAAGCTGAACAGAGTTAGGGAAGAGATGGAGGAGTAAAATTGGAGAGAAAGAGAGGTTAGCAAGGGAGAGGAAGAGAGAAGGAGGTAGAGAAGAGCACAGTCTTCAGGAGTTTCCTAAACTTAAGGAGGTCCGACTCAAGCTGGGGAAAGGTATGGAGGCTGTTCCAGAGTGAGGCACCTGCAGAGGATAGAGATATACCCCATATCTCTGCTTGGAAAAACAGCTCACATGCAAAGAGTTGCAGGATGTCGAACATATGGCTTTAGAAGGAGAGGATTTAGGAAGAGAGCTTTGCAGATGGTGCAGGCCCCAGCCATAGAGAGCCTTGTGGACTATGCCCAGGGTCTTGAACTTGATCCTAGCAGCCATGGGGAGCCAGTGGAGAGATTTCAGTGTCAGAGAGATGCAGTCCCTGGGCTTGAGGCCAAGGATAAGTCTTGTGGTTCTGTTCTGGATGAGTTGTAGCGGACGGAGAGTAGAAGTAGGAAGATTGAGAAAGAGGTGGTTGAAATAGTCCATCCTAGTGAGAACCAAGGCTCTTTGAGACAGTGAGCATTTGGGGAAAGGTGAGAAAAGGTAGAATACCTCTGAGGAGGTGCAGCTGTTAGTGATACTTTTTAGAGATGTCCAAGATATGAGAGGAGAAGGAGAGAGGGGAGTCAAAGACGACCCCTAGAATTTCTGCCTCACTAGCAGGTGAAGGCGCAAGGCCAAGGGAGGCCAGCCAGTGGGAAATTGGGAAATCGTGGGCAGGGGAGAACAATCTCTGTCTTACTGCCATTGAGGCAGACATCGTTGGCAGTATTGTGAATTGTGGACAAACAGTCAGGAATGAGCGAGGAGGAGGAAGAGGCCGAGGGTAGCCTGAAGGAGAGCTGTGTGTCATCCACATAATAGTGAAAGTTAGAGGTGTAGGTAGATATCCTATGGGCCAGAGGGCACCACAGTGATAGGTTAGAACCCTGGGGGATGCCACAAGTAGAGCGAGTGATAGAGGAGAGAAAGTACCCACATTCCACCTGAGAAGGATGGTCAGAGAGAAAGGAGGCAAGCCACACCGCACCAGGGCCAGATCTGTGATGCCTAGGGTATGACAGAGACGAGAGATCAGAATGCTGTGGTTAAACATGTTGAACACAGAAGGGAGATTGAGAAGAATGAGAACAGAAGGAGAGTTGGACTCAAGATTTGAGAGCAGGTTCTCACAGGTGTTCAGAAGAGCAGTTTCCATGCCTCTGGATGCTCTAAAGCCAGACGGATGGACATGGAGACAACCAACAGATTCAGTGTGGAGGGTAAGCTGAGATAGGGCTAATTTCTCCAGGAATATGCCCAGGAAAGAAGTGATGGAGATCAGGCAATAGTTTGCTGGGATAGAGGGGTCAGCTAAGTGATTTTTGAGCAGAGTGCTTGAGAGAATTGGGGAACACTCCAGTGGTGAAAGAGAGGTTGCAGAGGTCGCCCAAGGCTGGAGCAAGAAAATCAATATTGTCCTTAATGGTTTTAGGATGGCAAGGTCAACCTGTTTGGAGGAGGCTTTCAAGGACCAGAATTGTCTAGCAACCTCCTCGGGTGTGCCAGAGGAAAGGGCAGGGAGAAAAGGGGAGGGAGTAGCCCAGGGGGCCAAGAGATGTAGGTGCAGGAGAAGGTAAGGGGGAGAGAGAGGGCAGGATGTCCTGTGTTTTGGCAGTGAAAAGGGCATCCAGGGCTGAGCAAAGGGTCTAGTTAGGTGCAGTGGATTATGAGGCTGCAGTTGGATTGGCCAGTTCCTTTCAGACTTTGAAGAGTTCAGCCGTATTGTTTGATGCCCTGAGATGTGGGCTTGAATATAAACTCTTTTCTTCTGGCGGATGCAGAGTCTATATTGCCTTTGAAGAAGGCAGCAGGCCAGTGCAGGCACCATCGTTCGGGCACACGTGTTTATAAAGCAGACTTCCCTGTTTTCCCACAGTCTGTGCATCACTACAATTCTGCCCTCCTCATCCCTTTTGAACTCTAGTAGCTGGAAGGGGGCAGCTGGGGCAATCCAGATAAGAACGCCTCTGGCGTACACAGAAAAGGACGAGCCATACAGCTTTCCTCCTGATTTCCTGGCTATAGTGGCTTGTCTGTCTACTGTGAGGTGCGTTTCCTGTATTATTGCCACCTGTATGCCCCTCCTGACCAAATAGGTATGCATTTGCAGTCTTTTCTCATAATTATTAAGACCACTGACATTCCAGGTGACTAGGCCCACGCTACTAATCCTTGACATAGGTGCTTACAGCCAGGTCTTCTGCCTACCACCACCCTGTCCATCGCCATAGTGGCCCTATCTTCAAGCAGTCCCCCCACATCCACTAAAGCCATGCTGCCCTCCTATAGCCATATTTGCAGGCCCACCCATCTCTATGTGTGATCCCACCCTCCTTGCCAGAAATACGACCCCAGCATAGTTTCATACAGTGTCTGCCAAATCCCAAGTGACATGGTTTAACCTGTCAAGTAACAGAACATTCCTATCCAATCTAAAACCCTGCACCTGCCATTCCAGCCCCCCAACCCTGATTTCAACCCAGTAACATTTCATGCATCTAAACATCGTCCCAGCAGTGAGTCTTCTGCTCAGACCCAGCCGCTTCTCCCGTTACCGCCTCCCTCGATCTGGGCAACATGCAGCAGCTTGATGCCTTAAAACTGACATCTTATGTTATAACTGGGGTTTGTGGCACTTGTCCGTTGCAACAGTCATTGGAAAACCTGCTCTTGATGCAGTGTCTTGCTTCCATGCGCCCCTGCTTATTTCCAATGTATGTTCCTCGCGCCTGTGCATTTAGGCACTTTCTGGGATAAGTGGTGCCTGGGGGTGATTCCCCAGTCTGCATTGGCCCATTATGCTATAGTGCATAGTAATTCCTGCCCGATAGCTGCAGTATCCCTTATGCATCCATCCAGGATTGGGCCTCTGCTATGTTGTCAAAGAAATGCAACCTTCCGTTCTGTAGTATCTTCAGCTTGGCAGGGTATTGAGCATATAACGTAAGTTCCATCACTGCAGATGTTTTTTCGCTGTCCCAATCTTTGCTCTTCACATCAGGATTTAATCATGGTTATTTTGCCAATTTCAAGGATCCTCTTGTGATGGTTCCTCCTTTTCTAGAAAAAGCCAGGATCCATTCTCTGTCTTTATAATTCATGATTCTTGCTATTAATTGTCTTGGGGGGGCACCCAGCAGAGGTTTCTTCATCAGTGACCTATGTGCCCTTCCAACAGTGATTCCCTGAGTTAGCTTGCCTGTCCCCACCTCCTGCAACAGCATGTTTTCTTCATATGTCATTTCGTCTCGTCCCTCTTCACCCTCAGCGAGACCAAGTATCCTGGCATCTTTCCTGTGGGCTCTTCCTTTTGCATTTTCCGTGCGGTTTTCCAGAACCCCTCACACTGTCCAGCAGGTCCACCACCTGAGTCCGGGGCAATACCACCTCAGTACTATCCCACACTTGCTGTTCTGCCATGCCCCGGTGATCCACCAGCACCCACACATCCTGGCAGAGTGGGGGCATGTCTACAGTAACAGTATCAATCTTATAATTCAATGCCGTTTTCAGCTCCGCTATGGCTGATACTTTTGGTCCTCCCTCCTGCACAGTCACCTGCAATGCTGCAGCCATCGCTACCTGTTCACCCCGTTACACTGGGTTGCTCTCCTCCTTCTGCGCATAGGACTCCATAACGGTCTGCCAAGCTTTTTCTTTATGACACTAATCCGGAATCTGAGTGCAGCTCCTGGACCTGGCCCATGTGATTAATGTGGCGGCGTAGCAGTACGTGTCTTACCCCGTATTGTCTTCAACTGGAGACAGCCAAATTTGCTCAGCCGTCCACTGCACTAGCAGCCCCAGGCCAACTCCGTCTGTGTAGACCAACACATATCGCCATTTTTCAAGAGTCAGGCGTGCCTCGGCCAAGAGGTGCAAGATGTAGGCCTCCGCTCCACCTGTTTCAGCCAGTCGCCCCTGCTCATCACCCTGATATTGTGTTAGGACCAAACTGCTGTCCTTTCCTCCTGAGTATATTCTTAAAGTGTCAATGTCACGGGTGCTGCCTCCCTCACCCAACTGCCTATTGGTGAGTGGTTCCACCTCTTACTTCCCTTTAACCTCCCGACTATCCTCTGTGTCTTGATGGGCTCCCCTATGTGCTGCTGTGCTCCTCAGCCCCACTTACAATGCTCCTTTTCAGGATCCTAGCACCTCTTTCAGTGTTTCAGGTGGGAAGTACCTGACCTATGTCATAGACCATCAGCAGTACTTGTTTCCCTATGTCTGTTCAGCCATTGCCCAGGTTCAGCGCTCACCAAACTTCCTGGGAGGCCTGCTTCCTGGACAATTAAACCGCAAGAGTCAGTATAGGCACCCTCCCCACCTCAAAGTACCTGTAGTACAGGAGACAAACACACCTAATCCCCATCTCCAGGCAGGGGCAGCCCCAGCAGCCTCCAGATAGTCTTACTGCTGTGGTGCACAACTCCAAACTGAGTATGCAGATTCCACTCCAGCAGCCCCCACACGTGTGAGCCTCCTCCAATGTTTATCATCCCAAGTAAAATCTCTAATCTGCTGCAGGATGTGTGGCACCAGCACAACCTTGTAGGTTGTCAACCAATGTGCTGTGAATGAAGGGCCTCTTTAGTCCAATCCCCTAATGCCCAATAGCAGTGGAGACATTTGTCAGAGAGGAAAACGGTCTTCCGGCCATTTAGACAAAGCACAGGGCAGAAGTGTCCCGGCCTCCTCAGTGCACTGGTACCATGCAGTGCATGTGATTGGTGGCTGCTTGTCTTCCTCCCTCAGGGTGCCCAAGAACCCACAGCCGAACCAGTCCTCGGGGGTCCCTCCACTCCAATCCAGAAGTGTCTGCACCGGCTGCGGTCTTACACAGTGGGCGGTCACCTCACTCGTAGCGAACCCTCAGCGGCTTGGATTGGGCAAGTTTATCTAAGAACAATCTTACTGCTATTGCTCACCTAGTGTCCCCCGAAGGATGCCACCCAGATCCGCCTCTGCATCTACTCTTCCAAGCAACGAGCTGGGGGAGATCTCTCTCCGCAGCAGGGGCCTCCCTCTGGAGCAGCCTTCCTGCCTACCTGAAACTTGAGGAGAACCATCTCCGGTTCCGGAAGCACCTCAAAACCTTCCTCTTTGCTTCTGCTTTCTCTCCCCCTCTCCCTGCTAAATCACTGAAACTGTACTGAATCAGCAACTGGGCCACTCACCAATCTCGGTCCTTGGCCCAGCCACTCTCCCCTGCACTGTCTCTCTGGCAACCCCTGCACTGCGGGACTGTCTCTGTATCCCTACAGCCCCCCTTCCCAGCACTTGTCTGCACTTATACTGCACTTGCCACCAGCTGGCCCTTATTATTTATCTTGTATTTTACTAATCACTTTGTACTGCACTTTCCCCTCTCCCTTTCCCCCTTGCACTTTTTCCCGTCCCCTCTACCCATGCACTTGCGAGATCTGAATGACACCTGGCCTAGTAGGATCATTTTTCTCCCCTTGTTCCCCCCTCCCTGCCTCGTTGCGCCTTGAAACACTTGTGCATAGGCGCGTTACAAATGCCATATCATATAATAAGGCTGGGGGCAGCCTGCCAAATGATGTCTTCAGCACCTCTGTCGGGTTGCAGCAAATCCGGCGGTTCCTGCATGCTCCACAGAGCTCACCAGCAGTGATACCATCGCAGAACTAGGCAGGTGTTGCAATGCTGCGTCTGTGCCGCTGGCGGATTGTTGGTATTATTGGCTCAGCTCAGCCACCATATTTAATCAGCGTACTTAATACATCAGCACCCTGGTCTCAGCACCCAGGCTCTGATTTTCTTCAGAGTAAAGGCCCAATCACAGTCTCAATTGACAGCAATCAGGGTGTGCAAACAAAAGTACTCAATGGGCCTCATTCCGACTCAGGCGTTAAGGGGTTTACGGCGCCGTAAACGGCGCCGACCCTTAACGCCTGATTACAAGGTTCCCTTTGCGGGATGGCTGTTTAACGCCTGCTTTCTGCAGGTGTTAAAAGCCATGCCGCAAAGGGACCTTGGCGATAATTACGGCACTGTAATTTACGGTGCCGTAATTATCGCCTTTCCCCATTCCCATTATGCCCTTTGGGGCAAAAATGGGAATGGGGAAGGGGCCATTGGTGAATGGGGAATTACCGCCCCACTCACCTTGGAATAGCACCATGGTCCTCCACCAAGGTTGTAATGAGGGCCAATTCCTCGATCTGTGCTTCATTCAGGATCTGTTTTTAGGATGGAAGCAGGAGCGTGGGCAAGTCACGTCCTCACCACATAAGCTCAGGCTATGCCCACCAAGCAACACAGAACCATATTTCAATGTAGAAGATTATAAACAAGAACATCAAAAAACAATAGTGATAGACAATAATGTTCGAGAGTATGAAATGGTAGAAGACACCATTATGGCAAAAGAAATCCTTCTAGGAAAACAAAACGTCCCCAACAAACTTTCAACCAAATGTTCCTTTCAAGCAAACAAACCGTCCAGTGTACAAATGGACATGCAGTTCAAAGTGCAACATACAATCCTTTAAATATTTACAACAATTCCTCAATCACTATGTGAAACTAAAAGACAAAAGACAAAATACAAAAGTAGAATGAAAACTTTACAAACCATGGACGCTGGTCTGCGAGGACACTCATTAGCCTTCATTTCGGGAACTGCTTGCAAAAGCACCTTCCACCACATCAAAATGCTAGCAACACACCATTCTGCTATACAGAATCTTGTGCATAGAATATACTATGCAAAAAGTCCTGTTCTAGAACTGCAACATGTAAATAACATTATCCTACATGGAACAGCCAACGAACTGCTTCAAGAAATAAATGCACACCCAAAGTAAATACTTGGAACTTAAGTTGACTTAGACAATTGTGTAACTTCAGAAAACATTACCAAAAACTTCATAAACACCAACGTCCTAAGAAAGACATAAAAAAATAGCTAAGTTTCAAAAACACATATGCTGAAATAGCAGACCAAGTATGTGACTGTTGTCGCGAAACATTTTTATAAATAAGAATACAAAAATAGTAGATATAGCCTACACAATAGAGGACAATGATGAATCCCAATGATTCCAATTAACTTTATGTCTAACAGCATGCACGAAATTCAAACAAACTGACCCCTCAATAGTTAAAACATACTGAAACACAAAGCTTGACAAAAACCAAATTCCATCATATGCTCTAACTAACAACTAATAAAATAGTTTCACTTCCAAAAGCTCTCCAACAACTTAACTTGTAACAGAGCATTATAATCCAAACAGTAAACCCATTTCAAGCTATAATAAGGCTTCAAACAAAATCAGCCAAATTACCTCCATCTGAATTACTAAAGGGAATCCGTGGCAAAGTAGTATAGTTGCCTTTAGATCTCAAAGAAAATGTAGAAACTCTAGGAGTACAGAGACCAATAAATCAATCTTCGATTGTACTAGTCAATGGTGTACCAACAAAAGACAACACAATTTGGCAACAATTAGTCCACTTAATCAAAGTTAGATAAGCCCTACAATATCTAAAAGAAAACAATGAATACCACAAAGATATAAACATAGAGGGGGATTTAAGAGAAACCACCCAAATAATTGAAGACTCCCCAGCAACCGGCCAGTTTGAGCATGTAGATTCTGTTACTGCAGCCAAGTAGACAATTCTCCAAAGACACCATTGATGAGGCATTAGAAATGTATCAAATGTATTAAGCCAAACGAACCCCAATGAGCATATGGGGAAAAACATGTAGAGGCACGTTTTTTTCCTCAACTCTTTCCTACAGGAAAAGGAGGAAGACATGATGAAAGGTCCACTCAAATAATTGCATCAGTATATCCCTCTTTAAGGATGTATTCTGAAGACCCCAGATTCAGAGAGAATGTCAAATACATGTTCCACCTCATTTTGAAATTAAACTAGCAACTCTATGGTACGGAGTTGCACACACATTTAAAACAGACTCTAACCTTTTAAAAATGTCCACTACCAAACTGCTTCAAAAGATAAAAGACAAAGATGAAGTTCTGCAGTCAAGTATCACAAATAGATTGGCAAACATGCATGATACAAAAGACTACTGTTTCCAATGTCACACTGATGTACACTGTATGCTGAGGAACCTAGGCCCACCCACATGGTTGGTTAATTTAAATTGTGCAGAGTACACTTGGGATGACTTGCATGACTTATTGCGCACTGCAAACCAAAATAAAAACGGAATAGATATATAAACACCAGGAGAACTCTGTTCTCTTGACCCTGTCAATATATCAAGATACTATCACCATCACTTCATTGCCATTCTGCACTTTATCTGCAATACAACTACCTCTCTACGCAGTGGAATATCCCACATCCGCATGCTTTTGTGGATAAAATATGCTGCTAAATTTGGCCTTGATAGTGACACCACTGTTTTACAGTTTATTGAAAAATACAGAAAAATACATTACCTGCAACATCCCTTCAGAAACCACAGATAATGACCTAGATCACAAATCTTACGCTTCCAAAAACATAAGTGTGGCAAATACTGCTGACATAGATATAAAAACAAAGGTAAACATTATACCATTATACCAAATGTTGCTTTGGCTCCCCTAGACCAGTTTACACAAAAGGACAGGTAAACAGTTTGATGTCTTCTGTTAGACACAACGTAAAAGGCAAATCCCCTAAAAACACATACAACATTAAAAGGGACGAAGCATCAAGTACATCAATGAGTACAATGCAATCATTGCCCTCTTGTGGAATGCAAACATAGACATATGTTGAAGACAATTCCACCACGGTTGGAAGATATGTCACAGTCTATCTCATCAAAGCTGCGAAAACAGAGCTAAAAGACCTATGGGATGACATATCATCTGACAACACTATCACAAAAATGATACAGCTTTGGCATACAAATGCTCTCCCATAGAGAATACGGGTACTATGAATCTGAAGACCGTTTAACATGTACAACCTTATTTGGCAAATCTGAACACATTGTCTGGCAGAACCTTGGTCCAGCTTCATCTCGAAAAAGAGTACTAAAATCCTACCAAGAGATAGAAAACATAACCAGGACATTTTAAAAAACAATTTACTTAACACATACTACCCAAACAGAAGTACTGCTTTGGAAAACATGTGTCTGTGCAACATTGCCCAAAACTACACTTACAAAAACAATGTCACACCAAATGAGACAACTGGCAAATACTCAGTCTCAACTTGTGAAGGAAGACTAGTGAAACTCCCCAAACCTGCTTTAATTAGTCATATAAAGTTATCGTTTAAATCTCCACAGCATAGAGAACTGTATTACGTTGCCCTGCTCCAATGTTTTAAACAATGGAGAAAAGAAGAAGAATTATTAGGTGACTATGGGCCTCATTACGAGTTTGGAGTTAAGTAACTGTCCTTACCGGCATGGAGCAAATACCCTGTCAGTGTGGTAAAGAGCCCGCTAATAGAGGGTTATTACGAGTTTGCAGGCACAAGCTTTGCGCCATGACGGTAACGACATTACTGGCATGCGCTAAGGTCCAAAAAATGGACCTTAGCGGCATCATGGAATGCGCTGACAGCACTACTGGCATCAATGGAAACGGAATTGTTGGGTACCGCTATTAGAGGTGCCTGTAAATAAGCGGAATCGGAAGTAGCCTCATCGCACAGTAACGGGAAAGAACACGGCAGCCATCTTGAAAAACACAATCCATTGGAATCCTCCATACACAGGAAGTGCATAAGTACCACAGCAGCCCCAACTTCACATACCACCACATCACCATGGGCAAGGCCCTGAATAAAGGTGCTGCACGCCTGCGCAAGGTGCGTTTTTAAGAAGATGAGCTAAACATGCTCGCGGAAACCCTTGCAGAAAATGGGGATGTCGTGTTTGCGGCAGATATGAGTTGACCTGCATTATGAGGAAGAAGGAGATCTGGGAGGAGGTGGCACGCAAAGTCAGTGCAGTCAGTACCACCCCCCGCCCCATGAAAGATGTGCGTAAGCACTGGGACGAACTGCGCCTACGCGGCAGATACATTCTGGCAGCTAACAGGAGCCAGGGCATGGAAACAGGTGGTAGAGCAAGCTCACCAATCAAGACGACTCGCTGGGAGGAAACATGTGCCAGGACAATTGGGATGGACTCAATTGAGGGAGTGGGAGAAAAGGAGAGGGGTGCGCCGTCACTGGGAGATGTAGGTGAGTGTCCACACAAACCACTGTAATGCAAAGCATGATGATATCCCACAAATGTGAAAGTGAAATGAGCCAATGGATGGGCCATCACACACACATGTACACAACCCTGCCTACAGGCTGTCCCCAGTACCATCACATCCACATGCATCCAGCACCTCAAAGCCATACCTGACACACACCCCACAAGCATGTAAACGTCATGTGTCACACTGCACAACTGGAAGGCACGTCACACAGCATACACCACCTCATACATGTGTAACCCAGATGTATGCCTGCATGACCTACCCATATGGCAAGCAACCTGTATGTCACAACTCCAAAACCAAATCCCCTCAAATGTGTAGAACTGCATCAATACCAATATATGCATGATGCATGTAGAACCATCACTGATGCTGTCCATCTCCCTCTCCCCCACAGGCTCACAATCTGCCAGAGAGGGCCAGGACTCTGCAGCGCAAGCCACAACACCCAGTAAGACGGCCAGTGGAATGGTAGGAGGCAACAGGCCTTCTACATCAAGAGGCACAGCCAAACCTGGACTGCCACATAAGGCCAAAGCATCACAGGATGCACCAGCATCGGGGCGGCAAAGGGCCACTGACACTGCGAAAGTGCCCACACCAGCTGCTACCACTGCACAGGAGCCAGTGGCAGATAGCTCACTGTCCGCTGTCAACAGTTCTGTTGATGAATCAGCTGCCACTGCTCCCCTGACAGATGATGAGGTACACAGTCAAGCATCCAGACCACATGGCACACCCAGGCCACAGCTGTCACCCCACCTCATCCCACACAGCACACTAAACGCCAGCAGCCATGAGCAGTCTGGAGGGGAGTCATGGCCAGGGAACTTGAGCCCCACAGAGAGCACACATGATGTGGGACCCTTGCCACATGCTGCATCAACCTCCACTGGTGTCAGGGACGGAGAGCTGAGAATGGCACTCATAGAAAAGCGCCAGGAGGAGCTCACAGCGCTGGTCGGACAGCACGTGACCAAAGGTGCCCTGGCAAGGCAGGAGTGCCGCCAACACACTGCGGCCCTTAAAAAATTGCAATAGAGGCAAGTACGACTTGCATCTGCAATGAGTTTGCTGCTGTGAGGCAGGTCCTCAGCCGCATTGCAGATGCCATGGAGGCCCAGCGTCCTGCACAGAGACTGGAGCAAGCGAGCATGTGCTCCTCTGCCCGCTCCACACAGACCAGCCCCCTGCGCAGGTTCGCGCGGACCTTGCGCCGGTCAGACATGCCGCCACCCGAGGCTGGTAGAGGACATGAAAAGTAGGGGCAGCCTGGCAATGGCAACTGTTGCAGACTCATGCTGCATTGAAATGCACACCATGTGTGGGGTAGTTCTGGGGGAGGGGGCGAGGGTTAGAGCACTTTGTATACACTTCATGTTTAATACACCTGTTGTGTCAAGAAAAATCACATGACTGGACATTGGTTATTGTGTATGTGTGCTTTATTGGTTAACAGTGCACAGGGTCAATGTCACCCCACACCCTGTGTCCTGAGTCCCACCTCCATGGCACCCTCCACATCCATGTGTCTTAGTAATATTGGTCTATCACATTCTGGCGCACAGGACGTCCCTCATGTGCAACGCGACCACCCGACGTGCAACCCCATCTTCTTCCTCTTCCTCATCCTCACTCGGTGCATGCTGGTCAATGTCAGGTGGCAGTGGTATGTTTCTCTGGATGCACATGTTGTGCAGCATGGCACAGACCATGGTGATCTTTCCCACCTTCCCAGGCCAGTGCAGGGAAACCGTGCCTTCAACAGGCCAAAGGTCTGCTTGATCACCACACGGGTACGGGTATGGGCACGATTGTTGTCCTCTTCATGCCTGTTCTGTGTGTTCCGGATAGGTTTGAAGGGCCACCTCTTCAAGGAATATCCAGCATCACCTGCATGGGTGCAACATTGGGTATGTGTAAGTGATTTTATGAAATGACACCTGTACCTATCACTCACATGCCTGCAGTTATTTGTTGTTCACATCCACATATCACTGCATGAATGGAAACATTCCAACTATCCACAATGTGTGAAGTCACATGGTCCACAGGTGTGGGTTGCATCGTCAATTTGATGCGGAGTGTCCACTTTCTTGCCAATGTTTATGCACTGTGGTTGCCTACGGCAGTAGTTGCTATGATCTATGTGATGTGCAGTTAATCGTATGCATTCATCCTGGCACCGTTGCCACCAGTCTCATCATGATCTGACATTCCACGCTTGATGTTCTCATGCTGGAATGTTGCGCTTCTGTGGTGGTGTGCCAGTGACTATCTGTGTATTGGCTTCGTGTGATTCATTTGTGCGCACTCAAGGACGCATGTCCTGTGTAGGTCTGTTCTGCGGTCATTTGCATTGTGCATACTCACAGCATGTTGCTGCATTGTGTTGTAGAGGGTATGGTCTGATGGTGTGCAGTGTACGTGCTGATGGATATGGCATGGTTGCATTACTGGCATGTTGTCATTGTTGTACAGTTTACGTCTTTCATATTGATTTCAGGTGTCAAGTTCAGTCTGGGATGCTTTGGGGCCCAGTGTATTGCAGTATGGGCATTGTCCAGTTGCACACCCAATGACAGCCAGGTGGAGCATGCATCTCTACCCCCATTACACTGCCATGTGCTTGCCATGCAACTCACCAAGCAGCCAGGCACGTCGTCCAGCATGTCTGTCCATTTAGCATGGTATCGTTGAGTTCCGCAGGACCATTGAATCATGGGTTTATGTGGGATATTGGGCAGAACAATGTGTGATGATCTTGGTTGGGTCACATTCCATTTGCACATTGATGGAGTGTTGTTGCTCACGATAGCGGTACACCACAACCATGGCATGTGGGACCACCAACTCCACGTGAGTGCAGTCGAGGGCACTAATACAATTTGGCATGCCTGCCAGTGCATGGAAGCCAACTTTTGTATCAAATGTGTCCTGGGGAGTCCATGGTAGGGATATGTAGTCACTTGTGTGCTTCAGGAGAGCATCCTGCCCTTGGTTCAGCATGCAAGAAAATAAGGGTTGTAATATGCCATGCATGTGCCCCACTGTGTGCTGGTAGGTGCCTGTTGCAAGGAAGTGGAGCACAGATACTGCCTTCAGTAGAGGGGGGATAGTGGTGCATATTTCTATGAGGCTGACCCGTGTATCATGTCCACGATGGTGGTGATGGTATCCCGGTCCAGGCGGTACAGGATGTGGATCTGCTCAGGGGTTAGGTTGAATGGACTGGCTCTGATGCGAGGGATTGGGTGCTGCCTGCGTGGTACCACTGGCTGCACTGGTGGGGCATGCTGGGCCTGTCTCACCCTCCTTCTCCTCCTGCATTTTACGGTTGGTTCACGATGCCGGTATTACCGGCATGTCGGTATCCCCTATTAGCGCCATCATGATGCCGGTATTTGCCTGTCCGCCTGACTTGTGATGTTCTCCCATTAGCGGCATGGCAGTATTGCCGGCCAGATGGGCCGTGTGCCCGCGCCCTTGCCGCTATTGAGGCACCGTTATTAGCAGTGCCTCTAATACCGGGGCCTTAGGTCAGAATAGCCCGGAGCGGTATGCAATGCAGGTAATCCTTTACTGGCATCCATTACCTGCAACCTCGTAATGACCCCCTATGAATCATTTGAAGCTGCATTCAAATCAAATGAAAGCAGTATAACAAATGAAAATTTCAAATAATACAAAGAAATGTTGGACAATGAACGGCAATAGGAAGAAATTGAAGCTCAATTAGATAAAGACACTGCTGAGGGCAGTCAAACTTCCCTTAGAGAATGCAAAGAACAATTTGGAGAACCTCTCATTCTAAATGAAGCAGAAATAGCCATCACTGAGGTAGAAAATACCATGTATCAATATAAACAATATGAGGAAGAATTGTCAGTGCTCGAATCACAGCTAAATGATGAACAACTCACAATTTATCTAGAAGTCACTCAATAAATTGAACATGGTTTTAAACATGAAATGAAAACCTGTAGCTGTAAACGTGTCAAACCTTTGCTGCTGAATGTAAGTGGTGCAGCTAGCTCTGGTAAAACATTCTTAATTCAAATAATCAGCACATTTCTACAAAACTTAACAACACTCTTTCGGCTGTAGTAACATCCTCCACAGATTTAGCTGCATACAACATAGGAGGTGTAACTTTATACAACTACTGCTCCTCGCTGTAGAATACCAAAACAAATTACAATACCACAAATGATCTGCAGAAGCTGCTACTGAAGTACGCATAATTCTGAAGAAAATGAAACTGCTCCTGATTGATGAAGTAAGCACGGTTTCCAACCTCATGTTGGCTTTAATTCATCTCAGAATGTAAGAGTCCCAAAAACCAACTACAAAGAAATGTTTGTAGGAAAAAATGTTATTGTTTTTGAACACATCCTACAGTTAACACCAGTAAAATGTCAACCTATTTTCAAAATATTAGGACACAAACATGATGCAACACAATCAACAGCATTGGAAATGTACATTTGTGGCAACATTTTCACTACAAAGAGCTGACTCAAAACATGTGTCAGTCTGCAGACCTCACTTATGATAACATTTTAAAAAGCATTAGAACTGGTCTGATTACTAAAGATATATAATCCATTTTAAATAGTCTACTAATCCACAAGCTTCATGGACGAAACACATCCACGCCTGATGTCATGAAACAATTAATGGTGCACAATCTAAAATGCATGCCGTTAATGCCAAACCTTGGAAGCTGTAGTCAATTCAACGAGATAATGTTGAAAAAAGAAATGCAACCCATACTGCATATCAGCTCCACAGAAAAACACTAGAAGTGTAGGGCATGACACTTCCTATTGTCAACAAGCAACAGAATGACTAAATAGCTTGGAAAAATGTATTTCCAACAAAGCTGGATTGGAGAAAATATTGACTTTGAGTCTAAACTGCAGAGTAATTCTAAAACATAACCTTGATGTAGAACAAGGTTTAGTCAATGGAGTAATTGGTACAGTTGTTGGCTTCCAAAATTATCCACATGACAATGTAGAGGAGCAGCTGAATGCCGCTGCGGGAAGTTCCACCCCCATCCTTATGATATGCTGGAAGTCAGAAGTTACAACATGCACAACACCAGTGATTGTGCCTATTCCACGGAGAGCCTTCGAGAAAAGGTAGGTATCCGTTGAGAAAACCCAATATCATGTATCTCTGTAGAGATGACAATGTCTGGGAGGAGATTCCTGAAGGAATATGAAGATGAAAGAAAGAGAAGTTGGTGACGTCACAAGAAGCCAGATTGATGCCCTGAGAAGAGTGGCTAAAGAAGAAGATGTATAGACTATTTTGGAATCTGATGACAAAATAAAGAATCAAGTAAGTGTTAATCTGCGTAATGAAGATTGCACGTGTGAAGAGCACTGCAGAAAATGCAAATCGTTTAATAACTGTACAGATGCAGCAAAGCAAGTAGACTAAGTAATCATAAAGACTGGCTATATGTAGTGATTAGACTGCAGTCAGTGCCACCGTTATATAGAAGATGGACATCAGTGTCACATGTTTACTAAGCTCAGACCCGTAAAGAAATAATGAGAGATGTTGGGCTAACTGGGTGGGGAGACATGGTCAAAGTCCACTCAATGTCACCTGTGTTACCAGCTTATGTGCTGCTAGTGAGCCGAATGTTCCAGAAGGGTACAAGTGTGCCAATCAATTATAGAGGAACTTATAAAGAAAGGCTGTATATTTTGAGAGCCAATAATATACTGTGTACCTAATAACTGAAGTTGTCCAACTTACTGTAGAGATCCAATCACAACCCATCTATACATAGAAAGTATACTTAGATGCTACCTTTGAGTGTATTGCAACCCCCGTAGGTTTCTCTTATTTGCCAAGTAGTATGATGTCACATATGATGTCCGTTGTAACTACCTGTTTTAGACAATTGATAATAAAACAGTCAGAGGAGACTTTTTGCCAACTTCCTGAGTCAGTCTTATTTGGAGTTATTCTGCATTGCATACATGCATGATGTGTTAGTGGTCTAAGTACCCCCCGGGTTCACACGGTAGCATTGTCAGATGGTTTAATAGAAGACCCATCAACCTGTTAGAACTCCAGTGTTTCCATCTAGCTGGAATATTGCAGGGTTTCCTTTTGAGAGCGGCCAAATAGAAAACTTGCAAATAAAATCGAGACGGTGTGCAGGGTCCCTCTTTGACAAAAGCCCTACCTGGTTTCCACAGGCGCTTTGCAGACGGAAGTCGAAAGGGGTTGATTGGAGGAGGAGACGATACCAAAGTTCTCGAGCCAGAGCAATCAAATGGTGAGTAGACTGATGGGAATGGCAAATCAAGGGCACAGGGTTGTAATAATTTAAAAATTAATGAAAGTAACAAAAGAAAGAAAAGTAAGAGGAATAATGGGAAGTATTGTGTTAACAGAGAGAGAGAGAGAGAGAGAGAGAGAGAGAGAGATAATGCCCAAAAGTCCTAACCCAAGAGGGTTATAGAAGAGGTTGTCTCACACTCCAATCAGAGTAAACTAGGCTAAATGCAGGACAGGTCCTCATAAGGAGACATCCTAAACTCTGTGATCAGAGTATTAATCAGGGGCAAAAGAGGAGTATGGGCAATCAACATGGTTTTTATGTAAAGAGTCAACTAGTTTGTCTGTTCATGTGTTTGTGTTCAATTAAAGTGTTGAGGACCAACACAAACAGTCGTGTGATAATTGAGAAAAAGTTAAGAAATGTTATTATCTAGAGAAGTGGCTGGTACCAATCCAGTGGTAGACAGAGAAAATTGGACAAATGAAGGTTTTGAGCGGTGATTGTTGGAGCGCGCTCATATTTGTTGTTTTTAAGAATCGAAAAGCAGTAAAGGCATTTTATAAACTCTGGTAAGTATTGACAGTCAATTGAGACTCTTCACAATGGGAGAATGTACTCATCTGATGCATCTGATGCATTTATGTAAGATATTGCCAAAACACATGCCAAAGCTCAAATACTATAGTGCGGAATAGGTGAAAGGCATGGCAGATAAGATGTTCATGCCATGGCCACAAGGAGGATTGCGGTCAAAAGTATTGCAACACATGACCAAATACTTGCACGCTGCATACACAGGAAATAAATTAGAGAAGAGGTCAGCTATTCTAGAGCTCTGGCAAATGTACCATGAAGAGAGAGAGAGGATCCACCACCTGAGGAGTGTATGCTTAATCAGTGTAAGGAGGAAGGTTTGAGCCCTCAGCTCCCCTTACCTTGCCAGAAGTAAAAGGCAATAGTACGGAAGACATATGATTGTATCCTTTAAAGGAACTCAAAGCGGTGATGGGGTATAGTTATCTAATATACAAACTGCCTGCTTATAGCAGTGACGACAGTCCAGAGGGGAATAAGAGAAAAGAGGAGATTGTTAAGATCATATAAAACAGGGAAGAGAATAGTGAGCGATCAAAACATATCGACAGAAATAGAAAAGGAGATTAAGAGATGGAAAGGAGAAAAGGATAAAGCTGACGAGGTAATGCTTGTACAGAACCAATGGATGGGAGGAGAGATACTGCTCAAGCTAGATGGAAAAAACATTGAGGAAGTAAGGCAAAAGGAAGATCAGGACAAACAGGATAGGAAAGGCTGGGAACAAGAACAAAGATTAATGGAAGATGAGCATAAAAAAGAGCAGACAACAACAACAGATGTGTCAGGAGGAGCAACAAAAGGAAGAAGAAAGGGCAGAGAAGCAAAGAAAGCATGGCAACAGACAGAGAAAAATAGAGGAATGGGATAGACAAGAAAGGAAGAGAGAAGAGGAAGTTAAGGGACTGAAGAATACAGAGGCGAAGAGAAGAGAGAAGAGCAGGAGTAAGGAGAGAAGTGTAAGAGGATTCAATTCAACACTACAGCTAAGTTAACGCCTAGTCTATAATACTGAATGAAAACCCTTATTGATATATCTTTATGTCCAGTTCATGCGTTCTGGATGACTACCCCTATATAACACCCCTCTCTTGGAATCCCCCTGACCCCACTGAGCCAAGAAGTAGTTCTGTTTTGCAAGTTTAAAAGGTTTATTTGATAATTTAAAATATATATATATCACACTTTATAATAAATTAATAATTGAATAGCACACTTAATCTGATATGATAAAGATCAACAACGGAGAATCTGGCACTAGCACACTTCTTATAATCACTAATGAGTTGAGATGAAATGGATAAGGTAGCACACTGGTAAATAGGTACTGAAGTATAATGTGGTAGAGGATGCTTTATGTAAGCTCAGGTGGATGCAATATTCAATGAATGCAGTACAGAAAATACTCAATATGATTTCAACCAAACAATGTAATCACTTTTCTCTGGCAATCCCCTCTCCCCCTTGATGCAAGGCAAGGAAATGGAAAGAAAACACACAGTTCTCAGAAATGAAATCAATGTAAATCAGTTCACCCAGCAAGCTTACACTACAGAAAACAGATAGGAGTTTTGAAAACACAGGCAAAATGCTTTGATATGTGCTAGCAATGGATGAGAAATATGCTGGAAATGCTTTTAATTCCCTTTCAGAGGTTCAGGGTGAGTGGTATCTAGTTAATATTAGTCCAAGCTCACACTAGCAATGAGGCAGGGATAGTTAGCAGGTTAAACGAATTTCTGGCAAATGGAAGGCAAGCAGCAGCAGTTTTTACATGTGAAGAAATTTGCAAATCGCGGTAAAACTGGCGAATGCGTGTTCCGCGATTGCGGTAAAACTATAAGGGGTAGGTTCATAGGAAAGCCACGATTCTAAGCTTTCAGATAAAAGTTATTGCAAGTCTCTAGCCCAAACGGTTGCGGAGATATGAGCGATTTTGTGAAGGTCGTTTTTCAGATTTGAAATTTTAAAGTTCAAAAAGACAAGTGCAGCTTGCAACTAGGAAATGACAAGTGACAGCTTTACAAATGACAGGTGACAGTTAGGAGGCAGTTCTACTTAGATTAAATAGATTGAATTATATTATTTTAACTAGGAGATTGGTTCTGCACAGTTTTCTAGGTACTCACACTCTTCTTGTGAAATGGGCCTCGCCATGGATCTGGTCAGGTTTTAAACTCGCCTCTGGTCTCTGCACTTCACAGTGATCTGGGTCAGCTCTCTCTGGTTCTCTGGTCTGGGTCTCTAGTTCTGGATAGATTGAAGTCTCTAGTTTGGCTCTCTGGAGGTTTGATGGAGGTAAAGTATGGATTTTTCCGGCAGAGCGTCCCGCTGCAGATGGAATTGAAGGTCCCTATCTGTCCTGTCTGTCTGCTTTTATGTGTTTAGAATGTGGGTGTGTTCTAGCATCACTGACCCTATCTCTCTCTCAGCTTCTAATTGGTCAAACTTCCATTTGTCACTTGATTGGGGAATGAACTGTGAGTCAGAGGGATGTCATTTTATGGCTTGCAGATAGGACACTCCTCTGTCAGATTGCACACATTCTATATTTGATAATAAAAGACATATTTCAGAGTTACACAGTTGCTTGAAATTACATATACATGGTGTGGCTGAATTTAGCCATGTCTCTGTCCAAATCTGCTGTTTCTAAGAGCTTGCATTCAGAAATGGCACATAATTGACTTTTTAACTGATTTTTCACTTTCTGACATTGACCCAACTTTACATATATGTGCGCAGGGAGTACGGACATTAACTGATGAAGTTTCAGATTTTTAACATGCATACATTTAGAGTAATATCCACTTTTCCGCTAAAACCCCCCTGAACACGCCACCGGGTCGAAAAACCTCTTAAAATGTGGGCAGAAAAATCACAAGAATTATGGTGTCATTTATAAAATTTTCACATGTCCGCTCTATGAATGATCCATCTTTTTAAAGTTATGTTCTGGCTCCAAAGGGGTGTGGTTTCCTCTCAGCACAAGGTAGAATACTGGTTTATCCAGTTCTGCCAAGCCAGCTTGCTCTCACAGGCAGTGCTCCTCCCCTTTCCTCAGGAGGAAGCCACTTTTTACGACCATTTACGACTCCTGCCAATAAAACCTTTGCCTGAGCCAGGACAGGGCTTTGTTCACTTTCCTGCAGAGCACAGGTAATTCAATTATCAGATAGATGGCATATCCTTAGTGTGAGCAGCAAAAGGGCAGCTAGGCCTGGGAACACAGCTGTGACTCAAGTTTCACTCCTGATGGGGGTAGTTGCCAGGCAAATTGGAATCTCTTTAAGCTGTCATTTCTGTTCCCCAGTTTCTGCATTCAAATAAAACTAAACATTTTCACATATGCAGCTAGAAGGCTGATTCTAAGTTTAAAACTATGACATTTAAACAGTTACAAAGGCATGTGACACCAAACATAGGTCACTCATTTAATCTAAACATTTTCGATTTTAGTGTCTTTAAATCCAGTGCAACTTAAACTGCTGACTCCATAGCTCAGCCAGTTTTGTTATAAGCATTGTTCTGGGCCCTTCATTTCCCAGATTTTGTAGGCACACAACACTCCATTCTACCAAATGTCTGCTGGTGTCCAGTGAGTTTTTAGATGTGTTGCAATGTTTAAAATAGACAGTTTGAGCCTGCCTTCAGAGAAACACAGGGTGGTTTTAAACTGCCGGCTTTTGGATAGTGGTGAGTACTGGTACTGCACCCATTTTTGGGATTTAAGAAAATGAATTCCCAACATTTCTAGGTTGCATTTGGCAATCAGCATTGCCATTCCCAATGGTTTCAGACTACTGTGCGGGTAGTCCAATGGTGATTTTAAAGCGCTTTGAAGCTAACCGGCGCTACTGTTTTTCCTTTGGCAACCCATTTCCCTCATGGCAACCCGGCCTTTCGTTCTCGCACTGGTGGGTGGCAAGTGAGGCAACCATTTCGGTGTGCGCACAAACTGCGCAGCTTTCCTGGATTTCGGCGCACATGTGGGTTTTCCGCCATCTTGACTTTTCTAAGCCCACAGCACCAAATGTTGTGGCATGATAGCTTAAACGTGGGTCAGGACACCCAACAAACCCCCCCACGTGACTGCCCTTTGAATTTGAGTCGATGGGGAGTCGCGTGCCCAAGGGTTTTGACCCACGCACCGGTCTGTCCGCATAATCTTCTTCCTCTTCTGTAGATGGCATAGTTCAGCATCTTCTTCTCCATCCGGTACTGATCGATCAGTTCTCCTCGCCGGTCCTGATGGGAATATTGGGCGGTCCACTGGGCCCATTGGATCTTCGTTCCCAGTCTCCGTATCATCCTCCTTGGCCCGTCTTCAGGTTTTCTTTCTCCTAGGACGACAAAGGAAGAGCGGCAATACCTACTCATAGACGTTTTTCCACCACTGTTGAGATAGTGGGGCAGCATATGCATTTTATCATAGCGAAACATTACATTCTTATTTTGATAAAAAACAGTATAACTAAGAGACAGTTTCATGCAAATCACAATATTTTAGAGACTAGATGTGGTATGTTTTATGATTGGAACAGAATTAGTTTGAGACAGTACCCGCTAGGATTCCAGAGGATTCCTCCAGTTGTTGCAGAGCGTGCCTGGGATGGCAACACTTCAACTGGTTTATGTGGACCCACTTGTCTTCTCTCTCTGCCGAACCGCCTTTGGGGATGCGGATCTTGTAGGCCACAGGGGAGATCTTGTCGATGATCTCAAAGGGTCCCTTCCATGTAGGCAAAAATTTGCGCTGCTTGGCCTGGTTCCTTTGGAAGTTGTATAGATAGACCCGGTCCCCCACCTGATATTCCTTCCTGGAAGTTTTCAGGTCATAGTGGGTCTTCATGCTATCAGCTGCTCTTTCTAGATTCCGCTGAGCATAAGCAAAAGCATGTTGGAGGTGTTTCCTTAAATTCTCTACATACTCATGAGTAGTGGAGGCATTTATCAGTGTCTGCTCTTGCGTCCTGTAGAGCAAATGCTGAGGAAGCACCATCTTGCGCCCAGTCATCAACTCAAATGGTGACATTTTGGTTGCAGATGAAGGGGTAGATCTGATAGCCATTAGGACCAGAGGTAATCGGATATCCCAACTTGGCCCAGAATCTGCCACAAACTTCTTTAATATGCTCACAATGGTTCGGTTATACCTCTCTACTGCCCCAGAAGAAGCTGGTCTATAAGCAATATGCAGCTTTCTCTTGACCCCCAGTATCTCCCACATCTTTGTCATTACTTCACTGGTGAAGTGGCTACCTCTGTCTGACTCAATCCTTTGAGGTAGACCAAAACGGGAAAAGATGTGGTTAATCATCAAGGCAGCTGCTGTTTCTGCCTTGCAGTTTGGGGCTGGGAGACATTCCACCCACTTGGTAAACAAGCATGTCACAGTCAACATGTACTTATTCCCCCTAGCCGAGCGAATCACAGGGCCTACAAAGTCGATTTGTAAATCTGACCATGGCAGTGTCATTCCCCTCTTTTGTAAAGGCGCCCGGTGCGTAAGGGATGATGGCTGAAATTGTGCACACACAAGACACCCCTTCAAGTATTGGTCGAGGTCCTGCCCCATGTGTGGCCAGTATGCAACCTCTCTTAAGATTTCCAATGTTGTGTGAAACCCCCTATGACCAGCAGTGGCCGCATCATGGGCGTGACTTAACATCAGGCTTCGGAATGATGTAGGAACCACCCACTGATCGTGGCCAGCTTTGGATTTCCTTACCAACAAACCGTCTTGGATTCGGAACATTTTTGGACATTTCATCAACACTCTTAGGTCCTCTTTCCCAATGTAATCGGTATCCGTCAGGGGAAAGTTCTCAGGGTCCTCAAGGTGCTGGTAAAATTTACCAATAATTGGATCCCCCTTCTGAGCAGTAATCACATCATCATCAGGGGTCTCCTTACTCCATTGTGCAATTGAAAGGTCGTTGTGTGCATTTGTCTGGGACCTAGTGATAGCAGTGACCTGGATTTCCCCCAACAGGGACTCAATCTCAATTAGATCCCCTTGGATGGCCCCGGTTTTGGCCAGCTGATCAGCTAAGTCATTTCCAGTTTTGTCTGGTCCCTCTACTTTGGAATGACCCTTGATCTTTTTCCAATAGATGGTCATCTCATTCGATGTGACCAGATCATCAATGTTTTGGATCAACTTCCCATGTTTCAAGGGTTTGTTGTTAGCACATAACATGCCTCTGGTTTTCCAATTAACCAGGTGCTCCACGAACCCGTTCCGTACATAATCCGAATCTGTGATTATGACCAGTTCGTGGAGTTGATGCTGGACAGCAGTGAGGATGGCCTGATGCACAGCCATCAATTCTGCCACCTGACTACTTCGGGGACCAATTTTGTATCCAGCGGAGGGTTCTGGGGACTCATTCACCCATGCATTCCCTACGCCGGCCACCAGTTCTTTCTCCCCGTCGTTGTCAACATGGTAAGAGCATCCATCCACATAGACAGTGGGCATTCCCTCACACTTGTCCTCTTCAAAGACTTTGTGGGGGGAATTAAGGTATGCCTCCATGTTGTCCTTTATTTTTAGACTTTCGTCCTCGAGACAGTTTTCTCTGGCACAATCATGCAAGTCAGCCAGACCTTGCGCGAGGGGACTCTTCTTGTTTTGGCCATATCGGACCTCCACAGGAAAGCCTTGCATTGACAGAATCCAGGAAGTAATTCGGGAGTTACTCACATTTCCGGCCCGGATTCTGTCACTTTGGAGATATTGCAGAGGCTGGTGTGGAGTCTCCACTATGACGTGTTCCCCCTGGATAAACGGGCGGTAATTCTTCAATGCCCACACCGTTGCCAGGAGTGCCTTCTCACAATCGTTGAATTTTTCCTCCACAGAGGATAAAGTTTTGCTCGCATAGGAGATTACTTTATTGACCTTGTCATGCTTTTGGTATAATACTGCCGTCAAGCACGTATTAGAGAACCCTGTCTCCAGGAAGAACTCCTTGTTTCTGACAGGGTAAGCTAGGCAAGGCGCTTGTGAGAGGCTTCTTTTGAGTTGTTTTACTGCCTCGGCTTGTTCTGGACCCCATTCCCACTTGACCCCCCCCGTCAGGAGATGAATCAGGGGTCTGGTGATCTCTGCGTAGCCCTCAATGAACTTTCTGCTGTAATTAGTCAGTCCAAGGAGGCTCCTTAGTTCCCGCAGAGTTGTGGGGTCTTTCAGTTTCTGAAGTGCTTCCACTTTCTTTTCCTGGGGACAGAGACCCTGAGGAGTAATCTCATGCCCCAAGAAATTAACACGGGTTCTACACCACTGTGCTTTCTGAAAGGAAAGTTTTGCTCCGGCAGCCCTCAACTGTGTCAGAACATAACGGATCTCCGCTATGTGTTCCTCCACAGATGAACTTTTGATGAGGACATCATCTACATAAGCCAGGTTACCCCTCGCACCCAGGTCGGGCATGGCCTTATGTAGGAAAATGTTGAATTCATTGCCGGAGTTGAGGTATCCGAAGGGAGTCCGGGTCCATGTGTACTGCTGGCCCCCAAAGGTAAAAGCCAGTTTGTATTGGTCCTCCCTACTGACAGGCACGGTCCAGTATCCATTGGTCAGGTCTATTGCAGTGAATACCTGTGACCCCTGAATCTGGGCCAGACCTTGGTCAATGTAGGGCAGAGGCCATCGGGAAGTATGGACCCGTTTGTTGAGCTCCCTGAGGTCGGCGCAGAGTCTCCACTGGCCGTTTGGCTTCAATATTCCCAGCACCGGATTATTGAAGGTGCTGTGGACTGGACGGATTATTCCCCGGGACTCAAGGTTCTTAATTATTTCAGTAAGGGACTCCATTGATGCGAGAGGCAAACGATATTGCTTCACAAATACAGGAGTCATGCCAGGGTCCGTGGGGATTGTTGTTGTGTGGATGTCAGTGCGACCACAGTCATATGAGTCTACCGCAAAGAGATCTTGGAAATCCAAGAAAACTTGTTTCAACTTTTGCTTCTGTTCCAGAGTCACACAGGCATCAGCTAGGTTGACTCTCTCTTCCACCATCTGCCTGAAGCCTGGAAAGACTTCTGGTTTGGCTATCTCAGCGGCCTCCTCCAGCTGGGTGGAGAAGTCCCTGGTCAGAGTGCTGATTTGGACTGGAGGCTTCAGGTGGAAAAGGCAGCCCTCATGGACTTGGAAAATCACCTCCTCCCTCCTGAAGTCACAAGTCACATCTTCCTTACCATAGGGGCAGGAAGTGTACACCAGGAAGTTCCCCCCATGCCGGGTAAAAATCCTGTCTGGTGTTGTATTGTCATCACTGTCACTGTCAAAACAGTCCTTGGGATTGGTCCTAACAGTTCATTTCCTAAATCAATGGAGAAATGTCGGTCATCAACCGCCATTCCAATAATGGTGCCTGCGGCTAGAGTAATACTCTTTAAGTCGCTGTTATCCACCTCTATTAGAATGGTGTCATGTTCTATGTTGACTAATGGTGTTGGGTTTACCCCCAACCCTTGCTGTTGGAGAGAAGCATTTAGATGTATGTAAGCATCAGGGTTTTTCAACTCTTGTCCCCTTTTGACTTTCACTTCCAGGGAGAATTGTCGGGTCCTTTCTGGGATGGTGACTTCCCCTTTAACCTGAATTTCAACTGCATAAGGTAGCAATTGAGCTGACCTAAATGCCTTTTCTGGATCATCAAAGCCCATGGGATTATCCGCTAATCGGGACCAAGCTTTGAAGTTTATTAGGTCCAAACTAATGGCAAAGCGATTGAGAATGTCACTGCCTAAGTAAAAGGCGGCAGGGACGTCTCGCACGACCCAACAATTGTGGACTATGCTCTTGTTGCCAATGGAGATTTTGAGCATACACCTGCTTGGCAGGAGATGTTTGGAATTAGGTGCTTCCAGGTCCATTTCCCATTTGTCTATCAGTTTGAAGGTGGGAATGGCTGGATCTTTTGGGAGTTGGCGAAACATGGCTTCGCTGATGAAGCTCTTACCGTTGTTCACACACACTCGAGCGAGAACAGAGTCCTTCCCCTCATTTAACTGAACAGGGATGAACAACTGCTCTCCAATTTTCTGAATCTCAGCCAGGCTCTGAGCTGATTTCACATCTTTCTGGACTATAGGAGTGGGAGTTTCAGATTGTGGATTGGTATAGAATTTCAGAGTGTTTCCTTCCAGCGTGGAATACCACCTTAAACTGGAAGGAAGGTTGATTTTCAGAAATAGAGAGGACCCCCCATCACCAGTCTGTTGTCCTACTGCTATTACTGTCACGTCTGGAATTTGGCTATTCTGGAAGTGAAATTCTACTTGGTCAGGTTTTTGTTCAACCATGTGGCAGGTGCCGTTTAAACTAACATGGTTGACACTCTGTTTTAATTTTATTGGTCGGCTAGTCTGGGTCCAGAGGACCTTGTTTACGCAATCTATTAGGGGTGACAACCTTCTCAGGAGGTCATTCCCTAGTAAACAAGGGGTGCCCTCCGGGGTCACAACTATGACCGGGTGTTTCAACTTATGTCACCCAATTTTAATGTCCAAGTCTGCAGTCCCCTCAACGGGAATTTCCTTCCCGTCAAAGTTCTGTAGTTGTCCCGGAAGAGAGGTGAGAGGAATTTGGTAATTCTCTCCCCTTCCTGCATTCAGTTCGTCAAAGGCCCTTCTGGACAGAAGGGTAGCTTGAGATCCAGTGTCCACCAGTGCCGAGATTGTACCCTGCCCCTGTACTTGTACCGGGGCATAGTATCTTCCCTCCTTCTCCTCAAGGGGGCACAGATAATGCACATTTTTGGACAACTGGTGGGCTAACTTTCTGGTTTTGGACATCGCTAGCGAAGAGATTTGGGCAGAATTCTGTGGAGAGTCTTGGGAATCTGAAAGAAAAAGTTGGCAACTGGAGATCAGAGCCATTGTGGGTTTCCCTGGTTCCGGTTCTGGGCCGCCCCCCCCTTTTTGGAGGCAGTCCCCAGGATGGGTTTGAACCAGGGGATTTTCTTGCTGTTGGTTCTGGGATGAGATGGTGGGCGGCGGTAGCTCAGTCTCCCCATCTCCCCAGTCTGGATTTGCATCCCTAGGGACCCATTTTTCTTTGGGAGGAGTTCCCCCCTCTCTGAAGGAGAAGATCCTTTCCCCAGGATCCTCTGAGGATCCCTCTCCCTCAAATTGGAAGATCTGTACCTCCTCCTCAAACTGAGTCTGTTTGGGTCTTTTGTTTCTCCTACCCCCCCTCTGCTCCTTAGGAGGCAGACTTTCAGGGGCAAGAGATTTCGTTTCCGGTTCCTGGGTTTCCAGGGGCTGTTTACAAGTGAGGAAGGAAGCTTCCTCCAAGGCTTTACACCCCCCTTCCCTTTGTGCCTCCTCCCTGGGAACCGGTGAGTTATCGGGGTGCCGCCCCCGTCATTGTTCTGGAGCACCAGGTCCAGAGTTGGGTACGTTCTGCGCCGGCATGCCGATCTGAGGGTTCTGCTGAGCCCTCAGTATGTGACCCATATCCCGCGCCATGTTTTGAACCTGGCGCTCTAACTGGGAAACCCGCTCAGGCTGATACGGGACCCTGTTTTCTCCCCTGGGCTGATCCCGGGAAGGGTAGCTGTCCCTTCTTTGGTAGTACCCCTGGTTGGGAAGATTTGGGTACCCCTCCACCCTTGGCCTCCCCTCTCCCGGATTCAGTGGTCTGGGCTCAGGGAATTGGGGAAAGAAGGATGGATGATTTTGGGGTTGGAAGTCGGGTGGATATCTGGGGAAAAAGTTCTGCCCAGGGTTTGGTAAATTTCTGCCCTCCTGTGGGAAGTTTGGAGGGAAGTTCCCTGGGTTAGGTGCTTGGCTGGATCCCCCCCCTTGGGCTGGAGGAGTCCACACATAACCCAGGATGGGTCTGTTACCTTTGTAGCGAGGACTTACATAGTCAGGAGAGCGAGGGACCCCATTTGTGGGGCTGCCTCCCTGGCTCCCTGTCTGTGACTGACCCGAGGACCTCCTGGGCCTAGCATTATTAGGTGCAGGTAGGTTTTTAGGCCCCCCATCTCCAAATCCAAAACGGGGGTGACCTTTACCTCTGCCACCTTGGCAGCAGCAGGGGTGCTGTTGGCTTTGGGGTTTTTCTGGGCATTACTTTTGCTATCTATCGGTTTCTGCACCTCATAGATCCGGGTAGCCTGTTCAATGACCCAATCTAAGGATCTTTTCTCGTGAAAATCCCTCACGAGCTGGGTCATGATGTATTTGGGCAAGGCATGGAAAAACGTATTTATGAACTCTCTACTATCTGTGCGCACCCTTCTTGTGGTCTGTGCAAAAGCACGCTTTAACTCCTGCACAAATTCTTGTGGGGCCTGATCCTCCCCACATTGCAAATTGTAGGCTGCCTTGCGAGCCTCTTGAGGATTTCTGTGAACAGAAAAATGTTTCAGGATGGCCGCCTTATAGGTGGACCATCTTAAATGATTTTGGTCCTCCAGCCCCGCAAAGAAACTGGAGTATTCCGGGGAGAAGGTCCACTTTACATATTGAATACAGCTTTGGCTGTCCTTCAAATGGAAAGTCTCCATCATTTGTTCAAACAACTCTAAGTGCTCCCAAACAGAATACTTAGCGTTCTTATGGTAAGGCGTAATGACGCTCCTGATCGCCTTAATCTGCTTTAAGGGGTCCTTAAGCAAGGCCCTTTTTGCCTTATTGGCCTTTTTGGTTCGGGTAACCCTTGTCCATTCATCCTCGGACTCAGAGGCACTGCTCCCAGAGGTTCCCGTCTGTTCTTCCAGGTTTTCCCGGATTCTGCAAGCCTGGGAATGGCTGGCAGAATGTGGGGACCTGGTCTCCTGTGTCCTGCGCAGTTCAGAGGAGTCTTCAGATTCCTCCTTGCTGCCAGGATTTGATGGGTACCCCCTCCACTGACCTAACTGGGCAGAGGTTTTCAGGATGCCCTTAATGGGCCTACTCTCCTGGGGTTCCCCATTGAACTGTACTGTACTTGGGTGCCCATACCCGGATGCCCACCCCTCCATTCCTGAGTGGTACTGGCCTATGAGCCCCATACTTTTAGCTGGATAGTAATCTGCCATCCCTGTGGCCCTGTGCTCATGTGCACCAGGGGACATGGGGGTGGCAGAGTCCAGGGACTGAGAGGTATGAGGGCCTCTGGTACTAGGGCTCCTGAGGTTATGCTCCGGAGTTTCCATTTCCCAGCGAACCTCATCTCTATCCGCCCCTGCTCCCTGTTGCAATGCAAGAGCCTGCATTTGTGCCTTCAGTTCCTCTGTTAAGGCCTTACTCGACTCTATCAGTTTCTCCTGCATCGCTACCTGTTGCTGGAGCCTATCATTGTGTTGACAGAGGGCCTCATTCTCCCTCTGTGCTTCCTGGTTGGTCCTGGAGAACTGGGCCAGTCTTTGCTGCAGGAGGTTTACCTCCTGGGCAATGTCCCTATTGGCCTGCTCCTTTCCTGCTAGAGCATCTTCCACCCTTCTGGTGTGCTCTACCAAGTTCTGGTTTTCTTTTTGGAGATCACCCAGCCCCTGGAGGGCCAGGTGATTTTCTTCAATTTCCTTTTTTAAGTGGCAGACATGCTGGCCTATGGCGTCTCTTTCCTGACTAAGAGCCTGCATTTGTGCCGCCAGGTCGTCCCTTTGCCGTTGAAGGGCACCAGCTTTTTGGCGCTCCTCATCAAACTCTGCCTGGGTATCCAGGTCTTTCAGAATCAGTTTATTGCTCTCCTCTTTCTCTCTGTCTAGTTGGATTTGCAGGGTGGCTACCTGCTCTGTGCATGCCCTGTTGAAATTGATCTGTTGCTCCAGCTTTTTCTGGTTCTGCAGTAAGGAGTCCAAACTGTCTTGGTGCTCCTTCTGCAGGGCCAGAAATCGGGTATCCTGGTCTGTCTTTTCCTGTTGTAGGATGCCCATATCCTCTTTTATTTTAATGATATATTGCCTACTATCATTTTCTGCCTCCTGGCTCCTCTGCAGCCTCTGCTCAGAAGAGTCCAGATCAGATTGGGCCTTCTGTAATGCCATCTGTTGCCTATTTGCCAGATTTTGGCTTTCAGCACATCTATCCTGCATGTCTCCCATATATAGGTACAGGTATGCTGCTATCCTGGCAATCTTATTGTGTTCCTCTTTGGCTTTAGGAGCCATATATAGTTCACTCAGGGCCACATGTAAGGGACCCTGATCTCTATATATATCTGACCCTGTTTCAGTGACCTGTTGTGTGATGGCCTGCAACCACACATCCTGGCCCTGTTCGGTCCATTCACCTCTCACAAATAGCTTATGCAAGAGGTGCTCTCTGGCTATTTTCATGTCTACTAAGGTCGTCATTCTAGAGATTGGTCTCTGTCCTGACTTACAGAAGTTTGTATTTTATTTTTGCAGAACAGAACTTTTCTTGGAGTGTCCCTTTTGAGGAATGCTTCACAGCGTAATGCAGCGTGGTGATCCGACCGGATGTATGTATCCCGTCAGTTCGCACACTGTATTAAGCTGCACAAATGGTAAATCTAACCCAACGTCTCGGCTCGAGCCCCCAATTTGTAAGAGGATTCAATTCAACACTACAGCTAAGTCAACGCCTAGTCTATAATACTGAATGAAAACCCTTATTGATATATCTTTATGTCCAGTTCATGCGTTCTGGATGACTACCCCTATATAACACCCCTCTCTTGGAATCCCCCTGACCCCACTGAGCCAAGAAGTAGTTCTGTTTTGCAAGTTTAAAAGGTTTATTTGATAATTTAAAATATATATATATCACACTTTATAATAAATTAATAATTGAATAGCACACTTAATCTGATATGATAAAGATCAACAACGGAGAATCTGGCACTAGCACACTTCTTATAATCACTAATGAGTTGAGATGAAATGGATAAGGTAGCACACTGGTAAATAGGTACAGAAGTATAATGTGGTAGAGGATGCTTTATGTAAGCTCAGGTGGATGCAATATTCAATGAATGCAGTACAGAAAATACTCAATATGATTTCAACCAAACAATGTAATCACTTTTCTCTGGCAATCCCCTCCCCCCCTTGATGCAAGGCAAGGAAATGGAAGGAAAACACACAGTTCTCAGAAATGAAATCAATGTAAATCAGTTCACCCCAGCAAGCTTACACTACAGAAAACAGATAGGAGTTTTGAAAACACAGGCAAAATGCTTTGATATGTGCTAGCAATGGATGAGAAATATGCTGGAAATGCTTTTAATTCCCTTTCAGAGGTTCAGGGTGAGTGGTATCTAGTTAATATTAGTCCAAGCTCACACTAGCAATGAGGCAGGGATAGTTAGCAGGTTAAACGAATTTCTGGCAAATGGAAGGCAAGCAGCAGCAGTTTTTACATGTGAAGAAATTTGCAAATCGCGGTAAAATTCGCGAATGCGTGTTCCGCGATTGCGGTACAACTATAAGGGGTAGGAATGTGGTTCTAGGTTCATAGGAAAGCCACGATTCTAAGCTTTCAGATAAAAGTTATTGCAAGTCTCTAGCCCAAACGGGTGCGGAGATATGAGCGATTTTGTGAAGGTCGTTTTTCAGATTTGAAATTTTAAAGTTCAAAAAGACAAGTGCAGCTTGCAACTAGGAAATGACAAGTGACAGCTTTACAAATGACAGGTGACAGTTAGGAGGCAGTTCTACTTAGATTAAATAGATTGAATTATATTATTTTAACTAGGAGATTGGTTCTGCACAGTTTTCTAGGTACTCACACTATATTCTTGAGTGAAATGGGCCTCGCCATGGATCTGGTCAGGTTTTAAACTCGCCTCTGGTCTCTGCACTTCACAGTGATCTGGGTCAGCTCTCTCTGGTTCTCTGGTCTGGGTCTCTAGTTCTGGATAGATTGAAGTCTCTAGTTTGGCTCTCTGGAGGTTTGATGGAGGTAAAGTATGGATTTTTCCGGCAGAGCGTCCCGCTGCAGATGGAATTGAAGGTCCCTATCTGTCCTGTCTGTCTACTTTTATGTGTTTAGAATGTGGGTGTGTTTAGAATGTGGGTGTGTTCTAGCATCACTGACCCTACCTCTCTCTCAGCTTCTAATTGGTCAAACTTCCATTTGTCACTTGATTGGGGAATGAACTGTGAGTCAGAGGGATGTCATTTTATGGCTTGCAGATAGGACACTCCTCTGTCAGATTGCACACATTCTATATTTGATAATAAAAGACATATTTCAGAGTTACACAGTTGCTTGAAATTACATATACATGGTGTGGCTGAATTTAGCCACGTCTCTGTCCAAATCTGCTGTTTCTAAGAGCTTGCATTCAGAAATGGCACATAATTGACTTTTTAACTGATTTTTCACTTTCTGACATTGACCCAACTTTACATACATGTGCGCAGGGAGTACGGACATTAACTGATGAAGTTTCAGATTTTTAACATGCATACATTTAGAGTAATATCCACTTTTCCGCTAAAACCCCCCTGAACACGCCACCGGGTCGAAAAACCTCTTAAAATGTGGGCAGAAAAATCATCATTTATAAAATTTTCACATGTCCGCTCTATGAATGATCCATCTTTTTAAAGTTATGTTCTGGCTCCAAAGGGGTGTGGTTTCCTCTCAGCACAAGGTAGAATACTGGTTTATCCAGTTCTGCCAAGCCAGCTTGCTCTCACAGGCAGTGCTCCTCCCCTTTCCTCAGGAGGAAGCCACTTTTTATGACCATTTACGACTCCTGCCAATAAAACCTTTGCCTGAGCCAGGACAGGGCTTTGTTCACTTTCCTGCAGAGCACAGGTAATTCAATTATCAGATAGATGGCATATCCTTAGTGTGAGCAGCAAAAGGGCAGCTAGGCCTGGGAACACAGCTGTGACTCAAGTTTCACTCCTGATGGGGGTAGTTGCCAGGCAAATTGGAATCTCTTTAAGCTGTCATTTCTGTTCCCCAGTTTCTGCATTCAAATAAAACTAAACATTTTCACATATGCAGCTAGAAGGCTGATTCTAAGTTTAAAACTATGACATTTAAACAGTTACAAAGGCATGTGACACCAAACATAGGTCACTCATTTAATCTAAACATTTTCGATTTTAGTGTCTTTAAATCCAGTGCAACTTAAACTGCTGACTCCATAGCTCAGCCAGTTTTGTTATAAGCATTGTTCTGGGCCCTTCATTTCCCAGATTTTGTAGGCACACAACACTCCATTCTACCAAATGTCTGCTGGTGTCCAGTGAGTTTTTAGATGTGTTGCAATGTTTAAAATAGACAGTTTGAGCCTGCCTTCAGAGAAACACAGGGTGGTTTTAAACTGCCGGCTTTTGGATAGTGGTGAGTACTGGTACTGCACCCATTTTTGGGATTTAAGAAAATGAATTCCCAACAATTCTAGGTTGCATTTGGCAATCAGCATTGCCATTCCCAATGGTTTCAGACTACTGTGCGGGTAGTCCAATGGTGATTTTAAAGCGCTTTGAAGCTAACCGGCGCTACTGTTTTTCCTTTGGCAACCCATTTCCCTCATGGCAACCCGGCCTTTCGTTCTCGCACTGGTGGGTGGCAAGTGAGGCAACCATTTCTGTGTGCGCACAAACTGCGCAGCTTTCCTGGATTTCGGCGCACATGTGGGTTTTCCGCCATCTTGACTTTTCTAAGCCCACAGCACCAAATGTTGTGGCATGATAGCTTAAACGTGGGTCAGGACACCCAACAGAAGAGATAAGATAAGAAGAGGAGAGAGTTAGATGGGAATTGAGAAAGCAAAGAGAATTAGATGACGAATTAGAATGCAAGGAGACAGCGAGCTTGATATTAATTGCATTCAAAAGGAGCTGATGGAACCAAGTCCTAAAATACGATGGGACAGAACAGAGGATTTCCTTCCATTGAAGGGAGCACCATCAGGGCCATCTAGAGCAGCCGTAGACAAGAACTTTTAAATAGGAAGCATCCGGGATAGGGTCGATAAGGCTTATCACAAATTAAGGGAAGGTAGCCAATCGGGAAGCTGAGGGAAGGCAGACCAATCCCCTGTTTTTCAATTACAAAGCAAAGAGGAAAATCTATTCAGTATTGAGCATAGGCCTTTGTCCTTAAGCAGACTGACCTTTGATAAGGGTGAAGAGGAAGAGAGTCATACTAGTTGGGGACTAAAAATGTCTGACGAGGAGAGGGAATCCTTCTGTGGAGAAGAGGGAGGAGGTGCATGTGCCCCCAGGAAAGCCTGCAGGCAGACAAGGAAATAACATGGTTTATTTCAGAGCAAGCTAAGGATTGGATGCCAGATCCGATAGCATATCCAGAGTGTCCACAAGCACAATCTCATAGTGAAAAGGGAGATTCACTGCCACATGTGAGCAGAATAAGATCATTGCCATGGAGGAGAAGGTCAGAGACTATTGTCTCTACCATGGATAGGCAGACAATGGGAGCCAACTGCGGGTTAGGGTTTATGCAGTTTCCCTTATTCAAAAAATGGGGAGCAAGAATGCAGTATATTCCATGGGCACAGATGGACAAGGATAATGTAAGGTGCAAGCTCCCGAGTTTGACATTGGGTGCGGAAAAATGACAGGAGGAATTACATTGGCCATAGGGGGCATTAAGGGTCTCTTAGCAGCAATCATTCGAGAAAGAGCTGATGACATATGAAGAAGAGCAGGCTATTCAAGTATGATGACACAGAACAGAGCGCACGATGGAACGCAGTTTAATAATTGCAGAGCAGATGTTTGGAGGGCTTTTAGGGTATAGTATCCTGACAGATCAGACATGGGTGCAATTATGACACGTACTATGAAAGATGATGAAAGATATTGCTTACATTCAGGATTCAAGAGCATTGGACTCTTCAAACAAAAGAGCCATGAGAAAAAAACAGTGGCACTATTTTACCACAATTTATGTCTAGGGGTACCAGAGCAAGCGCTGAGACAGATGAAGAATTTAGTGGGGATAGAAGCAAAGCCTAAGGTTGAGATACAGCTAATGATAGTGTACACTGTCGGCTCTTGCAAGAGAAAAACAAGAAGAAGGATAAGGCTTGGAAACATGAAGAAGCCAAATTAGTTCCTAATTATTTTTTTTTACCGAAGTATGCCATAGAAGGGCCGGTATTGAAAAGCAGAGAAGGACTGGGAATACAGCAAGCAATGGATACATCACAGGCAAATAATCAGCATTCGATGGATCAAAGAGGGAATGGGTTTATTTTATGAGGAAGACATATGGGATATAGAGGAAGGGGTGGATTCCAAAACAATCAAGGTGAGTTTTAGAATGCATAGAATGAGAATCAGAATGAACAAAGAAGGATATAACCAAGGGGGATGAATCAGATGGTCTCCTCCTGTATGTTGGACTTGTGGGATGTCAGGGCACATTGCGTGTGTATGCGGGAGCCAAGGGAATGTACAGAATGGCACATTCTCAAGAGGGGGGGACAGTTTATGCTCCAGCATATTTCTCATAAGCTAGGGAAGGGTTTGACCAAGATCAGACAGTGTATCAAACATAAATGCTGCAAATACAACAAGCACAGCAACCAGAGATATTTTCGGCATTTTTCCACAAAAAATGCTGAAACTATAAAACGGCACAATTAGCAGATGCGGTGGTCACGCGGGCCGCGGCTAAAACAGGAAAACAAGTTCTCTCCTCTGCGCTTGGCATGCGGGCAGGAAAAAGGAAAAAAAGAGGAAGAGAGGGTGTCGGTCAGTAAAGCTCGCTGGACTGCACCCGAAATGTATCATATGTCAGCTAGGGACGAGACATTTGAATAATTGTCCTCTTACATGGCCAGAATTTCGTTCTTCCACTTTAAGGTTCAGAAAATACACTCATGAGGAACACCAGTAGTGAAGGTAATCAGGCATCCATCCCTGGTGATACCTAATGAGGGGAACTGGTGCTCAAATGAAGTCACCAGCCAGAGGGGCCACTATAATAATACTAACAATAATTTAGCATTTTATATAGCGCTACAAACCCTCAGGCATCTGAGGGCTGCTTATTATTACCCGCAGTGTGTGGTGCTCATTTATCGACCTCAGAAGGATGAAAGGCTGGGTTTGGTACTGGCGGGCTCTGCACAGATGTCAAAGCGTGCACTCTACTTGCTGTGCTATCAGACCTGCTTTCCTACTATGAGTCTCATTCCCTGCATCATTGCATTGCCGGTGCAATAGACTGAGCTGGAGGCAGAATACCCCTACTCCCAACCTGTACCTCCTACCTCTACTTGCAGAGCTTTGCCAGTGCCACTATTCCCAGACCTGGCTCTTAGTCCATCTTATTGTGGTCAGGCCGATGAGCAATGTGAGAAGGGTACATGGGGAAATGATGAAAGAGAGGGGGGAGACAGTGAGGGAGCTTGAAGCCCATCAGAGGGTAGCTGCTGAGTGGCAAGATGTCAATTGCCGGGTGTGTAAGGTAGGAGTACTGTTGATGCCATTTTTGGGGTTTTCCACTGAACCATCTTTTCTCACAGTACCACCGCACAGATTTAGCACCAATGGCTTTTCCCAGGGGGTGCACAGGCCCGAAGCACCCGCGTATTTGGTGCCCCTGGTTCCTGCATTTGTTCTCTATCTTATCTCTTCCACGTTTTGAATGCAACCTGGAACATTATAATGTCAATTCCATTTAAAACGTGGATGGCAGTGGAATTAATAGACGGCTTTGTTCTACGGTGCATTTATTCATACATATTCTAAAAGGTGTACTGAATCTAATCCTCACGTTGCATATTCATTGCTTTATTTTCCAGCAACTGCTGTCATTTAAATTGTCAAGCGAGCCGGGAAAATCAGGGCCAGTATATAGAAGCGGCATCAGTCTGAAAAACTGTTGTATCGGGGATCAAACAGCCGTAGTCGGGTTGTAGGCCGGACACTTCAGCACTGCACTATGTAACCTGATGAACAATTATAAACAACTAAAGGTGAAATGGCCCATTTTGGTACTGAAAGTCCCATGGAATACATTTGTATTGGTTCTTGGAGTTTAAAACATGCACACCTAATGTTTTCAAAACACTATTACAAGAAAATATCCTCTCTTGGTTTTGTGTGTGTGTTGATTTTATGAAAGGCAAATGCCATTCGTCCTGTGCAATTTGGGTGGTTATTCAAAACCAATTTAATGAAATGTGCATATTTGACCTTGATATGATAATTTCTGGCTACGTCTGTATACCTTCACGCCTTCATCCCTTGTTGTGGCCAGGCACTTGCCAGGCACAGCTGTAGCAGAATTAACTATCCATTTTTGTAGAAGCAGCAACATGGTGCAAGTTCCTGGGCATCATGATCTAATAGCAGTGCCTGGCAGAAGCTTACACCATGTATGTTATTACAAAAATGCATATATTGCAGCGTTATACAACTGATGACTGGCACATGGTGGTAGTTGCTGGTACTTTCTTTACACATTGTACTGATGATTATTATGGTGCAGCTTCAATGTTACAAGCAGTTAACTCTCTCTCCTTCATGTGTGAAAACCATTTTAATACTGCTCTAAGCCTATGTTGCCCTTTCTCAGATCAGTCTCTCGCTTTCTCTTTACAGACAATCAGCAACACCTTACATGAACAAATCCAACTAGTCCAGGGCAATTGTGCAACTAAAAACTTTGGACTTCAACCTCCACAGTGCAGTGGTTCCCACTTACCTTATGATGTCCTGGTATCTTCCAGTTGAATGGTATACCTTAATTTGTTTTACTGCTGTAAAATCCCACAGTCTTTCAAACATCAGAATACCTTCTTTCTAATCTTCACCATTGCTCCCACAGTGCTTGGGAGGGGTTGGGGTTGTGACATGCAGTCAGAAAAATCTCCCTACATTCTAAACAATGTTTTTTTTAGAACAGAATTAACAGAACAAATTTATCTCATTTCTTCCATAAGTACTCATTTGCCAAACAAGCTGCAATACGTACTATGTGGCTGGTGTCACATTTGCTAATGGGCATGTGTGTTAACGCATGCATAGATAACATTGGCAATTAAACTCAACTGTACTGGTCGATGATAAGTACAGCAGAGTTGTGTACATTTGCAGACGCTATCTGTGTCTAGTACCGACTAATTATACTTATGTGTTATTGAAGAGCATACCTAACAATGACTACATGATCCCATCTACATATACATGTACATAATCATTTTGCTTATTAACAGGTGATACTGTTGCCGAAAATGAATTCAGTGGACCAATTACTCTCAAAACCATTTTCCGGACTCGCACACAGTGAAAAACTGATGGGCCAGATGTAAAAATTGAACAGTCCGCAAAAGATAGGGGAAAGGCTTACACACGCACATTTTCCATGGTGTGGTATGAAAAGAAGACATGGCTCACTGGTAGCATTGCTAAGCGGTCTTTGTGCTGCTTCCCTTGCCTGCTGTTTGGTGATGAAACACCCTGGACAAAAACCGGAGTCACTGACTTAAAGCATTTGTCAGAAAAAAGCAAGAGACATGAATCGTGCAAATCTCATATTGAGAATATATTACAGCTGCGCATGTTGGGGAGTGTAAACATTGCAACACAGTTGGATAATGCTTATCGCCGGAGCGTGATGAGGCATAATGAGGATGTGTATAAAAAACGATACATCTTGTCAAAGTTAATATTCTGTGTGCGTTTTTGTGGTGCGTTTTAATTGGCTTTACGTGGCCATGATGAAACTGAAGACTCTTTAAATCCTGGTGTATTTATAGGCCTGGCGGATTTTGTATCCAGCATAGACAGTGCAATGAAACTACACTTAAAAAATGCACCAGTATTCAAGGACACTACAAAAACAATTCAGAATGAACTGCTGGACTGCATGCTCACGGTCACCAGAGAGATCATTGTAGAGCAGTTAAAATGCACTGATTATGTGGCTATTCAGGCAGACGATACAACTGACATTTCCACTAAGACTCAGTCTGTGCTTGTCTATCGCTACATTGATGAACGATACAGAATTGTTGAAAGGTTTTATGGATTCTCTGATCTGAAAGACTCTAGTGCGCAGACCATTGCTACTGCCATAATGGAAAAATTGGAAAAAGTATTCCCTGAAGATTGGCACAAAAACAAAGTAATTGCGCAAACATATGATGGCGCGAGTGTAATGAAGGGGGTGTCTGGTGGAGTCCAAAAGAAAGTAGCTGAAGTGTATCCAAATGCACATTATGTACATTGCTATGCACACCAGCTTAACCTCATCATTGAACAGGCTGTTTCAAAAATCTCACAAGCTCGAGTTTTCCTTTTGGATATCTCTGGCTTCTGTACATTTTTTTCACGTTCTACAAAAAGAACCGCAGTTCTAGATGAGGTATCAGATTCCAGACTTCCAAAACCATCTCGCACTTGCTGGAGCTACCATATTCAGGTAGTGGAAGCCATATATCGGCACAGGGAAGCACTCCGTATATGCTTTGAGAAAATTATTGAAAGACGGACTGATTTTAAGTGCGTTACTGTGCATGAGGCCGAGGGATTCATTCGAACTCTGAAAGAGATGGAGTTCCTTTTCTTCCTTTTTTGTTCAATGACATAATGCCCCATGGCGACATTGTATATAACCAGCTTCAGAAGCGAGACATTGACTCTGTGTATGTGCAGAAAGCTACTGAAACTTTTATCAAGTGCATTGGCAGAGTACGTGAAAGCAATGACAATCTGGAAGCTAAATTTCCAGCAGAGGTCGCAATGCAAATATGAACACTTTGAATCATTTGGCTAAAGAAGTATGTGATATTATAGTTACACAAGCCCAAGAACCCTTTGCATTTACTAACCACTTGGAGGGGGCCAAATTGTTGCAGAGTGACCTATTTCAAACACATGGACAGTCTTTTCCCAATGATGCACCAAATGCAACTGTCCAAGCGTACCCCATGTTAAACAAGGAAAGACTGTGCACTGAGCTTTCAATTGTTTATAAGAGACCAGAATTCTGTAGTTCAAGTGGGCAATTTCTTTATTAAAATTGTTTGTTGAAAACAATCTCGAAGAAGCATTTAGTGAGATAATGCAGTTATTAAAAATTCTGATTACTACACCCATGACAACAGCTGAGTCCGAGAGCTGTTTCTCCACCCTGAAGCGAATTAAAACATTCTTGAGAAACACAATGACTGAGGATCGTCTGAATGCTTTGGCCATGCTGTCCATGGAAAAACAACTAATTCAAGAGATCCCTGACATCGATACATGGACTATTGATAAATTTGCCTCTCTGAAAAATAGACGTGCACAATTTTCAAAATGATTGACCAGTGAATGTTCTGTTACAAACAAGCTATTTGCAGTTATTTTGTGGGTTGACTTGAATTCTTTGTTTCAATGGCCTTATATATGTTAGGATTTTGTGTAAGGTTGGAGTGATCTATTTGACAGAACAGTGAGAAATGTGAAGTTTGTTTTGATGTTATGGTTGTTGGTTGATAATAAAGCACTGAACATAGTGAACTATTTCTGGTGCATTTTTCTCCATGCAATATGTATGTGCTATTTCTGAGACCTGTGCATTCCACGTGTTGCAACTTTGAGCAACTGAAGTAATGGCAACTCAGCGAGGCAGACAGCCATTAGAGGTAGGATGAATATGTCGCATTAATTAAGTGGTTAAAAACTAAAGTAATATTTTAGCTTAGTTTCCCCCTTTGAGAAAATGCCTAAAATCCCACCTTAGTAAGAGGATGAACACATGTGAATGCCAGTAACAGCATGACAAACATGTTTCCATCATTACTGACTATATAATGAATTTCTTTATGCATACACCATAGTACCAGCTATTCCCAATACAAGCTGCGTTAAAATACACCATCGCACTTGCACACGTAACAATAGTGTACCACCATTAATATGTAAGACCGAATGCTTTTTTCATATTTAGGTGGGTTTTTGGGACAGTAAATTGCACATTGGGGGGTGGGCTAGCGCATTGCGCGTGCTTGCTACTATATTCGCCCGGGGAAATTTACGCCCACCAGCTTTCAAACTCACCAGCCGCCACTGCTTAAACAATTACCTCCACTGCAAAACACTTGAAATATGCCATCACAATTCTTATACGAAAAAACATCTTCTAAACTCTAATGTAGTTACAATACGCCCACAGGTATCTAACTATTTTAAGCATTCCCTTAATCACAGCATACTTCAAACAAACATACTATTACACTTACACTCACATAGTTGTAATCACTTTTTTATAATCCACTATGGATTATTTTTTCCAGTGACCCAATTATTATTTATTGTCAATCCAACAGCGGTGTGTCATACACTGATGTTTTACCAAACACAGTACATTCTAGGAGGGTCTAACAAAGTAAATGTATATGTAAAATTGTATAGAATTAAAGCTTTTAAACTATCATGCTTAACAAATGGTACTGTTTCTTTTCACAGAAAATGAATCAGAAATTTTAGCTTCATAATGCTATGGAATTAAGTAACCATACCAAGTATACTCAAACACATAGGGCCTCATTACACGGTATGCGGTAACCATGGCGCTATTAGCGCCATGGTTGCTGCCAGTATTTTACTGTGTCCGCCTTGGTGGATGGCAGAATTACCGGCCTACTCCAAGGTGAGCGGGGCCGGTAATTCCCCATTCACCCAGGCACTTCCCTATTCCCATTTTTGCCCCCATAGGGCTCAATGGGAATGGGGAAGGAGGTAATTACGGTACCACAAATTGCGGTACCGTAATTAGCACCAAGGTCCCTTTGTGGGCCCGTTCCTTAACGGCTGGTAAAACCAGCCATTGAGGTCGGGTCCGGCAAAGGGACCTTGTAGTAAGGCGGTAAGGGTTTACCAGTACCGGTGCCCTTACCAGTACCGGTAAACCCTTACCGCATACCGTGTAATGAGGCCCACATTCTATAAGCACTATCCTTAATTGTACTACAATCATAAGTACCATATACAGTTAAATGATATCATTCGACCAATATTGCAAATACTTACTACTCACTCCTACTACATTACCTTTAATTACCATATACATATTACTACTGTGGTGATTCTGGCCATATTCCTAAAAAAATACCTAGAATTACTGTACACATATTACTATTGTGATGGCTGTGGCTAGTGGCCAGATTCCTGGGGGAGTACAGCCACCACAATACAATGAACTATATAACAAGCATGTACCATTCACTGTCAACTAATAAAACTCACCCTGAACCCCCTGACGTCTAAATGATGTCTGCGGACACGAAGTTGACTCAGCGGCATCGCCAGACACTTTTTCCAGCTCTAGAAACAGATATATATCATCTTTATTCCACTCCTCTACCATTTCCAAACCCTCTTTCACCCACCAAATAACTGTAAATGTGTTTCCCAAGCAGTCTGTTCACAGTGCTGTCAGTGAACTGCCAGTGTCCACGGACTGCTACGGAACCTGCAGACCCTTTTTCCACCTACAAAAATAACCTGATTTCATCTTTTTTTCCACTTTCCCACCCTTCCCAGCCCCTCTTTCTACCAACAAATAACCCAAAATGTGTTTTCCAGAATTTTCCCCCACTATGATGCCCGTGATGAGGCATGATTGTCCGCGGATACAACATGGCGGGCATTTCAGAATTGATAACGCACCACCATGCTTTTCACCATACAATCATCGGGCCTGTCCGATGTTTGCAGTCCTCATGCTGCCCTCCGCGGATCAAACAGGGAGTGAGTCCATGGAGTCAACCCAGATATCACTATTCTTTTTTACCCACTATTTGGCCATTAAAAAAAAAATACTGGAGGAATTTACACCAAATTTACAAGGCATGAGCACATTTTTTTTTCCATTGCATCTGTTTTAAAAAGCACAAATTATGTGACCCCCATATACCTTTTCCCCACCTGCACGAAACCTCACTAAAACTTTGAATAATCAATCTGAGAGGGCATTATACATGTTTTTAAAAGTTTTGTGTGGATTTGTTCAGGGACGACAAAGTTATAAGCCACCCAAAACGTGGTCTTCCTGGGTTGAGCAAGTTAACCACAACTACGTGGCCGCTACCGCAGGCCCTGTTATTCAGTGAAAAAACTTTGTTAAAGGGACATTATGGTTACAAGTAGAACGGAAAACCCCCTGAAATTCGCCAGTTATGGTAAGCTAAGCAACTGTAACTCGCGCCGCCACCCTACATAATGTTTGTAAAAAGTTAAATCCAAGGGAAGGACCATACCATCTGTCATAATCCTATTGCCTGCCCTGTTCAGGCTCACATCTCTGGGGCCGTTGGAGAAACACCCTCAAACTCCAGTTCGATATTGAATGCCATTTTCAAAATGTCATCATCACTGCACTGGATCGGTGTAACCACAAACCCAGTACAATGGGAATAAAACCAACTACTAACAAAGATACAATCTAGGGTTGAGGATCTAGATATATCGGATAATGTTGATTGTACTATAATTGAAGAGGAAATTCTGCATCTCTAGAGCCAATCCATTTAAACACTTGAGCCAGCAGCTCCAATTTCCCGTTTTGTTAAAACCCCAAATTCCTTTGTCCCCACATCAGAAGCAGTACTGGGGAGATGCTGTTGCAATTCAAATCTCCAGCTAGAGTTATAGGGCCACATGGAAAACTGGAATACAATTCCTACAGATAATTTGTCAACAATTTCAATATAGCATCCAGATCCCCCATTTGTTCATACCAATATATATTCCAGATCAGGTAGTCTAATGGGGTCCTATTCAATTATCGTGTATGGGTAGCCAACATTTCATGGCATATCTCACTTGACCCAATTACATGTATTGAAGGGGAGGAATGAACACCTGTCAATAAGCCACCAAAAGGGCATCCAACTGCCCTCCTGCAATTGGCAGGAAACATTGTAGCCGTCCATAGATGGTACCTCCAGCAACCATGTCTCCTGAAGAGCAACCACTGTAAAGGTCTGGATCTTATTAGCCAATTCAACATTTGAAAAAAGTTGCATATGACCCTGGTGTTCCAAGAGATTAGGGTATATCCTGATCTCTTGTTTGCGTCCAGGATGCTCATAGGTCATTTTTGTTGGGACACTTTTAATAACCAAGACCAATCATAGGCTTGTTCAGAGGTCTGAATCATATCTTTCTGGTTGCTGGATTTCAGCCCACGGGCTCAAATCCCATTCTCCCACACATATTTCATTATCATATCATTCTCATTTGGCCACAGATAATGGTAAATATTAAAACCAAGGATTCGAAAGTTCTCTCGTTCATTCATAATACAGTCTCGAATGAAACTGTTATTTGGCTTAAAAATGGCAACAGCTATTTCCATCCCTCCTCCACAAGAGCCACCACTATTACCAACACCACCAGCTGGAGGACCTACACAATGAAAGAAGTCAATCTCAAAACCTGCATAGAGACTATTGATAGAGCAAAGTGCCAAAACATTCAAATTTACTTGCAGTGCGACTGAGCTCTTATTGATCAATGACAATTTAGAATACTGCCCTGATACCTTGTGACCACCCTGTACTGGCTCTTTTCTAAACCCAGTTGATACTGTAAATAATCCTGGTCTAAAATCAATTAAACACAAATAACATCAGTGGGCCAGTGTCTTTTCTCCAACCAAGAGTTCTGCATAAAACCTTTAAATTCCATTGTGACCAATGCTCATAGTATTCTTATTAAAACACTGGTGTCTTCAAGAACTGACTGCTGTAATTCACGTCACATGCATCTTCCTAAATCTTTATTCCATGACCTTCAAACCTGGTGGCAATATAACTCTTTAAACTAGGTGTTCAAGACCACATACATCGATAATTGGAACACTTCAACTGGCTATCAATGAGCCATAGAAGTCAGTTCAAATAATATTTATGACTGAGAACGCCATCTGAACCACAGTTCTTGGTAGATAACCTGAGGTGTGCCATTTCCTCCCCTGGTGCTTGCAATTCCACCTATACGTAGTTATATCTGCCTAGCTAGCTCAATTTGTTATAGGAGGGAGGAGGATTGACTCCTAGCAAGTGTGCCCCAAAGAGAGGAAGCAAGGTAACAGGAAGACGACACATTTCTACTTGAGGATAAAGGCATGCATCCACTAAGTTTGACAAGAAAGCTCTCAGTTTCTGATTAGTGTACATCCCTGCAAGGTGAGCCTGTAGAACGATCCAGGATACATTCTTAAATTGATTGCTACTCATGGCGTTCATGTGTTAAATGTGTACTACTAGCCTAATCCCATCACTTTCAAATCCAAAACCCAACACAGATCGCACAAACACGGAACGTTCGTTGTAGAGGTAAATGATAGAGGCATCTACCAGCAGAAAGGAAGAGACCTAATGGTTTCTCTAGCAGCTCTTTTAGATGCAGAGCAGCTCAGACAATATGTATATTTGCAACTGTTGCTTAGTAGATCACAAAGTGATAGGCATATGTAACCCCTGTCAACATATTTACGAGGAAAACAGATTAAGGTGACATGAATATAATCCTGTCCCACTGCAATCTCTTCTCATTCTCCTTGCAGATAATGCAGCCTGTGTTGCTAAATTGACACACAGACTGCCCTCGTCATTTAACGGCACTCTTATCTGCAGCACAATCCACATTACAGTTAAGAATCCAAAAAGGACATTAATTTCCACTGCTTTTCATGCCGGTCGTTCATGTTAATTAAGGTATGAAACACAATCATTTACTTGGGGGCTTTCATATTAACCTCTTTACAGGTTAAAGTTGTGATCTTTTGAATTGCTTACACATCGGGCTGTGTGTAAAATCATAATGAATGTACACTGCAGTGATTAGAATGATTTATCAACTTTAGAATTGCGTTATTGTTGTGTGATCTGCAGAGGTGGCTGGTGTACCTACAAACAGGTGATACTTAAATACCCAACCGGAATCGAATGATGGAGCAAGCATGTTATTAGAATCAACCCAGAATTGAGATTTAGGAATTTTTAAACACCAAAGAAACTTTGGCAGAAAATGTCGCCAAATGTAGAATTGTACAGTACAATTTTTCTAATTAATTGGATAGAAAGTTCCCAAAAATGTAACAAATATTTTGTGCCAAAGTACCACTATTATATGCTAAGTTATTTTCAATGTATATCTAAAACAGTGGTGTGTGTTTTGCAATGCTATTATCATGCTGTTAATAATCTGATCAATGTACATACCGGTCGGAGATAATCCTCAAATAAGTCCTTGCCCTTTGAAATACACGAGTGTACAGTTCAAAGTGTCACCCTATCCAGCCCCAAATTGCCATTCAAATGTTTATATTTGCTTGCCAGTTTCACAATGCCCCATTTAATCATGTGTTCATTGCAGCTCAATATTGCCAGATAAAAAATGCTATATTTGTTTCACATTACCCCAAGAATGTTAGAATGCGAGTTCAATATCATTGTTATGCAAGTTGCAACCATTCAATGCCAGTTCCACTTTGCTGCACTTAGCTTTTTGTATCATCAAATATTTCCTCAAAAACGACCATACCAATTTCATATTGCCTTCAGGAACAGGTAATGCCAGTTTCACATTGTCATTGCAGTTTCATGGTAACACGTTGGGTGACTGATTTCATATTTACCTAGTTAAACACATTGCCATGCAATGTCATTATCTATAAAATAATACGCCTCAGAAAATGATGATGCATTAATACATTGTCCCCCAAAATGTACAATTAAATTTTTCATTACCGCCAGCAAATTGCCTCACGCAAGTTCCATATGGCCTTAAGAATCTGTCCATTCCAGATTTGTACACTGCTCAATTTTTGCTTGTTGCTTTGTCGCTGAGGTTTCCCATATATAATGAGACTGCCAGATTTGCATTGCACGCTAGGATATTTGTATTGGTGCTTTAACATGACTGTCAGTTTCAAACATTCCCCAGAATCTTATGAGGTCGGTTTTACTATAACTCGAGAAAATGATCACACCATTTTCAGAAAATGATTGTGTGTCTCACATTTTCCCCAGAATAATAAGATGGAGATGAAAATGATCAAAACAGTTTCATATTGCCTTGAAACATAGCCTACTGCAAACTTCTCATTACTGCTATAAAAGTCATGCAACTTTCACATTGTCCCAGTTAAGCAAATTGTCAAGCCGCATCATTGCACAGAGACACATGCCATGCAAGTTTCACATTACCGCATGAAATTGCAATGAGAGTTTACAACTGCCTTCCACGAGTTTCCCTTTGCCTTGCAAGACATGTCAATGTCATGCCAATTTCCTAGAGGCAGGCAGATTACAAACTCTCTGACCTAAACTGTCCTTCACTGGCTTTGTCCAAAGACAATTGACATGCATGTATGCTATAGCAGATAATTGCAATGCCACGTTCATACTGCTCTCAATTGCCATGCGAATTTCAAAAATTGCCCCAGAGAAATCTGATCCTTGTTTAATATTGCCATCCTAAAATGACCATGGCAGTTTCAAATTGCCATCAGAATATGTGGCTAATTTTAGTTTCACCTTGGTCTCTGAACATTTGCCATGCCAAGTATATATTGCCCCAGTTGAGTGGATTTTCACTTCAGGTATTTGTCCCGTAGAAATGGTCTCAAGGCAGTTAGCATTCGTTATGGATATTGTGGCTACAGTACATTTCTCATAGAACCTTGGACATAGGTGAGCCATGGGCAGTGGGGAACCACAGTCATCACAAAGGTGGTGATACAAAGAGATAATTGAGAAGATGTGATTGGTTTCACAAAACCAATAGTCCATAGGTCTGTGAGGCCAAGTTGTTAGTCTCTGCCCGGGACATTGGTATGCCCAGGGTCGCATGAGACATCAGCGATGAGGGCAAGGTTTCCCTACCTTAGAACTGAGATGAGAGTGAAGTGGCTGCTAGTCACAAAGTTAGTTCCAGGGGCATGTAGTGGAAAGATCTGCTAGAGGTGGAGGCTGTATCATGTGGCTAAGCCCAGCAGAATTATGCAAGTCTGCCATGCCAGGAGCTGAGCGAGGGCAGGGTCAATTAGAGAAAGGGAGGTGAAGCCGTTATTCAGGCCTTTACTTGAATGTTAACTGAACAATGAGAGCAGTTTTCTTTTTTACTTTTTATAAAAGGTGCAAGAAGAGTGGGCGAGTCGAAAATGAGAAGTCTAAAGGATATGAAAGAAAAGTTAAGGATGGTGGTGCAGAAAATTGAGAACTTTAGGAAAGGGATGGGGCCAGCACAGTAGGGACTGAACGTGCGGGTTGGGTCAGGTTCACCCACCCCAAGAAGCCTTATTAGTTCACTATTCCTGCAGTAACTAGTAGGGGAACGAACATGATGTGGACGAGGATAGAGAAGAGGACATGGAGGATTGTACTGAAATATTCGGAACGAGAGAAGGCGACAGTGGAAGGGGAATGTAACCAGAATTAATTTGTGGTGTGAACATCAGGGAATTGGGCACTTTACATCATTGCATAGATGGTAGACACTGTGCGCCCTGATTTAAATTCCCCCTTTGCATCCCTCAAACAAAAACAGTCTATATAATACTCCTCATAGGAGTTATGCAATGCAATATCAAGGAAATGTGAGCGTCATTTAGTAAGTCCTGCCATTACAATTTTGCATCGTGGGGCTTATCATCAGCTCGTCTGGACAGCAATGAGCAGGATACAGAACTGAAAATCGTGAGTGGGATTCCTTGTTATTTAGGAGGTCATGGAGCAGGTTAATGTGGTTTTGTGTTCAGCAGTACTGCTGTAACTGTATGGGGGCACTGCCACTATAAGGCGTGAACTTTATACCACATTTTCTGAGCAATGTAGATCGAATGCAGCTGCAGCTACTGATCTCAATCAAGGTGACAATCCTGCTGCAACTGGGCCTTATGCTGTCTGTCATCTTCGATGGTGTCATGTTTTCGTGTTGTGCATTACTCTAATTTTTATGGCAGTCTAATACGAAAGGTTTCTCTAGAGCAACTCCAGAGCTGATGTACTTGCCGGAGTTTCCTTAATTTCTGTGAGTGCCTTTTTTGCATCTGTTTACTAATGTAATGGGTCACGTGTAGGGCAATGTGCTATATATTTTAAAGGATCCACTATGCTTGTATATCCCAGTATCTACTAATGGCAGTACTCTTTGCATTAGCACGAGTATGCAACTTGGTGAAGGATAAGCAAGCCACTATTTCCACCCATACACTGATTGTTATGCATTTGATACAATGGATGACTATGGGATGGCATGGAACGAAAGGGGTCACTTATGTAAAAACATTATTGTATCAATAATAAGGCCTAAACGTTTCAAAGTTGGGAAATTCATGCCATGCAAGGACCCAGAGATGATGTCACCCTGTGGAAGTACTTGCAGAAAAATCAGTAAGGAAGGCTGCCTTTTCTCCAATGCCCTGGGCAGAAAAACGGTTGCCTCAGGTAGAATGTCATCTCATTCCAAACTCAAAGAGCTTTCGGAAATGCAGGAATGTGCTCCAGAGCAAGGCAGGTACCCATCATATTGATACGTTGTGGTGCTCTCATGAAAAACATTCAGTTGTGCCAACATCTTTTTTTTGCATTGTTTTGCTCATGTGCTCCATTGTAATCACACACATGAGCACAGGAGGGATGAACATTGGGTGTGAAAAGAATGTTATGCCCCATGTTTTTCACCAGTTTCTGAACATTGTGCCATCAGTGCCTAGTTATCCAACAACTGAACATGGGCACAGATATGAATGTTGGATCAGGGTGATAATCCAGCCCCTTGAATTTCCATTTGCTAATATCCAGTGTGACTTAATCCATCTGTTGAAGGAGGCAGACTGAAAATGTGCCCTTGTGGTGTGGAGATTTTACACAATTAAGAGAGGTATATATGACCTACAGAACCAATACTCAGGATACAGTTAAGGCCCTGATAAACAACTTGATTGTATGCTTCAGGGGGCATCAACAGTGATTGTTGAACATAATTCACTGGAAAATTGATGCAGGAGCTCTGTTAGGTACCGCATGTTTAGCAAACGCTCCATTGTCCCTATTACCTACAATCTACGCAGATAATGGAAAGACTACATGTTTTTCTAAAGGGTAGCATTTCCAGAATTGGCATTGAATGGATCTGATGTCGCCAGAAACATTGCTGATTGCTTTGATGACCATGCAACGTTCCATTATAGGACTACAGGTTTGTCCCCATATGAAATTCTCACTGGTAAATAGATGCACTTAACGTGAACCCTGCATTACTATTCACATTGGGAAATGTACAGGTGCTTGAGGATATGGTCTTAAGATACTGTCAGGACTAGGCAACAGTCATAAGGAAGAGGCTCTTCAAGGGCAGCACCTGATTTAGAATGGGTCAAAATAGAGGTTATGAAAACAATATTGTTTCTCTTAAATTGATAGCGTAAAATAAGCAATTTGGGTAGCCAAGACAGGCCCAATACACAACTTGACTCCATATTGCTATACCAATGTCTATTTTGTAGAATGCAGAAAGTCTCACAATCGTGTACTCCAATGGATGGCAGATGACAGTGTGTCATAGGTGAAAGGTCCAGTTGGGGAGAAGATTTTTCAATATTGAGTTATTCTACAAAATGCGGTGACAGAATACAGCAGTGGCTATAATTGGTGAAGGCTACTGTGAGCCACAGCTAGATGAGAAGGGAGATATACTTATATTTCAAATATTAAGACCATACAGCACTGTCAATAGAATGATGTTGCACGAGAGATGAGGACATAGTTTGTTTGGAGAAACTTTCTATGTCTCATACTATTTAAACTCATCATTTACAAGTACTTTTTCACTCTCCAAAGACTACGTTGAGGAAAGGATAGATCATAGTGAAGCCACAGGCACCACCGTAGAGAATTAAAGTAAAGGAACACGTCCCGAGAGGTGCAACATTCTCAACACAACCTCAGGTTAAATGGAGTTTTTCTTAGCAATTTCAACTTTCAGGCGTTGTCCCATATTCCAAATTATTCTACATTAGCAGCAATAAGACAGGTTTAACATGAGGATACACAGCTGACAAGAACCAAAACACACATTGACCTGAGCGTTTGCATATGCGTTCGGGTGAATCCAAGTACCCCAGCTTTGTGTGCCTAGAGGGGATCATTTCATGAAGAGATAGTAGACCACCTACAGAAGGCTTCAGGAATGACTACATGCTCACCACAGCCCAATAAAGATGCAAGCATGGGACATCTCCATGTGATTGAAGATCTAAGTAGTATCCCTCCCACTGTACAAATATCTCTCATATCATACATCACAATTGCATGGCGGACTTCATTCCAGCATGACATCAAGCACCAGTCCGGACTGGATGTATTGGGCAAAGAATCTGTGCGTGAGTTAATATTATGGCCATGGTGATGGTGGTAGTTTCCAGCTGGCAGTGTGCGTTTGAGACAGTGAGATGCTTCATCAGCGCCTATTTTCCTCTCAAATGTATCAGATACTTCCAAGAATCTGGATAAGCAGCGAATGGGGCTGTGGGATCCATCTTAAATCTGGGAGATACAAGTCCTAGAAGAATCCAGGCATTTTGTGTTTAGCATCCCGAAGGTGAAACGAGATGTGCGGATCATGATCGAAAACAAGGGGATGCTCTGGCCAAACTAATATCCACAAATCCAATAAATGAACAGAGTTAAACAGGTTTGCTGTGAGGGAAAGGCCAAACGAATGTTGAATTGACCATGGAAGTTCATCACTAATGATAGCTGCTTCAACCCAAAAGAGAAACGGCAAATTAATGTCAGGTGTGAAAGGCATGATGTATATTAGCCTACATAATGCACAAGCTGAACTTTAATTGGTCAACTATAATGCACTACCACTTTGATAATGTGTTAAAAAAGTTGCCTGAGATGTGGAAATGTTTGGATGTAAAGAGCAAACTTTACATTTCACAAGAAGCACATTAGCACTTTAACATGTGCAAACTTTTACCACATCGAACAATGCAACACAATGGATATACTGAGTCAAGCCACAGATATTGCTAAATCGACTGATTTCTGCAGGAGGATCATGTTGATTATAGTAATCATGATTAATTATCTCATTTTTCTTGTCAATGGGTTTTTTCATTGGAAAGTCCTCAGGGACACTTTCCAAGAGCAGACAGAGCAGACAGAGTGGATGCTGACAGTGTTTTATTTCTCATAGATAAATAGGTGAACAGGTGTTCAGAATAGAACTGCAACCATAACAGAGGTCGTGACATGAAGAGAAACTTGAGAATATGTGACTGGTCAGTACAAACAGGTAATCAGCTATGGTGTTGGTCTCTACTTGGGTATGTCCAGTGAGTGAATTGTGAGACCAATGGGGGTCATTACGAGGTAGGAGGTAACCATGCCGCTAATAGCGACATGGTTACCCCTTACCGGGTACCAGGTCCGGGTTCCTTGAATGAGGAATTACTGGGCCATTCCGACCTTGGAAACCCGGTAATTCCTCATTCAAGGAACCCATCCCCATCCCCATTACCATTACCATTTGAGCCCCCATGGGTGCAAACAACCGACCTGTTAATAATAGGCCCATTGTTAGCACCCTGGTCTGCTTGTGGGACCCGCTAAGGACGCCTGGTTCTACCAAGCAAGCAAAACTTGTAATGAGGCGGTAAGGGGTTGACAGCTCTGGCACCTTTAATAGCGCTGTTAACCCCTTACCGCCTACCTCGTAATGACCCCCATCATCAATAGAGGTGAGGTTTCCTTCCCTGAGAATCAGAAGGAGAGGCATGTGTGTGCAAGTTACCGGGCTAGGTCCTGTTACATGTACTGAAAAGATCAACATGAGGCAGAGATTGTATCATGGGGATGGGCTGGCCGTAATTGTAATGGTTTCACATAATGGTGTACTGTCATGCCCTCAAGGAGGCTCTGAAGATTGTTCTTTTATGAGGTTAATTGATCAGATTAAGATTTAGATTTAACATGTATCCCACTCATCAAATTTTGTTAAGGAGAGATTTAATTACCAAGGAACATGCCTTCTGCAGATTTGTTAATATCAAGCTATTGAGGAAAAGTTAAAACACTCTTTTTTTGAGAATGAGATGTGCAAATTAGATTTTGCTGATCATGAGAACCTCTGGCACAGGTTGCTGGAAGGAAGTCCCACTTAGGTTCTTTTGGTAGTTGGGGAATTTCTAAAAGAGTTTCATCTGGAGGATTTACATGGTTGATGGTCATATGTTTACATAGAATGGATTATTTTAACCTGAGTTTGGATTCATAGGATGAATTGCAGTTTAATAAATCATGATTTTGTTGAAAGATATTAATGTACTGCAAGTTTTAATTGGTCATTGTATTGACATATCTATTTTGTATTTACTTATTTTTTATGATCTTATTCTATGTTTGGGAAATGTTAAATGAATGTGTGTAGTCTTATTTTTTGTCTAAACTCAACAAAGGTACCCGGTACAGTCTTGTGCACCTAGGAAATATGTATACTTTAACAAAAAATAGATCAAGACTGTAAGTGATGGACAGAACTATTAAATTATAATCATGTGTTGTACAAAATCAAATGTTATTTATTTTGTCTCAAAATTAATTGTGAACATTTGGTAATGTATAACATCAAAATACCTCTTCAGTTCAATGAATACCTTTCAATTTGCTTGATCAGGCATACCCATGTGTAGCCACATTCACACTTAAAATCAATACACACAATATATACAGGTCATTTGATTGAATTAGGGCTTCACATTAACAGAACCATTGGCACATTACCATACACGCCCTTTTCTAACAATGTGATTATTGCTTAACAACCAAATAGTCGCCAACTCATGTTTCTGGTTTCATACATATATATGCCACATAAAGCATGATGAGATTTACTCAGGTTAAGAATTGACAAGTGACTACAGAATATCAAGTTTTATGGCAGTCATTTTGTTTTTTTGTCGATAGCCACGAGTGCAGAAGGGTGTGCAGAGTGGGGCAAAGTGCGGCACACACCAGTGTCCTGAAGAAGGCTGGAACCCAGCGAGCCACAGAAAAAGGGTTGTTTAGTCCAGCTGAAACATAGGTCAACAACTATTTGTTTGTTAAGCAATGGACACATTGGGCCTCATTACGGGTTGCCGCCGGACCCATAAATATTTACCAGTGCCTGACTTCCCGATGCCACCAGGAGATTACAACCCTGGCGGCCCAGAAAGCCTGGTGCAGCTAAAATGTAAGTCCCCATTCCCATAGAGTCCAATAGGGCTTTATGGGAGTGAGGACATGGAAGCACCAGCATTGTTTCTAACAGTGCTAGTGCTTCTGGGACCAGTCTTCCTACCGTGCCTGCTGTTACCGGCAGGGTCAGACCTGTTGGGCACAGCGGCTCTGGCAGGTAGCCCTGTAATATGTCGATCTAGAAACAACAGTGCCTGTAAGCTTACCGGCACCTTGTTTCCGGACCGGCAAGGTCATAATGAGGCCCATTGTTAGAAAAATGGGGTGTATGGTAATATATCAATGGTTCTGTTAATGTGAAGCCCTAATTTAATCAAGGGGCCTGTATATATTGTGTGCATTGTTTTGTAGTGTGAATGTGGTTACAAATGGCTTCGACTGATCAACTTGGCATGTGTGTATTCGTGGACGCAATTTGGAAAGGTAGTCATTGAAATGTTGAATTAATGTTATACATTGCCAAATGTTCACAATGTATTTTGTGAAAAAAGAAATAACAATTGATTTTGTACAATACATGATTATAATTCAATTTAATCAGTTCTGTCCATCACTTAAGGTCTTGGTCTTATTTTTCATGTAATGCCAATATTATGTTTTCCTTTGGAGAATTTGCAAAAGGCTGAAAAGTATCTTTTTTAAACCAAATGCAAATACAAAATAAAATAAAAAAGTGAATTGATAAATATAACTGACTAAATGCATCTTACTGACACTCCAAACCAACCTTCATTTCAAACCCCTCCAGGGCCACTCCAGCTGCTAAACAGTGCAACCCGAGCTGTGCATTACCAGCGATTCACAGGAATCTTTCTTGCATCACTCTAACTAATGACATTGTACTTGAGACCACATGCCTTGATAAAGACCCAGGAGGGCCGAAACACGTGTTGGTTGAAATTCCAATTACACATAACCTCCATGATTAACTTGCAAACACATAATAATTATGGCATATATTTCCGAATCAGCGCCTATGCAAACGGGGTTGCAACTCTCTTTCTGTATAACACAATGTGTCTCTTCAGAACCCCATCATTGGCAGCAGGGTCCCATGTCTAGTTCCACTGATCAGGAACGTGATCAACTTGTTCTAGTGCCCTACTCCAACTTCCCTATTTTGCATTATAATTCAAATTTTCAGACTAGTAAAACATATCATGTTTTTATTGTAAATATGGTAACCTTGATATTAAGCAAACAGCAGTTCAGAATATCTGTATTTGAACATTAGCTGGCCAAAAAGTAATACCCAAAGAATATGCATGCAACGGAGCAATAAACTGATTATCAAAACCTACATTTGATTGTTTGAACACTAACATGTCAAGCAAAATCCACACTGAAACCTGGCTAAATATTGCTTCATAGGGGAGTTAAAATGCCTTATAATGACTCCTTTTAATTGTGACAGGTGCCTGAAATTAATCTGTGCATTTAATTTCAAACTCACCATGTTTGCAATATTTCTGAAAATGCGATTTAAATGGGGACTTAAATGCTAACTCGATTTGTTTGCTACATTACTTCAAACCAAAGGTGCGTGTGGAAATATGAAATCTGCCAAGATCACGCATGAGAGAAACCAGCATGTAGGCCATTCAACACTGAATTATCATACTGAAAATATTCTGCAAAATCCCAACCCTGTCGCACTTTAGAAAAAACATTTCAAAAATATTTGTTCACTGCCTTGGTTCGACACTATGTATATCCGCAGCTAGAGATGCTATCACAATGAGATTCCTTTGGGTTTGAGCGATCCTTCTAAAGAAAGATGACATTACTTACCATGGTTCGAATATAACTGCTAATGGTTGAAAGATCATCCTGTTATTACTTACCATGGTTCGAATATAACTGCTAATGGTTGAAAGAACATCCTGTTCAATTCTGACTCATATTCCATGCATTTTACTAAGTAGTAATATGATGACGTTTTTTATTTAGTTGCCAGTGCTATGGCCTTTGCTTGATTTGGCATACATTGGAAAAACAAAATAATCTTGTATTCGATCCAAATGGGTCACGCACATTTTGTAAACAAACGTTTAAAAGAATTGTGCAAATACCATTTACTTGTAAAAGCATGAGTCAAAAGCTTCGTGTCACCTAGTATCAGCGGGGAGAGAGGAGAGAGAGAGAGAGAGAGAGAGAGAGAGAGAGAGAGAGAGGTAATTATATCACCTTCTCAATTTGTAAAGAGCTGTATTATGCAACTGTGAAAATGCCTCACTGGTGTCAGTTTCAGCAGGATGTTTCCCATTTTGCTGAACTCATATTTTTCTGCAGGCTCAGCTAAATTGATCTTTAAATTACTATTTAATATGAATAGAAACAACAAAGGTCCTTCTAAGATTGAAAGGAGATATGCGATCTCTACAGTTGATTCAGAATCTGTAATGAGTCAAATAAGGGATGGTGGGCATAGCTTCATAGCACAACCATGAATGCAGTTAGAGAATTTTGTGAAACTGATCGCTGGCTGGGCTCAATAGTATACCTACTCGACAGGCAAGCTATCATAATTTCAAGCCCTCACAAAAGTGTTCATTTACATGGTCGTAATCATAAAGCGAGGTTCTGCCAACTCTGAAGTAGTAATAAATGATTGAAAGGATTAGGTAGGGCATTGCTTGGGACAATCAAGGCAAATCTACATCTGAACTGTAATCAGGTGTACAAAATAGCATAATTATTTGCTCATCAAATTTGTTGTATCTAGAAAATGAAAACCATATTCCACGCCAAACATCAATGTGACATTACTGAAATCTGATCCAATCATGAATTCCCTATTAGCCCACAACATAATTATGGGCCAAAATAAATGAACACAGGTAAACATGAACGAATTATGGAATTTTTGGGATACAAATAATGAGAGGGTGACATGTTCGTATTTAGGTGTGCACACAATTAATCAGTTTGCAGTTATGCAACTCATGCAATAATGATAAAGTTATGTATTCTCAATACAATTCATTTCAATGCATGTAAGGATACTTAGCTGAGAGCAGGGCTCCAATTGTTTGTGACTGTAAGCCACCTTGTACAAGCAAGTCATAGATTCCTAAAGAGAAACTCAAAATGGTAGGATAATAAAAGGGAAAAAGTGCACAAAAGCCAATACTTGCCTTGAAATATCCGCCATGGATGAGTTCTTACATACTGTCACACATCCCTTTGTTCTCATGGCAATCGGTCTAGTGAAAATGTCAGTCTGTATTCTACCTCTCTGAAATATGATGTGTACCCTCGGTCATCCCCTCCTGCCTCCTAAAACGTTCTGGTGAAAATTAGCATCTCCACATGTTAGTAGTCCAGGCAATCACCAGTCAACAGCCCCTTTCATTTCTCAACTTTCCCATGAATCTAAACAACATCGTTCCACCTTTTATAACGCAAACCAAGTTCTCAGTACCTTTGTTTAAACTCAAAATGCACTCACAAGTTATGTACTGTAAGGGCAGAATAAAGCTTGGTGGCCCCAGTGCAGTGTTAGTACTCACAAACTGAGAATCAGAAGCTACACATCTCTCCACACTAGCTAGGAAATGTAGATTAAGGACTCCTTTTATAATGGTTATGCAACAACAGCAAGTAAGAAATTGATACATTGTCAAATACTGCTAACTTAAGGTAATAATATGATCTCAAAACACACAGATCCAGATCTTTGCCCCTGTACCTATATCTCTTTCACTTCCATTCCCCACATAATTGGGATTCCCATTTCTAGTAATATTTCCTCGTTTTTGTATCCTTCCCTCTGTCTCTGTCTTCCTTCATTAACATGTTCTTTCTGTGGTTAGGAATTTGGACAGATGTCTTCAAACACATTTCCTCCGAATGTTAAGAGCAGCAACAACACACCATAGTTGCTGTAAACTCCCTTGTGAACCTGTATGTCCTCCTCAGCACCCTTAGGCATATTGTACTAACATCAGCACAGTGTGCTTATAGCAAACTCCAGCTTAGTATCTTTGATTGTAAGAAAGTGACAAGGATACCATTGGCACAGTGTTGCTAACTACTTAAAGAATGCATGTCCTACATTCCTCAGATTCTAAGTGTGACATACCACCTAAACAGATTCACATGAACTGCCTTTGATTTGGACAAGAAGGGAACCATTAGCCCAACATGGCCGACCGCTCATAGCGAGCACCTCTGCAGTGCCTCCGATTCCAAGAAAGGGAAAGAACCATTAGCATATTGTGGCAGACAGCTTCTACCGATCACCTCCTCCATTCCTCATTTTCCAAGAAGAGAATAGAGAACTATTACAAAGCATTGGAGATTAAGAAACAGATCTTCGCTGTACAGGGCATAGGTGGACGTGGAGCATCACAAGTTGATTAGGGCTAGACATAGCTTCCCTGTTATGGCAAGTGGTGGGAGGCCGAGCTTTACCACGAGAATCAGTCTAATATTGTTCGCAAGATGCATGAACTGGTTTAGACTGCACTACTGTTAATGCAGATTTATGAAATAACCATGTATATTCATAGTCATTGGTGTATTACTATTCCCATACATCTTAAAATAAAGCACATATTTCCATCCCCCCAAACGAATGTGCCATACCACTCCGTTTTCCAGAGACCTGTTCCTGTCGTCTGCCTATACATTCTTTGCAGGGTGTATGGAGTGTTTAATCTCCCAGATGTTTTTATTTTTTTTTTTATTTTCCATAATTTTATTGTTGTTTTTCGATATCAAAATCTTTACAACATCGATTTAAAATCTTATTCTATCGTCTAAAAGTCAAGTTCAAACATAACAAGCAAAAAATAAAAGAATGTAATGCAAGATACATGACAATAAAAATAGCAATATACTAGGCACTTAGTTGAAATAATTACCCTTTAGCAGTTAAATCACACAAGCGAAACATGAGATCAGCCCAGAACCTTCCTGCGTGGCATTACAATTAACAATTTATGTCAGCAATTTGTTAACGGAAGTTAGAACTTCATACTAGCGTAGCTTTAATATTTGCCAACTTCTGCTCAATCACAGATAAGAAGAAATATAGGTCGATAATCAATGACTGCCTGTGCCCCCACATGCATTGTAACCACAATAGTTCGGATTTATGATTTAATGATGCATCCATATAGTTCCCTAAGTATCTTAGACGCTCCTTTGCAAAGTAGGAGCAATAAATCACTAGATGCTTCAAAGTTTCAATCGACTGGACCTTACAGAATCTACAAGCATCAACATGAGATATTTCGATGTTCTGCCAGCATTTTGTTCGATCTTTTGTTAGGAACAGATTGAATCTGAAGCGCATATATGTTGTTCGAATCTTTTGGCATGGAGTCTGCCTGATATATGGAATTAACGGTTTCTGCTTGTGGCGAAATTTCGCATATTCCTTGTATGCAGGATAATTGCCGATTTTATCGGCGGTCATTACCCAATCATGCTGAAATAATTTGCTCTTCACAGTTTGAGGCCGTTTAATTAAGTCTTCTGTGTCCATTGCTATCGCTATCAGATTTTCCTGACAGTATTGACCAGCAGCATATACAGATTTGGGCGTACCATGCTTAAGCATTTTTCCTAGATCTTCATATAGGGAGTTTGACACAGGATTTAACATTTTAGCATAACTGTCAAGTTTTCGCCATAAATACCTATATGCTAGAGACTTAAGACCAAGTTCATGTATAATTATTACATTTGGAAGAGATTGGGGTAGATGCAAAACTTCTTTCCAAATTTTACCCTGAGTTTTGTTCAGGATGTTCCCGATTTCCAATGAACATAGGTCTAAACCATAGATGATTATTGCTTCTACTTTGAGTATATAGAACTCGATCAGTGGAAGTAAAGAAAATTGACAGATCTTTAAATGTATTAATTTCATCTGTGCGATTAATGGGGCTGATTTGACGGCAATTTCGACCTGCCATTTTGCAATTGAATCTGAATTGTTTAAATTATAGCCTAAATATAACATACCCAAGGCACGGGGTATGAGTAACCCTTTGATACTCCATTGATACCTAATGATCTTTCTCTTGTTCGTAAAGATCAGAATGTTAGATTTCTTTGAATTTAAATTCAAATTATGGGTATCACAAAATTTGGCTAGAGATTCCAATTTGTTTTGGAGACCAAACGGGGTTATATCGAACAAAATCAGATCATCCGCAAAGGCCAGCCAATCGAGACGAAAATCGCCCAATTTAACCGCAAATGAATTACAAGTGGCCCATATGTTATCAATCTCCATGAGATATAAATTAAAGAGCGTGGCAGCAAGGTTGCATCCCTGTTTCACTCCTATGTGTGTAGCAATTGGAGGCGTTAGTAGACCGGTATTGTCGATTTTAATCCTATAGGAGGTATTAGTATATAGGAGTGCTATCATCGCTATAATTTCTGCTGGTATGTGTATCTCTCCCATTTTTTGCCACAATATTTCTCTTATTACAGAGTCAAATGCTCCAGATATATCCAGCAAGGCCATATAGATCGGGCCTTGATTTTTCTGCCTAGAGAGCTTCAATAGGTGCATCATCATGGTGGCGTTGAGGTGAGTGCCCATTCCCTTCCGGAATCCTATTTGGCATCGGGATAGGATCATATGTTTTTCAATAAATGCATTTAAGTCCTTCAAAATTAGGGCAGCAAAGATCTTCGCTGTAACATCTATGAGTGCTATCGGCCTAAAATTATTTGGATCGTTCAGCGCACCTTTTTTATGTAACGGTATCACAATTGCTGATAACCATGATTCCGGAACTGTTTTAGTTTGGAATACCCATTCCAATCGCCTTAATATGATTTCTGACCAAAGCTTCGGATCATCTTTTATAACGCAGGGAGGGATCCCATCCGGACCGGCAGCTTTGGAGGATTTCAACTTCCCTATTACCTGTTCGATATCGCCTATGCTCCACGGGCAGCAGGCTGGAAGATCCATCGTGAAGTCAGGACATTGAATATTACGAAATTTTAGGGGCATGGCGAATTTCTTCCGATATAATTCACTCCAGACCTTTCCACTCACCGCTGAGCATAATGACGATGTACCCTTCAACACTGGATCTTTTAATGCCCTCCATACTTCCCTTGGGTTTTTCTTAATCAATTCTTGGATCAATTTCTGATTTGATTTGATATATTTATTGAACTTCAGTTGTTTGAGATCGTTTTTATAACTGATCAAAATTGCATTTTTTTCATTGGCATAGGCCTTTGTGGATTTATAGTTTTTGGATAGTTGACGTGAATCAAAGTTTTTCTGTTTTTTCCTTGCAGCAATTGCTGCATTATAAATGCTCGCAGAATTTATATGTATTTCAATTTTTCTTTGGGCTGCTAATGATTCTATGTGACTGTGTATCATAAGTACATTCCTCTTTTCACATAAGTTCGCTTCTTTTATGGACATCATTCGAGTGTTTGTTTTAACTATGTCCCTATTTACCAGATAGTTTAATCGCCTATATAAGCCTGAATTCCATCTAATAGAGATGGCTTTACGATCTAATTCCAATAGTGCCAATGCAGGTACAGAATTGTATACTGTAAGGTTGCAATCCAGCCTACACTTCAGAATGCAGTGATCACTAAGACGGGTAGATATGATGTTACATAGTGATGATGTGTTTGCTAAGGCCCCTGAAATGACAATATAATCGATAGTCGAAGTCTTTGAGCCACGGGCCCAGGTATATAGTGGATCCTTCTCCATAAATGGCATGACTTGCATGTCCCATAATTCGAAGTAAGTTATCCACAATTGCCCCCTTGCGTATGAGGATATCGCATACTGATTAATTGTGCTCCCAGAGGGCATACTCGTTGCATAAAGATTAGAATTGAAGTCACCACCTATGATGATTTGCATGTTCGTAGTGACTGCTATAGCATCAGACATCACATGATTCAATTTTTCCATCATGGTATCAATAGACATTACAGAGGGATTCCAATAAAGTGCGATAAGAAGAATATCAAAGCATGCTTGTGTGCTTGATGCCAATTTAACAGCTAGAATATCTGTGGATGTAAAAACTTGACAGGATTCGACGCAGTATGCGTGTTTTATGAATATCGCCAAACCGCCAGATGGACGACCAAATTCGCCTCTCACTGCATGTGAGCTATAAGCCATATAGCCTTCTAAATAGATATCATGTAGAGCCATGGTTTCTTGTACTATCATTATCGCAGGTAAATCTCTCTGATGACAATTTTGGACCCATGCGACTAAGTTTCCAAATCCACAGCAATTCCAGGAGTTTATTACTAGTGCATTATCTTATAGGTTCGTTTTTTCTTGCGACCCCTCTGTTAGGGTTTTCATTAACGGCTCTAGCCGTGCAAGGCTGGACACAATTTGTGCCACTGATTCAGATTGGACTCTGATCTTTTCATATAGATCACATACCTCAGGACTAAATTCGCTTTGAGGTAGCGATGGTTGGTATTCAACAAAGCAAGTAGCATCTTCCATCGAGAAATACAAAGACAAACCATAACCCAATGTTAAGAAGTCTTTTTCATGTTTCCATATCAAGGAGGCAATAATTGCAGAATGAAATTTACAAAGCATCCTGCAATTGGGTACATACGGGAGTCTAATCCAGTCAATGTCATTCGATACTAGATTTCGTAGGGCAGGAATTTGATGAAAAACTTTCATCAGGGACGCGCGGTTCAAATTGGGTTTATCGACCTTTGTCGGATCTACCGTCCACCCCATTACCAGTTTCATTTCTTGAGATATTTCTTTATTATTTGTAATTCTCCCCACTTCACGTTTTTCAGTGATTTTACTATCACTAAGCTGATGTTCTTTTACATCTGCCTCCGACACCCTGGGCGTAGCCTGTAAGTTAGTGACCACATGAACCTGAAGGGGGACGTTATCTTTATCGATATGACCTGCTTCGCATTGTTCACTGACACACAAGGTATTAGTGATAGAATCGCTACCATCAATGTTGTGTCCCGCGCCTTGAGAAAAATGGGATAATGATGTTATCTTCTTATCGATTTTTTCAAAGAACCGTTGTAGCTGCGTCTGAATAAGGAGCGGAGTTGATGATGTCTCAACCTCTTTAAGTTGTGCATCTAATACGCCACTACCCTGAGCAAAATTCTTGACTGGGGATTTCTGTAGCGCTGAGGTGATATCCTCCTTTTCTTTATTTTTTTTTATGCCCAATAGCACCTGACTTTCTGTGTTTAATTGAGTTAAGTCAATAACAGTTTCAGTATTTGTTGTTATATCGGGATTTTTTTTGTATATGTTGCCAGTCAAGGGCAAAGTATTATTATTTTTTTTTTTATTTTTTTTGTTTTTGGTATTTGTTATAATGGGACCTGTCAATGTATTAGCATTTTGTATGCCAGCATGAATCTTCCTTTTCATGGCTCTCGCATGAAGCTTTTTGGCCTTGCGGGACATGAAAAAGGTAGTGGTTTTTACATTACCATTGTCTGCCAGGGCTTCAGGGGAAGCATTTTGCTCTATATTACAACATTCATTGAGGTCGATCAGGTCTGTAAGAGGTGTAGGACTATCTGGCGTGATTTTTGATGTAGGAGGATTGATTTCATCTTGAGAAGCGATTTTCTCCCCCATAAGTTCGGTTGGAACCAAATTTGCAGCCAGCAATATCTTTTCTACCACTAATATCCTTTCATGTTGTAATTTGGCTATTTCAGCATATGGGGGCAGCTGTCTCGTGCACCGTTCCATAGCATTAGCCCTTATGTCGGAGTCAGTAGTGTCGATTTCGTCCCAAGAGATAGTTTGCGTGGCTTGGGACTTTAGCAAAGTTTCCCTTCCCGCTTTTACCTCGGGCTTTAGTTCCACCAGCATATTCTCTTGTTTTGTTTTTTCCTTAAGTACTTGATTAGCCCAGAAGGAGTGGCATTTATCTTGTGCCATCATAAAACCCTCTAGTCTACTCAGTTTGGCATTGATTTCTGAGGTGGCTAGACTCAGGGCACTGATTGCTCCATGTGTAAATTCATGCCCTTTGTCCAACAAGTTCAGAATTCTTGCCAAAACTGGGAAATTCTGTAGTTCTTGTTGATTGAGATCAACTAATGTATCTTCCAAAGGAAATAGAGGAAGTGAGGAATTTGGTTGACGAGATACTTCAGAGGTCGCTTTAGGGATAGAGATGTCAGGGCCGATGACCGGCGAATGTGAGTAAGTTATATCAGTTAGGTTTCCATTCATCTCGTTCGTAGGTGAGCTCGCATTTTGTATTTTCCCTTTTGCTACCCAACCATTACCATTCAGCCTTGTTTCTGCTAGCTGATTCAAATTGTCTGCGATTGCGGTATGAAAATGGACTTGTTCTCTAAACCCACGAGAGTACGCTGCTGGTGTCGATGGCCCATTTGATAATCGAGTTCTACTATGTAGTTCTGCGAGAACTACAGGTGCAACCAATGAAGTGTCTATTATAGAAGTACTACAACCCTCAACCACAGCCCCCAACAGTGAGCTATCGGTAATTGGTACATTGATTATATGGTTCAAAGGATACATAACATCCACATTTGCCTCCCTGTGGATTTGGGCTAGGGTATCTAATTTGTTGTTTTCTGATACAGTGTTCGTATTGCTCATGATGGTTACAGATTCTATGTTCATTGGGGCTGCTGTGGGATCGGCAAGTTCGCTAGCACTTTTATGGGCACATTTACCCTTTTTTTTTGTCTGATTTAACATTTCATGTGCCTCTTCTTCCTCTGAAACATTCCCCGCGATTAATGTAGAGGGAGACCCATTTAGGCACCTTTTCCCATTTCTCAACTTTTTGCCCATGTTGTAACTCTAAGACAGCAATGAAAATGTACACTAATATAGAACCGCCGACACTTTCCCAGGCAGAATCTAAGATTCGCAATTTACTGCGGACAACTTTCACCCATCCACCTTTCAAGTAATTTATAATGTAGCTATAATAGAGCAGTGCTCACGAGTGTGTGCACAGCAGTGAAAAAATAAGATCAATACACCAGAATACCGTTTATCGTACTGCTTCTGATTGAGATAGTTCCTTGGTGCTCTCCACGCCCCACGCCGCGCACCGTGAACAGTAAACAGTACTTGGTGTACTTGGTGCGCAGCGCGGGTGCGCTGGAGCCTATGTTTTTATAATCACCAAATCGAGGCAGGCACACCAGGAGGAGGAGTCGGCGTAATTGGCGCCTTTAGCATGCGCAATCGGTGAAGAAAAATCAACGAAGGAGAAAGCAAAAAAGAAAGAAGACAAATAGAATCAAAATTGGATTGTGTTTAAATAAGGATCTAGTCTAAAGTGACTGTATAAGTTCTGAGGAGTGCACAGTGTGCACAGCTCGTTCTACGAGCTCAATTCAGTCACCTTTTTCTGTTTCAGTCCTCCAGGCAAAACGGTGTTGCTGTTAAAGACGTCCTCCTTGTGGACGATCAGCAGCACGGCAATGAAAGATTCCACGATCGGTGGGCAGCGCTGAGGCAGTTGACAGGCGCGTGGCTCATAAAGCAGCTTCCCAGCTTCCCAGACAGTAAACAGTACTTGGTGTACTTGGTGCGCAGCGCGGGTGCGCTGGAGCCTATGTTTTTATAATCACCAAATCGAGGCAGGCACACCAGGAGGAGGAGTCGGCGTAATTGGCGCCTTTTTCTGTTTCAGTCCTCCAGGCAAAACGGTGTTGCTGTTAAAGACGTCCTCCTTGTGGACGATCAGCAGCACGGCAATGAAAGATTCCACGATCGGTGGGCAGCGCTGAGGCAGTTGACAGGCGCGTGGCTCATAAAGCAGCTTCCCAGCTTCCCAGACAGTAAACAGTACTTGGTGTACTTGGTCCCAGATGTTTTTTTTCTCTAATCTGAATTAAACAAAAAAATGCAATTGAATACAGGAAGCACCAACCCTGACATGTACCCCTATTCAGAAAAATTGATGTAATTTTTCCGTAAAATACTTCCAAGTTCCCTAGAGATCTGTTGGTCTCGCACTCAATAGGATTAGTAGAAAACTAAACCCTTTGGCTGAATCCTGTGGAGGTGGCAACCATAACACACGTCATGCCCCATCTCTATCACATCTGGTCTAACTTGTAAATGCAGTCATCAGAATGTCTTTAGACTCTTAACTCCGGGGGCGGTGTGGTGGCCTTGGGAAAGTGACTGTACGATATTACAATTACATCTGGGGGGTGCAAAAAGCAATACAACTTTCTAATTAAGGTCACACATGTGTTGTGCAATTTTCTTAAGGCCCTTAAGCACTGTGCTTTCCTGCAATGCCAAAATATTTACTGCCATCTTTAAATTGCACCAACTAGTGCACTCCTACCTCTGCACCCTTTGAGAAGAGGAGCCATGCAAACATACAGTATACAGTATACTTAACAATGTCACTGAATTGCTAAATTGCAAATGTGTGCTGATAAGTAGCATTCCCAAATACAAGCAAGTAGGTCGGTATTTTTGCAGTGGAAACCTATTGTTTGGAGAGCGGAATACTTCTCGTCTGCCCCCCCACCTCTTTCAAGGTAATTGCAGCTTTACATCTAAAAAATGATCGCGCCAAAATGAAGAAAAATGAATCACACAGTAGCAGTTTTTTCTGCATTTTACAGCACATTTTATTGATAAAAATCTAGCACTTTGCTTATTTTTTAAGAGGTCTCATAACTTGGACAGATAAGCTGGCTTACAGTGAACCTAATTTTGTGTTCGAGGGAGAAAGTCCGTGGAGATTTATTTACAGGAGCAGTGGCTTTTATTGTCTGGCCTCTTGCCCCTGACAGATTTTTGTTTACCACTGGGTCTGATAGATGCAGCAGACATGCGACCCTCACAAAACCGACTTTCTGACATAGTAAGCTGGGGTTTATCAATCGAGCTCACATGTATCACTGTTAATACGTGTCCCTGAGCGATGAATCCGTTTTTTGTTTTTAATGTCACTCTAATGTCTGTGTATTCTCATCAATAGTATTCAGGTAATGTATATGGTTTGCCGTGCTGACAGGCTGTGCAGTGTTTTACACAGCATCACCACTGAAAGCACATCAGTTGGACCCCTTGCCAGGACGGACTGCTAAAAGATTTCTGCAAGTTTGTGTGTATGATGTGATGTGTTAGAGAGGTTGAGTGCGGTGGTGTAAGAGAGAGGACACGTGTAAGGGTACGAGAGATGCAAAGGATACATGCTAGACAAGCAGTAAGTTAACGCAGTGCATACACAGTGTGAGTGTGTACAGTGAGAGAGCCTAGTGTAGGGGTCTGAAAACTGCTGCTCTCCAGATGTGTGTTTGACTATGATTCCCATGATCCCTTGTCATTGGGTATGCTGGCTAGTGGTGATGTGAGTTGTAGTCCAACACATTTGGCGAGTCCAAGGTTTAAGACCCCTGGTGTGTGACTGTCAGGGTGCAAGAGTGTGTGCAAGTAAGAGCAAAGCGAGAGCAGGTGTATGCAAGCGTGTATCATGAAATGATGAAATGAAATGATATTTTATTTATATCACGCTCCTACACAAGTGTTTCAGAGCGCGAGATGTAAGGGTGCAGGGAAAGGATGCACATAGAGTCAAAATAGGCACATGAAGCAAAATTATGGCCACGGGGCAGGAGGCCCAGCAGTTGCCAAAAGGTGAGAGGCATAGGAAGAAGAGTTGGAAAAGGGAAGGGTAACATGAAATGGGACTGATGAACAGGGTGAACGTGTGTAGCAGCAGGTGAGTAAGACAGAAAGAAAGAGACATTCCCAATGGTGTGGTGGGCAGACTTGTGCTCAGAAGGTGAGGTATGAGGAATTGGTGTGATCGAATTAAATGTGGCCAGAAAAGGAGGACGGTGACATGAATGGACAGCTCTGTCAGTCTGGGATCCATGTGAGATGCAGGAGAAGATAGTGTGTGTGATGGAATAAAGGAATGGACCAGGCAGATTGCATACAATAGTGCAGGAGAGATGGTGTGTACATGTGTGAGAGTGTGTGGCTTTGTGCTAGGCAGCTAGCACAAGAAGGCAGGCACAAGAGAGATAATATGCATACAAAGCTGAGAATGGATGCAAGGGCTCTAGAGTGTGTGCATGCAAATCTTGCGTGAGAAAGAGGTATATATGTGTGCATGACAAGTGGTGCACACTGGGCACATACGGTAGACAGAGTCTGCGGATTACAGCAATGAAACAGATTCGGAGCACAGAATCAGGTTTTCAAGGGTTTCTTCCTCATGGATCAGCAACAAAATGATTGATTGGCTGACGATGGCTAAAAACATATCTGGGCCCTCGATTTCACCTGCAGATTGAAGACTGCTGAACTCACTACAGTGTAGTTGGCAGAGCCAATTCAGGATTGGAACTGATATGCTCCGCCTATGTGCATTTGTTCTCTGTGAATCTACTTTGTTTGCCCACCTTCCCACCCACCTACAAACAGCCACACAGTACAAGGAGACATGGGAGCTGTGAAAACACTTGCACTACAGCAGAATGTTTAATGACTTTCTGATGTTCGCAGACATTTCAAGGTACCTGGCTGGATTGTTGGTGGTGGAAATCCTAAAATCACTACCAGCTGGATTTTCTGTCTAGTTGGCATATCGCATTGCTAACCGTCAGAGATATGGAGATCACGGTGCACATGGCAAGGGCCAAAACTCGCTAATCAACAATGCATAATAACGATAGTTTAACAATGTTCTTTGCTATGTAAATCTTTGCATATCCTCAACTTTGTAACAGTTTACAAAGTTGTCTTAAAAGTTTTGCAAATGTAATGTTTACTTAACTTTACACAACATTTAAGCGAGTGTACATTATGTTTCCAAACAGTTCACAAACATGTAACCTTGAGTTTACAATGTGTTGCTTTTTGTGAACTATACAAAAAGTATGGTTTGAAAGGCCTACACATGTTTATGTGAACAATTAAAACACATTTTCTGCAATGTGGTTGTGAACTGACAGTTGCAAATCTACTTTTAATTGTTCAGAAAACATTTGTAAATCTTTGAATCCCTTGTTTGGGTATGGTTTACAAACAAGGATTAATTATAAATAAGATAGATCTAAAGGTAACAGATTGTGCTTTCTGAGGTAGCAATTAGTAGCAGGCCTTCATAAAAATCAACAACAGTATTTTATTAAATGTGAACAAATGGCTAAAAAATATTAAATCCCTAAACATTCAATTGCATGTGTGTGCTAATTACAAAAAAACAGATATATAAAAAGCGAATCCTATAGGAATTTGTCAAAACCAATGAATGACTTTTGTTCCAGAAAGGAAATTAGTAAGGCAAAGCATTTTGTCATTACATACAGTCATCAATTCATTAACATATGTAATTATCATTATCATTATTATAATTTAAGTCTCTGTTACAGTCCAGAGAGTTAGGGTCTCAACATGTTTCTGTTCTAAAGAATTGAATACTGAACATTCATCGGGAGGTTAGTTGTATAACAGAATCCTATTCAGTGAATATAACTCGAGGGACGGTATAAACGTACAAAATGTAGGTTAAAAAGAAACAAAGGGTAAGCTAAAAATAGCAACATTTCCTTCTAACATTTTGATAGCAGAACTTAGAACATACAAATTTAGGATTAAATTACCTCAGTTGGTTCTTGTGGGGGCAAGCAACTTCTTAAGTAGGGTTTTTGGGAACTTATTAGTAGGCCCTTGGTGCCAGAACTGCAAGAAAAGCAAGAATTTAGCTCTTTGCATTTGAATAAGTAGTGCTAACATACTCGACCAAGTAGGGAAAAGAGTGGGTGAAAATCAGGATTACAGCCAAGGAGAGATGAGCACTCACCTGGATGGCTTGGTGTCTGGCTTGGAAATGATTAGCGGCGCTAGAAATAGAGTTAGAGCTCCACTTGTGGTGCATGGAGCAATGGAAATGGTGGTACTTGTTTAGAACTAATCTGGTGGTTTGGAAGGCTTAGTCAATCAAATTAGCGGATGTGCAAAGTTAGCCTGTAGATACAGAGACACAATGGCTATGTTCATGAAAGGCGGCAGCTATCTAAACAGAATTAAGCACATGTCTAGATAGAGTTAGTGAAAAGGAGTGGTGTTTACCTCAAGCGTTCACTTAACCGCAAGCAGAATTCAGATGCCACATGGGATAAGTTTAGTCCATGGTTGCAACAGAAGTGGATAATGCAGACCCCTGGATTTGCAGCAGGAATGCTGAAACTAAATACCAGCAAGAGCTATAATCTCTGCTCTTGAAACGGATCAGGTTATTCTGATCGGGCCGATAACATGTCATAACTTGTAGAAACAATACTTTCAAGTAGACCACATCGAAAGTACAAAGTGTCTGGGAGCCTAACACGAAGTGTAGCAGAGCTTGCGGGTCCTCTTCTATGCGCCGCGCAAGAAGCGCTTGGATGCTGGATAGTAGTGTTTGCATGTATCCATGGCAACAGAAGGTATAAGTCCTTTCTTTGTTGTGTTTGCTTGTGGTTCTCTGTGCTCACTGTACCCATCCTCCTTGTGTGCCTTCCTCTGTGTGTGCCCCAAGAGTGTGACCTCCCCTCCACCCCCTCCTGCTTGGGTTGCCTTCACTTGCTTTCTGCCTCACACCCCTCCATGGTGCCCTCAGTCTTCCCTCTCTTCTCTAACTGCTATTCTGTCTCCTATCCTATACCTCTCATTAAGTCTGGTAGGAAGAAGCTTAAAAGGGGCATACTGGTCTCCAACCCAGGCCTCCCTATCACTGATACCTACACCAGTGCTTCCTGTAGAAATAACAGAATTGGGGGTCATTATGACCCTGGCAGTATGGGGCTGCCGGCCGCATTAACCCCGTAGCGCCTCATTACAAGGTCATTACGAGGTCTCCTCGTGGGACCCACTAAGGATGCCTGATCTTACCAGGCGTCCTTAGCGGGTCCCACTAGCAGACCAGGATGCAAACCATCATTAACGGGCCCGTTGTTTGCATCCTCCCCATTCCCATTGAGCCCTATGGGGGCCCGGTACCCGGAATGGGAGTAGTCATGCCGTAAATAGTGGCATGGCTACCGCCAGGGTCGTAATGACCCCCCCTTGTCTTGGCAGCAAGACGACACAGAGCAACATAAGGTTTGTTCGATCCCCGGGTCCGTGCTTATAAAACTCTGAGTATCAAGCGTGTTATAAATAACCAATCATATCATATAAATAACCAATCATAGACAGACCCTCACTGACATCCTCTTTGTCATTCCATCTCCAGGCCTATGGAACCCACATATGGTCTCTGTTTTCTCTCCTTTTCCTCCTCTCCCAACAATGGTGGCACTCGTTGGGAGGTCCTCCTGGCCCTCTCCCACTCCTCCAAGACCCTCATTAATGTCTATCTGAATGACAGTGAAGAGGAAGTGTCGAGTATCATCCCCACTCCAGTTTCCCCCTCCCATTACCTATTGGGTTCACACCAAAGTATGTGACGTACGATGAACAGTTAAATCAGCAGAGAGCAGCATACGGGCATACAGGTTGACAGCACCTGTTAATATACTAACACCTAAGAAAACCTGGACAGTAAAGTATCCATTAAAGAAGCCATACCTACATCCTAAACAATATGATGGTTGTTTGAATAAAATACCTGAAGAAACAAAGACGATAATGAAGGAAGATGAATGGTGACTGTTAGGAAAGATTTCATAATTATATGTAATTTTCCCTCCATGTGGCAACCCCCAAACCTTTTGCTGTTGTTTTACACCCTTATCTAGACTTTGCCACAGAAGTGCAGCCTTCTGCCACACTCCTCTGGGCTTTTGCTCAATTCTTCTGGGGAAACTGACAAGCCCTTAAGACAGTCAGTACTGGGAGACTGTGTTTCCCTTAGTCCTTTCCTCATGTTGCAGCTTTTGTGCAACCTGAAACAAGAGTGGACCGTAACTTACATTACCGCACTCTTGGGTCTCTAGTCATTCCAAAGGCTCTAGAAACTCTCGCTGGACTTATTATGAAATGTGCAAGTGTGTCACGGATGGGACCGGTGGCATCTATCATTTCTCTTGTGTTTTGAACCCTTTTTCGCCATGTTATCCGCTCTTACCGCGTTTGGCACAAATGCGTGGCCTGGCTCCAAAATGGCCATGCCACGAGGTTCTTTGTCCTGTCCGCTGACCGACTTGCCCCTTCACCTTCACCCAGGTCGCACCGACCCGGGGCAGTCCTTATTTGGTCATGCACTTTCCCGTGAAACACAACGCTTTTGCGGGCTTCTGCATGCCTTGTGTGTGCCTCAGGATGTGGGCTGGGATGTCTGTTCCCAGTACACATCCTGGGTGCCAGAGAGTCTAGAGTGTCCTAAATGCCTGGGACCACCCTGGTCCATGATAGTTCCACGTATGGTGTGAGTGTTTGTGAGCAGATCTCCCATTGGGCCCTCTCCGTTTTGGCGTGAAGGGAATTTTGGATAAGAGGAGGCTGAAAACACCACTACCATGTCGATATCTTGAGTTCACACTGAACAAGGGATAAGGAGCCAAGTATCCTGCAACAAGAATCTGAGTTGAGGAACCGCTGGTGACCCGCTGAAGGTGTGGCACCCTGAGCCGCTGTCGTCCTGCGAGACCCCTCTGCATCTGATCGTCCTAAAAGGTCTGCAAAGGCGCTTCGACCCTTTGGAATAGTGGGACCAACTTTTCCCGGCACCTTCATCAAACCCTGCAAGTAAGCCTCTTCGTAAGTGTCACTGGGCCAAACAGTAGGCTGACCAGCTTACGCAGGATGCTTTGCTCTGTCACCACCGCCGTTTCGGGGAAGCCCTCGAAACTTGGGCTACTGCTTGCGCTGCGTCCACGGCACCCTCACACCGAATTCGTACACTTGGCATTCCCAGGTCTGAAGTGAGACGAGTGCACCCGGACCAGAGTAAACACGGTTGCCGTGTTGCCCTGCTGTGGTAACAACCTGTGCACGTCCGCTGCATTTGGGACACCTCTACCCTGCATCCTGCTACGCAGAATCTACACAGTGTCGAGACATCCCGATCATCACAGCTGAAACCGCCAGCAACGTGAACTGAACTGGAGAAGTCTGGGTCTGCCTGCATCGGGGACCGGTGAGTAGTCCATACCCCAACTGGTGGCCCCTCGCGCAGGAGCTTGTTTCTTTTCTACCACTGTTGCGAAATAGCGACTCTATCCCGCACTCTCACCCTGTGGAGGCCTTGCTTGAGTAGTGGGGACTTGTTCTGCATCGCTTCATTCACCTTCTTGAAATGCCTGTTATCCTCGAAGAGGCCCTCTTTTGTCCATTGGCTCAGCGCATGCAAGTACTTTTGAGCATAAGGCTCCTCTCTTCGTAGGGCTCGGGATTCCTCCTAGTTAGGTGTATTTCGGATGTCGAACTGGGTCTAATGATTACTTGCACTGCCTGTTTTCCTCCCAATCTAGGTGGTCTACATATTACGTGCTCCTAACTCCTTAGACCCCACGGTCTTGTATATATATTTTATTGATTGTGATGTGTTGGTTTACTTGAGTGTTATTGTGATTCTTTGCTATGGTCGATGTTGCAAAGGCCTTGTAATAAATGAGTCTATATTTTTAAAATAACACCTGTCTGGAGTAATTATAAGTGTCTTTGCTTTGTGTGCTCATTGAGGTCTTTCCGTCACCCTCACCCCTCTTGAGACTTCGTCTTGACTGCCGCCATCGCTACCCTGATTGGTCTGGCTTGTCCAGAGGTTACCCTGTTCCAAGAAACTAGGCTGGCCTTCTGAACCTCTGTCCCTCCAGGTCAGAGTTCAGAAATCCATCTTAACAGTGATGTCATAAGAAATCGAACTGACACACATATACAAGTTATAATGACCTGAGAATACTGACAAAGAGACGAAATGCCATGGATAAGTGATATCTTGAGTCTAAGGTGAAGAAGTTGATGTCAAAGATGAAGAAACTTATGCCACATACATGATGAAGATATTCAGTTAGTTTAAACGTGTACAGATGCAAGTAACTGCAAGAGGCAAAGAAATCGTGAAGCTTGCTTATGCTTTATAGTTGACAGATTGTGGCAAGCACCAACGTTTACATGTATATACATCAAGAAGCACTTTAAGTATGAATGTAAATCCACTACGCACATAAGCAGAATTGAACAAAGGTTACAAAAGGCCTCAGATGGAGTGTGTCGCAGCAAGAAAATCAAGAATCAAGACAGAACAAAACTCAGCTAAGGATGACCATGCCAAGGAACCAAGGTCTTATCTGACTGGAATAAGCCGACATTGGATACAATTAAGGAGAGAAGAGAACAGAGGATCCTGTTCAGAAAGGTCAAGATAAAGCACACAGTTGTCAGAAGACTGGTAGAATTAAATCAACATGATGAATGTTCCACACTTTGTTTTAAAGAAACATAAACATGTCGAGACACATCTCTGGACTGTAAACAGAGAGTAAAACTTATGACACATTTATCCATGCCTGGTTGGGTACCATACTATTTGCTTGACAAGTACCCTCACTGTTCGTATTTTTTCTGTAACATCGTTTTAAACTGGTCATCCGAGCCTGCTACGTATTCCCTATTGTTGTTTTGTACATTGGAAGTGACAATTTCTGTATTTTTGGACCAATCTATTTAATTGGATGTTTAAAATTTTACGATTTTTTTCATTATTAAAATTTGATACTGACTTTTTAACTTTCACTGGTCCCTCCTAGTGTTTTACTAAGAGTGTTAATGCTTGACACCTCTAATACCTGCTTTATAACTTTGTCTCCTTATACATTGACTACTATCCTCCCGGATATAGACAAAGTATACACTGCTAATTGTGATTAGACAGTAGTATACCGGGTTTCCTCTCCTTGTAAGTAGTTCACAGTGGCTTTCTGGTCACAGGAAACTTTTTTCAGTGGGTTGTTATTAGTACTCACACACAGCAGATTTTGGGAATTTGAGACTACCCCCTTTTTTAACATGGCCGAAGATAGAACTCTAGCTTATAGTGATGACTATGCAGCCGCCCTTATGAAAGTCATCTCAATTCTAAACCATGATGATATTGTAGATATCTCACAAGACAAAGACGAATGGAACAAATTAACACAACTGAGAAAAAGACTCACACGAATCGAACTCCATGGGGCAATTATGCTTGAATATCTCAAGAATAAAGCATTACCTCAAGGACTGACTGTCCTTAATGAACCAAGACTTTTCCTAGACAACGAAAGATTTCGAGTACAATGGAGCTATATAGCAAACCGCTGTGGTCGTGACTGGCTCATTTTGATTATTGACACTGCCAAAGAAACATCTACCAAAATCGAAATAGAGTTACATAAGATTGAAGAAAATTTTAAAAAACAGTTACCTCTAGAAAACTACAAAAAAAGACTAGAAGAAATTGAAAAAGAAATGAAATAATTCAAATCTATTAATACCAACGAGCGTATTCAACGCATGAAAAAAGATCTGGCACGCTTCATACATGAGAAAGCTTTTCCCTATGTGAAAGATGACTATGTCAATAAATCGTTACAAATGAATGGACCCACTAGACACAACAGACGAGTTAGGTTCTGCAACACGTCCTACAGCACAAGCAAGATAGTAGTGACCCTGATGATGCAGGAGAAGGTACATCCTCAGGTAACAAAACTACTAATAAAAGGGGCAGAGGACAGCCCACAAGACGGCAAAGCAATGGAGGAAGGAGACACAACCAGGGTCATTTTTTATACCACGCCCAGAACCGAAACAATTGGGACGACGGATCGAAACAAACTGGAAGCAGGAATCGCTTCTGATCAACCTGTCGAACTACATACCTACAGAAATGGAACAACAAGTCCTTAATAAAGGACTAGGATATGTCATGACGAAAGAATACAACCCCTTTGAATTTCAAATCGAATTTAAAAAGTGGATGAGAAAAATCCATCTGAAAGAATTATTCTCTCCACTTAATAATACCATTGATGAGGGACCTAGTAACTGTACAGGACTACGTAATCCATCTACGTTCTACCCGCCCTCCCAGAGTTTCTCTCCTGAATCACTTGTTTTTGAAAAGAAAGTCATTGCGGAGGTCACCGCCATGGAAGATAACCATCGGAGGACGTTTCACAACCTATCCAACCAGGAACGCAAAGCCCTTGACTCCTTGTCCACTAATCCATCGATCATTATAAAGAAGGCGGATAAAGGTGGAGGAATTGTGATTCTTAACCGCACCGATTACATTGATGAATGCGAAAGACAATTGAGCAATACCTCCTACTATCGCCTATTAACTCAAGATCCTACCCCTGAACTTCAACGACTTATTGTTGATAAAGCGGGGAAGGCGAAAGACTGTGAATGGATCTCTAAACAAGAAGCAGACTTCCTCGTCAACAAGAAACCTAGCATTTCAATGTTCTACACCCTTCATAAGGTACATAAAACTCTTCTGAACCCACCTGGACGTCCCATTGTAGTGGGAATCGATTCAGTCCTAGAACCGCTCTCCACTTTCGCTGACCACTACTTGAAAATATACGTACAAAAAATGCAATCTTATCTAAAAGACTACAGAGATGTTATCAACTGTTATTAAAATCTGGACTTTGACCCCATGACCAACCCACTTATAGGCTTGGATATTGTCTCCTTGTATACTAACATACCACAACAAGCTTCAGTGGATACCATAGAATAAATACTTCTAACCCGAGAAGACAACGACCCAGTACCCACCTCATTTATCCTCTGGTGCGTGGAACTCGCACTGAAACAAAATTACTTCGAGTTCAACGGGAAATTTTATCAACAAACCAAGGGTACAGCTATGGGTGCCACCATGGCTCCGAGAGTGGCTAATCTATATGTTGAAACTTTTGAGAAATCACATATTTATAACAACTGCAATCCCTTCAGCAACAACATCACCAAATGGAGTCGCTACACTGATTACATTTTGGTATTGTGGAAGGGAACACAGGACGACGCCAACAATTTCTTTAACTGGGTAAATGGTCTCAATCCCCATCTACAATTCACGATGACTTCTAGTAATGAGTTTACTAACTTTTGGACCTTACCATCTTCCCCCGCAATGGGGTTTTGAAAATAAAACCTTATCATAAACCGACAGATAAGAATTCCCTTCTGGATTATTCTAGCCACCACATCAAATGTTTATGCGACAACCTCCCCTTTGGCCAATTTCTCCGTCTTAAGAGGAATAGTTCTGATAAAGAAACCTACGAAGTTGAAGCTTCCACACTCAGTAAAAAGCTCAGACAAAGAGGCTACCCCAAAAAGTTAATAAAAAAATCAGCCAAAGGGGCATTTAATAATAATCAGGAAGCCCTGTTAGAACCCAAGCCAACAAAACCAAAAGAAGAACATATTGTCTGTGTGAACACCTTTACTGACCAGAGTTTTGAAATAACCAACATCATAAAGAAAAACTGGAAAATTTTCAGAACCGCTACTCAAGCTATCCCTATGCTTATTTTTGCTTATACAAGAAGCACCACCATTGGCAATATAGTAAGTAATAGCAAACTGAAATCGGTCAATATTCCGGAACCTAAATTGACCACCCTTTGGGGTCTCCCAGAAGCCACTGGGCATTATCCCTGCGGCACATGTGGCGTCTGCAAATTAACTGCTAGAACTAAAGGAGTTGATGTTGGCCTCTCAAAACGCTGGACCCAAAAGAACCTCACTAATTGTAATACCGATTTTGTGGTATATATGATTACCTGTATATGTGGATTGAATTATGTCAGCAAAACTGTCAGAAAAGTAAAAACACGCATAATGGAACATCAGAGCTGTTTGAAGAACAGAACTGAGAATGCTCCGCTTGTGAAACACTTCAATCTCCTGAAACACAAATATGAGGACTTCACTTGGACGGTATAACACAGCACGTGAAAAGAAACTGTTGAAAATGGAACAAAACATGATCTTTACCCTACATAGTGATGTTACGGGGCTCAATGAGTCGATCGATTGGCATAATATTTAGTTTTCTCTTGTAATATCGCTTTGTTTATTATGACATATGGAGTATCTATTTACGATGTACCTACAGGCAACTCTCCCACTGTGGTTGTATCACTCTGGAGCTCATTGGTCAGTTACCTCGCTCACCCCGAGTTTTCCCTAGCCCCCCCTTTTTTTAAAAGCCTCCTTCTGTTAGGATCCTTGTCCTTTCTCATATCACGGGTTTTTCTCCACTAACTCACCCTGGTATACTTCGTGTCCGCTATACACTATCTGCCACTTCATTCCAAGATGGCCGCCAGGCTTTACCTATTCACGGCACCCTTCTTCGGTCGAACAAACATAGTAGTAGGACTCCCGGGATTACCCTTGACTACCAGCCTGCATCGGCCGCATCGTGCAGCCACTGGATACATTCTGTTTGATCCTACGAGTGCGGTAGACTTGCCCGCCGTGCACTCCTCCTCATTTGGTAAGTGATTCTGCGATCTAACGGCTTGCGAGATGCTTCTTGCTCTCCTTTGCATCACCTTGTCCTTTGATGCAGGTCTGATCGTTTTTGTAACCCTGATCGGACCGTTTTTTCTTTATTTTTTAGTGCGGATCGTGGTGATTCGTCCCCCGTTACTACATCTATGGGCTTACTAAGGTAATTTATTCCTTTTACTCATGATCACCGACACGCCGTCCACCGCGGGATTCTTTTCCCCGAGTGTTGTTCACCTGGGCGGATAGTTGTTCTCCGGTCCCATCTATCACCATACTATTGCACACTTAATAAGGGATTGTCACTGCCGTTAGGTCCCCGCCTGGTGGCCCTACACAGACTTGTCTTGGTCACTTGTTTCACATGTTTCTTGTGATGCAGGCCCCGCTCATTCTCTGCCGGTTTCTCTTTTTCTTTGTATATTGGTGGGACTTACTGTTAACGGTTCCCCCCTCTCTCACTATGAGATGCTTTTACTTAAAGACACCTATAGGGTGTCCCTTTCCCGATATTTGCTGCTGTGTTGTGTGTACTCTGAGGCTTTTGCATTTCAGCAGAAACTTTTGGTGTAGATTATTTTTTATTTCTTGTAGGGCGGTGATGGTCGCCTCCCTACACCTACTAATCTAAGTAGAGAGCCCCCACTGGCACCTTGATAGGTAATTATTCCCCTTGATATGGTGCCTAGCTCATTTTTTGAACTTGCCAAAGTATCGAGTTATTGATTAGCTAACCCTTTGATGTCTGTTGTTTTTATCTTTTGCAGGTGCTATGATACTTTAGTTGTATTGTTTACCACTCCAATTGTTAAATAGGCAATGCTGTAAATTAATTTCCTCCTGATGAATGTTCCACACTTTGTTTTAAAGGAACAGAAACATGTTGAGACTTATCTCTGGACTGTAAACAGAGAGTAAAACGTATGACACATTTATCCATGCCTGGTTGGGTACCATACTATTTGCTTGACAAGTACCCTCAGTGTTCGTATTTTTTCTGTAACATCGTTTTAAACTGGCCATCCGAGCCTGCTACGTATTCCCTATTGTTGTTTTGTACATTGGAAGTGACAATTTCTGTATTTTTGGACCAATCTATTTAATTGGATGTTTTAAATTTATATACTGACTTTTTAACTGTCACTGGTCCCTCCTAGTGTTTTACTAAGAGTTTTAATGCTTGACACCACTAGTACCTGCTTTATAACTTTGTCTCCTTATACATTGACTACTATCCTCCCGGATATAGACAAAGTATACACTGCTAATTTTGATTAGACAGTAGTATACCGGGTTTCCTCTCCTTGTAAGTAGAATTAAATCAAATACACGAAAAGACACAGAGAAAAGCCAATGTCACGTGACAAAGGCATGCTGGAAGAAGGAGACTTTCACACCTACGCATGGATCCCCGCCATGCCCATACTCCTTGAAAGTTTTCAGAATACAGAACAGACACAAGGCCAAATACAAAGCAGTAATTGACACATGAGCACTGAGGTGATGATTGATTGTAGCATAATTGGTGGGAAGCTGGGGTGCAGACGAGCTTCTCTGCACCTGGATGTTCATTCTGCGTGCTGCTAGACATAGGTGGAAAAGTATGAGTGAGGTCGATGCCAACCCAATCATAGTGGACCATGGGCCTCATTAGGACCCAGGCGGTAAGGGGTTTATGGCAGCGTAAACAGCGCCGACCCTTACCGCCTGATTCCGAGGTCCCTTAGCGCCATGGCGGATTTAACACCTGCTTTTAGCAGGTGTTAAAATCCATGGCGCTAAGGGACCATGTTGTTAATTATGCCACCGTAATTTACGGTGGCGTAATTAACGCCTTCCCCACTCCCATTATGCCCTATGGGGCAAAAATGGGAATGGGGAAGGGTAAATGGGGATTGGGGACTTACCGCCCCGCCGACCTCCGAATGGGGCAGTAAGTCCGCCAACCACAATGGTGTAAACGTAGTTTACGCCATGGTGGTAAAGGTACGACCCAGGCGGTAACTTACCGCCTGGGTCGTAATGAGGCCCCATGTAATCTAAGGTCCTATAGTGAGTAGAGCCAATGGGATGTCATACTTTTAGTGACATTCATAGTGGCCATTTTGAAGGGAGGACTTAGTTGCCCCACCTGACATTTATTATCCAATTCCCTCTCCCCGTTACCATATACAGATATAGTACCTATGTTAAGTTACCTTCTTATAAACAATCATGTTGCATGTTAGGTTTATAAGAATAGAATGACATTGGTACGTGCGCAGGTTGTACCTTAGCAATGACAATTTTCTGCTATAAATATTGTGTTTTTTCTAAAAGTGAAGAGAGCGAGAAGATCGAGCAGTTGCTGATGTTCGTTGTACCCCCGTTTTATGAACTTGTCATTAAACCAGACTCCTTTTGCCAAAAAATTGCGTTGTCTTAATTATTTGAAGCATGAGTATGAATCTGCATCCCCATCTTTCTTGAGGGTACTGCTACTCATCTTAAAGAGCTGTTTGAGAGATCATCCAGTTCAACACCCTCTTAGTCCAGGATCTACAGCCCAATCTCCTCAACAGATGCTTCCTGCATCTCATCGCCTTCCTTCTGTCTACTGCTACTCCTACCTGCACCTCTATGGCGCCTCTACCACCTTCCTGTAAGTGATTTCAATCCGGCACACACCCAAGTCAATGCCTAGCATGTAATGCACAACTGAAATCCTTATTTATTTTTGTCTAAAAGTTCTTTATTCTGAACAATATACCACTCATATCATGCCCCTATCCTGGAACACGACCCCTCCCCCGGTCGCACTAAACCAGTTATCAAGCTAGTTTGCAAAGTTAAAATATTTATTTATGTCTTTACAGTTCAATCACATTATGTTTTAATGGGTACACAATGATCACCAATGGGTTGATGTAACACAGAATAATATCTTTAATACAGAAGGAGTAATATTGAGCAAAACAATTCAGCACCGAAATAATACTTTTGTGTATGTGTTTAGGTCAGATAGCACTGTGGTTAAAGGTTCCCCCTGCACACCCCTCAATCCCCCAATAGGCAATGCAAAGAGATAAGAGGAGAGAGAGCAGGTATTCAGGAATGGCAAAATTCAAACGAAATATCAATCCCACTTTCCCCCAGCAAACACCAGAAAAAAACGGAATTGACTATCAAGCTGTCAGAATGGTTTTAAAGTTATTTTAGAATGGACTGGGCAAAAACAATAAATATCGTCTAAATTGCTGAAATTGTTATAATTTTTATGGGAGCCACTTTGAATAGTTGCACACAAACACTAGCAATGATTTAATACTAAGAAACTATTTGAAATCTGAAAATTGAAGTTGGAAGCACTCGGCTGTCCCTATTTATGCTATGATAAAGGGGGTGTGTGTGCTGCTTTAGCCTAAGCTCGCCCCTTTGACAGACGATTGGTCAGAGTCTCCTATCTGCCTTGATAGGAGGAGATAAACAGTGTGTCACCTTTATGGTGTGTGTTTATGAGGCTTAGTGTCCACCCCTAGCCTCTTGAACACAATCTACTTTTGACACAAGACATATTTACATGTGAGCAACTTCTATACCAATCACATATACAGATTACATATTTTGTGTAGCAGCTACTCCTCAAAACCCGTCGCTGTGGGAACTTGTGTCTGCTTTTCACCAAATTGTGCCCTTTTCATCAGGAACACAATGTCCAATATATCAACACATTTCTATGAGTGTGTTCGTATAACCTCTGCATAAGTGTATAAAGTTTCATACTTCTAGCAGAAATAGATTTGGTGTAAAATCACATTTTCTGCCATTGCTTTCCAGAACATGTCACACGATCTTTCCGCCCCTTGAAATGTGCAACCAAAATTTAGATTTACAATTCTGTTACTTTTGTATTTTTGACAATTTTAAGTGGTAAGTTAGAAGTCTTTAAACAAAATGTTCCTTGTGCATGTTCAGTAACAGATGGCTGTTTGGGTCTGCCTCTTTTTGTCTCCCTTCAGTTCAGAAGCAGTCTCCTCCCTGTTCTCTTGGCAGATGCCATTTTACGGCTGCCCTTACATCTAGCATTTCCTGCTTTGCAGTTTGCCATTGTTTCCTTCCCCACTGCAGACCAGGTTCTTACCAAACCCTATAATTATCGCTTTGGTGTGATTTCCTGGTGGAAGGAGAGGCCTTGCCTCTGTGAGGAAAGCTGTTGTTCCAGTTAGGTAGCTTTAGCCATCTTACTTTAATTGTTACTTCTGTTGAATTTTCCCTTAGCATAAAACAAACTTGTGGGATCAAATCACAGCTAAATACTTATTCAAGATTTTAAACCATGGAATCAAAACAATTACAAGATGGGTTACTCTCACCAACAGGCCTCTTAAATTGTAAATATTTGATTTCAGTTTATACATGTTTAAAGTTTAATCAGGCAGGCTACTGACAGCTGTCATTCAGGTGGCCCAGGGTACTGCACCCAGATGTAGACAGATTCACAGACAGGCCACTTTTGCTGTGGAAATCCCTTGATGCTTTCAGCTTTTCAGGACAATGTATGTTCACAATGATTTCTTACACTAAGTGAATTGCGGCACCTAGCAAGAATTTTGGATGTTGGATGTTTGAGGGTGTTTGGTACCGGCATTCTGCAGTTTCAGCAACAAATAAACAGTGATTTAAAGCAAGATTTTGGGGTTTCAGCAACAAAGAACACAGTGATGCCGCATGACAGAGCAAAAGTGGGTCAAAACATCCCACATTCCTGTTCCGCCACTCTCTGTCATGCCCCTCTGCTTCTCTGGCTGTTCGGCCTCCTCCATCCTCCACCTTCTCTCTGGCACCCTCTTCTTCCTCTCTGGCTACTCTGTCATCTGCTTCCCCCTCCTCTGCCCACTCTCGGGCACCTGCAACAACTCTGCAGGGTGTACATCATGCCTGTACCCCTACATGGAAGTCTTTCAAATGTGTTAATCTGTTCCATGTCGCTACCCTTAACTTTACCTCTGCTGTCAAACCCTCCTCTGACATCTGTCGACTGCTTAAAGAACTTGATCTGGATGTCCTAGGTCTCAATGAGACATGGTTCACAGCCAGCTCTTTCATGAGTTTCAACACTCTCCCCCTGATGGCTACAAGATCCTCTCGGAACCCATAACCAACCGTCCAGGAGGTGGAGTAACCCTGATCTTCCTGGAGTGGATCACTATGCAGGCCTACTCCTCCTTTGAGAACCAGGTCTGCAGACTCTCTATCTCTCTGGCCTCTCTTACTGCGGCCACCATCCACCAGAACTAAGACTCCTCGGCAAAGGTCTGTCATTCGTCCCTGCACAAAGGGCATGACCTTTTGAAATTGAGTTAGAGCTACGAAGATTCTACAGGAACATACGTTTCAAACATTTCTTTGAAGTATACTTACCTTCACGCCGAGAGATCGAGCAAGAAGAACCACGGCAAAAATCGGATAACACCACGGGACTAAAGGAAAAATCTAACTTTTACCCGCCACCATGTGCCACCCCGGCGAGATTATAACTTTCGAGAAAGTTGTCACCAAGACCATAATGGCTGGTTTCAAAAAGGAGGACTTCTATAGAGATAACCTAGACAACGAAGAAAGGACTGCTATGAGGAACTTGTAAACCGACAGGTCGATAACAATAAAACCTGCAGACAAGGGAGGAGGGATAGTTGTCTGGGACACCGCCAACTACAACACAGAGTGTCTACGACTATTGAATGATCGGGAAGCGTTTCTACCTCTGGATCACAACCCCACTAAAGACCTCCAAGAAGAAATTGCAAGCCTCACACAACATGCCCTCACACAAGGGTGGATATGTGATGAAGAGAAGATGTTCTTAAACAAAACAAATCCATGCATCCCGGCTTTTTATATTCTGCCGAAGATGCATAAAAACCACCGGGCAGACCGATAGTATCGGCATGTGAATCCCTTCTGGAACCACTATCCCAGTACACGGATCATTTTTTTAAAACCTTTTGTAATACAAATGCCATCTTACTTAAAGGACACTACTAGCACAATACATTTGCTTGACAACATTACACTAACCACCAACAGCCTCCTTGCTACGATGGATGTAGAGGCTCTACATACATCGATTCCACAGCAGGATGGTTTGGAAGCCATACGAGATATTCTGAACACCAGAGAAGACATTGGGCCTCATTCCGAGGTTGGAGGTAAGGTACAAACCATGCCGGTAATGATTTACCGGCATGGATTTCCGCTCCATGCCATTCCGACCCTTCAGACCGTAAATTACTGCACCGTAAACAACAATGCCGTAATTTACGGTCTTGGGTCGCGCGCACACACCACCATGGCGTAATTAACGCCATGGCGTAAACCGGAGCTGATCGCAAGTAAGGAGCACACGTAAATAACGGTCTCCTTAAGGCCGTAAAGTACCTTACCGGCATGGAGTACATACAGGCATCTCAGAGAAGGAGTTAAGAACACAGAGCAGTGGTTTTCACAGCCACAGGTGCACACAATCAGCACAGGTGTAGCCAATGGAGTCTGGCACAGTACAAATGAGCATACCCACACACCACACCCTCTCCCACACCAAGATGATACCAATAGTAGTGGCACAACTGGAGCAGGACGCCTTGCTTGCAAGGCAGTAAGAACAACAACCACAGGCCCAAAAACAGAGGACACACAGGAGGAGACGGAGGGTGAGACAGGCCCAGCATGCACCACCAGTGCATCCACCGTTACCACGCCGGCAACCCCCAATCCCTCGCATCTGAGCCACCTCCTTCAACCTAACACCACATCAGATCCACACCCTGTACCGGCTTGACCATGACACCATCACCACCATAGTGGACCTGATACATGACAACATAGTGAGTTTCATTGAATACAGCTCTGCCATCCCCCTCCACTGAAGGTAGTTACTGTGCTCCACTTCCTTGCCACAGGCACCTACCAGCACACAGTGGGGCACATGCATGGTATATCACAACCCTTATTTACCCGGATACTGAACCAAGAGCTGGATGCCCTCCTCAAGCACACAAGGGACTACATATACCTACCACGGATTCCCCAGGAAGCAAATGTTGCCTTCCATGCACCGTGAGACATCAAATGACACCTGCACAATGATCAATGTCCACTCCGTTTTACATTATGAACAACCAGTGTATTGAATAATTGACATGAAACGTGTACAACAAAACCTCCACCACCCTCCCCCTCCCCCCAACTCCCAAACACACCCTCTCTCCCCTCCCCCTCCCCCCAACTCCCAAACACACCCTCACTCCCCTCCCCCTCACCCACAACAACCCCAGAATAGTGCCATGAGGCCAACATAGGCCACATGTGTGTGCCAGCATGTTCAAGGCGTGCCCCCAGAGCCAGGGGGATCCATGTTGGGCCAGCGCAATGTACGCATTGAGCGTCGGAGCGGGCTGGTCTGGGTGGAGGAGCACTGTGACGGTGTGTCCTCCCGCTGGGGCTGTCGTGTGGGAGGTGCAGCCTCCAGGGCATCCGCGATGCGTCCCAGGACCGCACACAACCTATTGCTGCTGTCAGTGACCGCCTGACGCATCTGCCTTAGCTCATCCACCCACTCCACCCTGCCCTGGCGGGTGTCCTCCATGAAGGCATTGATGAGGTCCGTCAGCTGATGTGCACGTGGTTCATCAATGTATGTAGGTACATTCGTGGCGGGTCTTGGGCCTACCTGCCCTGGCATGGCCTCAACTTGTGGAATAGGTCCAGGATCTGCCGGAGCACTACGTCCAGGTGTTTCCTGCTCCACAGAGTCACTGCTTGATGGCAGGGGGACATTGGTGGGCTCCGGGGTGTGGACTGTGGGGTAAAAGTCCTCCTCAGTGGCACCACAGATCGATAAGGGGCTGTCCACATTCTCCTGGGTGGCCGTAGCTGCCAACTCCCCAGCAATGCTTGATTCTGCCGACCTTGGGGTGTCCAATGTGGCAGGTGCCGAGGCAGGGAGCGATTGTGGTGGTGCATCCTCCACTGGCGTTTGTGGTGCCTGGGTGGTTTTCTTATTCCGTGCGGGAATGCTCCGGGACCGGCCTCTGCACGTGGAGGTGGATGGACGGGTCGTCTGGGTATCCCCGCTGTTATGATCGGTGCCTGTGGGGGTAGAGGAGAGGGACAACATGAGTGATTGTATGATGCGCTAATTGCATAGATCGCTGCATTAACATTTCTGTAATTTGGGGTTTGTGGCCCTATGGGCGTTGCAACAGTACTAGTACATATTAATGTGAATTGAATGTACGCATGTGTACGCATGTGTCGGAGTGACTCATCCTGCCATGGTAATGTGCTGTCTGGCACACACACTGCCGAACCTGATGCACAATGTGCATGATGGAATGTGCAAGTTACTGCACTATGGCTGATGTGTGTTATGTACTTGCAGTTGGCCCTTGATTGTGTTGCAGTTGACTCTGCATTAGTTGGATGGGGGGGTGGCTACATGACAAGGTGCCTTTGGGGGAGTCTACATCATGCAATTGCCATTGGCAGTGTTGACTTTGGACACTCACCTCCATCGGCAGACGACGTTGCCCCGCAGTCCATTTCACCGATGCCCTCTATGCATTCCGTGCCAATCATTGCGGCGCATGTCTCCTCCCATGCCTCAAGTTGCACAGGGGAACTTGGGCCCCCTCCAGTCTGCATGGCCTGACTCCTGTTGGCAGTGAGGAGTCCCCGCACCCGCAAGTCATCCCACCGCTTGCGGCAGTCCTTGGGGGTGCGAGGGGTGGAGCCTACAGCGCTCACCCTTTGGGCGGTTTCTGCCCAGATGTTCTTTTTGCGGATAGTGGAGTCCCTCCGCATGTCTGGGCTGAACACCACGTCAGCGTGTTCTGCCAGGTGGTCCACCATGACCTGGAGCTCATCAGGGCAGAATCGCTTCTTGCGGAGCCGGTCCGCAGACTTCTTAGGTGCTTTAGGCATAGTTCCTGGGTTCCTGATGCTTTCCCCTACTTCGGATTGCTCCCGAGGGTGCTGCCTGATGAGGATGGCTATGGATTGTGTTTTTATAGATGGCCGCCGCACTCCTTCCCGTTCCTGTGCGATGACGTAATTTCCGGTTCCGTTGTTTAGCGGTGACCGTAATTTACGGGATCCGTAAATTACGGTCCCCGTTATTTACTGTCACTGCTGCTTCCATGGCGGTGTTGTAATGTACGTGTCGCAGCAGGCCGGTAGGGGTTTTTCGGGGGGTTTTGCGGCATGCCACTAGGTACTTTTCCGGCATGGCGAAAAGCGCGTGTCCGCGAGGTCGGAATGGGACGCAATTAGCGGTCTGTAACCTTGGCGGAGTCGTACTTTACGTCATGCCGGAAACGACCGGTACTTACCTCCAACCTCGGAATGAGGCCCATTGACTCTATCCCTACCAATTTCATTCTGGAGTGCACTAGACTGGCTATGTCGGAAAATTTCTTCTTATTCCAGAACCAGATCTACAAGCAAACTAAGGGTGTTAGCATGGGGGCCACTTTCACTCCGGACATTGCGAACTTATATTTGTCGAACTATGAAAAAAAGTCTGTGTTCACCGACGAGAACCCTTTCCTATGCAACATCTCCATGTGGAAGCGGTTCATCGACAACATCATCATCATATGGAAAGGCATACCTCTCGAACTACAACATTTTCACAATTGGATAAACTCGAGGAACCCCCACATCAAGTTTACAATACATTGGGATCATCACCAAATAGATTTCTTGGATCTCCATATCTACAAAACCGGCGATAGACTCAAGACTGAGCTATTTTGAAAACCGACTGATCGTAACAGTCTACTGCATTTTCAAAGTTATCACCCCATGGGTTGAAATACAATTTACCCTATGCGCAATTTCTGCGTAAACGCAGATATTGCACTGATTTGGACAAATTCCAGCACCATGCCGGCAGTTTGACAAGACGATTAACGGAGAGAGGCTATCCTCGAAAATCTATCAACCAGGCCAATAAGAGAGCCAGACACACGCCAAGAGAAATTTGTCTGGAGAACAAACAAAAAAAGGAACTGGGGAGGACAGTTTGTGTCACTACTTTTGGACCTCTCAGCCAATTGATCCAGAAAACCATCAAGAAGAACTGGCACCTTGTAAAATATCCTGGCACATTAAATAGTGTGCCATGTTTCGCCTTCAAAAAGAACAGGAACCTCAAAGATGCACTAGTACACACCTTTATAGAACCACTTCCACACGTACCAAATACACTATGGGATTTACCTCCGATAGTTGGACACTACAAATGCGGCCAGTGTGTTGCTTGTCCTTTGACTCTACAAAAAAAATCTTTTGAATATCAAGTGAAATGGACCATGAACGATTTTACAAACTGTAACACAAAGGGTGTTATATATGTGATCCAATGCCCGTGCGACCTGATATATGTGGGGAAGACAATACGTGCCATAAAAATGCGCATATCAGAACATTGCTCCTGTATCCGGAACAAGGTGGCTGATAAGCCCATAGTAGAACATTTCACCAAGAAGAACCATAGAGACACAGATTTAAGATGGTTTGTCCTCCAGAAGGTAAAACCAGTGAAGCGTGGAGGTGACCTGAATAAAACACTAACACAACTAGAGCAGCGCTGTGTCCACAAACTCAACACTGTACAATCTGGTCTGAACATTTCGGTTGAGTAGAAATCTTTCCTGTAAAACTAACCAGAGCCATTGCTAAGTGCAACATGTTCTTTCATTTACCCATGCATGTACATTGCTTTACTATGTCAGTTATTTAAAAACAATGATCTTTGTCTGCGAACGCACCATGAATTTGTCATTGATCACAATGCGAAGATTAATAATGCTCTCCGAAACAGAATCATGGTGGGTGGACCAATTTACACAGCAAAATATTTTTTTGATATGGATGTATGCAAGTTCCCACTGCTTTTGATTGTATAAAATGCAACCGTGATGTAACACCCGGGATGATGTAACTATGCCGTATTTCTGTTTTTTCACCTTACACGCTCAGACTTGGTCTAAAAATGCACAGGAGATCCTTTGTAGTATCCAAGTATGTCTACCTATTTATTGAGTACATACCCTGCTTTCAACACTATAATTAAGGCAGCGTTTTGATAAAGGAAATTACTTCGCTCAATTGCATCCATCACGCAGTGTTGCCATGACAACGGAATATAAACAATGGTCCCTAAATTACATTTTTAGATCCACATCATGTAGGAGCACACCCTAAATTTAACTGTTTCCAAATTTTACTAAGGGATTGGTCGATATCATCGGTTCTTTCCACCCGACGGCAGGGGATCCCCTCCCAACATGGCACCGATATAAATAAGCACGGGGCCATAGCAAAGGCGTTACTAATGCCTTGTAGCCAGGCCCCCTTGAGCTCCTCTGTGACTCAGCACTCAGAGATTAATCCGCATGTTCGAGCGGCTGACAACGTGTAAACCCTGCAGCCGCACAGGTATGCCCGTGCAGCGCGCTTACACTCCACTTGTTTATTGAAACCAGATCCTGGTGTAACATAGCATTAATTAAATGCCCTCTGACGTGTTAGGACGTTCCTTGTGGGGCCCCCATGTGAAAGAATTGATTGCATACCCATTGGTTTACTGGGACATTTTCTGGAGGACACTACAATTAATTAGTGATCCCCCATTCTCTGTTTTATTATGACAGGACCATACAGAGATCCCCCATCTCGAAAAGTCGATCTTCAATTTAGTGCCTGTGGAAGCAATTTACCCATAGGTAAGCTGTGTTTTTTGGCTTTGGCCAAGGCACAGACAACACAGTACATGATTCAATCAGCTCTAAATAATATGTGCTTAAGTACTCCTCTGATAAGATTCTCCCTTCCCCTGCAGCACAGATATCATACTGTGCAGTTTCCCGTCCTGATGAAGGCCATGTACAAGATGAGGCACAACAAGCCCACCTAAACGGCTGCAAATCCCCGGTGTAGACACACTACCCCCAACTACAGTGCACTGACACTGTCTACCACAAAGAGAACTGTTGTCATTAACATTTTTTATATGTTGTTACTATGTCGAATTGTTTTTGTTGTATATCGTAAATATGTGAATTTTCTGACAAATTACGATTGAGATTGAGTTTGTCCCACACACACAAGTTGGCTGTTTTACCACAAAATGTTTGGTTCTGTGTGCCTGTGGATTTTTTGTCTGTACTTCCGGTCAATTACTGTCTGATGTCATATCTCTTAAATGTCTACTTTATGTTGATTTGTACAACTTTAGATAAAAAACCGAGATTTGTTCACAAACAGAGTATGGAAAAGTGATTCTTTCTTTGTTTATGCAGAGGGTGACAAGGAGTAGGAGTATATTCGAGCAAATTTTGTTTTGGACCTATTCAATTGTAATTTTGTTTCCGCCATCTACAGGTGACAAGGCCAGGTCGCCCCCCTCTCCTAGTGGGGCGAACTCTCCTCCTCCATCCTAGCCTCTACCTCTCAACTTCTCCTCCTTGGAGAACTCAACATCCACTTGGATGCCTCTTGCCCCTCCTCTAGGCTCGGTCGCAATGTCTGTGAATCTCTGCCTATTCTTCCCTCTGGTCTGACTCACTCTGCTGGTCACACCCTGGATGTTCTTATCTCGTCAGACATCCCCTTTTCCAGCCCTCCAACCACTCCTCTCTCCTGTACTAACCACTTTCTTCTCTCCTCTCACCTGTTGCTCTTTGTCCCCCAGGCACAGCCGACCCCAGCACTGCCACCCACCATCTCGGTCATCCGGCCCATCAAGCGTGTATCAATGGAGGCTTTTGCTGCTACTTTCTCTCCTCCTTCTTCTCCTGCGACTGGCTCACACTCTGACAAGCCATCTCCAACCTGCATCTCTAAATCTCTAACACTCTTGATGTCCTTGCCCCTGTCATGAGGATCTGTCTTAAATGCACATCCAAGTGCAATTCTTGGTATTATTCCAACCTCACCAGTGTAAGGTGGCTGAGAGGAAGTGGATGATATCAGGCTCATCCTCCAACAAAGTGGCATATCACCTGCTCCAAAAGCAATATAGACTCTCTTTCCTGTCCTAAAAGAGAGTCTACATCCAAACCCTCATCTTTGCGGCCTCTAACAACTCGGCCGAACTTTTCAAAATCTGCAAGGAGTTGGCCAATCCTGCTGCAGTCTCCACATCTCCTGTTCCCTCCCAGGCTCTTGGCACAGAAATGGCTTCTCATATCACCACTAAAACTCAAGACATCCTGTCCACTCTGTCCTCTTCCTATCTCTCTATCACTCCCGCCCTCTCTCCAGTAGTGTCTCCTCCTCCTTTGTACTCCTTCGCTGTGTTCAATCTTGACAATGTTTCTAGGAAAGTCGGAACCTTGCTTTTCCCTCTAAAGCACTCCCTTGTGCACCCCCTCTTCAAGAAGCCCTCTGCAGATCCTTACTCTCTGGCAAACTACTCCCCGATCTCTATCACTCCTTCCCTTGGAAAACACCTGGAAAAGCTGGCCATCTCCCAGATAACTCTCCATACTGAATATGTTGGTTGTCTCTATGACCGCCAGTCTAACTTTTGAGCATCCAGAAGCACTGAAACTTCTTTCCTGATCACCTGTGAAGACCTGCTCTTTAATCTCGACTGTAACTTCCTTCTGTCCGCATTCTCCTTGAATTATCATCTGCTTTCGATACAGTGAACCACACCATGTTGATGAATCACCTCTATGACAACCTGGGCATCAGAGGTCAGGCCCTAGCATGGTTGACCTCCTTCCTCTCTGATCGACCCTCCGCGTCCAACTTGGGTCTTTTCTCTCTCCCACATTTCTCTCTACATGTGGTTTTCCCAGGGGCGTTGCTAGGGGGGGCTAAGGGGGCTATAGCCCCTGATCTTTTGGTTGTAGCCCCGGATAGAATCTCAGGAGCTACAGCCAAAAGACTAGCTAGCCCCCAGTCCAAACAGTTCCGACATCAGCTTAGCCCCGGGTCTTTTCCAGACCTAGCAACTCCCCTGGGTTTTCCCCAGGGGTCTAACCTCTCACCCTGGCTCTTCAACCATTATTTGGCTCCTCTGGCGCACCTTATCTCTACCTTGTGTTCTAACTTTTAGTGTTATGTGGATGACACACAGCGCTCCTTCAGGCTCCCGTAAGCCTCTTCTGATCTCTCGCTCATTCCTGACTGTCTATTCATGATTCAGGAATGGTGTGCCTTCAACGATCTGTGCCTTAATGCCAGTAAGACTGAGATCCTTCTCATTGGGACCCCTTTTCCCGCTTTCCCTCTTGCACTCTGGCCACCCACCCTGGGCCCTCTACCCACACCTTCCTGTGAGACAAAGAACCTTGGTGTCATCTTCAACTTCGCCCTCTCCTTCTTTCCTCACATCTCAGACATCTCTAAGAAGTCACACTTCTGGCTGCATCTCCTCAGAAGTATTCTCCCCTGTTCTCTTTCCCCCAGAAGCTCACTGTCTCCAGAGCCCTTCAACAGCCTCTTATGAAATCTGCCTGCCTCTACTCTTTGCCCTTCACAGCTAATTCAGAACAGGTCTGCAGGACTTGTCCTTGGCCTCAAGACCAGGGTTTGTATCTCTCCATGACTGAAATCTCTGCACAGACTCCTTGTGGTTGCTTGGATCAAGTTCAAGACCCTCTGCATTGTCCATAAGCTTTCCTTAGCCGGAGATCACACTACATCCATCTCTCTCTTCCTAAGTATCTTTCTTCTCGAGCCCTCCTTTCATCCACCTCCAACTCTCTGAGGGTCAGACGCTTCAACAGGCCGAGAGTGGTGGGTAGATCTCTGTCCTCGACTGGGGTCTCCATCTGGAGCAGCCTGCCTGCCTCTCTCAAACGTCAGCAGGAGGACCTAAGGTTCTGAAAGCAACTCAAGACCTTTCTTTTCGCTTCTGCTTTCTCTCTCTCTCTCCTCTGCTGATGCTCCTGTCTGCTGCGCTAACTTGTTACCTGACCACCCTACTGAACCTCTCGGGCACCAGGCTCCTGCACGACTAGTAGCCCCTTTCACTGCCTCTGGGCCTCACATCCACTTATGGACTGAATCTGAAACCCTATAGTCTCCTGCCTCTGCACTTACTTGAGCCACCACCCTGGCAGCGCTTACCGTGTCTGGCAGCACTCACCGTGTCTTGACACTGCACACCCCCCTCTCTCTTGTACTCTTCCTTGCCCCTCACACTTGCACGATCTGAATGACACAGGGCCTAGTAAGATCGTTTGTTTTGTCCTCCTTCTGTCTACTCTTGCTTGTCTTGTTGCGGCTAGAAACACCTGTGTACAGGCGTGTTATAAATGCCTTATCATATCAGTTCGTGTTTAATGCAGAAAATACTAGAAACGTTCAATTTAGCATCTAAATGTTGCAAACTATTTGCAGTTATGTTCCTACTGACATTTTCCCTGATGATTTTTACGAAAGAAGACTTTGGAACATTTGCAGAAGGTATCTTTATACAAATACAATGTCATGATTTGCAATGAATGAACCATGAGCACAGAACCACAGCAGGCCGTGTTTTCGTTGGATAGGCATTCTGCTTAGTACATTTTTTTACAGCGAGAACAGGTGCATGCGAGTAACATCACCTTAATGAGTGTTGCTCTGCACCTCAGGCAAATCGCATCACAACCTGCTGCGTTTCCATCCACACTACTTAAGGAAATGGGGTAATTAATTAATATTGTGATGCAATACCCCGGTCACGCTGTTTTCAATAAAATGACAGGAACATTTCATCCCAAATGGGTTCAAGAAGGCAGAATAACGAGGCGTGCACCTGCTGTTGGTGCAGCCGCTTCGTCTGCTTAAGCAAGTCAAAGAATGGAGCTCGGCCCACATCATGCGGATTATGGCAGTCTGGCAAGGACCTCGCTGAGAGATGCGCCGCAGCTAAAGAGAAAAGATGAAGCCATCTCCATATGTTTCATCGCCCTCGCCCTCTGTCCCTGTGCCAAACGAGCCGTGACTGTCACTCTCATCATAGGCCTTATGACAACTAAAGGTCTTTGCTATTTAAATGGCACTTGTTCACCTATTCAGAATGGCAGACTACACATCTAGCTAGCAACACATTTGGCTATACAATGTAAGTGTGGGCAAATGCTTTAGAGAGAATTAAAGGACACAAATAAAACATTTACAATTCCAATCGCATGGACAAGTGCTGTAAAAGTATTACATTATATCCAACAAGCAAGATGAGAGAACGTCTTTTCCACATTTAAATATGCATAGTTATGCTATAAGGATTGAGAGATGCGGTAAATTGGTTTAAGGTGCAGGATGATTGCGTCAGTGTACCCCTCCCACCCGACAGCTAACAGGCATGTGTTATGACACAAAACATCTTTAGTGCCACTGCAATGGAGGTTGCCCGTAAGACTGCACACTGTTCTTTGACGGTTTATGGTCTTTCCAACGAAAGTTTTTTGCATCTAAACCTATCCATTGAAAATATTTGCATCAAATGAATTTTTTTGAATTTTTTTGTTGGTGGGGTTCCCCCCTAAGACCCAGTTTTTTACCCTTAAAACCCCACCCCAACGAAAATGAACCCTTTACCCTACACATATATGCATTCAATGCATACATTTTCGATGGATATGTTTTGTTGGAAACCTTTTCGATGGAAACACTAGATACCTTCTTTGACAGGGTCGTGGTGTAACAGGATAAACTGTCACCTTGTCTTCATGCACAGGAGAGTGTTTTTGTCCTTTTAGGGGGTCCAGCAGATACCTACAGGGATGCTGGCGGTTCCTGATATCTATGACTTTCCTTGGGGCCACTTTTTTTTCCAGGGGAGCCCACACAGATACTGTCCACCTGGCTCCGCCTGAGCCTTTCTGATGTGGGAGAGAGGTGCACACTTTTCACGATCATCTCCTTGGCTGGCATACATTTTTCCACCACTCCCATGGTCCGGGTTATGCTCCATGTTTCTCTTATTGGGTTCACAGTCTCTCACCCTAAAGGCATATCTTTGTGAAACGTATTCTCCCATAACTAAAACAGTCCATAATTCACTATTATTTTTTTCATTCAATACGAGAGGCATACCATTTCCGGGTTCTCCCACAAAACGCGCACGTGAAATTATAATCATGAAACTTTTTGATGGAATACAAACAGTCTAATAATACAAATGCATCTATTCATTGCAATAAAAAAACAGAGTTTAATTGTAGTTGAAACCTTGCTCAGAATCTGCTTTGTAATGGCAAGTTAATACATTTGCAAATAAAGTAGGTTGATTTTAAATAATGTATCACATCTCCCAAGCCTCCTGCTGCACACTTTCCTATGATTTTGCACATTCTCTCAGATTTAGGGCTGGGTGGGAATCAGGTGATTTTATTGGCAGGATTCTCTTAGATACACTTGTCTGCGAATTTTGCAAAATGAAATTGTAAAGCTAAATGTCTTTGCCTCTTTGCCACACAAATGATTCTTGAGAAAAGCAAATGGATGTTTTGTAAAACCATGTCTAATGTATATATTAAAACAGATATTTGTGAAAGAAACACACTTAAATTCCAATTAAAATGTATCCACACTTAGCTGTGCGTTGTGATTTGGTGTAATTATTTAAGCTTAGTTTATAATTTGTGGAAACAACAGACAATATTACATTTTCCAGCCTGCCTCACATGCTAGCATTTGATTTCGCTACAGCATACTTGAAACATGCAAACTGTAACGTTTCCTTGTAAAAGGAGGAACTCCATTGTTAGCCACTGTTATCTTTTCTTTATTTGCAGTCTGCAAACACAACTTCCCACTTGCATGTCAACATATTCCACTCCATTCGCAAGACAACCCTGTCCTGGTTTTAAATTTGTCTTCATGGTCTTGTGGACCTGGCCTAAAAACATAGAAATCCAGGACTAAAAGCCCCTCCCTATATGCAAGGTTAAAACCAGGACTGGAGTCGCATCTCGCGAATGGAATGGATAATGTTGCCGTGTATGCTTCCCTGTATTTATCACTCTGCAGCTCTGAAATCCAATAGGGGTAACATTATAGGAAGGTGTGAACACCTTAAACAAGGCATTTACCCTTTCCATTAACGTTTTACCCCCATTAAGCATGAGCTCCACTGTTTACCACCTGCTTTTTCCAGGCCCCTGACGCCGTTCCCGGGAGGCACCATCTTGGTTGTGTGGAGGCAAAAGGGAGCCTCTGCCTCTCTGGTGTTGGCCAGTGAGGGCACAGTCAAAGAGTCGCGAGCAGGGGGAATGCAAAAGATCATTTCTATTTCTGCTGTAGTGCCTTGCGAATTAGATGTTTTGCTTTCCTTTTCTTCTTGTCAGATCTGCATTCATCGATCGTCTGCTTCAAAGGTTTAGGGAGAACAGTCTCCTCCCCAGAGGCCTTCAATGATGTGCTTGAAAAACTTGTGTACGAGCGCGATACAAATAAAATATCATATCATATATCTTATCATGGCATGGAGACATTTTCTGGACGATCTCCTGTTCCAGGGCGCCCTTTTTGGATTTTAATCTTATGCAATTTCGGGCCAATTAAGTTGATCTTGGGTGACTGGATTTGGGAAGGAACCCTTCTGAACTTGTCAACTTATTTGCAATGAGTGGCACAAAAGGGGAGGGGCATATTTCCCCATTTTGTATCCAGCCAGTACTGAGTACCCGATGAGGAATGCTACAAACGGTAGCTCGATGATCAGTAGCCCAGTGACAGTACCTCTTTTTCCGGAACCATTATCAGCTTTTTGAAGGGACAAATAAGAGCACAACTAAGGAGAAGCAACATCAATGCACCCATATTATAATATTAAAAAACAACAAGAAGGAATTACGACAATCTAGGGCGAGAGCTTCCTTCAGCTTTGACCTAAAGACAACTGCCACAGGATTCGTCACAGGGGGATCAAAAACAAAAGCTTGAACATGTGTTTTAGAGGTCTTTTCACCATAGCTAACAATCCTTTTGAAGAAACTATTACCAGATATAGGCCTCGATTCATGGAAAAGTGTGTAGAGATCCTGCAGAGGCCGCAAGCCGAGAGCGCCTCTGCGAGAGCTAGCGTGCCAGAGTTTTCCTGCGCACTCCATGTATTAATGGAATTGTTCATGCAAAGTGACCGTATATGCAAGTCAGGGCCGCAACGCCCCCAACACGCCTCCACAGAAAGAAGATACAGCTACAAATACATACCTGTGTGCGCCCCTTCAGCATGCCCTCATGCACCCCTGTAATCTTGCGTGGGCTTCCCTGCAACCAAGGCAGCACCCCAGGGACACTCGCTAGTGTCCTTCAGAACTATTTCCAGCACCCATCAACATGGGGAACATGTATTGTAAAAGTTAACATTTCTCGGTAAATATGCGTTCGAACCTCCGTAAACCATGCCTGCACCCCACAACAGTGCTACCGTGGACCTCTGACTTCTATCGGAACCCCTACTGTACTGAAAGACGCAGGAAACCCTACATTCTGAACCCAGGTATTAACATATAATTGTAGGCTGAAGAAATGTCCAGAGGACTCTAGTCAAATCTTATGTATCAAAAAATGTATTTCACTTAATAACGTTTTTTTTTTAACGAAGATGAATAAATCATGGGTACATCACCACTCTATATCACATTGGGGTTGTAGGAAAAACTAAATTTAAAACAATGCAGAAGAGCAAACTCTTATCTACAATGAACAATTCAATCATTCAACACACATTCTCATTCATACATCTACATCCAACTATACATACACAAAGGTTTGTTTAATATGTGGAAAAACTGCTTCAAATGACAACATGAAAAAGATGAAGGATTTAAGAACATTTTTTATCAAAAGTAGGAATGGATCTGGATAATAATAATAACATTTCATTTGATCACATCTCCAACACGCTTCGGTTTCTGACAGGTTCGGATATGTTGGAATTATTTAATCCATGTCTTCAGCAGGGAATCCTAAATAGTGTACTGTCTGTGTGACTAGGTCAAGTGCTTCATTGGATTTTTCTTGGTGTGACACAGGTGCTTAGGTTGACACACCGACGCTTGGAGCGATGCTATGTCGGCAAGTCCTACTACAGATATCAGGAATTATGGTGCCACTGCTGCTGGGGACTTTGCAGTCCTAGATGGGATGATAGAGCCAATTTGTTTTCATGGCACTTCAAAGCTCTCCTAAGAGGTATAAACACCTCATAAATACACAATAAACACCTGCCTGGGCAGGGCATAGAGCCTTCCATGCTTCTCTTCCTGAGCACGTAAACAGGTGTTTATTGTGTATTTATGAGGCGCATATACTTCTCGAGAGAGCTTTGAAGCGCCAGGACCACAAATTGGCTCTATCATCCAATCTAGGACTGCAAAATCCCCAGCAGCAGTGGCACCATGTGCTCCTATCCATGCTGGTGTTGATAAAGCACTGCAGCTGAATTCAGTTTCAACCATTATGAACTGACATCATTGCTGTCGTTCAGCCCTGCTGAAGTTGTGTTACTCAGCCGCTGGAAACGGCTTCTGTAATAGCATAAGCCCTTCTCTGTTCTTTTAGTTCTCCTATATTGAACGCTTCTAAACGAATTGTTGAACCTAAAGTCGGAACACTTGTTGCCTTGACACAAAGCAAAAAAAATTGTATTTTTACCCTGCAAACATTATGAGTGCGGAATATCGTCCATTGCCTGTGCATCGGGCAGTAGCACGAGGAGTGAGTAATCAGATTAACATCATGTTTGGGGGCACAGAAGGCAATTATATTGCAGATGACAGTAAAGTGGCGGTGGACCCTTTAGAAATGGAACAGGTGGAAGTCCTAGTGAATAGCGTTACAAGCACCAAGTTGGATAAATCCATTAGCATGGATGACGTTGTAGCCACCAAAGACTCTAATGATCCAAGTGATCCTGCTTGATGTATGGCTGATCATCTGATGCCCATTAACTCCCCAGCAGGCCTATTTGATGATTTGCAATCCCCAGAAGGGAATCAAGTCTTAGACCATACACTGAGTGAACTGGGGGAAAATGTAGAACTGTCATCAGCCTCAATTTCAGCACTTAATGTATTCCTTGGCTCCTTCTCGGAATTAGACGATACTATTACATTTGAAATGGTGGCTCACACAATTCAATCAAGTGAGATTAAGCTGAAGCAGGAGGGCATTGAAACATTACTACAAGCAAAATAATTCCCATATTTGCAGCCAACTACTATGGAATGTCTGGGGAATGCTTCAAAGGCTGTTATTGGTCGCCGTGGGTTCTTAATGGACGAGGTGCCAAGGTCTTCTGGAATAAGGGTGTCACCATTTCAAAATTCAAAGAATAACGATGCTCCATCAATAAACGCAAAAAACGCTACAAAGGCTAACATTATTCTGCCTGCGATTGTAAACAAAGTGGCCTTAACACCCTGCCCCCCCAGGACAGGCTTACAAGGGTACTGCAACCTCAAAATGTAAAGAACAAGGTTGGCATACCAGCATGAGTGAAATACAAAGAATTGTTGTGGGAATCTGGCGATATTGGCGCTGACTATATGATTTGTGAAAATCGCTTAGGTTTCGACCAATACTGTGTCACAATCAATAAATAAAGAGCGCTCTTGCTCTAGAATTTCGTGAGTGCATCTTCATTGTTGTTAACACTGAGCTTGCCTTGATAGAGACCCTCATGGGGTCAAAACACGTGTCGGCATCTTAAGCAACAATACATACACAATGGCCAAATTCTAGAGCAAGAGTGCTCTTTATTTATTGATTGTGACACAGAATTGCTCGGAACCTAAGAGATGTTCACAAATCTTATACACAGCACCGATCTCGAAGGATTCCCACAAGAATTATTTTCTTCCTTACTTGGGGCACGTGAGCACTCTCCCATGGGAACCTTACAACCGGCTGCTAAACGTATCATTATTAACCGGGCCACTCCAGCGCAGTATCCCCATCTTCCTTGTGCTCTTACCTGCTTTTTGAGTTAAATGCAAGTATACAAATGGCATTAAGACCACTGCTGTGAAGCAAAGCTTCACAAAGTTCTTGCAGTCTTTATCTTTTACCGCCTCTTTAATACAATAAAAAATAGTCCCCCGTTGGGATCGGTGAAACACCAGAAACGATAAACCCTGTATATGTAGCTACAAGCACAATATTGGAGCAACCTGACCTACTAACTCCGATTAGTGAAAGTCCGGAATCAACAATTCCACTATGCGTATCTATTAGTTGAGCAACTCAAATTAGCAACTTTGACCTAGATGGAAAGAGGCTCACACGTGTTTCGTTGAGATTTAGACATTATTTTGGGTTGTTCAAAAGTAGGTTGTGTTGTTATACCTGGAGATGGTCCCGAAGTGCAATTTAAGCTAGACATAGCTTTGCAACCTATGGGCTGGAATCTCCCAGATAAGGGGCTAAAGTGATAAAGTGTGATACGCCCCAAACATTGCTCCAACAACAACAGCTTTTATGGCTTCAAGGCTCCCATGTCTGGAGGATACTTGGGTAGCTGATAAGGTGGCTAATTTCTCTGATATTAGTCAGTCTACAGATCAGGTTAGAACTCAAGTAATACATGTCTGGCTCATCAACATCATGGTGTTTTGTTGCTTAATGACACTTTGAAGGAGAAGATGGTCCAGCCATATTACACAGTGGAGATGTCAACTAGGTTTATATTGGAGTGGATTGTCCATTTGGCAGATGATGTGCTGCTCAATCACTCTATCAATCTGACATTTATCCACGAGAATCCCTAGGCAAGGACCTAGACGTGAGCCCTTATACGGCCTGAGATTTAATAGAAATGGTGGCTAGGGAATGGCCCTTGGGAGTCTCTGTTGATGACTTGCCCTATGGATCCTAAGAAAGAGAGTTCAGTTGACTTGCTGCATATTAATAGAGTTTTACATAAGGATGAACACGGTGATTGGGGCTGGCTTGAGGTATCATTAGCAGGTACATTTTGGAAGTTGGGGGACAGTGGGACAGGGCTTTAGTAGACCCCAGGGAAAAACAGTTATTAACCTTCCTAAGCTCGAACACGGAGGCCATAGTAGTTTTAAGGGCCCTAATGATAGGGCTGAAATGGTAAGGGAATATAATACTATACAATTGCAGGAGGTCTGGTTGACTACATTCTGTTCCAACAGTTGACAGTGCCAGGTTTGGGATGGGTCATCCATCGGGAGGCCATAGTCATGGCTATTAGTAATTCCATACTGAAGAATTTTGAAGTAAGACCAAATAATACATAAGGGCTTCCTGCGTTAAAGATCTTTTTAAAAAACAACATTTTATCTGTGAGGCTTTATTTCTTTAAGATCTGCCACAATGCCCTGTAGTCCAGCTTAGAGACGTTTATGGACAAGGTTTCAGACTTGTGTGAAGTTTTTGTGGGTTAGGAAGAGGAGCAGTATATACTCTTGGGAGGAGACTTTAATGCAGAATGTTAACATCATTTATTAGATGATTTTACCCAGGTTGATAAACAGAATAAAGTTCAGACAAGATTGTTCATAGATGGTTGAATCTGGGCTAAATAATTTGACTTGTGGAATTTTAAATTGGCAAAGGGTTGTGTAGAAGGGGATGTTCCATTGAGACCCGCGTGGAAGTAAAGTACTCCTATATAGATCAGTTAATCCTGTCTACAGTTTTGCTACATTTGTGTGAACATTTTATAGTTATGGATACCACATTGAGTGATCATATTTTGATGACAGGAATGTTTCATATTAAGGCCTGGGTGTATCAGTTAAAGACATCTGAAATCTAACTGTGGCGGGTGGTGGAAATAGGATTGCAGGGAGGATAAGTAACACTCAGCGGTTTAATTAAGGAGTTACCAAATGTTTTACATGAATACCTCATTGGAAGAGAAGATTAAACATATAAATACTGTTGATATTGATATGTATTTGAATAGAAATGTGAATTCAAATGTTTCTAAGTTGCCTAGTATTATAACTCACTGGTATGATGCTGTGGTTCAGGAAAAAAACGAGTATTACAAAGGGATTTGCAGGGAATCGTGTTCTCAGGTGAGCATGGTGGTCCTCATTTAGAGGAGGTGAGGAAATTAAGACAAAAATATAAAAATTGGTACATGTGCTATAGATACATGCAACTTCAGAATGAGGGTGAATAAATATAACAAGCACTTTTGGCCCAAAATGTGTGTCATTTTTGGAGCATGATTAATGAAGTTCTAAAACCCCAGGATCCTTTGATATGATATGATATGATATGATATATGATATGGCATTTGTAACCATTTGCAAGAACATTCCAATTGAAGAGGGAGTCTCGGAATTGCACTTGAACAATTTGCCCTAAAAAATAGAGACTCCTTAGAAAATAGATTTTTCTGCCATAGACATTCAGGCGATTAATCAGAATGGCATCTAATTCTCATTTTCCTGGGCCAAATGGCCTGAGCAATGCCATTATGAAAAAAAATATGTTTGTGGCTAACATTCTTTTTTTCCTGCTCACTTCGGTTATCGAGTCAAAGGATATTCCCGAATCTTGGAAACAGTCAAACGGGATACCAATTTTCAAGAAGAGAGATACGACTGGCCCATTAAATTTTCACCCTGTCTCCCTCTTGGATTGTGATAGTAAACTCTTTTCAGCATTGGTGTAGTGCGACCTTGAGCAGAGGGCCTATTTAGAGGGGTATATTAAAACATTCCAGCTGGGATTGAGATGGAGACTCTTCAGGACACTGAATGGTTTTATTCTTAGTTGTTTTCAGGAAGGAGTGAGTCTATTGCATCTATAGCGTTTGTGGCCACAGCAGGTTGTTCACAAGCTTTCCACTCTGTTAACCACTTATTACTGTGGTCAAAGCTCAAGGCCTGGAAGATAATTCTTCATTATCAGTATTGAATGAGGGCAGTTCGCTATCGGTTAGATTAAATAGGCATGGTGCCCTAACAGATAAGTTCATTAATGCTTATACCCTTTTTTGATTCTGCATTGCTGGATTCATTTGCTTACTGATTGTTTCCTGGTTTTTCTGTCCTTTCTGGGTTTCTGACTTCCTTTCTTTACTTTATTTCTTTTTAACCTGGTCAGTCTACTTTTCTCAATTGCTGATTTCTTTTTCACTTGGTTAGTCTACTTTTCTCATTTGCTGAATTGATTTTGTATTTATTATTCATTATTTGTATTTGCATAAGAAACTTGTTGTTCATTTATGTTGTTTGTATTCTGTAATGTTGGAATAAAACTTTTAATGCAAGATAAGTTCCACATGTTTAGATGTCTCAGGCAGGGGTGTATTCTTGCATTATGTTCAAGCTGTACCTATCTGTTATAGGGTAGCATTTGAAGAAAGCCGTTTTTAGCATTTAAAGAAAGCTGTTTTTGCAATGCCACGATTGCATACATTGCCTGTGACATGGTTATCGTAAGCAGACAATGTAATACTCCTAGAGAAACCCAGATTGGTTTGCAGAGGCTGTTAGACGACATTAATCTGTATGTTAACAAAATAATTGGTTATTAATGGTACGAAGTCGAGTGTCATGCGTGTCTACAAAAACTCTAGGACATTATTGTGATAAAACGGGCAGTGGGTGGTCAGGTAATTGATCCAATGCCAATCATTGTTTATTTGGGATTTATGATGATGCCTCTCCGAATAAAAGCCAAGTTCTTTAAGAATTTTGAATAAGGTAGATCAGCTTTCATCGCAGATGAAGAAAAGAATTGCCAAGTACTGCAGATTTCCGCTTGTTCCAATAATTAATTTGTATCAACTGAAAGTCATTCCAGTGTTATTATATGGGATGGAGATGAATCCTGCACCTTGGCCTGTAGATTGGGAGATAGTTGAGGCCAGAATTTGGAAGAAAGCACTTGGACTGCCACCCCTGCCTCCCAATTTCAACACTCCCATTCAAATTGGGCATTGTTTGGCTGGATTGCTGACTTAAATGGAAGATTAATTCTCCCTATAAATCTGTTGTAGATCCTCTGGGGAAATCACTATTTACTAATCTTTCTAAGATGCTAAATTCTAGAACATATAGGCATCTGATTAATTTTATTGAGTGTGCCAATGCTATTCTATTGAACAGTTGTTCTTCTATGGGGCAACTAACTGACAATCCAGATTGAGTCAAAAAAGCTATACATGCTTCTCGTGCCATTCTTTCCTGGGCAGGCACACATCTTTTAACCTGCCTGCATACTTTCTACAGCGTATGCCTGCAGCACTCTTGGGTTTGGCGAGTGCTTTCAACATGGTTGCCCTGCATGTTGATTGAATAAAATGGTCTATGTTTCCAGCACCCAGCCCGCCTGATTGGCTGGGCATTGAATTCATAGAGAGGCAGACGCTGGGAGCCGGCAGGCGATAACTGGCCCCCTCAAGTGCTGCCTCATATAAGGCTGCAGAGACATTTGTTGGCTATTCTGGTGCCATAATTTCCTGATCAGGCACTCATCTTTAAACCTGCCTGCATGCTCTCTATAGAATACGCCTGCAGCACTCTTGGAACAGCGAGGGCTTTCAACATGGCCGTCCTGCACGGTCATTGAATCGGATCGCCTTTGTTTCCAGCATCCAGCCCGTCTGATTGGCTGAGCATTGCGGCCATAAAGAGGCAGATTTGGTAAACCGGAAGGTGATCGCCGGCCCCCTCAAAGGACCACCTAAAAGTGTATTTTCTACCCCTGTCTCACCTTGTCCAGTCCTGAGAGGGCCTACACCCTCTGACACACAACAGTTTACCTGGGGCTCTCCATGCAGATCTCTTTCATACCTGGTAAGCCTACCCACACCTGGTCACTGCTACAAGCCCCATGATCTTCAGTCCACGGTATTTCTGACCTTCCACCTGTTATCCTCCTCCTTCTCAGCACCCCTATACCTCTCTAGGGTGCCATCGCATCTCTGCCTTGCCGCCTCCATTTCCCTCCCTGCTCCCTTCATCCATACCGGGTTGACTTGCCTTCTGGGCACCTGCCTTCATTACTGCCAAATAACATTTAGTCTGTTGCTGTTCCTTGTGCCCTGGCACCACACCTGACTGCACTGCCTCTGCATGGTTAATCTGTTCCTAGCTACCATGATCCTGAATATTTCTCCTCATATGCACCATGAAAATTACTCACTCTTGGGCTTGCTAACTTTGCTGTATTCAATTGCCATTTTTTGCCTGATGGCCTACAACGGATTCCTGATGTTTACTTACAATCTATTTCTGCATTCAATATTTAGCTTTTTAACTGGATAGCAGAAATTTGAATCTAGCTGTGCTGATATCTGTGGCTTGCTGAATTTGAATGTTTGGCTTTTTAACTGGATGGCAGCAATTGAAATCTAGCTTTGTTGATATATGTTGTTGGCCTCACCCAAATTATTGCATTCAGCACACCTGTTGCATTACTGTGTCTAGAGGTTTCTGCGTCCTTGCTAACCTTAATGAGCTTTGCTGCTTTTTGGCATATCTGTTGGAAATTCTTGTTATGACAATAGTGTAGTTGTCCTTGCCCCAGTTGCTTTTTCAAAATCCAAAATCTGTGCTTTCTGTAATTACCATGACAATGTTATATTTCCAATGTGGTGATACTCCTGCGTGCTGTAACCTAGCCCTTTCTCCTTGGGCTCTGGATCTACTGTACTTCGGTATCATCGACTCTGTATTTGGCTGCTAGGCCTCCTGGCAAATTCCTTTGCACAGTGCAGTCCCTCCTCCTGATCTCCCCACACCCTCTTCTGTTCCCCTTACTCATGGTGCTCTCTCCGTCTCCCTTATCTACTCTAACTATTACTCTGTCCCCTATCCTATCTCTTTTTCAAAGTCTGGAAGGAAGAAGTTTAAGAAAGCGGTCCAGGTCTCCAACCCATTCCTCCCCATTGCCGGTACACACATCAGTGTCTCCTCCAGACAGACTATAAATGACATCCTCTTCACTGTCCCTTCTTCTGACCTATGGACTCCTCATATCCCATTTTTCTTCAAACACCTATTAGTGGTGGAAAGTTCTCCTTGCTTACCTCTCATCATCAAGGTTCATCATCAAAGTGTATCATAATGTCACTATCAGAGCGCATGACTCTCAGTCCAACCTCCTCCTTCTGAATAGGCATCTCTCGTCCCTCATAAACTTCCTCCCCTCTCCAGCCACTCCCTCAACTGCCACCTCTTCAGCTTCCCGCCACCTCCGTTGGGTGTACTATGTCCCTGTATCCTACCTTGGAAAACCTTTAAATGTGGCATCCAGCTTCACTTAGCAACCCACAACTCTCTCTCTGCTGTTAAACACTCCTCTGACATCTGTCACCTCTTTGAAGACATTGACCTCAATGTCCTCGCTCTCACGAGACATGGTTCAATGCCAGCTCTATCACTGATATTGACACTCTCCTTCCTGAGGGCTACAAGGTCCTCTCCAAGCCCAGTGCTAACTGGACTGGAGGTGGAGTTGTCCTTATCTTCCCTGAATGCGTCTCTGCTACTATCATTCCCACTGAATCTCATTCTTCATTTGAATGCCTATTCTGTGGCTGGGTGTCTCTCCTAGCCTCTCCCACACTTTCAACAGTTTAAAGTGCCCCTGGAGCTACCTCCCTTTTTTTTCCTCTGAATAGGCTAACATCTCCTCCTCTCTCCTGACCTCATCCCCAAACCTCTCTTAGTGAGTAACTTTAACATTCATCTAGAAACTCTGGATACAGCCTCTGTACCTTTCTGTGACCTCTGGGACTCTCTTTCCCTCACTATTTTTCCCTGCGGCTGACCCACTCTGCTGGTTACACCTTGGATGTGCTCATCTCTGCAGACATCCCTCTCTTTTTCCCTCTAACAAACTCTCTCTCCTGGTCTGACCAATCTCTTTCTGCCTCCCATCTGGAGCTCCTGGGCCCCCAACGATGCCTCTGGCTGTACTGCCTGTCGCCTTCTTGACCGATGAAGCGTGTGACAGTTGCTTTATTTGCTGTCACCTTTATTCCCCCTTCCACCTGTGCTCTTGACTCGAATACCGACTCAGCACTTGCTAACCTCCATCTCCATCTCCAACTCTCTGGATATCCTTGCCCCTGTAATGAGGATGTGCATCAAGCTTGCCTCCAAGTGCAACTCTTGGTATGACTCTGACTTGGCTGCACTAAAACCAAAGTGCAGAGTCGCTGAGCTAAAGTGGCAGGCATCACAGACATTCTCTGACAAACTGACCTGCCGCCTGCATCAATGGCAATATTGACTCATCATCTTCTTTAAGAAGAGGGATCATGTCCAAGCCCTCATTTCTGAGGCCACAAATAACACAGCTGAACTTTTCAAAATCTGCAATGAACTTGCCAACCCTACTTCAGTCTCCTCTTCTCCTCTTCCCTCCCAGACCCTCAGCACTGCACATGCTTCCCATTTCTCCACCAAACCTCAGGACACCCTGTCCCCATGCTCCTCTATACCCCATACCACTTAACAGTTTGCTTCCCTTGTCCCCCCTCTAACTGCCCTTGCTCTCCTCCTTCTCTCCCATTGCACCAGATTAGGTCTCTAGAGTAGTTTGTTCTATGAAAGTCTCTTTCAAACAGGTGCTCCGCTGCTCTTCCAGAACTATCAAGGACAACATCTTCTGTCTTGCCCCTGCATTGGCTGACTTCTGTAACCATTCCTTTTGACATTGGCTCTTTCCCTTCTCCCCTCAAGCACTCCCTTGTGCTCCCTCTCCTAAAAAAGCCATCTGATGACCCTTCCTTCCCGGTTAACTATCGCCCTATCTCCATCACACCTGGGTAGAATCCTGGAGAAGTTGGTCATCCCCTAACTAACCGACCACACCGAGTCTGCAGGCTACCCCTACAGAGCAGCCAGAGGCATGGAAAATGTGCTCTCAAATTTTGATTACAATGCTACCTCCTTTCTGATCCTTCCAGATCTTTTCTCTGTCTTTGACACGGTCAATCATGCCATGCTTATAAATCAACTCTGTGACACCCTAGGCATCACTGACCGGGCACTGGCTTGGTTGACCTCCTTCCTTTCTAACCAACCATCCCATGTTAAATTGGGTTCCTTTCCTCTCTGCCACCTCACTCTACCTGCAGCATCCTTCTGGGCTCTATCCTTTCACTGTGGCGTTTCAATATATACCTTGCGCCTCTGGCCCAGTGGATCTCCACAATCTCTCCTCGCTCCCAGTGCTATACACAGTTCTCATTTAGGATTCCTTCCTCTATCTCCTCTTCTTCCTCTCTTATACCTGACTGCCTGATTTATATTCTGGCATGGTGCTCTGCTAATGATCTCTGCCTTAATACCAGTAAAACCAAGATCCTTCTCAATGGAATGCCTGCTCCCTGTTTCCCTCTGACTCTTTGACCGCCCACCTTGGGACCCCTCTCCTCATCCTCACCCTCTTGAGGCAAAAAAACTTGTGGTCATATTTGATTCCTCTCTCTCCTTCTCCTCTCACATCACTGATCTTGTCAAGAAGTCCACTTTCAGCTTATCCTCCTCAGAGGCATTCTCCCTGTCCTCACCGTTCCCCAGAAACTCAGTGTCTCCAGAGCTCTGGCTCTCTCTAGGCTGGATTACTGCAAAACCCTCTTCCTAATTCTGCCTCTTCTCTCCCTTCACCCTCTTAAACTAATCCAGAATAGGTCTGTGTCTGTGAGACGTACCCTTGGCCTCAAGCCCAGGGACTGCATCTCTCCAACCATAAAATCTCCTCTTCCACAAGGCTTTCTGAGGCTAGGGACGCTGCTACATCCAACTTCACCTACCGAAATACCACACTGCTAGAGTCCTCTGGTTCTCTAGCTCCAACTCTCTGCAGTTCAGATGTTTATCTCCAAGCACAGAGTAGGGGTAGATCTCTTCTTCGGCAGGAGCCTCCCTTTGGAATGGTCTTCTTAACATCTTATGTAAGTTCCAATGCGGTTTTAGACAAGGCTACTCCACTACCCATAACCTTTTGGCCATGGACTAAATGTGCAGCAGGGCCCGACAGAGTGGGCAGCCACCCCTATATGCAATCTACGTAGATTTCAAAGCAACATTTGATTCTATCCCCTGAGAGAAACTTTGGATGAAGCTACAAAAACTAGGCTGCCCAGAAGATCTGCTATATTATCTTAGGTTATTACCCCAGAATACTAAGGTGAAATTAAAATTTGACCAGGAAGGCCATATGACCGAAGAAGCTCTGCAGAATAGGGGGGGGGTCAAACAGGGATGCGTGACTGCCCCCTTAGTGTATAATTTATATGTACATGACATTATCTTGAAAATAGCTATGGCAAAAAATTGCCCTCCGAATATTGGTAAAATCCCTTGTCCGGTACTCGCATATGCTGACGATTTGGTGGTATTCGATCACACCATCAGTGGCCTATGCCGATCAGCTATAGCCCTCTGGGAATACTCTGAAAATAATGGACTCACTATTAATGTGGAGAAAACACATGTGATAAGATACACAAGCAAAAGATCCTCCCGTGTCATGTTCCACATTGATAGTGGTGAGATCACATATGTCCCTGTATATAGATACCTTGGAATAGAATTGGAACCCAATGGTGAATATGTTATAGGCAAACGTAACCGAATGATAAGAGCAGCACAAATTACTGCTCTCTTTAAAAGTTTCACAACAAAACAGGGAGGCTTTACCCTATGGGGAACTCGCCATCTATATATCCAAGTTTTTTCTCCCATGATGGTGTATGGGCTAGAATCATTGATAGAAATGGAGCTGAATTGGCTACAACTCATAGAGGGCAAATATTGGAGGAAGATATTAGGACTTCTGACATGTATCCCTATGGCTCTGTTACGACTCGAGCTGGGACTTATATCATTAAAAGCTCTGGTATTGAAAAAGAGAGCTGGGCTCTATCTAAAAATGGTGAATGGAACCGTTAATGCCTTATTGACGACAATTGCTCTGGAAAGCAATAAAGAAAGATCTACTTGCAAACTTAAAAATCAAATGGAACTGTTGCTTAAGGACATTTGTTGGACACACCGAGATGGGCCTTATACGGAGGCAATGCAGGCTTTAATGGGGAGACGGGTAGAGCAATGGGACCGGTTTGAGAATTATGAACATCTCTGCAAGTTAAAAAAGGTATAACTTTGTGCAAACTAGGTTATACACATTTAAGAAACCACAACAATACTTGTTATTATGCCCGTCCCACAGGCTCAAAAGATTTATACTTCTTTTAAGAGTAGAAAATCTTCCCATTATGATGACTATTGGGGTGATAGACAAGATACCCAAAGAACAACACTATTGTCGCCTCTGTAAGAAACAGGAATTACCTGAGACAGCCAAGCATGTCCTCACTAAATGCCAGGCAATGATGGAGGACATAAAACAACATCTGGGAAAGTATGTACACAATTGGGAGACTATTGGGGAGATGTCGTTTTGGAACAATTGTGTCAATACTGAAAGTATGCGTCAGTTAACTGCACTTTACAATATCTGGCTGAAGGTGGAAGTCAAATTGGGTATATCATTATGAGGCTTGCTATGATTCGCCTAGGCCCTGCTCATACATGGAAAATAGGTATTACGAAGGAGGTTAAATCTGTGATATAATACATTAAGATCAAGAGATAAGGATGAATTGTACATGCTGCTTAATCTGATGTTAGTATAAAGAAATATAGAATTATATTTTATCCTATGGATGTCTCTATATTGTACAGTTTTTATATGCAGGTATTTATATCGTATTGCTTTTTATTTTTCATATGGTTTATATTGTTAAGATGTATATGTGTAAAGTTTATTTTTTAAACTAAAGCACATTAAAGATTTATTTATTATTTATTTATAATGGCCTTCATGCCCTACTCAGACTTCAGCTGAATCTCCTTACATTACAGAAACTTCTCAGTGTGAAACGGAAGAGGGGTGTGTCGCGCGGAAACAGATTTACAATGAATTGCTGAGAGGAGAGCAAAGTCAGCGAATGAAACAAAACATGTAGTTAGTTAGGCAATTTTATTGACATCAAGATAATTAAAAACACATTGATCTTAAAAAAACTAGCCATATTTCATATCAGGCTTTCACATTGTTAGAAGGGTGCACAGGAAACCAAATGCCGTATGTTCATGCTATAAGTCTTGTATATGGTAATTGCCAAATGGCTATTGCCCAAGGAACAGAACTCTCTCCAAGTGAAGGAGATCACATGGGAAGAGGCTGTAAGGCACTGGATAAAGGCAACCTACACCCGGTCAAAATGTCAGACAATGGCGAAAAGCATTAGTAGAATTTTTTTTCTTTTTTTAAAATTTAAATAGGCACACTAAACTATCTTTCAAGGGGTAAAAAGCAGTTCATAAAGAGCTTGAAACAGGCGAATCTATCAATAATGAAAGCACACGTTGTTAAACTAAAACAGACTAAATCAAATCAAATTGAAAGCATGTGAGCAAAAATCAAAGCAATGCAAAAAGTCATAACACAACAAAATAACGATAGAAGAAAAAGTTGCAAAAGTGCAAAAAAGAACTGGAAATCAAGACAACATGAGGTACATTAAGTCAACTACAACACCAAGGCAGTTGGACAAGGGTGTTCTTCCGATAGATCTTTAAGTCAGTAGTTTTGACGGTTAGATGGATCTAGTCGTCTTCTTCAGGTCCAAGCACTCAAAGGAATAGTTAAAAGAAGAAATGACGCAAAATGTGGCCATCCACTCAGTATAGGCTGGTCATGGTGATGCTTCAATTTGCCCATTCGGATAGAAAAGGTGAGCACATATACTATAAAAAAAAGCAAAAGGGTAGTATATTAAAAAAGCTCAGAAAATCTTGCCTCAGCACATTCATAAACAAAATTCAGTAATACATATGGCGGAAGGGAGAATACCATATATTGTGTTCTCTACCCAAATGTGTGTGCTCTGCGTGTAATTGCTTTAAATGTCAGTCTCAAACCACCAGAAAATAGACACATCTAAATGAGTCTATGGAGACAAAGTAAAGAAAATTGGGATAGAACCAATCCCTAGTTCAAAGGAGTGAGTGTGATTGATTGGAGCACTGAGCAGCACGTGATTAGCATTTCAAAACAAGGAAAAAAGCAAACCCACACTCATCCGTCTGTAATACACGGGACAATTCAGTATTCCAGAAACCAATTAGTAGAATACTTGAGTGTGGTCAGGCAAATATGACAATTTTGTTGGAATCCACATTCCTTGAACGGGAAGTTTTCCATTTAGACTGGGAAAAAACATGTATAACAGATGGTAATAGTCGATTGCGTAATTGTTCAAGACAAAAATGAGAATGGCATCCAACAACCAGTGCCATAGGGGCTACAAATGGAACATCAAGCCTGTTTGTAAAACAAACTTTGAATACAGAGTTGTTGAACGTACTACAACTGGGAAGGGGCGGGCAAAACCTTACGATCAGGCAATTGGAGAGAAGAATCTACTCGTAAAAGTTATGTGCTGCAAGTACAGGAGAAATGCCTGAAGCCATGCTTGGACACGCCTGACGGTGCATAGCTGGAAAAAGCAGCCGTTTTAACGGGAGCCCAAATTAATAAAACCCAGAATTATATCGAACCGTATGTATGTTAGCCGTGTTACAAGTAACACGTTCTCTCGCAAGTGGAGCACAAAAAAAAAAGAGAAAGTAACTCCAAGTAAGACTTACTTGAAGCCGAACCTCACCCGGCGTGAAGAATGTCCATCGGTACACAAGCTGAAGGGTATCATCTGAGACCATTGGGCGCTTAAGTAGCCGGAAGAGGCAGGCATACTGATGTGCATGGCGTTCACATAATAAAGCCTCTGGGTTCAAACGACACTGAACCAGGTGTCCCTGCTTGTTGACTCGCAATGAAGCGTCTAAGCACTAACCCTAAAACAAAAGGCAGGGACACTTGCACCACGTGTAATGCTCGTGGGGAGCCATATAACTATAAAGACTGGATGTCTGTCCACTGTGTAGTCACCAGGGGAAACGCTGAAACAAGAACAAATGACTAAGAATGCATATCACCTTGCCGTAAATGTTCAAAGGAAAAGATTGCATGAAACTGGAATGCTGGATAACAGATGAATGCACACAGGGTGGCTAGATGAATTGCACTGCCATGTCTTAACAACATGGCGAGACCGTGCAACACAGGCATTGAAGGAATAGACAGACCTCTCCAGTGGTCGAAGTGTAAGAAAAGAGATAACGATTTACGAAGGTAAATACCGGAAATAGTGGCATGATGGTAAAAGCATCTAGTGCTAGTCAGCTGGAGTGCACCAAATGGGTGGATGGCACACAAAATGACCGCAACCATCTGCACTGTAGATGGATTGACATCTAGGTCTAGTCCCCAAGTCTGGATAACAGACAGGGGCTAGGCTAGTAGTGAACTCCAATGTACCATTATACACAAGTCAACCATTCTTCTTGTTGATTGTGTCCGTTGTGTTGTACATCCACCATTGCTCGTGTTGGGATCATTTACTAGCAGTCGAGTGGGAATCAACGCCCTTCACTATATCAAGGGCCCACCATTTAAGGTCATCGCAACTGTGATTTTTTTCAACAAAATGGGGAACCAAGGGAGAAGACATACTTTTGGTCCTTATCTTAAACTTGTGCTCTGTTATCCAAGATTTGACCGACCTAGAGGTTTTGCCTATATAAGGCTTGGAGCAAGGGCCGATGATGACATAAATAACATTCTTAGAGTTACAGATTGTGTGGTCTTTGAGAGTCCATGATCTCATATTGATGGAGACAGTGCTGAATGCTAACGTTGATCCACATTGACAACAATATCCGCAAGAGAAATGACCACAGACCACCTCAAAGGCCAGGAATGGTCTTCTGGCCTTTGTTCACTCTAGCTCTATCTGCTCTAGAGAGCAGCTCTTGAAGTGTTTGCCTTTTTTGAAAGCATGGATGGGATACTCAGGAGTGGGGTTGTTTAATTGCAGCAGCGGCCAGTGTTTGCATTCTTTTTGATTGCACAGTGGTGAGTGCTGAAAGTCATAGCACAGACGATCCGCGAGTTGGACAAATTCTGCTTGTTGTTTTTGGCAAGTAGTATTTCTCGATGTTGGTTCTTGGCCCACTTGCAGGACTGTCTAAGTACATGAGGCGGATAACCTTGGTGGAGTAATCTATCCTATATTATATCAGCTTGAGTTGAAAAGTCTTCCTTGTTGGTGCAATTCCATCTGGCCCTCAAAAATTGGCTATATGGGGTGCTGACACATAGAGACTGAGGGTGGAAGCTATCAAAATGGAGAATCATGTTCATATCAGTTTCTTTGCGGTATAGATCTACCACATTTATACCATCCCTGGTCTTGACTACAAGGTCCAAAAATGGTATAGATAGATTATTGGCAGACATGGTAAACCGCAAGTTGGTATTCAAGGTATTGATCCATGCCGCAAAGTCCTAGTGATTGCCTTTGTAATATCATCAATATACCTTTTGTAAAATATGATGGAATGTTTGAAAGGGTTCAAATCGTCCAAAACTCCATAAATTCAATAAGGAATTCACTAGGGATTAACTGTGGGTGGCTCCGGGTGTTGAGAAAATCGTTCATAATGGGAATAGATTTAAGCTGAGGAAGGTTTGAATACTACGATTCCTCATCAAGGGTGATAAACAGATTGGAAACAGGATTGACTGGTAAACCCTCAAGATGGACTTTAGCATCCGTAGTATCTGCTAGATAAGTAGGAGTACTGGCTGCTCAAGGTTTAAGAAAAAAGTCAGGACTTTCTTTTTCTCCTCCACCTTCCATATCCCCTCCCTTGCTAATGTCCCCCTGCCACTGTGACTGATGCATGTCCCCTTTTGCGCCTTACAGGGGCCAGGCCTTCCTCATCCAGTCAACCCCAGCACCTTATAACCAGCAATTGTCTTCGGACACCCTACACAACAAGCATGTTTCTGGTCTTCCCAGTCCTCACACATGATCGCTACCTCTTTTTCCCCATGCACATGCCCACCTAGGCTCCCCTCAGCACTTTCCCACACCCTGGGACACAGCCTTCTGGCACTTCTCCCCTTCACCCCCTTCCTTCATCCTTGCCCGTCCTCCCTGACCTGCCCCCCCTGCACTTATTGTCACTGCACTTGCATGTTCTGAATGTCATAAGGCCTAGTAGGACCATTATTATTGTTGTTATTCTCCCCTGTAGGCCCCCCTTTTCTTGTCTTTAGTTGCCTTGAAACACTTGTGTATAGGCACCATACAAATGCCCAATAAAATAGCAAATAAAATAAATATTTTAAGAGGATTGGCTTAGGACCATTAGTAACGCTAGGTCCGATAAATTATAAGCTTATCGATTCTGGATACACTGTTGGGCTCTTTGCCATTATATTTAAAGACATTTCCGAATGCCTACTGGCAGAATCAATGTTTCCATTATAGATTAAATCCCCTGTCTACAGGAGAGATGTTTCAAATACGTTCCAACTCCCAAAGTTATGAAGTGGGTAACTGTAGTATTTGTCATCAGGATGGTACAGTTCAAACAAGAGAGCTTATATCATTTCAGTATCCGCCTCTACAGATTTAAAGGCTCATTTTATTTGGAAAACATGTTCATAATGGATTTCTTTTAAATAGCTTGGAATTTTATGAGAGATTATCGAATGACGAAAAGATACCATTAACAATTGCTTTTGTGAACATGGAAAGTCATGCCGAGCTGTTAAACAGAAAAGGTGAAAGGTTCCTCTACATGCTCATTTTCTGTATACATTTTAAAAGGAATGGTTGATTGGACTGTTTTATCAAATGAACAGTTGTTTGTGTGTTATGTTTTATTGTGTTATGTGACTTCTAGGGTATAATGGACATTTTACCTGTTGATGATTTGTGGACTTTGTTTTGTGGTGTGTACTGATTTAATTATATTTAATTTGTTTATAAAAGGTTAGATTGTACCATCAATATCACACACCAATATAATAATAATACATTCACATCATTTTCATAACCAATGTCTCTGATGTATTTTATCAAAGATAGACATGTTTTTCCTAACAAGACCTTATATCTCGTATGACTAGAAATGTTCATGCATTTGACAGGTAGCCTTGTTCACCTTGATTTCTGGTTATGTTCATTACATCAGTTCGACACTGATTCATGTACACAGCCATATACCGCAATTGGCAAGATTTACAATGATAGAAAGATCATTTACTTTATGCTACATGCAACCTCGATGTTTCACAATGTCTCTTATATAAAGTTAAATTTGCTTTGCATTCTGACAGTACATTTCCATCGCTACTAGATTGTGAACATGGAGTATCTTGATCTTATTGTTAAGATGGATTTTTGAACTCTGTCTTGGAGGGGCAGAGGTTCAGAAGGCCAACCCAGTTTCTTGGAACAGGGTAACCTCTGGACAAGCCAGACCAATCAAGGTAGCGATGGCGGCGGTCAAGACTAGGTCTCAAGAGGGGTGAGGGTGACTGAAAGCCCGCAATGAGCACACAAAGCAAGGACGCTTACAAATTACTCCAGACAGGTGTTATATTAAAAATATAGACACATTTATTACAATGCCTTTGTAACATCGACCATAGTAAAGAATCACAGTAAAACTCCAATAAACCAACACATCACAAGCAATACAATATATATACAAGACCGAGGGGTCTAAAGAGTTAGAAGCACGAAATATGCAGACCACCTATATGGGGAGGAAAACAGGCAGTGCAAGTAATCGTTAGACCCAGTTCGACATCAGAGGCCACCTAACTAGAAGGAAGTCCGAGCCCTACGAAGAGCGGAGCCTTGTGATCAAAAGTACCTACATACGCGGGTGCCAACAGGAAAAGGAGAGTCTCTTCAGGGAGATCAGGCAGTTCAGAGAGGTGAACAAAACGATGATGAACAGTTCCCCACTACTCAAGCGCGGCCTCCACTTGTGGGCAGAAGCAGGGCGTGAGTGCGGAAAAGGTCTGCTGTTTACGACAGCGGTGGAGAGCCATAGGCTCCTGCAGGAGGGCGACCAGTTAGGGTATTGACTACTCACTGGTCCCCGATGCAGGCAGACCCAGGCTTCTCCAGTTCCGTTTCTGTACTGGCAGGTTCAGATGCGATCAGCATGATGTCTGGACGCTGTGTAGATTCCGCGACAGCAGGAGTCAGGGTCAAGGGTGTCCCAAATGCAGCAAACACGCACAGGGTTGTTACCACAGCAGGGCAACTTGGCAACCGCATGTATTCCGGTCCCAAAGCACACGTCTCACTTCAGACCTGGGAATGCCAAGTGTACGAATCATGTGAAAGTGCCGAGGACACGGGATTAGCAGTAAGCCAGATGGCAGTGACAGAGCAAGGTTCCTGTGTAGGCTGGTCAGTCCACTGGATGGCCCAGGGACGCTTCCGAAGGCTTACGTACAGGATTTGGTGAAGATGCCGAGAATAGTTGTTCCCACTATTCTAAAGGGTCGAAGCGCCAGAACAGGCCTTCTCGTTCGATTAGAGGCAGAGGGGTCTCATAGGACGACAGCAGTGCAGGGTGCCAAACCTTCAGCGGGTCACCAGCGATTCCTCGACTCAGCTTCTTAGTTGCAGGATACTTGGCTCCTTGTCCTTTGTTCGTGAGAACTCAGGAGATCGACATGGTAGTGGTGTTTCCAACCTCCTCTTATCCAGAGTTCCCTTCGTGCCAAAATGGAGAGGACCCAATGGGAGATCTGCTCACAAAACACTCACACCATACGTGGACCTATCACGGACAACGGGGGTCCCAGGCATTCAAGACACTCTAGACTCCCTGGCACCTAGGATGTGTATTGGGAACAGACATCCCAGCCCACATCCTGGAGGCACACACAAGGCATGTAGAAGCCCGCGAAAGCGTTGTGTTTTGCTGGAAAGTGCATGACCAAATAAGGACTGCCCCGGGTCGGCTCAACCTGGGGGAAGGTGAAGGGGCAAGACGGTCAGCGGACAGGACAAAGAACCTCGTGGCATGGCCATTTTGGAGGCCAGGCAACCCATTTGGGCCAAACGCGGGAAGCGCGGTTAACATGGCAAAAAGGGGTTCAAAACACAAAGAACCGATAGCTGCCACCAGTCCCGTCCGTGACACACTTGCACATTTCATGATAAGTCCAGCGAGAGTTTCTAGGGCCATAGGAAGGACTAGAGACCCAAGAGCGTGGTAATGTAAGTTACGGTGCAGTCTTGTTCATGTTGCTCAAAAGTTTCAACATGAGGAAAGGACTAAGGGAAACAAACTCTCCCGGTACTGACTTTCTTAAGGGCATGTCAGTTTCCCCGTAAGAATGGAGCGAAAGCCCAGAGGAGTGCGGTGGGAGGCTGCACTTCTCCGGCAAAGTCTAGATCAGGGTGTAAAATAACAGCAAAAAGTTTGGGGGTTGCCACATGGAAGGAAAATTACCTACAATTATGAAATCTTTCCTAACACTCATCACTTCCGTTGACTGTTTCGGCAGATCTCTTTATATCTTACTGTATGTATGTGGAATTAGATTTCCTGTGGATTTCCTTTTGGGAATATATAATTTGTATTAGCTTGCATTATGCAGCTATATTAACAACATGCCAGGGCGTATTTTGCGTATGTCATTATGTTGCACTCACTTCCATTCTTTAACGTAACTTGTGATCAGCCCTCTTGGTGCCTACGTGGCGATACCTTTCATTGCTTAACGCATCATAACATGATTTCAAGTGTTAAGCTTCTGAGTTGGTGATTCTATGCTGCTGTTTGCCCTTTTGTGGATGTTCAGTACTTAACTTTCTTGGTTTTAATTTGCAGACTACCTCGTTCTTTGAGTGTTGCTCTCACAACTATATTTGAGTGACTACATATCGATTAGGCAGTAAGTATTTTCTACTGGTAACTTAGCAATACTTAGGTTCTACTTCCGACAATGAATTGCACCATTTGTGTTGCATTATTTATCGGTACTCTCTACCTTTCTTTATTTGATGGGACTCATGAAAATTCTGGTTTCTTGCATTGTGGGGTAAGCCCCCTCTCATACCTACCTTTATCAATCTTTTGTCATGATACATTTGTTTATCTCACTTTATAACTTTTTTTCACTTCACTTTTTTCTTTGCAGACTCTGCATTATTTGTGGTTTAACCTAATTGAAGTGTCTCTCAGTACTACTTGTATTTGACTCATTGGTCTGATTAAGGGGAACAATTGTTTCTGAACTATCCAGGCAAATTGATTCCGATAATCACAGAGATTGATTAAAAACATGTTTTTCATTTACCTTGTTAACTTTGACTGTTACACTATATTGAAATGGATGCATCTCTTTAATCATTGATTGCTCTTCTGATACTGAAGATATATTATATTTTTACTCCTGATGAAGGGAGCACTCCCAAAATGTGTTGAGCTCAGTTTGTTTGATTAAATTGATGTACCAGTCTTACCTAGTATTGTTAAATGTAATTCATGAACACTCTTCACTGAAGATATCATTTACACTTGATAAACTCACTGAATGTCTAAAATATTGGTTGACTCTCCAACAAATAGAGTGTGCAGGGGACGGGAGTACCCACTACTCTTGGACACTGTGGATTGTCTCATGGCCAGCCAGCCTTGCTGACGATAGGAGGAAGTGGTGAAGTGAGGGAGTTCAAAGAGAGAGCTGGTAGCACACATAATAATCTTGTCAAGTGGACAGAATGCATAGTTTAGAAGACCAAAGAGGATGCTGGCACTGTAGTCTACTTTAGAGAGGACAAGAGTGGTTAGGAGATGTTTGGCAGTTTTGAGGGGAAGTAGGTGCCTGATTTTCCTGATACTGTGGAGGTTGAGGCGAGTCACAATTGCAGTTTTGGAAATGAAGGTATAGAATGTATGTGAATGGTTGTAGATGAAATCAAGGTTTCTAGCTGAAGAGGAGTAGGGAAGAGTTTCTGGTGGGAGCTGGATAGGCAGGGGAGGAGAAGAGAGAGAGAATTTGTCAGGAGAGAAAAGTATGTCTGTTTTGGAGGAGTTCAGCATAAGAGAGTATGGGGCTATACACAGTATTTTGTTAAATAGGTCAGTGGAGAGATCAGGAAATGTCAAAATATGTGTCATCTGTGAAGAGTTGGTACAAGAGACCCAAAGGAGGATATAAGTGCCCTGAGAGCAAAAGTGTACAGTGTTAAGAGATGTGAGTTGAGTTTTTCCAGGAAACAGAGCATTGAATTGATGAGGTGCAGGTAGATCTTGATCCAGGCAAATGCTTGATGACTAATCCAAAGCAGATATATTAAGACATTAGGGTGATCGATTGTATCAAGTCGAGGAGAGTTATTATAGAAGATAAGTTAGAATGTTTAGCAGCAATATAGTTGGAGACAGTCGTGAGAACAGTTTCAGTGGAGTGGTAGGAATAGAAAACAGCTTGGGGGTCACAAAGGATGTGCATGTGAAAACATTGGTAAGGTGGTTGATTACAGCTCTTTCCAACACCTTAGGACAGTGAGGAAGAAGTGACACAGGTCGAAAGTTGGTTGTTAGGTTTGTATCAGCACCTTACTTTTTCAAGAAGAGGGATGACCATAACCATTTTGAAAGTAGAGGGAAATTCCTACAATTATTATCATGGAAAACTAGGACCTTTAAATATCAATTTAATGAATCATCTTGTGTGATTAATCTAACCACATGTTAAATAAAAGATGTATGAGTTTGGCTAAGAGAATGTCCAAATTTGGCAGGCATCCTGTGTATCTACAGCCTGCACAAAAGTTCCCATTGTTTGCCCATTTGGTGTTTCATTGCATCCAATGATCAATTATCCACCCTGGCCTTTTAGTTGTAGAATTAGTTTTACAAAATTAAGTTTATTCTGGACAATGTTTTGATTATAAATATATATTAGAATCATTTGTCAACACATTATTTGAATATATTGACCTGCATTGAGGGCATACCATCTTTGTGGCATCTACACTACAAATCACCCAATGTGATAATTGTGGGGAACCTAAACTATAACAGCTGTAAGCATTTCTCATAACCTACTGGAATGTGGGGGATGAGATACCTGAATGCTTATGTGGAAGGTGATTTTGGAGGCATGTCACTTGGCATAGAGCTCTGTCGTCCCCAAGTATAGATTACCAGTTTGTTTCTGCATGAAATTCTTGAGATATGTACAGGTTCTTTTAGTCAAATCAATGGATTCAAGTTATCATTCAATGTTGATTTAAACATTGAACCATTCAAAAACAATACTGATTCACTTTCTCATTTGCCTTCCGTGGTTTAAATCAATCTGGTAATCGATTAACTTTGCAACATACATCAATAAACAAACTTAACAGTTCAACTAGTGCTTTAGTAAATTCATTTAATGAAATGAAGAAAAAAGAGTTCCACAAGCATAATAAGAGCTGCTAATTCAGTTGAGAATAGATTTAGGCATAACAATACAATTCAAACTAAAAATTGTATGCTGTGATGAAAATTGCATCATTTGGCAAATCTTCCTAGTTCACTTGAAACTCATTTAAAGAAAAATTCAAGAACTGGGGTCAGGCTGAGAAATATAGTCTTTCTCAAAATTAAAGTGAACTAATGCTGAAGCTTGTGCTTTCTAAACAGTACCATTTCGTGTGGAATATTATAAATGACAAAGGCCATGCAACTGTGCCTTGTGAAGGAGAGGATATACTGCATTAATATCTTGAGAAAAAAGCATACTATGCAGAACAGCATGACATTATTATTATGATGGTATTTCTTGAGCGCAGACCTAGCTTTGAGAAGCAACAGAGTGCTTTACAGAGGTATACCACAATACAGATATATAACGGAGAGCTTTACAGAAGTATACACAATTACAGATACATAACAGAACATTTTTCAGAGGTAACAACAGAACAGATATACAGCTGGAGGTAGGCTGCAGAGGGCACAGAGGATGGTCAAATTGTACTGGCAGGTGGGTAGCAGAGGGGTGGACAGTGAGTCGAGGGGCGATGTGATGGCCTAGGTGTTGAAGAGGTTGGTCTTGAGTTCTTTTTAGAATTGTAGGAGCGTGGGGGTGAGTCTTATGCTGATGGGTAGGAGGCTCCATAGTCTTCGGGCGTGGGCAGAGAGGGCTTGTTTTCTGGTTCTTTCCTTTTTGCAGTAACGGATTTCAAGTCTGCATGTGTCCTGGCTTCTGGAGGTGCATAGTTTATTATTTCTAATTTTATCTTTATGGCCGACCCCCTACTTTGGGCCGTCTATACTATACACACGTTCCAGGATATAATAACCAGAGGTATTGTACTGCTTTCTTGGAAAATATCACATGAAATTTCAATTTTTAAGAGAGGGACAGACTCAATCCGGATAATTCTCGACCTATTTCTTGGCTCAATGTGAGCAGGAATTTATTTTCTGTCTTCCTTCTTATACAGTTGGGGTTTTGGGTGGCTAAAAGTGTACCTAGTGATAGATGTCAATAAGACTTCTGTAAAGCAATAGGGACTCAACTGAATGACTTCCTATTATTTTTACTTCAGCCAAAATTCTAAGGTTAAAAAATATTGCCTCAATTGATCTTTCTGCAGCTTTTGATAGAGTAAACAGATCCACGTTGCAGACAACATTGCAAGTGTATGACATTCCAGCTAATTTATTAGATGTACTAATTCAGTTACACACACATATGGCAATTCAAGTTAGATTAGAAGGTCGTGGCAACTTGTCAGAACCAGTGAAGACTTTCAGGAGGATGCATCAGGGTTGTGTCTTTGCCCCAGTCCTCTTTAATCTCTATATTTTGGACATTGGTGATTCCCTTATCGAATATGTGGCTTACTCACCTCGCCTAGTAACAACATCACTACATTGGTTGTGATATGCAGATGACCTGTTGATCATGGATCAAATTGTTTATTAATGAAGTCTAACAAATCAAAAGGTGATATGTTTTTCTAATAAATGAATCACCAGTACAATTCAACCAGTGTTCCAATAATTAACGAATTGAGGTAGTAGAGCTATTTATTTATCTAGGATTTGTATTGTACAACAGTCTTTCCATTTGCTTGAATGTGGGTAGGACACACTCTAGAGCAATATTTGCCATTTCGGATTTGGAAAATGCATTCATAATATGGTTGCTATTGGCTCCTACCGGTTATTACATTTTAAAAGGCCAAAGTGGTGCCTTCAGCTCATACAAAGCTGACATTTAACACATCAAAAACGACTTGCTTTGGTCTAGATTGGAAGGCATGATTTGGGCTGAATGCTCTTTATCTTCCTAAATATGTAACCATTTCTATTCTAAGATTTGAACAACTGTAGGAAAATTGCTATTTAAAAGAACATTATGGATCCTTCCAATATCACACTGTTGAGGAACTTAGAAATCGGGTTATTAATAACTCATGTTGTGAGTTAAATAACTGGGTAACTAGCAGTATGAAGCTACAAACTGCTTCAAATCAGTTGCTAGATACTTTATTGTCTATACCTCAATTATTGAAAGATGAATAATGGAACTTAGATTAATGTTTCTGAAATGATGCTGCTCCCAGCCTTCTTGGGTTGACTTGACAGGTGTATTACATGCTTCTTAGGTATCTTTACAGGCAGTCAATCAAGTTACTTTCATGTTACATAAAGGACATTAAACACTGGTGGCCCATCACCCAGGCAGAGGGCTAACCAACTGACCCGGCTAGAACCTTCACCCATACACATTCCAAATTTCAGCCATAAACACCCCACATGACTTGATTTATCCGCAAAATTCGATTATTTCAAGATGGCCGATGTATTTTCTTCGGCCTAGTAGCAGAGAGCTAACAGCCTGCAACCATCGTCATTCCTGATTGGTTGTCCCACGACCGTTTGTCCACACGACCGAAAATGGAGGCGGAAGCCACATCTCCAAGGGCCGCATACTAAGGGCCCTGTCTGCAGCTGTCCGCAGATGGCCGCACCATCCATCCTGCAGGGTACACTATCGGCATAGTAAGTACCCACAACGATTTCTCTGATGCGTTCCACCAAGTGCATCACCCGTGCCCAACATGTACGCACTACGATACGCCCTCATGCTCAATAGCAGTAAACTCCTTATAAGTCTGCCTTTGAGCCAGACTATCCATATATAACTATGATTGACTCGATTCTTGCCGCTCACCAGCTGCACAAAGTTATATGCACTTTTGTCTGATCCACCGCAACGGCTTAGGGGTTATAGTGTACGTATACTGCAGACTAACTTAGTTGTAGCCACACCCCAGGTGCAATATCCTATTTGCTATTCTGCATGACCTGTCTGGTGCCGCTCCTCAGCTGTACTAGTTCACCTGCATTTAATGAACTCATCGCGCAGAATAATACACATGTCCCCTTGTGTACATTTATCGCTTCTACCCCTACAGTATTCCACTCCGCCCTAGATATCTATAATTATGCCTTGGTCCACCACACTTCCCCATACTGAAACAATTTTAGCCTGAAGCTAGATGTACCCCCGACTGTGTGCTGTGCACTCTTCTCCTCAGCCTCACCTTGCTCAATCCTTTTATTCATTAGAGCCCAGGCATTCTAATGCTTGTGCTTTTGAACTGCTGCCTCTTAGGTTAACTGCTAAAGTCGAATCTAGATGTGTTCTTATCTGTTCATTTGAACTGCTGCCTCTTAGGTTAATTGCTAAAGTCGAATTTAGATGTGTTTTTATCTGTGCATTTGAACTGCTGCCTCTTAGGTTAATTGCTAAAGTCGAATCTAGATGTGTTTTTATCTGTGCATCTGAATTACTGCCTCCAAGCCCCATTGCAAAAACCGTATCTTGATGTGTCTTTATTGGTGCATTAGAACTGCTGCCTTTTAGTTAATTGCGAAAGTGTTCTTATCTGTGCATTTGAATTGCTGCCACCCAGGCCCCATTGCCAAAATTGAGCTTAGGTGATCTACGGTCTGTATGCTATCTTCCAGTAGCCACATTACACTATTCTATCCTGTACACGCATACAATGCATCTCCCACTACTTTACACTGCTCTACTTAGACCTTCATTATATATTATGAGTTTACAATATTCTACCATGCTACCAAATTCTCCTCCACTTGCGCCAATGCCAAATCTCTACAAACCAACTGACATGATCACCACACCCTGCACTGTTCCACAAAGGAACCTTAAATTACGTGCAAGACTCCCAAGGCTCTATGACCCTTTAACCAAATCACTGCTTAGCAATGATAGGTCTAACCCTGGCCACACCAGCCACTCTCAACATCCTCTTCAACTCAATTAGCCGACATATTGTACAATGAAGATTTAGACTTCTTAGCCATCACTGAATCCTGGCTTCACCCAGCAGCTGGTCCTGCAATTATGTTAGCCCTACCAGACGACTATACCCTACTAAGACTTGACCGAATCACATCTCGAGGTATAGGTCTTGCTATAATAGCTAAAACTAAGCTTACTTTGAAAATCTCTCCACCCCTTGTTAGGGAGAATTCTCTGTTTAGGCTGAATTTCCTAACCTAGTGAGTCCTAAAGCAGCTTTGCTGGATTTTTGGGGTTTATTTTTTTTCTCCTGCCAAGAGTGAGACTCTTTTACCCTCACTCTTGGGCATGATTTGAGTGTGTTTCTTTGAATCTAGATGTGTTTAATGGGCTATGGGGTCTTTTACCCCATAGGGCTTCATGTGTTTTTGTGATGTATGTTACACAGCACCCTCAGTGCAGTGACACAGGGGTGTCATAGTGACCCCCCAGTATAGACTCCATACCCTGGGACTGACTACTGTCTCCCAGGGCATGTAAAGTCACCATTGACTTTACTAGTCTTAAATTCTGAACAGAACCAGTACAAACCATCATATTGTGGACGTACTGGCTGGGGCAATTCAATTGCACCAGGGGCTGTTAGTCGAGGGGGCACGTCTCCGTCCCCCCTGATCGAGTTTTGGCTAGTGGCAGTGGATACTACTTTTTATATTCAACCGCAAATATTTTCCTATGGGATTTCCCATTGTTTTAGGCTACTACCTTTATTTAATTATTTACGGTAGCCTCGAACATACCGCCGGTTTATTTAATTAATATTAATTCTCCGGTTGGTATTTTTTGCCAAAACTTGATTCTAAAATGGCGTTTGTGTTCTCTTCTGTGACTCCAACCCAAGTCGAGCCCTTTGTTCCACTTTTTGGCGGGCTTCTCCACAGAAGCCCTCCAAAGTGGTGCCACTATGTCTGGGGTACTTAGTCCAGGGTGCCTAAATCCCCCTCCACCCTTCCTGAGTTGCCTAGGCAACTCAAGTCGCACTCCGTCCTGATTGGCCCAAGCGGTGAGCCGGCCGGCTCACAACTTAGCCTGTTTGAGTGACAGCTAGGCTGAGTGAATGGGGGTTTGCTGCATAAAAGCAGGGCTTTGGGGACTGGAACTTCAGAAGTCGCCACAGGACCTAAGAATCCGACGAGGGAGAAGCTGAGCCGACCTGCCATGACACCACTACCGGTGGAGCCCTGCTGGACCGTCTCACCACTTTTTCCCAACGACAGAGGAGATCTCCCGCCGGAGAGTCTTCTTCCTTTAACTGGTGGGGATAACCAGTTTCACCGTCTTTTCGCTTTCCTGACGTATCTCGTGGCCGCCTTGCCCGTGCCAAGCACCCCGGCAACCGGGATACCACGTTTTACCACGACCGTGAGACAAAGGTACCACCTTTAACCGGAAAACTCTGCGGCTGGTTTCTGCCCTGGTAGTGCAACGACCTTCATCTTTCCTCCAAGTCGAGATCTTCTCTTACCCTGGACGACGACGCAACTTGCACCCACTACCAGGAACAACTGCCACCGCTGGAGGATCCTTCCCACTTAAGGTACTGTGTCCCGCCTGGCTTCCCTTGCTACCGACTGTACGGGGTAGATTTAGCCCCCAGCTTTCGAACCTGGGTTAGCCTGGGACACCTTGGCTAAACTTTTCTAAGCCTCTCTAAATGCTTTTCTGAACCCTCTGCAAGACTTTCTAAGCCTAGTGTAACTGTGTGATCTTGGGCGCATTTGTGCTCTGCTCTCTCTAAGAGTGGGCCCAGCCTTTGGACTTTGACTCACCAGTACCTTTTTGGTCTCTGCCTTGCTAACAGTGTTCTTGAATCATAGAGTGGTGTACCTCTTCATATTCTGTTTTTTTCCCTCCCCTTTTTCACAAACTTATTAGAGTGCAATCTAGTTAAGCGCTCACCTCTGTATGAAAATAAGTGGTGTTTTACTGTGATTTTCTAATAGGGAAAAAGGGGTGTATATATCATAATAGTAACTGTGTTTAGAATATTTTTACAATAAGAGTGCTTGAGTGTTTTAACTGTGTGTTTTTAAATAAATAATTATATACTTTGATACCAAAGCTCTGGTCAGTGTTTGCTTGTATTATTGTATCTGGGTGCCTATTGAGTATACTTTGCATACTGCCCAACTCTTCTTGAGGGAAGTCTGACTGCTCAGCCACAGCTACCAGGTAAATCTGGGTGGTACAGACTGCTACCAAGTGGGTTTACTGCCAACACCTGTAGTCTTAAATCTTTTGCAGTGGTCCCTAAGGGAACTGCACAGGTTTCTGCCTAACACCCCTCAATTTAGGATCTTGTGAATCCCTAACCGCAAAGTTAACGCTATCTAATACACAGTCTATATCTATCCACCTCATTTACTGACCTCCAGGCCCTCTAGGATTCTTTGAGGAAGACCTTACTAACATCATATCAAATAATCTTAAGAACTTGTCCCAAAGTATCATACTAAGAGACTTTAACCTTGGTCTTAGTGACCCTTCAGATGCCGATGCCACACTAATTAACAACACCTTAGAGGAATTAGGCTTTACCCAGAAGATCACAGTTCCCACTCACATTAAAGGCAGAACTCTTGACTGGCTAGCTGTGCATAATTGCCCAATCCTAGTCTCATCTATATTGCCACAGCCATAGACTGACCACTACTTCATCATGTTCTCATTAGAGGCATTACCAGCACAAGCTGATAGCATAGCTCCAGCTGTCCAGACCAGAAATACAAGAGATATTACTTCTGAAAACCTCATCCCCTTGATCCTACCGACTTTGAACACCATTCCGGACAACACAGACCCCTTCACTATGGTAGACTTGTATAACATGTCAACACTTGGTTCTCCCCACATCTTAAGGCCATCAGACAAGAGAAACGACGCTGTGAAAAAATCTGGAGATCACATCCTTCAGAAAACAACAAGAAAAACCTGAGTATACTAGCCACCCAGTATAAAAAAGAAATTATCCTGGCCAAACAAACTTCCTATAACTCCGGAATCTCGCTTGCCAAATCTAATACCAAAGAGCTCTTTGAAATTCTGAAAGAGGTAGAAACCCCTGTACAAATGCCTGACTCCTGCCTTAAGGATAAAAATTGGTGCACGAGCATACAAAATGCCCTAGCTAATAAAATTACTTCTCTGCAGTCCAAGATAAGCAACAAAAGAGATTCCCTTCTCTCTACTAGTAAAGCGAGTATCACCAGCTCTATAATGGGACAATCCACTCGGCGGCCCCCCTGCTCCCATTCCTCAGTTCAATTTCCGTAAAATCTCCACCAAAGAGGTGGAAAAGGTCATTCTCACTCTCAAACCCTCAAATTGCCATGGGGATTTATGCCCTGCACAATTGATAAAGGATGAGGCTCATGAACATGCACCATTTATCTACTAAACTAATAAATGCTTCCTTCACTTCAAGTACCATATCCAACAACCTGAAACAAGCCTGGGTCCTCCCCCTCCTCAAAAAACCTAATCTAGATCCCTTGATCCCACTAACTACCGCCCTATTACCACAGTACCATTCCTACTTAAAATACTGGATAAAATAGCGTACCAACAAATCCAACATTACCTTGAACACTTCCACATCCTAGGAGTCCGACAGTCTGGCTTCAGGCCGCAACATGGAACCGACACTGCACTATTAGACCTTAAGGCACAAATAGATGAGCTGAGAGACGAGGGCAAAACCGCATTATTGTTAATTCTTGATCTCTCAGCCACTTTTGACTTGGTTGACCATGAGATACTCTGCAACCATCTTCAATCGGCAGCCCACTTTTCTCAAGAGGCAACCGACTGGATCCAATCCTTTCTTAACAACCGTACTATGAGAGTCTTCTCCCCTCTAGCAGCTGCTGATCCAACGGCCATTACCTGTGGCGTACCTCAGGGCTCCTGTGTCTCTCCCACCTTGTACAATATTTTTACAAAGCCCCTTTTCGATGATCTAGATGGCCTGGGTATCGCCTACACTAACTATGCTGATGATACTCAGATCCTCGTCCCGCTCATGGGGGACTACGATAAGGATTTGGCCTGTGTAAATAAAGTGCACCTCATCATCCAGGCATGGATGGCTTCACACGGTCTATGCCTGAATGGTGACAAAGCAGAACTTCCCATTCTAGGCACTTCTTCCAACCTTAACAAATTAGGCCTAAAATACTCCTCCATTGTAATTGACAATAACAAGATCACCGTAGCCAACGAGGTCAAAACTCTTGGCTTCTACCTAGACTCCACACTCACCTTCTCAAAACAAGTTAACGTTATGGCATCCGCCACATCGTACACTTGCAAACTTATTAGAGCAGCTAAACCTTTCCTCTCAACTTCCAACTGCATTACCCTAGCCAGAGCTTTAATCGTGTCCAAGTTGGACTACTGTAATGCCTTATACATAGGTTGCAACAAATATATTACTAATAACATTCAAATCCTACAAAATAATGCTTTAAAAGCTGCCCTAAGCATCCCGAAGAAAGCCCATATTTCGGAGACCAGAAGCTCTGTTAACTGGCTATCAACTAAAGACACAATCTTCCTCAAATCCGTCTCCCTGACGCATAAGTGCCTCCACCAGGCAGCCCCTCAATACTTGATAACTACATTCACCAGACCAACATCCTTCCGCCCTTCTAGAAAGACCAACTCCAATCTCCTCCTAGTGCCCAGATTCCAACGCACAATGTCTGGGGGGAATAGCTTTCCTGTCAAAGCTGCACAATTCTGGAACTCCTTACCACCACCATTTAGAGATGACCTCCCGTACTTACATTTTAGATCCAAGACTATCCATTGGCTTAAGGAACATGATACATAATATCCTTCCTTGCTGTGCTGCACTATAACAATTGTGTACATTAATGTTCATCTTCTGCCTCTCTTAGAGATAACATACTATATAACCTGTAATGTTGTACATCTTGTGTGCTGCCTGATCGTCTCTCATTGTTCTTGTTTTCTCCAGCAATGTAACCTCAGCTGGACCCCAACTTTTGCTGTTATGTAACTAAGCTTTACAATCCTCTTGCTGCCTCTGCACCTTGCTACCCTTGGGTTAGGAGCGCACTATAAATAAATACAAATACAAATACAAATGACATCACAACATTCCTTCTGCAAAGCCAAGCCAAACACAACACATCTCCTCCCTTTACATTGGCACATCACACACAACAAAGCGCTACACAAGGCACCTCCCATCTTTCCATCGACCGGCAACAACACAAGACGCCACACAACACACCTCCACACACACCAACATATACCATCCCACCAACTCGCATGACCAGGACAAACATACAGCATGTCCTTTAACACTCTGCCACCCACAGCATTCCTGATGCACTGGCCAGTCACACCGGGACCATCAAACAACATCACTGGCATACTCTGAACCATGAAAGGTGAAGCGAGTCATCGATGAGCACACAGTGCAGCTAAACACAAATGCCTGTGTGCACGAAAACAGAATAGACGTGGCACATAACCACAAGATCGAAGAACATGTGTGACCCAGCATGGCCATCACCGCAGACATGCCCTCAACAAAACCATAGGAGGTGCTACCCCCGACACACATAACTCATTAAACTAAGCGTGACCACCATTGCAGTCACACCCCGAGCAACAATAGCTATAAACCATACATGACAATCATCACAGTCACACCGTGTCTAACTGGGGGTGCTACCACCGAGAAATAATAGCTATTGACCCTGCATGACCACTACTACAGTCAAACCCTCACTGAATTGGTAGTGCTACCACCAGAAGCATACGTAGCTCAACCATGCATGACCCGTACCACAGTCATGCCCACACTGAACTGGTGGCGCTACCACCACAAACAAGCATACGTTGCTTCACCATGTGCCAATCCTACCACAATCACGCCATACTATACTGGAGGCACTACCCCCAGACAACACACTATGTGGCATTACTTCCCAAATACCCTGGTGGCATACACATCCACATCATACTAAAAACAGGACTGAAGGCGCTACCCCCAGTAACCCCATTTGAGAGGCAAATCACGCTACCTGGCATTCTCACACCATCAGCAAAACCATACTTACACATTTAGTATAAGATTTCAAACCATACTTACACATTTGATATAAGCTTAACCCAAGCTCACCAAAATGATAGGAGGCGCTACCTCCACATTAACCTTGAGCATAACCACACTCATCCATACTGGCACTGAAGGCGCTACACCCAACGCAGCTACAAACATTTGTGGAATGTCATATACACAACCGATAACATGAAGCCCAGACCAAACTTAAAGTCCATGTTGCGGTTAAGCGACCTAGCCTCGGAAAATCCAACAAAAAGAAGTTATTTCTAGACACCATCCTAATATAAATTTGGAGCATCCCACATTCCACCTTAAAGTCTATGTCGCAACTAAACGACCTGCAAGCTGAAAATCCTCAAAAAATGAATTCTTTAACTTTAATTCTTTACTTCAAACATCCCCACATCAACCAACACACACATCCAGCTGAATCCATACATCCAAATAAAACACACGTAAACCAACCATCTTGCACATCCCGATACACAAATGCTAAAAGTCCATGTCAGCTCCCGTGACCATAAGCTGCAAAACCTCAAAATAGTTAAGTCTAAACCCACACCACATCCAAACCATATCCATTACAACCACACACAGAACGCCAGTTACAAGACTGACATCCATCGATGTGAATCACAGAATAAAATACACCATAACACGTAAAAAGGATACTCTAGGATAGCACAAAACAGATTTGCTTCCCTCCAATTCGTAGAACGAGGAACCACTTTAACCATTTTTACCCAGTTCCAAACTACAAGGATCTGTCCCACGCTGTATCAAGGAATCATTATGTCATATGCCAATGCAAACCAGTTCTTTTAAATTCACCACCCATCATAGTCGCTCACGTTTCCAGTCCTGTTCGTTGGTGCCATAGCACACAGCATCACAGTCGCTCCCCAGACACGGGACAAAAATGTCATTTTTAAAAAAAACACTGCCACCACTGCCACCAGAAATCACAATGCTTAGACGATAGCTACCTCCATCGGATGCGTCATGCCATCTGGATTGAAACCTTCCCCCACTCACACGGCACTATGCTGCCAGAAAAAGTATCCCCTGACTGTTTCCTGGGCATGCTATACCACATTATGTGGTCCTTTACTCGGATTCTCCTTCCAACCATCCAAAGCAACACGATATCCATGACAAACTAACCCACTCAGGAGAATGTATATGCCGGTGCACTGGAATCGGCTCAGCATTCTATGCAATAGCCAACTCCCCCTGCTGGAACCTGACGTCACCATTCCAGGAGCTGCAACTAAACACGCCTGAGCTCCATCTGGCTAACCAGTGCTCCGGCTCCCCAACAGTCAAAAACTGCTGTTTTTCCAAGTGTATCTCTGTATCTTGCCATCCAAATTTGTTTGCTTGTGCCGTTACTTGTCTGCTCGTATATTAACTGCATGACCCTCTAAGTCATCACTTGAGCAGTCCACAGCATACTCAAATCTGCCACAGCTGAGAGGAATTTAAGCTAATAGCCACTGCTATACAAACATGTACACAGCTTTCCCTTCCTGGTTACGGGCATAGGCTCCCTTTTCCAAAGGCTTCCCTCCTTGGGCTCATAAGAAACTTCCACTCTCAACTGGACTCGACTCTAGGTCCATTACTAGGACAGCCCATCCTTCCTGTTAGGGACTCTCTTCCTCCCCCTTTTTACTCCCTGGGTGATGGGTCTTACTTGGTTTGGGGGCAGTGCTGTCCTTTCTCCTTCTCCTGCACCCCCCGCAGCAGGTTTAGCAGCTTTCCATACAGTTTCATGCATAGATTGTATGTTTGTTTTATTACTTGTATTGCGCACAAGACCCAGGGGTAAGTGGTGCATTTTATATGACAAATTACAGCTTAGTTACAAGAGCACATGGCAAATAGAGAAACAAGAAATATACACAAATATACAACAGGCAAAAATGTTGATACATGTATTTACAGTCCTAATCAGACAGGCAGAAACTGCTAGGAAGTAGGTGTGTGCAAAGTACAAAAGGTGGAGGGACGTGCGGGATAGGTCCAGTCAATGGGTGGTCTATTGTTTGTCTGCGTCTATGATCCACCTTGTGAGGTTATGTCGGAAAGTGCGGTATGGTTGATCTGTCCTCAGGGTGGATGGTAGGGAGTTCAAAGGTTGAGCTGCTTTCACCTGAAAGCTACAGCCACCGACTGTAGATAGTTTAAATCTAGGTGTAGAAATGTTGTTGGTGTTAGCAGATCTGGTGAGTCTTGTTGGTTTTGTTCTCATGAATCTTGCAGAAAGGTAACGTGGTGCGGCATTGTTTAGGCATTTGTGGACAAGTGAGGCTACTTTAAGCTGGATTTTCTCCTGAGTAGAAAGCCAGTTATTGGCTCTTCTGAGTTTGGTGATGTGGGCTCTCCTGGGAATACCTAGTGCTGCTCTAAGCGCGTTGTTCTGCAAGATTTGAATTATTTTGATAACTTCCTTATTGACCCCAATGTAGAGCGAATTGCAGTAGTCCAACTTTGATAACACAAGCGCTCTCACAAGTGTGATGCAGCTGTTGTTCGATAGGAAGGGTTTGCCTGCTCTTATCAATTTACAGGTGTAGGCGGTTGCAGAAGCCATTGCATTGACCTATTTGTTGAAAGAGAGGGTGGAGTCCAGGTAGAATCCCAGAGTTTTTACCGCGTTGGTGGTTGTGATTTGGTTATTATCAATGTTAAAAGAGGAGTAGTTGGGGCCCAGCTTTTTGAGGGTAGAGGGTGTGCCAAGGATAATGATTTCAGTTTTGTCATCATTCAGGCATAGTCCATGAGTGGCCATCCATGCCTGGATGATGAGATACGCCCTGTTTACCAAGGCCAAATCCTTATCGTAATCACCAGTAAGTGGTAGGAGAATCTGAGTATCATCTGCATAATTAGTGAAGGTGATACCAAGAAGGTCCATATCATAATAAAGGGGCTTTGTGAAGATGTTGTAGAGTGTAGGAGAAATGCAGGATCCCTGGGGCATGCCGCATGTGATGGGGATGGAGTCTGCTGCTGCAGTGGTGGAGAAGACTCTCATGGTCCTATTGTTGAGGAAAGATTGGATCCAATCTGTGGCTTCTTCAGAGAAGTGCGCGGCCATATCCAGATGCCTACAAAGGACCTTGTGGTCAACAAGGTCGAATGCAGCTGATAAGTCCAGAAGGAGGAGTAAGGCTGGTTTGCCTTGATCCCTTAGCTCATCAATTTGCGCCTTTAAGTCTAAGAGGGCTGTTTCGGTCCCGTGCTGAGGACGGAAGCCAGACTGACGTCCTCCTAGCAAGTTGTTAGTTTCAAGGTGTTTCTGAATTTGTGAATACGCCACTTTATCTATGATTTTTAGGAGGAATGGCACAGTGGTGATTGGGCAGTAATTCATTGGTATGGCAGGGTCTAGCGTCTGTTTTTTAAGCAGTGGGAGTAGCCAGGATTCTTTTAGGTTACTAGGTATAGACCCTGTTGCGAATGAGGCGTTAATGAGTTTTGAGATAAAGGGAGTCAGGTCTCTAGCTGCGTCCTTTATCAGTTGGGCCGGACATTGATCCCCCTGGCAGTTTGATGATTTGAGTGACAGTATGATTTTTTCAGTCTCAATAATAGTTACTTTAGGGAACTTGAAGCAAGGATTGTCGATGTTATTTTTGGGAGGGGTGATAGTTGTTTTGGGCTTAGTATCCAGACTAAGTGAGGATTTTTTCTTGGCAATTTTGGATTGGAGAGTTGTCACTTTGTTGGCTAGGGCTTGCTGAATATTGGTGCACCATATTTTATCTTTGACACAGTTCTCTGGCACTGGGATGGGAGATTATATTTCCTTTAGGATGATGAAGAGTTCCTTCATACTAGAGTTGGCTTGGGCTATTCTAGAGTTGTAGGTTTCCCGTTTAGCCGACAGTATTTCCTTTTTGTAGAGGGTAGATATGTCTCTCAGAGTGCTTTTATTTTCTTCGGTGGGTTGTAGTTTCCATGCGACCTCACATTGTCTTTTTTTAGTGCAAAGAGTTTTTAGGTGGGGGATGTACCAGGAATTGAGGTGGGCTTTGGGTTTGCTTTGTCTCAATTTAAGTGGTGCAATTAAGTCCAGAGCAGAGGACATCATTTGGTTGTACTCATTCACTAGAATTTCAGGGTGCAAGTTATCTGGTAGTGAATTGAGTGTCGGGAAGATGAGCGGGAGTAGGTTATCTGAGGTGATGTTTTTCTTGGTGTGCAGTCATAATGTCGAAACAATAATGTCGAATTACAAAAATGTCTAAAACATAATGACGAGAAAAAAAATGTTGATTTTTTAAATGTTTTATTTATATGTTTTTTTGGGTTCTGGGGGTAAAAAAGAGGGGTAAAACAAAAATAAAATTACAAAAAGAGGGTTTGTGGGAACCCCCCCATTTTGAACAAAAAGCAACCAAAAAAAGAAATTGAACATTTTTTTTTCAACTTTATTTTTTTAGACATTTTGACTTTCGACATTATGACATTCGACTTTATGACTATAAAACGTTTTTCTTATTCCTTGTTGGGATGGACGGTGCTGGCTGGGCTAAGGTAGGAGTAGGTATCGTCCGTTTCTAGAGCAAATGTTATAAGGTGGTGGTCTGTCCAAATTTGGGGGGAAATCGATAAGATGGAGCCGTTACAGTTGTGGTCTGCCACTCAGTCGAGTATTCTACCTTTGTTGTGGGTAGGGTGAAGTACTCTTTGTGAGAAGCCTAGTTCAGAGAGTAGGTTAGCCACTCTGCTTGCATGTGGGTCATTTTGGTCATTGAAACCCAGGTTAACATCCCCTAACAGGATAACCTGTGATGATTGTTTTAGGTTATGAGATAGAATGGTGGAGATGTCCTCCTGGAAGGCTCCAATAGGGCCTGGAGGTCTGTAAAGAAGGTGGATGGTGAGGGTTTTAGAGTTGTTAATAGCTAATTTAGCGGTTAGGCTTTTGCAAGATTTAGATGGAGCTAGCCTGGTAGATAAGTTAGATTTAACAATAAGGGCTAAGCCGCCTCCACGGGCTTCGCTTCTGTCTGATCTTAGGATGGTGTAACCATTGGGGATCGCTAACATGATGGCTGGCCCTGCAGCGGCATGAAGCCAAGATTCCGTAATGGCCAAGAAGTCGAGGTTTTCGGTCTGGATAAGATCAGCAATCTCAATGGCATGAGCAATCATGGATCTAGCGTTAATTAATGCACCTTTTAGGTTGGGGAAGGTGGATGGAGGTGTGCATATCTTTTCTTGGGTCGTGACTGGAGTGTGCATACGTGCATTCTGTGTCTTCAGGTTTAGGCTGTATGGTTTTTCTGTACTCCTATTAGGTGTGGACTTGCTACGGTTAGACGAGGTCAGCGTTCTGGTGTGGTGTTCATATAGTTTAGCAAGTCTGGCTCGGAGTCTAGCATTTCTAGATGTGGTATTACACGGTTTGTATTCGAATGACCAAGACTGTTGGAGTTCTTTAATTTGCTCATTATGACTCATCAATGGTTGGGATTGTGTCTGTGTCATGGTGGGGGAGAGGGCCAAGAGTTGAAGGGTAGTGCAGTCAATGGTGGGGACTGGAGCGAGTCTGAATTTGTAGACCAGGATTGCTGTTAGTGTGAGAAGGGCAAGCGTGGCTTGTAGGGTGTGCATCTCATGGCGTCGCCGTGGTAGATTCATCTTTGATATCCCATCCTCGTCGCCAATGAAATGATGCTGTTCCCAGCCTTCTTAGGTTGACTTGCCAGGTTTATTACATGCTTCATAGGTATCTTTACAGGCAGTGAATAAAGTTACTTTTATGTTACATAAAGGACATTAAACACTGGCGGCCGATCACCCTCGTAGAGGGCTAACCAACTGACCAGGCTAGAACCTTCACCCACACACATTCCAACACTCAGCCATAAACACCCCACATGACATCACAACATTCCTTCTGCAAAGCCAAGCCATACACAACAGTTTCACTAACAAGTTAATGTCTCTATATGAACTTTTATCGTGATGATTGGAAAGAGAAAAGATTTAATTTGACAAGCGAATATTTTTTTTAAACTCCCAAACCCAAAATTGACTCTTTCAATGAAGATAAGGTCCAAACTCCTATTCACCAACCGTGTGATAGGAGCAAGTTGCAAAATCTCTAGCTGTGAGCGACTCAGTGGTGTGCAAATTATGGATTGTTTCAAAACATTGGAACACTTTTTCTGCTCTGTCCAAACCTTCAACTACAAAGAGAGAAACATTTAGAAAGTTCATATTTACTTTGAACGTTCATTGTTTTTGGCTTTGAATGTTATCGGGAAGGCACATCTATGTTATGATTTGTTTTGTGAAAGAAATTGCTTTTCTATTTTAAAATTGATTAATTATTGCTTATTATTTTATTCTTTCAACTTTCCCTTTTCTCATTGTTTCCAAATAATGTTGATATGAACTAGTTTTGTGATTACAAATCAATATACACGGTTTACACTATTTTTGTAGATAATATGTTATAGTTTTGTAACTTGTTTAAGGTTTGTTACATAGCAGATGGAAAAACCTTTGGTTGTAGGGAAGTTAAGGTGTGAACTTAACACAACAAAACACCTAAAATTCAGCTAAAGCCAACGTAACATAGCGCCCACTTTGGTAAAGCCTATGACCACAATGATGACATCATAGATCACATCCCTGATGACATCACTAATTCCATGTTGGAGTAGAACACTGATGACATCACCCATTGATTGACCATGACATCACTGGTGACAACACTAATGACACTGTATATAACTTATTGCATCAATGATGTCATTAGATGTAACATCATGTATAGGTTAGCTCTTGAAAACTTTGATTAGCTTCATAACAATTTAGGATGTGGACTTGGCTATGATGAAGTCTGTGGTCACTGGCCATCACCCAAGGTCATAGCTAGTGTTCGGTTAGTGTTCCAAGATACCAATGTGCATTGTTCAAAGCCATGTGTTGTAGTACACCACTACAGTGGACAACATTGAAAGCTGTAGTCAGTGTCCATGGCTAAAGGCCATAGCTGTTCCCAATTAATATGTTGGAATATACAGTTGGCTCAGCTAAAGGATGTTACCACTGGCAAGTATTGTGTTAAAGACCATTCTAGTGACTGGTTAGCATATATAATATGCAGTGGACAAGGTAGACAGATGTTACAACTGGTGAAGGCCAGAATTTAAGCTTGGTGACTTGTTAGTGTTTAATAATATACTGTGCACATGGGTGAAAGTTGTGACAACTATCCATAAATATAGACAATAATTAGTACCCATTCATGTATTAAAATATATTTGGCCATGGACATTAACCATGGCTTAACCATGTGTAATGCCAGTTACTGTTGTAATGTAATTAGTGATGTCATCAGTGTGTCATCATTGTGGCCCTAAACTGAACAACAGGGGGTGCGAAGTTAAGGTGCCTTTAGCTACATTTATGGGTTGTGTTGCGTTAGGTTCTCACCTTAACATCCCTGCAACTAAGGTTTTTTTTTTTAATTTCAAAGGTTTATTTTACAATGTATTAATCACATTAAGGTCCCTACAACTAAAGTTGTTTCCTTGAATTTCAAAGGTTGTGCTATTCCATCCCCAGCATACTTTTTAGTACACTGCTACTACCCTAGTAGAGTACCGCTAAAATAATCTGACACATAAAACAAATATATTACATTTGTACTGTTTTACCTAATATCTTTCTTGGAAGTCTCATATTCTGTGTACAGTTACTTTCTGAAACAGAATGAAATGTATTTCATAATAGAAATAACATGGATAATGCTGACTTTTTTCATAATGGTACTATGTGAATACTGAATGTATTCCTATTACTCAACCAATGAAGGTTGTACGCATTAATCATTATGCAGAGGAAAAAAGAATATTCTCATTGGAGAAAACAACCTCTACTCACATATCTAAAATAATTAAAAATAACTATTCATACACAAATTATACTCTCTCATTTTCTATATGACAGGTTTACTAAGAATGTTGGCATTCCAATAAATTAACATAATATTAAAAGAAAAATTAAAAGAATAACACTTCAAAAGGGAAAGAGTGTCTAGAATGTACCTTAGAAAGAAGAAACAATGCATGGTTACCCCGACCACACTAAGGCTTTAGGTAAACATGAACCTGTTTTTTCATCAGAAAATTCTAACTACAATTGCTCACAAGGTCAATAGCTTATTCACCTCTAAAGGCAATTCAGCACATAAGCTGTTTCAATTCTCTACAAACATTGGTTCATGTTAAATGATGTCAAATTTTGCAGAGTAGTTTATGCAACCTTAACCAGGAAAAAAAGGCAGATGACCTAACTACGTCTTAATTTTTACAAAGAAAAATATAAAGACATGCCAACATTGTAGCATTATTTTGAGTGTAAACCTTTCTAAAGTCTAGTCGTACCATTATTTCAAATAATAGGTAGGCAATAAAAACCTCCATGTGTGTAAATGTATCAACACTTACTACAATCTACACTACGAATCTTTCAAATGTCATTTTGTATGGGGAGGAAGGATAGGAGGAAGGATAGCTCAAGGGCAACATGACAAGGCTTTGCATTCCCATTTTTTTGCAGAATAGTAACGGTTGCTTCCCCATTTGTACTTCTTAACAGACACAGCAAAGTGCTCTTGATTGTGATGAATGAGCGAACGGCTGACATCGTGCCTCCTTTTCTGAAATCTTCGGCTGCATGAAGACTTCTAATTTTTGCCGCCATTGTGCTTACAAGACCCCGAGCCTGAGGTCAGTCAGTTATCTAGAGAACTAAACGAGTTTGTTATAATCAATTTTTAGAGTTGTAGCAGTTTTCCATATAATCTTTTCAATAAATGGAGAGCTGCGATTTTGAATGGTTTTTAGAACACTGTCATACTGTTAGCTCATGTGTCATATAGGGGCACATTGTGTTGATAACACGTGGGAGTGGTTGGTAGTAAACGAAGTTGTCTCTGCCATATGCTTTAAGATTGAGTTAGTATTGGAACCTCATCGGTGACTTTTCGATGTGGTTTTTGACATCCGATTTATGGAACGTATTTTGCTACATCACTGACAAGGCTTTGCATTCCCATTTTTTTGCAGAGGGTGGAAGCTCCTCATGCGAAGATTCTTCCTTTACCCCTGCTACTAATAACAAGTTGGCAGTGAGGTAAGCCTCTATAAATTGAGATTCATTAAAAAAGGCCTATAAGTTATTGGCTATGAGAGTTTGTATTTGGTACACTCAACCGATTAATACAGTTGTCTCTTTCTTTTTCTTTTCCTCTCTCTCTCTCTTGTTTGTGTAGGCCGACACCACACTGTGTTCAGAGCCTTTCATCAAAGAGCTGCCCCCAGCTTGCTTGCGTCAGGTTGCACTACCAATACTTAGAATTGGTTTAAGTGTGTGTAATTCCGATTGTTGTCTACAGTACATCCCCCCTGAAGAATTTCCCGTGAATAATTCTCTTGAAGAAATATGGGAATGAAACATGTCGGGTCTCTCTGGCTGTGAGGTAACTGTCACGGTTTTAATGAGGCATCAAAAGCTGCTGTCTACTTAGGATCTTAATAGGATCTTAATACTAATGTAATATATCCACAATTAGACATCAGATTGGTATTTGTACTTAAGATGCTAATGTTAGATATTGTGTATTTTTTATGTGTTGTTTAGTATACAATTGGATGTGTGTGTGTTATATTATTAACAACCTTTAATGAGAAATATTGATTACTTCAACTGCTTTACTGTTTTTCTGTCTATTATAGGTGCAGGTGTTCGTTTTTAAGTTTAACACAGAACCCCTTTAGTTCTATCTTTGGTGTTTTTTTTTCTTTCCTGACTTTTTTATATACTTTTTTTTATATTTTTTCACTTGAGGTTTGTTTTGTTGCTCCACATATATGGATTACTGTGGTCGAAATACTGGTTGTATATATATGAAACAACTTTTTAATATGGAATGAATTTTGTAATAAAATATACATATATTTTTTCAATGACGCTTGTGAGTGTAGTCTGTTGCAACTGAGGAGGGCAGTTCGTTAGGTATCCAAACTATTGCTGTTGGATCCTTAAGGGCGAGGACTTGAGAGGAGCTAGGGCCTTCTGTTTGTAATAATACAAGTTCAATTGGGCATTGTCCTAGGCCTCTTTTCACAAAAAAACCCAGTCCTTTGTAGTTCTTTGGTGTCTTGGAAGCAAGACAACAAGACAACACAGTGCATCACAGGTTACAATCCCAATCCCAGGTTTAGAAACCACTTGCTGTAAAATGTGTATGCATCCTTGGTTTGGCCACCTACACACATGAGAAGTTAATAATGAATAATAATCTACACATCATCTTTCATTTTTTTGTTTAAATGGGAAATGCTATTTAGTACTTCTTTTTGCATAGAAAGTTGTGTGCATTGTGGAATCCCATTTTTCTATGAAATCAAAGTTCATTTTGAAATATAGCAATTATCTCTAAATTATCATTAAAATACTTCTTTTCAAAACCGTGTTCATCCTTTTATGTTGGTCAACTACACACTTACGATGCTAATGACAATTCTGTGTAAACTACTGTAAAAAAAACTGTCCTCGGTGTAAGAAATGAATACATACCAGAACATTTTTGAAAACCTCCACACTTAAAATAGAAAAATGTTACAGATTGAATGAACTAACTCTTAAAGTAGGCTGTTTATCTTTTTAATTGAATTGCAATACTTCTTGAAAACTTTGTGCGCATCCTTATTTTGGCCACCTACATACATATGAAGCAAGACACAATATATCTAAATCCTCCCATACATTTCGTATTATTGGTTAGATGTAATTTCTTTTAGAAACACACTTCTTTAACTTTGTTTGCACCTACATTCTACTGTTTACTTGTTTTAGATGTAAACAGTTATGAACTTCTACACTCACTAACACTCACAATAATGTACATGGAACCACTTACATAATCTAGAATGTATAGGAAACACTTGTGTATATTAAAATATACAGTGTGTTGCACAATAAAACAGAAGTAGAAGACTGCAGAATGCTGTTTTGTATTCTAATGCATGTAATCTTGAAAATGGTATGTATACATGTATTTCATAGTGATTTTATATTGCATCCTAGTAACTATCTATCCCCTACTTTGTATAAAACACTTCTTAGCCTATTCTTCCATGGAAATCATTTATTGTGCATGTTTATATTCACAAAGAATATAAACATATTTTAAAAAACATTGGTTCTAACAACATTAAGTAAACCGTTCAGCAATCTAGCTTGGTTTTCGACTATAGAGTAATTGCCGACAAGCCGATCTACTTGTGTACGCACCCATGTTGTGAAAAGTCCACAGTGAATAGATGCTCCCTCATGAAAAATAATTGCACACATTTTTAAAGTGTTCTTACTAATAGAAACATTATTCGAGACTTTCCTAAACTTTCAATTTCTCTGACAATCTTTCAAATGTCTTCCTTTTTTACAAATCACACCATTTTGGAATCGATAGCTACATCCACTCTCATCAATAGCAAAGGGCACATTCTTTCCTTGAATGTAACTCTCCTCATTAAACAATATTTCTCTGTGAGAAGAGTGTTTCCACTCTCTGCCAAACATGTCCCAAAAGTTGTCACATGTAAGTACATGAGCTGTTTGTCTATTTCTGTAGAATGTTTTTTAAGTTTGTTCAATAAAAAATGAACAATTTTCTTTTCATATGAAACACATTTTAAATGATTATTTCTATTTTATTTTTCAAAGAAACACTTCACAACATATTTAGATTTCGGTTTCACACTTCTCCAAAGATTTGTAAAGATTTGAGATGGAACACTTATTTATATATATCTATCTTTAGTCCTATGTTTGAAATTTGTAGGATATTTTCTCTAATTTCTTCTAAAAAATCTTTTGTTTTTTACTAACTACTATTGATACATTTATTTTGTATCCCTTATATTAAAAATATACTGGGTTCCAATATTTTTTTTT